>NC_133326.1:435920845-436609108 GCF_042186555.1 Aquarana catesbeiana | reverse complement strand
AATATACAAAATGATTACACAGAGTTGTCACACATATATCACCCTCTCTAACATTTACAATACGATGTGATTTTACTGTGCAAATTTAAAGATACAGAGCCCCACATATGAACCCATTGTCTATAAAACTGACACTTTTGCACTACTAAATGGGTTAAAAACAAAATATCCCATTGGACCAATACGTTTTACAATGCAGATGTGTCATACACACCCCCCTCTATGATATCTTACAATATGGTATGATTTTACTGTGGAAATTTAAAGATACAGCGCCCCCAAATTCCAACCCATTGGTTACACAGTGACATTTTTCCACTACTTGGGGTCAAAAAAACAAAATCTCCCATTGGACCAATGCGTTTACAATGCAGATGTGTCATACACACCACCCTCTATGATATCTTACAATGGTATGATTTTAATGTGGAAATTTAACCACTTCAATACCCGGCCATAGTAAAATGACGTCCTTGACTTTTAGGGGGAATTTCTGAATGATGCCTGCAGCTAGAGGCATTATTCAGATATCATTCTTTGCAGCAGGCGATTCTGTGCACGATAAGAATGATTATAGCAGCAGTTCCGCTGCTTGATCATTCTTATAGGCGACGGGAGGGGGACGTCCCCCCTCCCACCACCATCCCGTGCTTCTCTGGCTCTTCTGTGCCATCGGGGGCCCGAGAAAGAATCGGCCAGCGCCGGATGAGGACAATAGAGATTTCCAATGACCAGATGGCCACCAGTCATCTCTATGACCATCAGAGGCCCGGGCGCAACGTTATGACGTCACCCCTGGGTACCCAGAAATAAATGAAGCCGATATGGCTGTCAGCATGAGATCGGTGAATTATTTTTTTTCCCAATCTCACGCTTTCCAGCCTGGAGGAGAGGATGTGGGGTCTTATTGACCCCACATCTCTCCATAAAGAGGACCTGTCACATAGATTCCTATTACAAGGGATGTTTACATTCCTTGTAATAGGAATAAAAGTGGGTAAAAAAAAAAAAAAAACCCTCCCCTGTCCCCGGTAGCTTGCGCTCAGAAGCGAAGACACGTAAGTCCCGCCGACATATGTAAATGCCGCTCAAACACACATGTGAGGTATCGCCGCGTGCATTAGAGCATGTGCAACAATTCTAGCACTAGGCCTCCTCTGTAACTCTAAACTGGTAACCTGTAAAAAATTTTAAAGCGTCGCCTACGGAGATTTTTAAGTAATGAAGTTTGGCGCCATTCCATGATTGTGCGCAATTTTAAAGCGTGACATGTTCAGTATCTATTTTACTCGGTGTGACATCATCTTTCACATTATACAAAAAATTGGGGTAACTTTACTGTTTTGTTTTTTAATTCATGAAACCATTTTTTTTTCCAAAAAAAGGGCGTTTGTAAAATTATTGCGCAAATACCGTGTGAGATTAAAAGTTGCAATGACCGCCATTATATTCCCTAGGGTGTCTGCTAAAAAAAACATATATGTAACGTTTGGGGGGGTTCTGAGTAATTTTCTAGCAAAAAAAATGATTTTTACATAAAGGAGAGAAGTGCCAGAATAGGCCCCGTATTGAAGTGGTTAAAGATACAGAGCCCCAAATATGAACCCATTGGCTACAAACTGACATTTTTTCACTACTAAATGGGTTAAAAACAAAATCTTCCATTGGACCAATACGTTTACAGTGCAGATGTGTCATACACACCCCCGCTCTGATATTTTATAATATAGTATGATTTTACTGTGGAAATTTAAAGATAGACATCCAAATATGAACCCATTGGTTCCAAACTGACTTTTCCCTTATTGTCTTTCAGGACAGCACTTGAGAGAGTGACTCCTCCCTTGCAAACAGGAAACGCCTCTTCCACCAAACTTTAAAAGGAGGCTCCTTTCCACACCTTGTCAGTTTTTTGTGTTTCCTCCGGAGGGAACACTTCGTGGGGAAGTCAGGGCTCTCAGGTGCTGTCCTGGAAGCTCAGGTTTCCTGTGTTTTCACCAAATGCTTTTTTTTTTTTTTTTTTTTTTTTTTTTTTACCTCATGAGAGCTGTTCCTCCCATTCCACAGCTGATGTTAAGTGCTGCTGGCTGGGCTCCCGCTCCCTCTTCATCTGGGCTCAGGGTAAGTCTGACTGTCGTGGGCATCACTCCTAGGCGGTGGCAAAACAGGCGGTGGCCGTTTACTGTGTTTTATTTTTTCTCAGGGTCCACCGCTTGTTGCTTATTGCACCACCGCCATCTTGGGGATGGCAGCGGGGGCTCCATCCGCCGGAAGTGAGGCATCCGGAAAGGGGGCGGTGCCCACGGAACAGGCGTACGGCATCATTTCCACCGGAAATCGCAGAGGGAAAGGGGAGGGTTCCGGACTGGCGCTATTGGAGTCCGGAACCGGCGTTTTAGCCACACAACACAGCAAGCGCTCCTCGATGGAATCGATGGCGGCAGCGAGTGGGATAGGCACAGGCCCTAGCAAGGCCCAGGTAAGGGGCAGTTGTATACTGTTCTCCTTGTACTGTGGGGTCTCTCTATCTCTCTCCCCCCCCCGCCCCCCCCCCCCCCCCCCCCAGGGGCCTGTCTGGGCACATGAGGCAGTCTAGTTCTTACTGTGCACCTGTGGTGAGCATCCTTGAAAAATAGGACAGGTTGTCTCACTGGGATGGTTTCTTCTTTTTGTCTCATGGCAGGCCAAGAGCTCTGATCCAGTGGCAAAAAGGAAATGCCCTTCATGTAAAGCCAAATTACCTGAAGGATGGAAGAGAAGACGTTATGTCAAGCCTGTATTGATTTGCTAGTTGAAAAAGAAGCTTCTTCCACTTGCAGCGACTTGATTGCATTTGTTAAAAAAGAACTTGATGCGACTATCCAATCATTTCGCTCTTCGCTAGCAAACCCATCCCTGAGTCAGCTTACTACCTCACAGTCCTCTCAAGGCTCACTTATAGTCCCGGCGGTGGAAACTGAGGCATCTCCTACCCCAGAGGGGACATTCCCCCTATCAATCTGAGGATTCTGATGAGGGGGGAGGAAGGAGAAAATTTACCTTCAAAATTCAAATTGTCTTTAGAACAGGTAGATGGCCTGTTAAAAGCAATCTATACCACACTGGGTCTGGAGGAGGAAAGAAAGGAGTTATCTGTGCATGATAAAATGTATGCAGGGTTTAACGAACACAAAAATCGCAATTTCCCAGTACACTCTGTTATTTCTGAAGCTATTAAGAAAGAGTGGACAGAGCCAGAGAGAGCCTTTCTTTCCCAAAGCCTTCAAAAGGCGTTTTCCTTTTGATGAAGATCCAGCGGCGGTTTGGAACAAAAACCCCCAAACTAGATGCCGCATTTTCCCAAGTCTCGAGGTCAACAGATTTGGCATTCGAGGACATGGGGGTGTTGAGAGATCCCATGGATAAAAGGATGGACCAGCTACTAAAAAGGGCATGCAGTCCATGCAGTCAACCCATGCTAGATAGGCTGCATTTGATGTGACACAGGCTGCATGTAAGGAGGGGACTCTGCTGGGGGCACCTGATGTAAGGACGGACTGCTGGGGACGCCTGATGGCATCTGGTTGTAGGCGACGTGGCTAGTGACACACTCGGGACTCCCACTGATTCTGCATTATGCCTTATTCCATGACAACGTGAAAGAAGTTTGTTTGAAATCTTTGCAAATGTATTAAAAAGGAAGGAAAAAAATGTCATGCACGCTCATTTATATCTGACCTTTTCCGAGAAGAAACATTGAGGGAATTCTTGTGAACTTCTTCTTCGGGGTTCCCGTTGCTGTGGGCTGCCTGCCCGATGTAGTGAGAGAGGACTCGGAGGCTCCATCATCCCTGGACATTTCCACAACTAAGCTTGTTCTGACCCCCCTGAGTAAGGGCGGTCGCAGGCTTTCTGGTAAGCCTTCATCTTTACCATTTGGTGGTGGGCTGCACGGGAGGTGGATCGAATATTCCCGAATCCTGCAATATATCTTCCTCCGGATCTCTTTTGGATTTTACACATTGTTATTTGGGACACTTTTTTGAACTTTTTATTTTATTTTTCACTTTTATTATTCTTTTCACACATACCTATTTCTGGCATGGTCCCATATTTAAAAGGAATATCACTATGTATTGTATAGATATAAGCTTTAGATGATTTATTTTTGGTGTATTTACATTGTTTATTCGGCATTACACCCTAGCATTATCAGAGATTGTGCACCAATTTCTAATCACCAGTTACACTCTTATGTCCAGCGCTACACTGATTGCTGTAATATTTGATCTTTGCCTTATATCGAGGTTATAGTGTTTAGCAGCAGGATTTTACTCAATCTTTGTCACTTACGATTCATTTATTTTTCACATCTTCACATTTATGCACGTAGCGCGGTTCCTTATTTATTTATACTAAAAAGGGCTTGGCAATCCATCATGGGAAATCTTAAACCTGCTATGGCAACTACGGTGGTATCCAGGAATATGGAGTTCTGGTTAGATCAGCTTAAGGCCCATATCTCAGCAGACTCACCAAAACAAGAAATTTTGGATTCATTCTCGACTTTGTCTGCCGCTGTCGCATTTATATCTGATGCATCAGCGGAATCAATTAAAATGACAGCTAAATCTGCTGCCCTAGCCAACTCGGCCAGAAGGGTTTTGTGGTTGAAAACTTGGCCGGGGGACGCGGCATCCAAAAACAAGCTGTGTGGGATACCGTTCCTGGGTGACTTGCTTTTTGGTCCTGACTTAGATGCGGTTCTAGATAGAACAGCTGATAAAAATAAGTCTTTTCCCATCAAAAAGAAAAAACAGCCAGTTAAACCTTTTTTTTTCGTTCCCAAAGGGCTCAAGAACAAACCAAACCCCAGGAGAAAAGAGAAAATTGGGCATCGCAGAAGGGTAAGAGCCCATTCACACAGGGGCAACTTTGGATCCAACTTCAAGTCGTCCCAAGTTGCCCCTAGTCGCCTCAAGTCGCGCTACATGAGAAAATCAAAGTGAATGGATCCGTCTTAATGTACACTACTGCAGTCGCTCCGACTTCAGAAAAGGTTCCTATACTACTTCAATCCGACTTCTAGGCAACTTGTACCCATTGATTTCAATGGAAGTTGCCTCCAAGTCTGATCACTGTTCATACTGAGGCAACTTTACAGGAAGCAGAAAGGAAACAGAAAGTAATTTACTCCACTAAACAGCCAGCCCCCTCCTCACACACAGCAGATAAGCTCTGATTGGCCACTTGTAAAGTTCCCTGTCCTGGAGGCGACTTCAGGTTGTGTTGTAAGTTGCCCCAAGTCGTGCTGTGATTCATACTCAAGTCGTGTCCAAGTTGCCTCCCAAAGTCACGCTGGAAGTCGTGTTGCCCCTGTGTGAATGGGCTCTTAAGGAAAAGGAAATGTCCTTTTCCATCCTCCTGCAGCCTCCAGTAAAACGCAATGACTTGTGCGTAACGGGGGGGGGCTTCAAAGTTTCCTCCCCCTTTGGGCCAGCATGACTGAAAGTCAATATATTTTGGAGATGCTGTCCCAAGGTTACAGGATAGAGTTTTTGGTTCGCCCGCCAAAAAGATTCTTTGTAACAAACTTACCAAGGGATCTAACAAAGGCTCTGGCCATGAAGAACCTTTTAAAGGATCTGAGGCACCAGAGGGTAGTGATACCAGTATCCCCAGAACAGGGTCAGGGCTTCTATTCTATTCACACATCTTTCTGATAAGAAAACCATCTGGAAGCTTCCGTCTTATCCTCAACCTAAAACCCCTGAACAAGTCAGTCCTATACAAAAAGGTTTGTATGGACTCAATTTTCACAGTCAGGAACATTCTGACAAAAGATTGTTTTATGGTATCAATTGATCTGAGAGATGCTTATCTTCATGTTCCTGTAGCACCTCAGTCCCAGAAATTCCTGAGGTTTGCGGTGAATATGGGCAAAGAGATTATACATCTTCAGTTCAGGGCCCTTCCCTTCGGCCTGTCGTCAGCTCCTTGTATTTTTACGAAGATCATGGCGGAAGCTCTCGCCCCTCTTCGACTCCAGGGGATTGCAGTAATTCCATATCTGGACGACCTCCTCTTTTTTGCCCCATCCAGGGAAAAGTTGCAGGAGGATTTGAACAAAGCCTGCGGTCATTTGGAGTCACTAGGGTGGATAGTGAATGTTCAAAAATCAAATTTCATTCCAGCTCAGCAAGTACTGTTTCTGGGTTACTTGATAGATTCGGTGGAGCAAAAGATTTTTTTCCCAGAAGAGAAAAAGATCAAGGTCCAAAGGGTAATAACGGCACTACAAACAAATCAACTGATTTCAGTCCGAAAGGTTATGTCGGCTCTGGGGACATTAACCTCTTCTATGCCAGCCATCCAATGGGCAAGGCTGCATTTCAGGACTTTCCAGAGGTTCCTTCTAAGGACATGGAACCACAGGACAGAGAGTTTGGATACAAAAATAAAGATCCCCACCAGAGTCAAACGTTCACTTTGGTGGTGGAAAAGTCAGGTGGTACTGCAAAGAGGTCTTCTTTGGTCTTTTCCGACCGGAAAAGTGGTCACAACAGACGCCAGTTTGCAGGGATGGGGGACCCACATGGGTCAGGCCTTAGCGCAGGGAACATGGTCCCAGTTCGAGGCCCAAAAATCCTCAAATTGGAGAGAGCTGAAGGCGGTTGCCCTAGCATTAGCTTTCTTCTCTCAAAACCTCATAGGTTGCCATGTCCAGATTTTGTCGGACAATGCCACTACCATAGCCTTCCTGAACAAACAGGGAGGCACAAGAAACAGGGCTCTTCACTTACTGTCAGTAGAGATTCTGGAGTGGGCGGAGAACCACTTACTTACTCTATCCGCAGTCCATCTAAAAGGCACATTAAACGAAGTAGCGGATTATCTGAGCCGACAGAAAGTTCAGGAATCAGAATGGAGTCTGAACAGGAAGGTGTTTGCATTAATCACCAGTGCTTGGGGCCTTCGGCAGGTAGACCTGTTTGCTTCAAAGCAAAACACGCAGCTCCCGAATTTTTTTTCTCCCTTCAGAGAGACAATTGCTCTCAGGGGATAGATGCTCTGGCACATCCGTGGGATTTTCACCTAGGGTATGCTTTTCCTCCATTCCGGTTAATCCCTCTAGTGTTGAGAAAAATACTGAAAGAGAGAGAGAGTATCAATAATTTTGATTACTCCATATTGGCCAAAGAGAGCTTGGTTTTCCACAATTCTTCAGTTGGCAATCAAACCATGTTGGCATCTCCCGCTCAGTCAGGATCTGTTGATTCAAGGGCCAGTGCTTCATCCAGAGGTAGGCAGGTTAAAGCTCACTGCCTGGTATCTGAGGAGCAGTTAATGAGAAGCAAAGGCTTTTCAGAACGTTTAACTACTACGTTGCTTTCCAGTAGGAAAAAGGTAACCAGGGATATTTACGCCAAAGTGTGGAAAGTCTGTTTCTTTCTGTCATTCAGAACATAGGGAGGTTAAAGACCTAGTTTCAGTGCTGGAATTTTTGCAAAAAGGTGCAGACAAGAATCTGGCGGTCAGCACTCTTAAGGTGCAGGTGGCCGCCTTGGGAGTTTATCTGGAGAGATCCTTATCTTCAGAAACTCTGATCATGAGATTTTTCAAAGCACTTTACAGGTCCAGACCGGTCCCAGTGAGGCATTTCCCAAATTGGGATCTCTCGGTGGTTCTACAAGCTCTGGCAAAAGAACCATTTGAGCCTTTACAGGCCATATCCCTAAAGAATTTAACTTTGAAGACTATTTTTCTGGTCGCAATTACTTCAGCAAGAAGGATTAGTGAACTGCACGCCCTATCAGTAAGACCCCTTTCACACTGGGGCGGTTTGCAGGCGGTATTGCGCTAAAAATACCGCCTGCAAACCGCCCCTAAACAACCTCCGCTGTTTGTTCAGTGTGAAAGCCCAAGGGCTTTCACACTGAAGCGGTGCGCTGGCAGGACGGTGAAAAAAGTCCTGCAAACCGCTTCTTTGGAGCGGTGTATTCACCGCTCCTAAACCGCTCCTGCCCATTGAAATCAATGGGACAGCGCGGCTATACCGCAGCAATACCGCGGCTATAGCCGCGCTGTACAAGTGATTTTAACCCTTTTTCGGCCGCCAGCGGGGGTTAAAACCGCACCGCTAGCGGCCGAATACAGCTGCAAGAACGACGGTACAGCAGCGCTAAAAATAGCGCTGTTGTACCGCCGACGTCCCCACTGCCCCAGTGTGAAAGGGGCCTAAAGGAGCCTTTTTTGTCAGTTTTTCCTGATAGAGTTGTCCTTAAAGTAGACCCAGGGTTTTTGCCAAAAGTGGCAAGCTTTAGTAACAGGTCTCAGGAGATTACTCTACCAACCTTTTGTGCTAACCCATCGGGTGCAAAGGAAGAGCAGTTTCACAATTTGGACGTAAGACGTATCCTATTACATTATTTGGAAGTAACAGGAGGGTTTAGAGTTTCAGATTCATTATTTGTTCTTTTTTCTGGAAACAAAAAAGGCCAACAAGCATCGAAAGCATCATTGGCTAGATGGCTTAAGACAGCTATTTCTGTAGCCTATTCTTAAATGGGTTTATCTTCCCCGCTGGGAATTAGGGCTCATTCAACGAGAGCCCAGGCCACTACATGGGCAGAAAGAGCTGGTGCCACCCCAGATCAGATTTGTAAGGCGGCTACGTGGTCAAGCTACTTAACGTTTGTCCGTCATTACAGACTGGATCTATCAGCAGGGGATCAGGCTTTTGGCAGAAAGGTTCTGCAGGCTGTGGTCCCTCCCTAGGGGGGTAAGTATTATCCTCTCAAGTGCTGTCCTGAAAGACGATAAGGGAAAATTCAAGTTAGACTTACCGGTAACTTGTTTTCCATGAGTCTTTCAGGACAGCAGCATCCCGCCCTATTGTTTTTTTATATATATATATATATATATATATATATATATATATATATATATATATATATATACTGTGACTGATCATATCTCGATTTATGTGTTCCAGTTTGGGGCCAGAGGTTCTCTACTACTACTGACAATGTGTGGAAAGGAGCCTCCTTTTAAAGTTTGGTGGAAGAGGTGTTTCCTGTTTGCAAGGGGAGGAGTCACTCTCTCAAGTGCTGTCCTGAAAGACTCATGGAAAACAAGTTACCGGTAAGTCTAACTTGAATTTTCTTTATTTTTATATTTATTAAAAAAAAAAAAAAAAAACATCCCTTGTGACAGTAATAGGTGGTGACAGGTACTCTTTATGGACTTTATGGATCGGGGTCCCTCCTTTTGCACTTCAAAGTATTCAGATCGCCGTTTTCGGCGTTTCTGAATACTGTATTTTTTTCTTTAAAACCGGCGCCATTGGCAACCGAGTAAACGAGAAGTGACATCATGACGTCGCTTCCGTGTTTACTATTAGGAGGCAGGAATGAAGCCGCTTAAGGCTTCGTTCCAGACTGTCACTAGCCGCCGGAGGCGGTGGATTGGTGATCGGGCCTCCCGGTGGATCGGGAGGCCCGGTAAGAGCGACGGGAGGGGAGCACGTCCCCTCCTGCTCCTCCAGTATAACAGCCGAGCGGCTTTTAGCGGCATTGGTTGTTATACCTGGAAAGCCAATCGCCGCCTCTATAAAAAACTGTACCGGGATGATGCCTGCAGCTGCGGGCATCATCCCGGTATAACCCCCGAAAGCCGAGTATGCTCGGCGGAAGGGGTTAAAGGTGACGGCTCAGATGCATAAAAACAGATTTTTTTTGTTTGTGTTGCCTGACGGTCCTAAAGAGGACAGGCAGCATCGGAATCTACGATCTCTAGGTGGTTTGTGTCAAGTGATTGTTCAAGCTTTTGGCTTAAAAGGAGAGGATTCTTCCTTTTTAATTTTAAAGGCACTCCGCTAGGGCTGTTAGTGCTTCTTGGGCAGTGCATCACCAAGCCTCCATGGCTCAGATCTGCAAGGTCGCAACTTTGTCTTTAATCCATATATTTACCAGATTATATCAAGTAGATGTAAAAGATCATGAGGCTATGGCCTTTGGGCGCAGTGTACTGCAGGCTGCGGTATATGTGCTCTAGTCTCTTCGTGCCCTACTATTGTTGTGTCTCCCTCCCTTCAGTTGGCATTGCTTTGGGACATCCCATATAGTAACAACTGTGGCTCTGTTTCCCCTGATGTATGAAAAGAAAGCAGGATTTTTAAAAACAGCTTACCTGTAAAATCCTTTTCTTTGAAGTACATCAGGAGACACAGAAGTCCCTCCCTTCTTTGATATACACCTATATTGCTTTGCTACAAAACTGAGGTACTCCCACCAGTGGGAGGGGTTATATAGGGAGTGCACTTTTTAATTTGGGGCGTCCATCACCTGAAGGTGGCCTATAACTCATATAGTAACTGCTATGGCTCTGTGTCCCCTGATGTACTCCAAAGAAAAGGATTTTACAGGTAAGCTGTTTTTGAAAAATCTTGTTTTTAGATTCACCTTCAACAATGTAGTGCAAGGGCTGTACAGGTAGTATATGTGCTGTGGGCGGTCCTAAAGTAATATGTTGGCTAAGGTTGGCCATACATTATACAATTTTCTTATTCAATTTCATTTTAGATTTACCTTCAACTATGTAGTGTAAGGGCCTGCCTGGAGCTTTAGAGGAGGAAGAAAAAAAGTTTGCTTACTGTAATGATCTGTTCACTCTAAACTATATGTAAGCTGGTATACTGATGTATTAAATCGTCATCATTTTACAGATACAGTGATGAACTTTTGGGAAGAGTTTTTGATATGGCAAATGATATTCACATCGAAGATGCTCCACATTTCACCACCAGGGATGAAATAATGAAACGGGTATGTTTTTTCTAAATTTGTATCAGTTATGATTTACACTAAAATGTTTAGGGTGGGTGACTATAAATATATATTGTTTTTCTTCCTCCCACTTCATACTTCAGCATCTTTTAGCTAGGCTTTTTCTGTAGACTGGTGCATACTGCTCTTTAGTAGCTGGACCAAAGTTTAAGCAGAGCTAAACTAAAAAAGAAAAATGCAGCATGTGTTTTACTGCAGAAGAGATATACTTTGTATCTTCTGCAATAAAACAAACGTATCTGCCTTACCTACCTACCAGTCATCTTTAGAAGCACAGCTCAGTGTACATTCTCGACACACCTCTGTGCAGGAATGAATGAACTCTTGGGTGCATGTGTGGGAATTGCATAATTTCAACTTCTGCCAATCAAGATGGCAGAAGATTCCAAACGTAGAGGAAGGTGAGTTCAGTTTTTTAACTGCTTCCCGCCCCGCCATTGTAAAATGATATTGTCTACAATTGTGTTGCTAGCTGTGATTGGTCACAGTGATCACATGGTACAGACAGGGCCAATTACATTTGTATCGTGATTAGCTGTGGCCAATCACAGCTAATCACAATAATACAGTGTCTACACACTGTCATTTAGTGGAAATGTTTTAATTATAGCAGTGATCATAGTATGTGTAAAAAAAAAAAAAAAAAAAAAAAAAAAAAGGGGGGGGGGGAGTGAAATTTTTTTTTTTTTCCACTCTCCAAAAAATAACTTTAAAAAAACGTGCCATGCCTCTTACTAAATACCTCAGACTGTTTACTTTCCAAAAAGGTAATTTGGAGGATATTTGTACTGCCCTGGTGTGTTTGGGTCTCAAGAAATGAGATGGGCTGTCAGTACATCATGATTGAGGGTGAGTTTACACCACAGCACAGAGCAGCTCACGGCAGGGGTCCGGTGCGTCCAAATTCACCCTTTCAGCCTGAATTTTTTGGCTGAATTCAGACCTGAAACTGACCAGAGGACACAGGACCCCTGTACAATTTGCTCCGGAGATGTGGAGTATGTGTAGATATAGATATAGATAGATATAGATAGATATAGATAGATATAGTGTGTATGTACCGTATTTATCGGCGTATTACACCCAATTTTTTTATTTTTTATTTTTTTCCCCTTAAAATCAGGGGAAAATAGTGGGTGCGTGTTATACACCGAACCGCTGCCTCGTAGGGGAAGGAGGGAACGAGCGCCGCCTAAATAGACAGAGCCGAGTGTACTCTGTACTCGGCTCAGCTCTGCTGGCAGTCACATCCAGTCCCGCCTCCTAGCATTTACGTCCTGCCATTGGACTGGTGTTGTGTCCATCATAGGAGCCGGGCCAAGGGGCGGGACTGCGAGATGAGCCGAGTACACAGGACATCTGGCGCTGTCTATCTCGACGGCGCTCGTTCCCTACTCAGCAGGCAAAAGGAAGGTTTATGTATTGTTGACAGCAGCTGGATTAATCTGCCTATTCAACTAAACACTTCACGATGCAAAGTGAAAAATTGAGTACCAGTAACAAGTTAAAACCCATCATTGATCATTCTGCAATTTTGGGCAAGGCTGCAGATGGACACTGTTGGGCAAGGCTGCAGATGGACACTGATCATTCTGCAATGATGGGCAAGGCTGCAGATGGACACTGATAAGGCTGCATTGATGGGCATTTAAAATGTATTTTTCCTTAAACTTCCCTCCTAAACTCGGGGTGCGTGTTATACGCCGATAAATACTATATAGAGATATAGCTATATCTATCACAAGTGAGTATTCCCCTCCCTCACTTTTTTGTAAATATCTTATCATGGGGCAACACTGAAGTAATCATACTTTGCTTCAATGTAAAGTAGTGAGTGTACAGCTTGTATAACAGTGTAAATTTGCTGTCCCCTCAAAATAACTCAACACACAGCTATTAATGTCTAAACCACTGGCAACAAAAGTGAGTACACCCCTAAGTGAAAATGTCCAAATTGGGCCCAAATTATCAATATTTTCTGTGGCCACCATTATTTTCCAGCACTGCCTTGGGCATGGAGTTCACCAGAGCTTCACAGGTTGTCACTGGAGTCCTCTTCCACTCCTCCATGATGACATCACGGAGCTGATGGATGTTAGAGACCTTATGCTCCTCCACCTTCCGTTTGAGGATGCACCACAGATGTTCAATAGGATTTAGGTCTGAAGACATGCTTGGCCAGTCCATCACCTTTACCCTCAGCTTCTTTAGCAAGGCAGTGGTCGTCTTGGAGGTGTGTTTGGGGTCCTTATCATATTGGAATACTGCCCTGCAGCCCAATCTCCGAAGGGAGGGGATCATGCTCTGCTTCAGTATGTCACAGTACATGTTGGCATTCATGGTTCCCTCAAACTGTAGCTGCCGGCAGAATGAGTGCCAGCAGCACTCATGCAGCCCTCGTGCAGCCCCAGACCATGACAATCCCACCACCATGCTTGACTGTAGGCAAGCCACACTTGTCTTTGTACTCCTCACCTGGTTGCCGCCCCACACGCTTGACACCCTTTGAACCAAATACGTTTACCTTGGTCTCATCAGACCACAGGACATGGTTTCAGTAATCCATGTCCTTAGTCTGCTTGTCTTCAGCAAACTGTTTGCAGGCTTTCTTGTGCATCGTCTTTAGAAAAGGCTTCCTTCTGGGACGACAGCCACGCAGACCGATATGATGCATTGTGAGGCGTATGGTCTGAGCACTGACAGGCTGACTCCACCCCTTCAACCTCTGCTGGCAGCACTCGAAGGTCTATTTCCCAAAGACAACCTCTGGATATGATGCTAAGCATGTGCCCTCAACTTCTTTGGTCGACTATGGCGAGGCCTGTTGAGTGGAACCTGTCCTGTTAAACTGTTGTATGGTCTTGGCCACCATGCTGCAGCTCAGTTTTAGGGTCTTGCCAATCTTCTTCTAGCCTAGGCCAGTGATAGTGAACCTCTGCACCCCAGATGTTTTGGAACTACATTTCCCATGATGCTCATGCACTCTGCAGTGTAGTTAAGCATCGTGTGTGTGTGTGCTTTTTTTAAATTATCGATGCTCCCTGCTGAAACCACTGCTTGTGGAAGAGGATTCCACATCCTTACCGCTCTTACAGTAAAGAACCCTGTACGCAGTTTAAGGTTAAACCAAGATGTGTAGGCGGGGGGGGCGTGACCGAATGAGGCCGCGAGTGTGAGAGCAGCGTCCTCTCACCTCCTATCTCCTACTCATCCTGTAGACTTGTGCTTCAGTGTTTTTAGATGAAGGACTGAGACCAGGACTGAGACCGAGCAACGGGCTTTGCTGTGGACCGTCGGTGAGAGCGGCAGCAGGAATAGCCAGACGCGGACTAGTGAAGCAGTGTGGGCTGGTGGCTGTGGTGTGTGAGACTGCAGCCAACCTCCCCCTGGAGCTGGGGTTCTCGGAATGTGTGTGTTTGAGCTTTATAATGCTTTGTAATGGACTTTGCCTGCCTTGCTTTGCCCCCCCCCCCCCTTTTTTTTTTTTTTTTCCCTCCCCTTTGAGCCAGGATAGATCCAATCCCCCGGTATAGCCCCATCTAGGGATAATACAGACAAGTAGTGGCATAGAAATAGTCGCATATTATGGTACTACTCATCTGCTTATAACAGCATGCCATCGCAGCGTACTACAAAGGCAAGTCAAGCAACCGCAAAACTAAAAAGTTATGCGCATAATCCAAGCCAGGCAGTGGACCAGAACCCCCCCCCCCCCCCCCCCAAAAAAAAAAAAACACCCTACAGAGTCAACAGGCACAAACCAACCGGCAGGCTGGGGCTGCAGGGGTAAGAAAAAGTTAAGGACAGAGCCATGTACCAGTGCCAACGGAGGTGAGCGAGCTGGGGGGGAGGCTCCAGGGACAGGAGGTTGAAGAGACCCTAGGGTTACCGCCTGGGATTGGAGCCTCAGGGGATCCTGAGCCATCACTGAAAGAGGTCCTGCGGGCAGTTAATTCCTGCAGAGATTCCCTGAATGAAATGACTGTCCAACTTAGAACAATTCAGGAAGAGCTTTCCTTTGTCAGGCACGACTTACAAAAGGTCCAGGAGAGGACTACTGCCCTGGATGGGAGAGTGGGCTTGGTGGGAGATAATAGCTATAAGAGAGCAGATGATCAAACCAGAGAGTAAAATGGATCAAATGGAAAAGAGGATGAGGAGAAAGAACGTACGGATAGTGGGGCTTCCTGAGCATAGTGAGGGTGCAGACCCCACTGCTTTCCTGGAAAAGTGGTTTAGAGATACATTTGGGCAGGAGTCCTTTACACCATTTTTTGCAATAGAGAGAGCACACAGGGTCCCCACTAGGCCCCCTCAACCTGGAGCTCCCCCGAGGTCTTTATTGGCAAAAATGCTCTACTACAAGGATAAAGTGACTATAATACACAGAGCTAAAGAAATGGGCAATATATTGTACAACGGCACTAGGGTATCTATATACCCAGATTTTTCATCTGACCATCAAAAGCAGAGAGCTAGGTTTGGGGGAAGTAAGCAACCCATAAGGAGAGATTATAGAACAGGACTGCTCTACCTGGGAAATTGAGATAACACGACTGAATACAAGTTATAATATAACACTAATATAACCTTAGGGAGAAGGAGGAAGAGAGAAGTGACTTATAATATGGTTCTCTTCTTCCTTTTTTTTTTTTTTTTTTTTTTTTTTTTTTTTCCCTCTCTTCCTCTTGTTTTTATTTAACTTTTACGCACGAAGGAGATGGGGGGTGGGGGTGTGGTGTATAGAAGGAGGAGAACAAAAAGCATGGTACCCACTTTTTTTTTAAGGGGTACAGCAAAGTGTTTTCTTCAACTGCAAGTTGTATTTGTTTCTTTTTTTTTTGTGAGGGAGGGTTAGGGAAGCGGATGGGACGAAATCAAAAAGAATCAGAATAACAACATTCAAAATGAGGTATGTATAGGTAGTTCACAATAGAAGGCCCCTATCCAAACCTAGTAAGGTGATGAGAGCGGAATATAGGAGAAGTGGATGGTATGATTGGACTGTTTGGTATGTAAGTTTTGGTATGTATGCAAGGTTTAGGGAAGAATGTAAGAAGCACATTAAAATGAAAAAAAATTAATGTTTTCTATAAATTGCACTTGATCACTGAGATATCACAGGCAAAAAGCACGAATAAGAATTGGCACGAGTTAATGAGAAAAAAGAAATCACACAATGTCAGTAGAAAATTTGAACACTAATGAATAAAAGTACACGGACAAAAAAAAAATCACTTATGCTATGCTCTTGGAATGTTAGAGGCCTGGGAGACCCAGGGAAATAAGCTGCAGTCCTGTCAATGGCAAAAATATATGGGGCCACACTTCTGTGCCTGCAGGAGACATATCTCCATACCTCATTTGGGGTGGGGAGATTTTTGCTCACAGTTCCACTCGGTTTATACCTCTTTTTCCAGAGGAGTGAGTATCTTGATCAAGTCAGGGGTAGCGTTTAACTGTATGCAAAGTAGGATTGATGAATCAGGGCGTTACTTTTTTTTATACTGCAAGATAGAGAATAGAACATACGTATTGGCTAATGTGTATATACCATCCCCCTTTAATACTACGGTCCTGCTTAACTTGGTGGAGTTTGTGTTGGATACGCCGGTGGTCCTGGTGATAGTCATGGGGTACTTTAATATGGTCATGGACTAGAAAATAGGTTCCCACATGGGGCACAATGGGGAGGAACAACGGAAGACCGGCTGTCCCATTTTTTTGGGAGAAATGGGTTTGAAGGACATATGGAGAATACGGAACCCTAAGTCCCGGCGATACTCGTGCTTCTCCAGGACACACTCCACATTATCGAGGATTGATTTAATTCTGGGGAATGATGAGGCGATCCCTATAGTAAAAAATTTAAGCTATATGCTAAGAGGTTTTTCGGATCATTCCCCGATGACAGCCTCAATAGAAATTGGGGAGGGGGACCATTTGCGGGAGTGGAGAATAAGTCCATCTTGGATGGAACTTATGGAAGAACCACAGGAGCTATTGATGGCCCTAAGGGAATACGTTGAGCTGAATACAGGTACCGCCTCGGAGGTTTGGGATACACTGAAGACTTTCCTCCGAGGCTTAATGATACAACAAGTGTCAAAAATCAAAAAACAATCTAGGGATGGGGAAAAACTGGCAGGAGAAAGAGCGACACTAACAGAAGAACAATATATTAATGACCCGACACCTGGGAAGCTCAGGGCATGGATAGAGACACAACAGAACTATCACTTAATAATGTCAAGCAGAATAAACAGATCTTCCAAAAACAAATCGCTTTTAGTGAGGGGGAAAGCGTAGGATGGATGTTGGCCCAGTTGGTCAGAACAAATTCACCCTCATCAGTGGTGCCAGTGATTACCACCAGTGAGGGCAGGACTTTCTCACACACTCCAAAGATAGTGGACAGGTTTAGAGAGTATTACGAGGACCTATATAGTTCCAGGCAGGAGGAAATGGGGGAAGAAATGGACAATTTTTTTTTTTTTTGAGATTTGACGATCCCCTGTCTTTCTGCGGAAGATAAGACTGCACTTGACAGGCCTATAACACTGGAGGAAATACAGCGGATCATGCAGGAAATGGTGGGACTGAAGTCCCCAGGTCCAGATGGTTTGCCGGTCGAGACTTACCAGCATTTTGGAAGGGTGTTGCTTCCTGAGTTGAGGGTTCTAAATTGGTCAGCGATGAGGGGGTGGGGGGAGACTTCCCCTCATCTATGGTGGAATCCACACTAATAGTGATACCTAAGGAAGGTAAAGATCCACTTAACCCTGCTTCATACAGACCTATTTCTTCGCTAAACTCAGACACATAGATTCGCCCAAAGGTCTTGGCGGCTAGATTAAGTAAAGTTATACAGAAACTCGTCCATCCTGATCAATCAGGATTTGTACCCGGCAGGTCCACTAGTACAAACATAAGATGGGTATACTTGATCCTTCAGGTTCCAACGGACGAGGAGGGACGAAGGGCCATTCTTTCTCTGGACGCCGCCGAGGCCTTTGAAAGTTTAGAATGGAAATATCTCTGGGGAGTCCTAAAAGTATTTCAGCTCTGGCCAATTTTTACTAAATGGGTAAAGATGCTGTATAAAGCACCCGAGCTGAAAGTAATGGTGAATAATGAGCACTCTGACAAGTTTCGACTGATGAGGGAGATGAGACAGGGGTGCCCTTTGTCCCCCTTTCTCTTTGCCCTTGCGATCGAACCCTTGGCTATATCCCTTAGGTCCTCCCCAGGGATAAAGGGGTATAAAAGAGGGGAGGTGGAAGAAAATGTTATTATACGCGGATTATCTCCTTTTATTACTTTGAGATACACAAAACTCATTAAAAAAAACTATGAGAAAAATCAAACTTTGGCTGACTCTCCGGACTTAGGATAAATTGGGAGAAATCTACTCTTCTGCCAGTTGACCCCCTAGATAGATCCTTGCCTCAAGAGGCTGCACAGATACAAACAGCGAATCAAATAAAATATCTCGGTATAAATATCTGCAGAGACCCCAAACAATTGATTGTGGATAATCTTGTCCCATTATTAACCAAATTTAAGGGGAAAATTAAAATTTGGAAAAAACTCCTATCTGCAGCAGGTCGCTGCAAATTAATTAAAATGATACTACCACAGCTGTTGTACGTACTGCGTAACTCCCCAGTATGGATTTATAAAAAGTGGTTCCAAAAGGTAGACACTTTATTTAGAGAATTAATCTGGAAGGGGGTTCAGCAAGAATTAGCTTAAACACTTTACAACTCCCAAATCGGGAGGAAGGAGTTGCCCTTCCAAATCCCTTTAGCTATTTTCTGGCGTCGCAGCTCCAACATATGGGCAGATGTGAATCCGAGGGAGGACGAGAGAGGAAGATGCTCCTACAAAACACTCCGCATAATTCGCTGGTCGAAACATTGGAGGCAGGGTCTTTTTTGCATGGGCTACCTACCCTAGAGTTAATGACGAGAGTCTGGGAAGCAGCAAAAAAGACTCTGGGATATAGAGGATTTACAGAATATTCCCCCCTATGGGAAAATAGTAAGCTGGGCGAGGTGCAGGAATTGAAGACAATTAGGGAATGGGAAAGACGAGGAATAAAGTACATCACCCAGCTCTACCAAGATGGAAATTTAAAATTCTTCCAGGAATTGAGAGAACAATTTGCAATTCCGAACAAATCCTTTTTTTAGATACCTGCAGGTTAGGCATGCAATGGCAGAACAGTTTAGAGGGCGGATACTAGAATGGAATAAGATACCTGTGTTACAGAAAGTTACTACAGCAAAAACATCGAAAGGCTTATTATCACAAGTCTATCCAAGTATATATAAAGGGAGTCGGGAAGGAATAGAAAATCGGTCTTTTAAGGAGAAATGGGAAAGAGATGTGGGAAGTTTAACTGAAGCACAATGGGAAAGAATTCTGGAACTTACCCCATTGGTGTTGCTCTCCCCGCCCCAGAGGATGTCGCACTTATTCTTATTATACAGAGCCTACTACACTCCGCAGAAGCTCTTTCGGTTCGGCCGTAGACAGGATGCTACCTGCCCTAGGCAGAGGTGGATCAGATCCATATGTTTTAGAGATGCCCGAGGCTATTCCGATACTGGAGGGAGGTAGTGGGTATTATAGGCCAGGTATTTGAAGTCGCTATAGACATGGAACCCATGCCATGTGTGCTGGGGTGGATAGAGGGAGAAGGTAAACTAGGAAATGCTCAATTAGCAATCTTGAGATGCCTATTCCAGGCAAGGAAAATGATTGCTCAAAAATGGCAATCTACCATACCTTCATATAAAAAAATATAGTCAAAGGGACGATGAATCAGAAAGAGGAAAAAA
This sequence comes from Aquarana catesbeiana, assembly GCF_042186555.1. Classification (NCBI taxonomy): domain Eukaryota; kingdom Metazoa; phylum Chordata; class Amphibia; order Anura; family Ranidae; genus Aquarana; species Aquarana catesbeiana. The sequence continues at coordinate 436,589,436 of NC_133326.1, read as the reverse complement.
GAAAGGTAAACGGTTACAAGACGACTGGAAAGAAAAGTGCTGGGTGAAAGGTGAACGAAAGGAGTGGAAGCGAGATTATGTTGGCTTGGTGATGTATGAGTTAGGGAAGGAAGGGACATACAGAGCTGAACGAAGTTACCTAAGAGAGGGGAGTCTGTATCGCCCTCGTTTTTTTTCAAAATCTTAGATGTATGTTTTTCTCTTTTTGTAAAATGGATGTTTTACAGATATTTACAGATTTTAAAGATATTAAAAAAAAAAGAAAAAGGTTAAACCGCTTTGATTCTAATTTTAGTGAATGGCCGCAAGTCTTTTTAAATGCCCTATCGCGGAAAAGTTTTATCCCTATTGTGGGGTCACCAGTACGGTATTTGTACATTGAAATCATATCCCCTCAAGCATCTCTCTTCTCTAGAGAGAATAAGTTCAGTGCTAGTAATATTTTCTCATAACCAAGATCCTCAGTCCCTTTATTAGCTTTGTTGCCCTTCTCTGGACTCTCTCTCCAGTTCCAGCACATCCTTCCTGAAGGCTAGAGCCCAGACCTGGACGGCATACTCCAGGTGCAGTCTGGAGTATGGACTATCGTTTTATCTCCTGGAGTTGATTCCCTTGTTAATGCATGCCAATATTCTATTGGCTTTGCTTGCAGCAGCTTGGCATTGCATGCCACTGCTGAGCCTGTCATCTACTAGGGCCCCCAGGTCCTTTTTCTGTCCTAGATTCCCCCAGAGGTTCTCCCCCTAGTGAGTAGATTGAATTTGTTGTTTTGCCACCAAAATGCCTTATTTTTCATTTTTCTACATTAAACCTTGTTTGCCATGTAGTTACCCACCCCATTAATTTGTTCAGATCTTTTTGCAAGGTTTCCAGATCTTGCGGAGAAGCTATTGCCCTGCTTAACTTAGTATCGTCCGCAAATACTGAGATTGCGCTTTTTATCCCATCCTCCAGATCATTTATATATAAGTTAAATAGGATTGGTCCCAGGGCATAACCCTGGGGGACCCCACTCTCCACACCAGGCCACTCCGAGTCTCACCATTTATCACTACCCTCTGAACTAGCTTCTGTAGCCAGTTTTCAAGCCTTTGGTCCATGCCAACAGACCTTAGTTTGTACAGTAAACGTTTATGGGGAACTGTATCGAATGCCTTTACAAAATGCAGATACACCACGTCTATGGGCCTTCTTCTTTTGCTTTTATATGCTTTTTACGTTGGAGTTAAGCCACCCAGGACTTTTATGAGCTCTTTTAAATTTATTACCCATTGGGATGCACTGGCTAATACCCTTATTTAATATGCTCCTAAAGCACACCCATTTTTCCTCTGTTCTTTGTTCCTAGGATTTTTATCCCATTTAATATCTTCTAGCAAGGAGCGTAGTTTATGGAAGTTGGCTCTTTTGAAATCCAGTGTCTTTTGTATTCCTCTTGTGTGTTTCCTGTTTGTGTGATTTATACTGAAACAAATTGATCTGTGATCGCTGTTTCCTAAATTGCCCCTTATTTCCACATCTGTGATCAGGTCTGCATTGTTAGTAATCAGTAGGTCTAGTAACTAGGGATGCACCGAATGGGTTTTTTGGTGCTGAAACCGATACCAAAAAAAAATCTTCCTTGATACCGAAATCGATCCCGAAACCACACCGATACCGAAAGTGACTGTTTTTAAAAAATATTTTTATACAGGAGATGGTCAGAGACTGCAGACATGGTACAGGAGATGGTCAGAGACTGCAGACATGGTACAGGAGATCAATGCAGCCTCACAAGTGCCCATCATATGCAAGCCTGCCAGTGCCCAGCAGCCTACCAGTGCCCATCATTTGCAGCCTGCCTGTGTCTCCCCAGTGCCCAGCAGCCTACCAGTGCCCGTCATGCTGCCTGCCTGTGCCTCACCAGTGCATATAAACATACACATATAAAACACACACACATAAGTGCGCATTCACACATATAAAACACACATGCATACAAACATGTATAGACAGCCTTTTTAAAAATTGGCAGCTGTAGCTCTGTACCTTCAATCTCCATGCTGGGTACTGCACTGTAGGGGGAAGCAGAGAGCACAGCACACACTGCTAGACACCTCTCCCTTACTTTCACTTTCAGAGTAAACAGCGTGACCGAGCTCCTGCACAGCCGATTTACACATCGGCTGAGGATCCATATGCAGCCACCGCTCGGGGAGAGAGGGACATTACACAGAGACCCCACAGGCCGCCTGCAGCATGGACGAGGAGGGAGGGGAGAAGAAGAGAGTAAGGACAGGCGCTCCAGAATGACACCCCCGTGATGGGCGGCACCAAGGGCGGGGCCCCGCCCCATTTTCAGAATTCTCTTTCGGCATTTTGCAGAAAAGGCCATTTTTGGCCGATATGTTTCGGCGGCCGAAATTTCGGTGCATCCCTACTAGTAACACATTGTTTCTTGTTGGTGCATTTACCATCTGACCCATGAAATTGTCCTGCAATACATTTAGGAAATGGCGAGCCTTAGACGAATGCGTGGTTCCTTCCGCACAGTCTATGTCTGGATAATTTAATATCCCCCATTATAATGACACTTCCCCTCCCTGCCGCCATTCCAAGCTGTGATAGGAGGTCCGCCTCTCCCTCTGGTTAGGGGACCTATAGCATACTCCCAGTATTACTTTCCGCTTGGTTTCCTCCCTCTGTAGCTCTACCCATAATGTTTCCTCCTCCTCCCTTGCTCCATTAATGATGTCGTCCCTCGCATTCACTTGTACATCATTTTTTGATATACAGGCATACTCCTCCCCCTTTTTTACCCTCCCTATCTCTGAGATATAGGGAATACACTTGAATGGTTGCCAGCCAATCATGAGAGCTGTTGAACCAAGTCTCTAAAATTCACACGAAATGTAAATCCTCCTCATACAACAGCAGCTCTAGTTCTCCCATCTTGTCCAGGCTCCTGGCATTGGAATTGTGAACAAGCCTCGTAGTTTTGTCTGGACGCAAGCTATCACCTTATTGGGTGTTCTGAAGTTGCAGATCTGATTGGTTACTATACTTACCACCGGTTTAGGTACTTTAGTCAACCTACCACCAATGCCCCCCCCCCCCCAGTCGCCTAGTTTAAAAGCCCCTCTAACTTTTCGGCCATCTTCTCTCCCAGCCAATCTGCACCTTCCCTATTTAGGTGCAGTCCGTCCCTGCTAAAGAGCTGTTAACCGACTGTGAAGTCGGCCCAGTTCTTCAGGAACCCAAAGGGCAAGAACTGGCAGCTAGGGGCATCGCTCTGCTCCAACAATGCTGGTCCCTGACTGGTTTCACCAATGTCACTCAACGGGTTGTTCTTATTGGGATGTTCCAGCTCAGGGTCGGCCTCCCTGACTCTTTTTCCCCTCTACCCTTCCTGACTGTCACCCATCTACTCTGCTCTGGTGCCTGCACCTATTTGTCTCCACCCTCCTCTGTGCTGGCACCTGCCAGGTACAATCCCAACTCTCCTTTAGTATGGAGAGTCTTCTCAGTGACAGTTGCTTCCCTAGATTCAGAACCTGGGCTTTTTGGGAAACAATGTGCTTAAATTTTGCACAGCAGTATTTGCCCTCGACCGGATGATCAAGGAACCCATACATACTGCAAGATGTACACAGAGTCGAATCTCCCCACCCGCTGGGCATCGTACCTACTAATTTAATGGGGATTTAGGAATTCTGCTCTGTCAGATTTAACAACTAGCTTCCTGACAGTAATACTCAACAATACAATACACAGGTACTCACAGCACACGTGCACTCACAGCACTCAATGTAGAGCAACAATTATTTTTTTCAGATCCTCAGTTCTTTCCTTTTAGGTGCCTTGTTGAACTGCCAGTGACCAGTATGAGAGAGTGAAAGCGATCACACCAAATTTACCACACCTGCTGCCGATTCACACCTGAGACCTTGTAACACTAACGAGTCACATGACACCAGGGAGGGAAAATGGCTAATTGGGCCCAATTTGGACATTTTCACTTAGGGTTGTGTACTCCCCTTTTGTTGCCAGCAGTTTAGACATTAATAGTTGTGCGTTATTTTGAGTGGACAGCAAATTTACACTGTTAAGCTATGCACTTGCTACTTTACATTGTAGCAAAGTGTAATTTCTTCAGTGTTGTCGCATGAAAAGATATAATAAATTATTTTTTAAAATGTGAGGAGCGGGAGTGTCTCTCTCTCGCTCTCTCTCTCTCGCTCTCTCTCTCTCGCTCTCTCTCTCGCGCTCTCTCTCTCGCGCTCTCTCTCTCGCGCTCTCTCTCTCGCGCTCTCTCTCTCGCGCTCTCTCTCTCGCGCTCTCTCTCTCGCGCTCTCTCTCTCGCTCTCGCGCTCTCGCTCTCGCGCTCTCGCTCTCTCTCTCGCGCGCTCTCGCTCTCGCGCTCTCTCGCTCTCGCTCTCTCGCTCTCTCTCGCTCTCGCTCTCTCTCTCGCTCTCTCTCTCGCCCCCCCCCCCCCCCCCACACACACACACACACACACACACACTCACACTCTCACATAAGTGAGTACACCCCTTACATTGCCCTAGTGGGGAAAGGAAGGCAGGTCCCAAGAGTTCCTCTCTCACATCCTGATGGGATTCAGACCACTTTATGGAGTGATAACCCATCCATCAGGGCCTTATGGACTCGGGGGTGATGGGGGGAGAGAGGAGGAACCAGCAGTGGCTGTAGCACAGGAGGAAAATACGGGTGACGAGTCTGAATCTGCTGGCAGATGGTGGGGGAAGGGTGGAAGCCTGACTTTTTTTTTTTTTCCTCTTGTCTTCCCAGAACCCAATGGATCTGCCCAAGTAAGCACCCATAGGTCAAAGCCAGTCCCCCCCCCCCCCCCACCTCGGGCAAACTGTCAGGCAAGGAAGCCTCAACTGTCATGAAGGATTTTCTGTCGGTACAGTTAGCAATGCTCGCCACTCTCCTGTCCTTTAAGGCGGTGTTAGCGTCAAAACAGGACACAGATGCCCTTTCTTCTAGGGAAGGGGCTTCCTCCCAGGAGGGTAGGTCTGCCTGAAGCTTGGGGGGCAGCCAGAGACCTCCCTCAATTCAGGATTGGGGGAACAGGATGGTTCAGACCAAAGCTTCCTAAAGTAGGGGGAAAATTTGGAGTCAGACAGCCAGGACAGTGAGGATTCCAGGCCGGGCAGACACCTTTATGCTGTGGAAGATATGAAGGGGCTTCTCGGGGCAATTTATGCCTCTGAGGACATTCCAGAACCTCCAACACAGGTGTCATTCCCAGACAAAATGTACAGGGGGCTTTGTTATACCTGAGTCCAAAGTCCAACAGACCCTTAAGGCCATCCTAAGGGAGTGGAAAGATCTGGAGAGAGGTCTTAAAACTTAAGATATGGAAAAGGATATCCTCAAACTGGACGTGGCCCTGTCACAGGTTTCGAAGAAATCTGATTTCTGCTTCAAGGACTCAAGCAACATCAAGGACCAGATGGCTTTATAGGCTAACTGATGTTGCTAGGGAGACCAGGTCCAAAGGGCTCAATGACTCCCTGGAGATTGTTAATAAGGTGGTGGCATATCTGGCAGATGCGGCAGTTGAAACCGTCAGAACCACAGCTAAGTCAGTAGCCCTTCTCATCTTGGCAAGAAGGGCCATTTGGGTCAAGTCATAGGCGGACCACATGTCCAGATCCCGTCTTTGCGGGCACCTTGTTTTTTGGCCCGGCCTAGACCAGGTTCTTTCCCGGTCTGCGGAAAAAGGAAATAAATTCACAGTTAAGAATGGGGAAAAACGGGCAGAAAGGTGTTCTGCTATTTCTTTCGCTCATTGACGGACACAGCTCCTTAAGTTCTTGACCTTAGGTTTATAACGCCACCTTCAGGAGAGGACTAGGCAGAACATGTAAAACATGTAAAAACTGCAAGACTGCACAGCACTGCCTAGGGGGTGGTCCCTCTGGCTATAACCCCTCACCTTGCTTCCTGCAGCTCAGTTTTTTTTCTGCCTAGTGTAGGAGAAGGACCTGGCTCCCTGAGGGGACCATTGGTCCTGGGAATTTTTTTCTGCAATTTTGATCCTGTGATCTACAATCAACAGCCGGGCTGGGTGACAGGCTGGATAATATAGATCCTTGTAGTCTCCCTAGCCTGGCCATCGAGTGTGAGCAGACCCTAGCTACCCGCTGGGTCGGCCACGACATGCCTTTTCTGCTCCAGTGGCAGCCGGTGAGCTATATGCTCCGGGGCACACATATGACCGGGCTACTGCTGTCCGTGTCAGTGTGCCGTGGCCAACGGCCACCCCATACTGCTCGGGTGATGGGTCTGTGGTGGAATGCGTCCAGCAATCCCATCAGGAGGGTAAGTACGGCCCTCCCTGCCTTGGCAGGATGGAGCACCTGGGCATTCCCTGGGAGGTCGACTAGGGTGTCTCTCACTCTCCCATTCCTCTTTCCCTATCCCTCATTCCCTCCTCCCCCTGCTGGGGCCGCTGTGTGACTGGGCATGAGGTGCGGTGTATGTACTTGGCCAGGGGTCCTCCGGGGGGGGGGGGGGGGCTCCGGGCTTTGGCGGGGGGGGCTGCGCTGGCTGTTAGGATCCGTTTCTTTTTTTCTTTCCCTGTTTTTTCACCTTTACCGTGAGGTGCTTAGGCTATTTGCCATGAGGAGAGGTCGCCGCGCGGACTGCGGCAATTTTACCTAGGCCGTGGCCATTTTCCTGTAGTCTCATGCAGTGTGTATGCTGTCAGCCATTTTCTAGAAGGTTCGGCGGCCATTTTCTTGGTGATTTTTTTGCTGGGACAGCTGGTGGCCATTTTCTTGTAGCCTCAGCGTAGTTTACCACTAGTGCTGGTCCTGTGTACCTCAGAACAGCGCGGTTTTCACTTCATGACTGACACAGGGCAGAGTGGCCGGTGGCAGCACTCGGTCAGGGTGGTGAGTGCTGCGGGGGGGCCCCTCAGTCTGCAAGCAGCTAGGAGGGTGGGATTTTGTGTACCTTGCCTTAAGTCCCTAAGTTGTGGCAGGCGAATGAGGGTCAGCATGGCGTCAGAAGCTGGCGCTTCTTCCCCAGACATCCCTGCCATTGCAACCGGCTCACCTGCTCAAATACGGTGCCTATGGACACTTTGTCAGCGGTCCTGGAGACCTTTGTTGCCAGGATGGAAGCGGCGTGCGGGCTTAAGGGGGGTAAATGCCCCCTGAATCCCCCCCCACCCCTGTCTAATGGGGAGAGCTCTGATTCAGACTCTGGCCCTGCGGTGACTGGCGGCCCCTGTTCTGACGTGTCAGAGGATGCAGACCAGGACCATTCGGACAGTGAGAATGACTCTGTGGGGTTGATTTACTAAAGGCAACTAGACTGTGCACTTTGCAAAGTGCAGTTGCACTCTGCAGGTGCAATTGCTCCAGAGCTTAGTAAATGAGGTAAAGCTTCACTTTGCAAAGAACACCCAATCACATGCAAAGGAAAATAAAAAAACAGCATATTTGCTTGCACATGATTGGGTAACGGAAGTCAGCAGAGCTTCTGCTCATTTACTAAGCTCTGGAGCAACTGCTCTTTGCATAGTGCACAGTCAATTTGCCTTTAGTAAATCAACCCCCTGTGTCTGGGTTAGCGCAGGTAAAAGCACTAGTAGGAGCATGTATCACTGCGGTGCAGGACACCCTGAAGATACAGGATGCAGCAGGAACTTCGGCTGAGGTGGCGGTCCCTTTTGGGTCATGCTAAACCGGCCAGCACGCCTAAGGTGTCTCCGTACTTGACTTATTTTGATATGTTCATCTATAAGGAATGGGGAAGTCCGCAACAGGCCTTTTCAGTCCCAAGAAGAATGGTGGTGCGTTACCCCTTTTGAGGAGAGCCTCCTGAGAAAATGGACGTCTCCTCCGGTCCTTGACCCCCAGGTATCCAGGTTAAATAAAGTAACCACGATTCCAGTAGAAGGGACTCCTGCTTTCAAGGACCCTGCCGACAGGAGGGCCGAGGCAGTGGCCAGGTCCATGTTTACGGTGGTGTGGTCAGCGTTGACCTGTGCTGGCCACGGCCTTGGTGTCGCAGGCGCTTACTGATTGGGCAAGGTTGTTGCACTGTGAATTGGAGAAGCAACAGTCTTGCCCGGTCTGACAGATCAGTTGATGCATGGCCTTAAGTATGTCTGTGATGCGGCCCTGGATACGGTCCCCCTGCTCTCTAGAGCATCTGTATCAGCAGTGGTGCTACAGCGCCTGATTTGGTTGAAATGCTGGTCTGCGGACCAGGCATCTAAAAAAGCACTGGCGGATCTGCCCTTCCAAGGTGAGAGGCTATTTGGAGCTTCACTGGATGACATTATTAAGAATGTTACTGGTGGGAAGAGCAAGTTGCTCCCACAGTCCAGGAAGGGTAAGGATCCACGCCGTAGGCAAGGGCCCTCTTTTTCCGTTCAGAAGCGTTTTTTTCGCCTGCCCGGGTCGGCAGGTAAACGTTCCCAGTCCGACAAGACACCTGCTGAAAGACAAAAGCGTCCCTGATTTCGCAAGCCAAACAAGTCTGCGAACAAAAAATGTTACCGCTTGAAGATTTGCCCCCGCCCGACTCTCGGGTGGGGGGTCGCCTTCGGGAGTTTGCAGCCCGGTGGACCTCCCTACTGTACGACCAATGGGTCTGCAAACTGGTTTCATCGGGATACAAGATAGTTTCTTTCTTGTCCACCAAACAAATTTTCTCCCTCCAACCTACATCCGCGCAGCAGCAGGTACAGGACCTGCTGCTGCGCGGGGTGATAGTACCTGTACTGACACTGGAAAGGCTTCAGGGATTCTACTCCAATCTGTTTGTAGCCCCCAAAAAGGAAGGGGTACGTCCAATCCTGGACTTGAAGGCCCTCAACAGCTTTGTGAAAGTGCAAAGGTTTAGGATGGAATTAGTTAGCTCCGTGGTCGCTGCACACATCAGGGGGACTTCCTGGCGTCCTTGGATATCAAGGACGCGTACATACATGTACCCATATGCATCAGAGGTTTCTGCGATTTGCAGTCGGAAGAGCACTACCAGTTTATGGCTCTCCCTTTTGGCCTGGCGTCAGCCCCCCGAGTTTTTACCAAGGTGTTAGCTCCAATTCTGACACTGTTAAGGCAACATGGGATTGCAACCGTGGGTTACCTAGACGACCTCCTTTTGAGAGCAGCTTCCGCCTCAGAATTAAGGGAGGATGTAGCGATCACCATACAGACTCTCCGGGAATTTGGTTGGGTGCTGAACCTACAGAAGTCTGTGTTAGTGCCGACTCAACGCCTGGAATACCTGGGCTTACTGCTGGACTCCTCAGAAGCGAGAGTTTTTCTCCCTTCAGACAAGATACAGACTCTTCAAGCTGCGGTGAAGTTGTTGGTGAACCGCAGGTGGTCGTCGCTGCCTCTCTGCATGCGAGTTCTGGGCCTTATGGTAGCCACTTTCGAAGCGGTACCGTACGCTCAATTTCACACTCGAGTCCTGCAAAAGGAGATTTTGTCAAAATGGAACAAATCTCCGTTTATCCCTGGATTGTCAAATTCGGGTGAGCCAACTAGTCAGGGATTCCCTTCTCTCGTGGCTGAGGTCTCCGGCCCTTTGATCCAGGAGATCGTTCCTTCCTCTCCATTGGATGGTGATCACAACGGACGCCAGCCTGACCAGTTGGGGGGGGGGGATTTTGGGCGTACATTCAGCCCAGGGCCTCTGGTCGCGGGAAGAATCCCAGCTGGCGATCAATGTGCTCGAGCTTCAGGCGATCAGGCGGTGCCTCTCCACGTGGAGGCTACAGGGGCGTCCGGTCAGGATCTAGTCGGACAATGCCTCGGCGATGACGTATTTCAACTATCAAGGAAGAACAAGGAGCTCGGCTGCAGAACGGGAGGTTGCTCACATCCTCCAGTGGACAGATCGGCACATGCCGGCCCTGTCGGCCATATACATTCCGGGCCTAGAAATCTGGCAGGCGGACTACCTAAGTCGTCAGATGCTGGACCCAGGGGAATGGTCGTTGCATCCGGATGTATTCCGGCTCCTTTGCCTAAAATGGGGCACACCAGATGTGGACCTCTTGGCTCAATCGGAAGGTGCAGAGGTTTGTGTCCAGGACAAGAGACCCCTGGGCGGACGCGTCAGATGCGTTGGTGGCTCCATGGGGGCATTATCGGCTGATTTATGCCCCCCCCCCACTCAAACTTCTACCACGTCTGCTGCGCAGAGTGGAGGCCGAGGGGATTCCGGTGATTCTGATTGCCCCAGATTGGCCTCGATGTCCTTGGTACGCCGACCTAGTACGACTGGTGGCGGATGTTCCTTGGCAGCTGCCGATGCGAGAAGACCTTCTATCGCAAGGTCCGATACTTCATCCTGCTTTACCATCGCTGGTTTTAACGGCATGGCTGTTGAAAACCAGGTACTAAGGGACCCTGGTCTGTCAGACTTGGTAATTTCCACTATGCCGAGGGCACGGAAGTAGTCTTCCCAAAAGATTTACCATCGTACGTGGAAGGCTTACATCTCCATGTGTGAGGAGATGGGGTGGCGTCTGCGTACATACTCAGTGTCCAGGATCCTGCTATTTTTGCAGCGAGGAGTGGATCAGAAACTTGCCTTAACCGCTAAGCCACCGCCCACCGTCATATGACGGCTGGACGAGGCTTCTGTTGTTCTGGGAGGACGTCATATGACGTCCTCGCCCTCCCGAGCCACTAGGGACCCGGTGCGCGTGCCCGGCAGCCGCGATGTCCGCCGGGCACCCGCGATTGCCGGGTAACAGAGCAGGAGCGTGGATCTGTGCATGTAAACACAGATCCACGTCCTGTCAGAGAGGAGAGGAGACCGATGGCGTGTCCCTTGTACATAGGGACAGCGATCGGTCACCTCCCCCAGTCAGTCCCCTCCCCCCACAGTTAGAATCACCTCCTTAGGTCATACATTAACCCATCGAGCGCCCCCTAGTGTTAACCCCTTCCCTGCCAGTCACATTTACACAGTAATCAATGCAATTTTATAGCATTGATCGCTGTATAAATGTGAATGGTCCCAAAAATGTGTCAAAAGTGTCCGATATGTCCGCCGCAATATCGCAGTCACAATAAAAATCGCAGATCGCCGCCATTACTAGTAAAAAATAAATAATAAAAATGCTATAAATCTATCCCCTATTTTGTAGACGCTATAACTTTTGCGCAAACCAATCAATATACGCTTATCGCAATTTTTTTTTACCAAAAATATGTAGAAGAATACGTATCGGCCTAAACTGAGGAAAAAATTTGTTAAAGAAAAAAAAAAAAAAAATTGGATATTTATTATAGCAAAAAGTAAAAAATATTGTGTTTTTTCAAAATTGTCCCTCTTCTTTTGTTTATAGCGCAATAAATAAAAACCGCAGAGGTGATCAAATACCACCAAAAGAAAGCTCTATTTGTGGGGAAAAAAATGATAAAAATTTAATTAAGGTGCAGTGTAACATGACCGCGCAATTGTCATTCAAAATGCGACAGCGCTGAAAACTGAAAAATGGCTTGGGCAGGAAGGGGGTGTAAGTGCTCTGTATTGAGGTGGTTAAGCACCATAAAGGGGCAGATATCAGCCTTGGCTGTCTTTTTCCAACGTTCCCTGGCGACTCACTCATTGATGAGTACTTTTGTGCAAGGGGTTCGACATGTAGTCCCTCCGGTTCGATCTGAATCTGGTGCTATCGGCGCTTCAGAAACCGCCGTTTGAAAACATTAGGGAGATTCCCTTGTTAACCCTTTCTTAGAAAGTAGTCTTTCTGGTGGCTATTACACCTGCCAGGAGGGTTTCTGAGTTGGCGGCCTTGTCATGCAAATCTCCCTACCTGGTCATCCACAAGGATAAGGCGGTGCTACGTCCGCAGCCCTCTTTCCTTCCAAAGGTGGTTTCGGCATTCTATCTAAATGAGGACACACCCGAAAGAAGTTGCCTTACATTCCCTGGACGTGGTCCGGGCTCTATGGGTGTATTTGTCTGCTACGGCTCCCTTCTGGAAGTCAGACTCTGTTTGTCTCGGGGGGCTGGTCCGAAGAAAGGTCTGGCGGTCTTGTCGACCACCATTTCTTGATGGATCAGACAGATCGTGGTTCACGCCTATGTCTTAAAGGGGCGGGTGCCCCCTTTTCCTGTCACGGCTCATTCCATCAGGGCAGTTGGAACCTCCTGGGCTTTCCAACATCAAGCGTTTGTCTCCCAGGTGTGTAAGGCGGCGACTTGGTCGACCGTTCACACTTTCACTAAATTCTACAAAGTTGACGTAAGCGCATCTTCGGATGCTTGTTTTGGCCGCAAAGTTTTGCAGGCGGCTGTGTAAGGTTGCAAATTACAGGACTTCCGGTGGGGCGTGGCGGCGAGTAGTTCCGGCTGCTGGAACGCAGGAGGAAAAGGGTCCTTTGGCTGGGGCTTTCGTCCGGCCCTCGAGTGCGGGGACGCTGGAAGGATTAAGGCTTTAAAAAGCACAGGAGTTGGCGGCTGCTGCTGCACTGCAATGGAGGGGACAGAGCCGTCAGCTGGGATGACGGATGCAGGTGTCCAGAACCTCAGCCAGGCCTCTTGTTTATACACTCTGGGTGTGTATTGTATTTGGTTCCTTCCTTTTGGAAAGCCTGCAGATGACTGATTTAAAAGTGGATTTCTTTTAACAGTTCTCTCCCTTCTTCCTTTTTAATTTTTTTTTTTTTTTTTTTTTTCCCTCAGGGTGTTTGGTGGCAGCAGGGCCTTGCCCCTAGTAAAAGTGGGTTTTATTGTTGTGTCTTCTAGGCCATAGCCACCGCCGAATCAGAAAGTGCCCCTTTTGCAAGAGCCCACTAAGACTCCTGGCCCAAGCCACTCTGCAGGTCTTGCATTGCAGGACTTGTGAAAGAAGAGTCTACGCAAGAATGCAAGTAGCTATTCTCCTCTGTAAGAAAGGAAATTGCAAAAACTTTGGGGACAGTACGCTCCCTATTGAAGAAACAGGGCCAGAGCTCCCATTCCAATCCTATGCCCTTTACTTCGAAACAGGTGGAAAGTGAGTAAGAGGAGGAGAGAGACGGTATCCCCCACCCTTAGCTTTGAAGACACAGGGGTAGGGAATCTGCCCTCTTGTCCAGTAAAGATTTACTGGAATCCTTTCCTACACTCCTGAAGGCAGTTGGGTAAATGGCTGATGCCTCAGCAGAGTCCATCAGGATGTCGGCGAGATCCTCCGCCCTTATCAACTTGGCCAGACTGGTCCTTTGGCTCAAAACCTGGTCGGGGTACTCGACTTTGAAGGTGAAACTTTGCGGGATCCCCTTCATCAGGGATTTACTGTTTGGGCTGGAATTAGAAACCATATTGGACAGAACGGCAGGCAAGAAGGCCTTTTCGCCAAAAAAGAAAGGAATACCACCAAGGAAAAAATTGAATCTATTCCGGTGGTGCAGTGGGCCAGACTACATGTTTGCCGCTTTCAGTGGGACATTCTTCAGAAATGGTCGCATCAGGAGTCACTAGAGAAAAGGATCAAATGGGGTGCGAGAGCGAAAAGGTCCCTATGGTGGTGGGGGGATTAAAGGAACCTCTCAAGGGGGGCCTCCCTTAGGTCTTTTCGGTAACCAAGCGTTTAACAACAGATGCAAGAGCATGGGGGTGGGAAGCCCACCTCGGAGAACAAACGGCGCAAAGTGAATTGTCCAAGACGGAGGCCAGGAGATCTTGCTAGAACTTGAGGGCTGCTCAAGCAGACACATCATGAGAGTTCTAGGACTGATGACCTCTTGCATCCCAGCGGCTCCTTAGGCACAGTTTCATTGCAGGGAACTTCAGTTCTTCCTGCTCTTCTCTTGGGACAGAAGGAGGGAGTCACTGAATAGGAAGGTTTCCCTCCCAGGGGAAGTAAAAGCCTCTCTAAGGAGGTGGCGAGGACAGGTTGACATCGGGTCAACCCTGGGCCCAGTGGAATCCAATCAAACTAACTACCGACGCGAGTTCCTGGGGTTGGGGAGCCCACCTGGAGGCTCTACAAGCTTGGGGAACCTGAATCCTGGCTCAAGCAAAACCTCCTCCGAATACAGGGAGCTCCTGGCGGTAGGGCAGGATTCAGGGACAAGAAGTCTTATCAGACATGGTAACAACGGTCTCTTAAACGGTTAAGGGGGGGCCAGGGTCCAGGAATATCACTGGTCCCTGGAAGTTGTGGGTTGGCCGGAAGGGATCCTTCCCTCGATATCGGCGGTCCACATAGGGCTAGTCTATGTGGGCTAGTCTCCCTCACTAGCATTAATTCCATGGTTCCTGCAGAAGTTGGCCTGCTCAGAATGCAACATGATTTTGGTTGCCAAAAAGAGCCTGGTTTCCCTTTGTTCAGTGTCCCCTCCTCAGCACCTCCCCACCAGGCATTATCATCTGCTACAAGGGGCTGATTCATCACCCCCAACCCGGGGTTCTTTTGCTTGACGACCTGATTCTTGAGAGGGAGATCCTCTGAGTGAAGGGATGTTCTGAAAAAGTGATTGAGACCCTTATAGGGAGTAGGAAGCCAGTCACTGGAAAGTTGTTTTTTTTTTTTTTTTTTCACTTTGTTATCAGGAGAGGAGTCCCCCTTCAATCTGTACCAGTAGTTCTAGAATTTTTATGGGCACGGGTGGATTGGGGGTGGCCCTAAACACCCTGAGAGTCCAGGTAGTGGCTCTACCTGTCTTTTTGGACCAGAGTCTCGCATTGGATTCCTTGGTCAAGATTTTGTTAGCTAGGGAGAGGTTGACTCCTGTTAGGATTAACAGATTCCTGACTTGGTATCTGACGTTGATGTAAGATGCGCTGACAAAAGCTCCTTTTGAAGCAGCGTTGCAAGTTTTTCAGTAAAATTTTTATCCCTTAAGTTAGCTTTCCTGCTGGCCATTACTACAGCCAGGAGGACAAGTGACCTACAGGCCCTGTCTATTAAGGAGTCCTTTTTGTTGGTCTTGGAGGATAGAGTGGTTCTGAGGCAAGACCCCCTGTATCTTCCCAAGGTAGTCTCTCAATTTCATAGGTCACAGGAAATCATCTTGCCTTTCTTTTGTGAAAATCCAAGGAATGAAAGAGGGGAAATTTAATTTATTAGATGTCAAAGTGTGTTAGGATTACTCTTCTCTTGTGATCAGTTGAACTCCAGATGTATTGAAAAGCAGACCATTTATTTCAGATGTCACACAAATGGATGATGCTTACAAGCCAAAAGATGCAATAAGAATCACACAAAGAGATGTACACCCCCATCCTAATACCTACATGGCTGATGGCTGAGGAAACACAGATAGCGTGCCTGGTACAAAATGGTACTTTATTTGGCTAATTAGTGTTTCCTGTACAGTCTTGTTCTACCATATATGGTTAAGCCTAATCATCCTACAACTTACTATGGAGTTAGTTAAAGCAAACGATATAGCAAGTTAATACAACAATGTGCTCAGAAGTCATCTTAAAAATCAGTCTCAGGGTTATTGTTTTTTCTAATAGTTTTTTTCTAATAGTCACACAATAAACATTTAAAACTTTTCTAACAAAGTGTCTACTGATGTACTTAGAGATAAAGATTTCAGGAAATCAAACCACCTTTAATGGCCTGAGAAAGGAACGGCAGGCTTCTAGAGCAACAGTGGCCAGGTGGATTAGACAGGCCATTTTATAGTTTGAGCAGTCGGGTTCCCCAGTACCAGCTCATCTTGAAGCCCATTCTACAAGATCGCTGGCAGCCTCTTGGACAGAGAAGGCCGGAGCCTCAAAAGAACAGATCTGTCGAACAGCCACATGGGCGAAGCAGGGTACCTTCTTGAGACAGTACAGAGTAGAACTGTTGTCGCTTCAGGACTTGACATTTGGCAGAAAGGTCTTGCAAGCAGTGTTCCCACCCTAAGGTAGGCCTTGAGTTTCTTGTTCCTTGTCTCAGGTGTGCCGTCCTGGAAGATGACTAGCGAAAATTACCAGTTACACTTACCGATAACTGTTTCTGGGAAATCTTCCAGAACAGCAGGCCTACTTCCCACACTTTGGTGTAGTTTCTCTGGAAAAGTTGCCCTTTTGCACCAGGATAGCCTAATACTTTGGCAGAACTGAGGTGCAGGGGGAAGGGCAGGGGTTTTTAACCTTGTTTGTTCACACCTGACAGGAAACACAATCAACAGTCATCTCTCTATCCTGGAAGATTTCCCAGAAACGCGGTTAATGGTAAGTGTAACTGGTGATTTTCTTCATAAATTTAGGCCAATATGTATTCTGCTACATATTTTTGGTAAAAAATCCCAGTAAGCGTATATTGATTGGATTGCGCAAAAGTTATAGCATCTACAAACTAGGGGATCTTTTTTTATTTTATTTTACTAGTAATGGCAGTGATCAACGACTTATAGTGGAACTGTGATATGGCGGAGGACATTCGGACACTGACACTTTTTGGAGACCAGTGACACTAATAGTGATCAATGCTAAAAAATATGCACTGTCCTAATGACACTGGCTGGAAAGGGGTTAACATCAGGGGCGATCAAAGGGTTAACTGTGTGCCTAGCCTGTGTTTTAATACAGTGTAGGAGGTGCTTTTACTCTGCTTTGCAGAGACAGGGTCCATGCCTTTCCCCCTGTCAAAACGGCAATCTGCCTTGTTTACCACTCCCACACCGCCCCAAAGATGCTGCTCTCAGGCTCACACACTGTAGTGGCTTGAGAGGCGCTATTTTTAGCGCTAAAACGCCTGAAAAGCGCCCGAGTGTGAAAGGGGTCTAAAGAACCAGTTACAAATAGGCATTTTGTAAAATTTTGAATTTCTACTTTAGAGAGTAATTAACTCCTTTGTTCCCTTTTCACCATATTGAAAGTGTTTTATTATATCTGTGTGATACATGCAAAAAAAACTGTTAAAGTATAACTAAAGGCAAAAGGTTTTTTTCACGTCTTTGATAGTGGAGAGGGATTACAATGCTTGTGAGTTTTTATAGCTGTCTGTGCCCCCTTAAGGAGATTCACCTTCTCTTTGTCCTGTTTGCTTTTTCTTGTTTTTTTTCCCCCTACTTTCAACGAGAAAAGGTAAATACTAAATTTTGGGTTGCCTCAGAAAAGTAATAGATGGGAAATCTTCCAATGGGGACTCTAGTTCTGCTGACCTGGGGGTCCCCAAAGAATTCCTTTAATTTGCAGGGATTTCTTCCCACTTCCTGTTTGGCTATGGGACAGGAAGTAAAGGGAAATGTCCTTAATATGACACAGATGGCGAAAATAAATTGACAGGGGTAATAACCCTGCCTTGCTCCATCCAAAATAGAATAAAAAGTCTTGCCTATAGTTCTACTTTAATTCTGCCAGAAATCCAGTGCTCTCCTGTGTATTTTGCATTGTTCTCTCAAACAGTGTTATCAACACTCCCATCTGTGTGCTACTAAACCTCACTCTGTGTTAGAGAGGATGGGGCACTCTGCAATTCTAACACGCTTCCTGTCCTAGGGTGACAGTACTGCTCCTGCATATATACAAAACGCGAGTGTTGTCACCTTAGGACAGGAAGTGTGTTGCTGGCAGGATTACTACATCTAGGGACTGGTATGCAAAATATTAAATGTTTGTTCTTGGATTTAGAAAAAGACCAAAGAATTCCCCTATGGTGGGATTTTCCAGGCACTACCATAAATAATACAGTATAGGTACAAAAATAGTTTTTATTACAAAAATCGAACAAAGTAGATAATTTAACAAAATATACAAATCAAATACAGAAACTATGTACAATGGGATACTTCAAAAGCAGAGTACATATCGTTAAGAATACAAATAGCATAACAATGGAGAAAAGACCAAAGGTCGGGATATAAGAAGTCTCACTGAACCGACGCATTTCAGAGAATCCTTCATCAGGGTTCACCAAGTGAGAGTTACCATCTATGGGATTACAGAGCAAGAGAAAGTAATTAACATCACACACACAAAGCAGATGACAGTCCCCCCACACCCAGTGAAGGTATGTGTGAAAGTCATACTCACTTCCAAAGTACAAATGCTATAAGAGTATCTAAGGCATAAAATCAACTTCACAAAGGTCTCCCAGGCCGTGTGCCTGTAAAGGTAGCCTAATGGCTGGCCATACAGGATCACAGGATCAGAGTGAATGGGCTCAGTGTTTATATCCACCAGGTTGTGCTGCCAGCTGATTATAATTATCAGCTAAAAGGATGTGTATTGCCCTGAGCTCTCTCATCCCACCCCCCAATAACTGAATAGTTGTCAGCCTGAAAGGGATGTGCACTCAGCCTAACAGGGGAAATCCCAATTTATGCTAAAGAACGCCACGCCTGAGGGTTTGGCGCGGCGTTTGTGCACAGGCTGGGGTCCAAAATCCTCAGGACCCGAAACCAAGGACACAACCCCATAAATAACAATAATTAAAACAGTCAAAGTGTACAGTGATAGCTACTAGGATCGATAGTGTATCAGATCCCAAAATGTGTAAGAGGTATGTACACATATGTAGGGACCAGCAACAGGGAACATACCTGTGAACTGGATCCAGAGGTGAGACCTATAGTTTGTCATATAGGGGAGAGGCTGAGAGTCCGGGCTGGCCACCATACAGCTACAGGTAGTAAAAAAAGACCTGGTTTGGAGGGAAAAAAAAAAAAAAGTGATTCTAATGTAGGTGGGTATATTCCAATAATAAGGAAAAAAAGGCCAAACAGCATCTTAAATAAACATAAAGAAAGGAAAATAACCCAAATTGCTATAAATCACCTTCTTAGTCAGCCCAGGGACACAGCATCAGTGAAACGTCCTCCTCCGATCACAGGATCAGAGTGAATGGGCTCAGTGTTTATATCCACCAGGTTATGCGGTCAGCTGATTATAATGAAGATCAGCTGAAAGGATGTGTCTTGCCCTGAGCTTTCTCATCCCACCCCCCAACAGCTGAATAGTTATCAGCCTAAAAGGGATGTGTACTCAGCCTAACAGAGGAAATCACAATTTATACTAAAGAACGCCGCGCCTGAGGGTTTTGCGCAGCGTTTGTGCACAGGCTGGGGTCCAAACGTCTCAGGACCCGAAACCAAGGACACAACCCCATAAATGACAATTTAAACCGTCAAAGTGTGCAGTGATAGCTGTTAGGATCGATAGTATATCAGATCCCAAAATGTTTAAGGGGTATGTACACATATGTAGGGACCAGCAACAGGGAACATACCTGTGAACTGGATCCAGGGGTGAGACCTATAGTTTGTCATAACAGCTGAATAGTTATCAGCCTGAAAGGGATATGCACTCAGCCTGGTCCAATCAATGGGCCCCCTGAGTGTGGACCGCGCCACGCCTCCCCGCAAGCGCCGGCCCCAAAGACGCACTGCGCGTGCACACCAGCCGAGCTGGAACGCAAGGCAGCGGCAAACGTCACGGCGCCGCGCATCGGAGTTGCGCGCCGCCATCCACTCCCACCGACACGGCAAGCCTGCACTGGAGACAGCCAAGCTGATCCAGTTCAGGGATGGAGGAGCGTCAAAAAGCAACTCCCCCCAGCGTGTCCCAGAGAGGGACACCCTTGCCGTGCCGGGTCTGCGCACAAAGATAGCAACGGCTAAGTAAGAGTGGGCTTAAGCACCTATACCATCCATAACAAAAAAGGAAAAAATTGAAAAAAGAATCAGCAAAAAAGAATCAGTGATAATAACATGGCATGCATGCATGCGATTCATGCATGCAGAGATGCACAACCAAGATAGTATATGGATATAATACAAATGCAACCTCAGCATGGAAGACAATTGTGAAGTCGTTACACGGAAAGAAAAAAACCATACAACAGCCACCGATCAGGCATCCAGGGTTCGGGCCCACTCATGTATCAATCTTGGAGTCTGATCTAGTAAAGACCACATTAATGCCCCCATCCCAAACAAATATAGAGGCATTAGATGTAAGCAAGCCCCTCAAATATCAAAGGAAACTTATATTTGGTATCCCACGTAAAGAATGTGTATATGCCGGCAACAAAAGCCATCATAAAAGTGAGAACAGATAAGGGGGAGATATGGGGGCCGGGGTCAAATATAGACCCCCTGCATCCAACAGTAAAGCAACATGGGGTGCTAACATGGCAAATGCTGAGAAGTATGCCTACTTCTCCATACCCCCGGAGTCAAAGCCCTCCAAGAATGGCTTGAAGCATGTTGTATCATTGAGTCCCGGGGGCCTGGTCGCCCGCAGATTGTAAATCCATCTCAGCTCGAGCTGGAGGAGATCCTTATGACAAACTATAGGTCTCACCTCTGGATCCAGTTCACAGGTATGTTCCCTGTTGCTGGTCCCTACATATGTGTACATACCCCTTACACATTTTGGGATCTGATATACTATCGATCCTAGCAGCTATCACTGCACACTTTGACGGTTTAAATTGTCATTTATGGGGTTGTGTCCTTGGTTTTGGGTCCTGAAACGTTTGGACCCCAGCCTGAGCACAAACGCCGCGCCAAACCCTCAGGCGTGGCGTTCTTTAGCATAAATTGGGATTTCCTCTGTTAGGCTGAGTACACATCCCTTTTAGGCTGATAACTATTCAGCTGTTGGGGGGTGGGATGAGAGAGCTCAGGGCAAGACACATCCTTTCAGCTGATCTTCATTATAATCAGCTGACAGCATAACCTGGTGGATATAAACACTGAGCCCATTCACTCTGATCCTGTATGGCCAGCCATTAGGCTACCTTTACATGCACACAGCCTGGGAGACCTTTTGTGAAGTTGATTTTATGCCTTGGATACTCTTATAGCATTTGTACTTTTGGAAGTGAGTATGACTTTCACACATACCTTCACTGGGTGTGGGGGGACTGTCATCTGCTTTGTGTGTGTGATGTTAATTACTTTCTCTTGCTCTGTAATCCCATAGATGGTAACTCTCACTTGGTGAACCCTGATGAAGGATTCTCTGAAACGCGTCGGTTCAGTGAGACTTATTATATCCCGACCTTTGGTCTTTTCTCCATTGTTATGCTATTTGTATTCTTAACGATATGTACTCTGCTTTTGAAGTATCCCATTGTACATAGTTTCTGTATTTGATTTGTATATTTTGTTAAATTATCTACTTTGTTCGATTTTTGTAATAAAAACTATTTTTGTACCTATACTGTATTTATGGTAGTGCCTGGAAAATCCCACCACAGGGGAATTCTTTGGTCTTTTTCAGACTCATGGGATGTGGCACACACTGTTTACTGCTCTTTGTCAGAGCCTTTCTCCTTTTTTGTTCTTGGATTTAGATGCACATTAAACATTGACTGTTTTGTTTTTGGCGATAGCTTTTTGTACTATATTTATACTTGTAAACCAGGGTGGATTTGATTTAAATTGCAAGTAAAAAGGCTTGATTTAAATCAACTCTATTTCTAAATCAATAATTTTTAAAGCGCAACTCTCATCTCTGTCCCGCAGTTGCTCCTTTTTTGATCCGCTGTTGACTCACCGACAGTCCCATTCACTTTAATGGGATGTCTGGTGATACAGCAGTGACATGAGGTGAGGGACGTGGCGGCCACAGGTGAGTGGATTCCCGCTAACAGGCGCTGCCATGATAGATCAGAAATGACAGGTGCTCTTTAAATGTAAGGACTTATTCTTGCTGGTAGTTAGAATCTTTATTGTTTGCAAACAAAATGAAGGTTTCCTATTTAGAATAGGCTGTCATGTTATTAAAACAGCGATATACAAACTGATTCAATCATACAGTTTGTAGTGTGATAGTTTTGCAAAACAATGGGATAAAGGAATATTCCTGAACTTTGTTTTAACTTATGGTTACTGTGAAATTGTGTGAATGCATCAATGCAGATTGCATGTTATCTCAGCTTGGATTCATTGAATGAGTTTACCAAAAATGTGAATATTGCAGAATATACAGCCTCATGCTCCATCTCATGCTCAATAAGCTAAATTATTCATGTATCTTTATTAATGTATTTTAAATGGGAAAACTATCTTAAGATAGATTTTTACTCCAAAAGCATTAATTTGATAAAAATCGATTAAAAAAAAAAAATCCGCTTTTTCTTCTGCCCCTTCTTTCTTTCCTTTTTTTTTTTAAAAAAAATCATCGATTTTTATCCACCCTGTTGTACACTCTGGTTTTTTTTTTTTTTTTTTTTTTTTTTTTAATTTATATATACTGCTAAGTATTGCAAATGAAAACACTTATAAATCGACCAAAAACAAGGTTAGGCAATACCTTTTTTATCTTATTTAAATTGTCTTCTCTTGAATCGGTTCAGGATGTTATTTCCGCCCTTACTATGATTGCCTTTACAAATCCCACACATGCGCCGCAGCGTCGAAGCCAAGCCTCTATCTGGATTGTCGTTACTACGGCAACAGAGTGAACCCATAGCTGAAGGCAATTCAAAGGAGGAGAAGCATGGCAAGACTTCCCTCTGTGCCGTTCTGAGAGGAAGATGGTGAATGCTAATGACCCGGCATGCAGGGCAGACAAACGGCACACCTACCTAGTGTGCTGTTAAACAATGTACCTAGTGGGCAATCGCGGCTGATGTCACTGAACATTGTAGGACGATTACTATGGAAACCAAAACAGTGAGTGCACTTTCACAGGCAGTGATAAGCTGCCTGTGCTATATAGATTTAAAAGAGATTAAGTTGTAGTGGTGGGTTTATAACCACTTTAAAACAGAATTGTTATCTGAAAGGTGCTCAGAGACTGCCCTGTCTCCTGCCCCAGAGGCCATACTATTAAAACTGTCAAATACCAGTAACGTTTGAAGTATATACAGTGGGTATAGAAGAGAATCATCCCACTTTAAAATAATTTACATTTTGTTGCTTTGCAGCCTGAAAAAAAGACAGTTTTTGTTTTATCCAGTGCAACTTATGACATGTCTGAAAAAAGTCAACAGAATCAATGATCCTAGGTTTACACTGATGCGATGCGGGAACCAGCGCGATTACAGTGCTGGTTCCTGCATCACTCCTCTCCCGCAGCTTCTGCGAACCACTGATGGTGTCATTACATTGTTAATGTAATTTCCCACCTGACTCTTCATACCCTCTGGTAACTGCATAGATCTTCCCTGCAACACAAAAAGTCGCTCTACCTGTCTGCAATTTCCCACCTGACTCTTTGTACCCTCTGGTAACTGCACAGACTCCACTCTTCTCTTAAACACTGGACTACTTTGCCTAAGTGAACTCTTATTCTGCCTTACTAAGAATTTGAAACTGCTGTCTATACTTGTTTGTTTATTTTTGAAAGTGTCACTTATTTTGTATTGCGCTGCCCTGGACAAGATCAAACATTTAACCTTATCCTGTTGCCCCCTCTTGCATTGCACACTGTCCAGGCCAGTTGTAAACCCCACCCCCACGAGCCTGGTTTTATCAGCTCCTAATTGAATAATTGTGAGGGATTGGGCTAGCCACTCCTTGCGCAAAGTGTCACTCTGGCAACAAGTGTTTGGCACTTGTACACGGTCACTTTGGCTAATGCCCGGTACACACGATCCGATTATCGGACAAATGATCGTCTGGGTTTTTTTTTTATTTTTTTTTTTTTTGCATGCTAATCTCACAGCAAATCTGATGAGTTTACTAAAGTCATAAATTCCCGTAGGACAGCATAAAAATTTGGAAGTGATGTCATGTGTTGTAATGCATTTGTATTGCATTTTCGAACGATAGGTGTACTGATTAAACGAAAATCGTACGATCTGGCATCGTACGAAAAAAATTTCCGTGCATGTCTGATAGAATAATATCGGATTAACTGTCCTGATAGGCTCTCGAAAGCTCTGTACTAATGTTCCGATTATCGTACGATCGATTCGAATGCGGAATTTTTCGTACGATTTTCGGATCGTGTGTACGGGGCATAAGGCACTGCTACAAAAAAGCAAGTACAGTCATTGGTGCTCCACACCTATTTTACAGGAAGTTCCCCTTCATCCTCCAATTTTCCTCAACCTCCCTTCTATTCTCCTCTCCCCACCCTCCAACATGCTCATACTAATCTTTGCTATAATGTCCTCTCTCCTCAAACTCTTTTTTTTTTTTTTTTTTTTTTTTTTTTTTTACCCCCCCCAGCCCGCAACCTGTACATATCTCCCTCTCTTCTCCCTCTCTTCTGCCCACTCAATATAACTGCACTTATCACCTCCTGCTCATTCTAAGCCCACACAGTATAACCACTTCCGCTCCACTACAGCATCTGCCCTCTTATAAATCCCACCCTCGCCTTACCACCCTCACCCTCCTCCTACTCTGGGGACATCGCACCAAATTCCGGCCCTCCCACACCCAATTTCCACCCCCAAAATTGGCTGTCTACCTCCTCCAACAGTAGTCGTAACTCCCACCTTCTCATCCCAATTCCCCTGATTCCACAAGTCAGCCCCGCTCTTTCATGTGCCCTCTAGAATGCCCGCTCAGATTTCAACAAACTAGCTTTTGTCAATTACCTTTTCCTCTCCAAATCCTTTAATCTATTTGCTATTACCGAAATCTGGCTCGTGGAATTCGACACTACCTCTCCAGCTGCCCTGTCCCACAGTGGCCTCCTCTGGACTCACTCCACCAGACCCAGTGGATGAGAAGGAGGTGGCGTCAGACTTCTCCTCTCCCCACAATGCACCTTCCAGGTTCTTCCCACACCTCCCTCTCTTTCCCCCTGCTCTTTAGAAGTGCACTGCATTCATCTTTTTCTCTCCAGCTTGTCTGAGGGTCGCAGTAATTTATCGGCCTCCTGGACCATTGTCACGCTTTATGGATGGCTTCTCTGCATGGCTACCTTATTTTCTCTCCTCTGAAGTACCTGCCATCATCCTAGGTGACTTTAACATTCCAATCAATGTTAATACTGCAACCACTTTTCAACTACTCAACCTAACCTCCTCTTTTAACCTAACACAATGAACACAAGCCACCACTCGCTCCAACAGAAATACTCTCAACCTTGTATTGTCCCATCGCTGCACTCTCTGCAACCTCTCTAACACCCCCCTTTCCTCTCTATGATCACAACCTTATCAGTTTCACACTCTCCTCGTCTCCTACCCGCAGAAACCTTCGCAACCTCAACCCTTCCCTTCTTCATTCTGCTACTGATGGCCTTTACGACAAAATCGCACCCCTGTCCTGCCCTGACTTAACCACTTCCATCTACAACATGCTGTCATCCTCCCTAGACGTACTTGCTCCTCTTTCTACACGCAGAACCAGGCCCCATCTGCCACAACCCCGGCAAACAGACACCAGAAGTCTCAGGAGACGCAGCCGTGCCCTTGAGTGAGCATGGCGTAAATCTAAATCCCTGCAAGACTTTACCCTCTAAAAATCTGCCCTTCTCAAATACAACTCCTGCCTCCCCACTGCTAAACAAACCTACTACAACACTCATCAAAACCCTCTCATCCAAACCCTGTCAACTCTTTCTACCCTTAATTCCTTACTTCACCCCCCCATTTCCCCCACCCACCAACTTGCTTACCGATCAACAGATTGCCAACCATTTCAAAAGCAAAATCGACACATTTCGCAAGGAGATATCCAGCATTCAACTTTCTCTCCTACCCAACACATCATGTCCAACAACACACTCAATACTCTCCTCCTTCTGCCCAGTTACCACTGATGAAGTTGATAAACTCCTCTCCATGGACCACCTCACCATCTGTCCCCTGGACCCTGTCCCCTCACGATTACCACGACCACCTTCCCGCTCTAGCCTAAACTCCCTAACTCACATCTTCAACCTCTCCCTCTCCTCCGGCACCTTTCCTTTCCCGCTCAAACATGCACTGGTTACCCCCATACTTAAAAAAAAAAAAAAAAAAAAAAAAAAAAAAAAAAAAACCCTCACTACACCCGACATGTTTGAATAACTTAAGACCCATCTCCCTGCTCCCGGTTGCTCCTGTTTGCCTCCAAACTCATAGAACGCCTTGTCCATGACCGAATGAGTCGCTACCTCACAGACCACAACCTTCTCGACCCCCTACAGTCCGGCTTCCGTCCACAACATTCCACTGAAACTGCCCTACTAAAACTCACCAATGACCTACTAACTGCTAAAACCATTGACCATACTCTTAGACCTCTCGGCTGCCTCAACACAGTTGACCACCTGCTCCTCCTCAGCAAACTACACTCCCTTGGCCTCCGTGATTCTGCTTTATCCTGGTTCTCCTCCTACCTATCTCAGCGTACTTTCAGTGTCACTTACAACTCCATCTCCTCTTCCTCTTTCTGTTTGGGTACCCCAAGGCGCCGTCCTTGGTGCCCCTCCTATTCTCACTCTATACCTCTTCCCTGTGCCAGTTGATAACCTCCCATGGCTTCCAATACCACCTCTACACCGACGACACCCAGATCTATCTCTCCATTCCTCAACTCACCCCCTCGATACGATCTCAAACTTACGGAATGACATCAGTATGGATGTCACACCACTTTCTGAAACTCAATCTTTCTAAAACTGAGCTTGTTATATTTCCTCCTTCCTGGTCCCCCCCCCCCCCCCCCCAATGACTTCACCATTAAGATCAACAGCACAACCATTGTTCCCCCCACACATGCCAGGGCGCTGGGTGTAATCCTTGACTCTGACCTCTCCTTCAGCTCCCACATCCAGTCACTGGCTAAATCCTTCCATCTTAACCTCTGCAACATCTCCGGAATTCGACCCTTCCTAACTGACACTACAAAGCAACTTTTATCGTACATCACGGGACACAGAGCCATAGTAGTTACTATGTGGGTTATAGGCCACCTTCAGGTGATGGACACTGGCACGCCCTAAGACAAAAAGTGCACTCCCTATATAACCCCCTCCCACTGCTGGCAGTACCTCAGTTTTTTCTCAAGTGTCTAAGGTGTTGGTCAGGAGTAAAGATGTGCTGTGCTAAGCTCCTCTGGAGCAATCCTTGCTGCGGCTAGCCATGCAGCCGGATCCATTCAAAGTGTTTTTTTGGCTGAATTAAATGGTACACGGGCCTTGTATCCGAAGAAACGAGGTCTTGCCTGTAATGCTTCTCTTTTTAGAAAGCTGGACCCCGGGATCCAGTACTTTTTGCTATTAAGGCCATAATGTTTTTACTGGTGGTGGTGCTATTACAGGTCCAGGATTGTGGGTTTCCTCGAGGATCCCCAGCTCCTGAAGGTTTAACGGAACCCACCTTGAAGGGTGAAGATTAAATCTGTTGGTTTACCACAAAAAACCCTGCAGTGGGAAAGGTAAGTAGAGTTTTCTAAGAAATTTTTTAATTTTTTCTTATGAAATGTCTCCTTTAAATTTAGTAAGTGTTGTCATGCCTATGTGTCACCACTGGGGACTGTATTGAGCACTTATCATCTCATGCTCCTCAGAAAGCCCACGAGTCTATGAAGCAGCAGTTCTTCTTCCTCCGGCCAAGCAGCAGACCTCCAGTAAGTCTGGGGGGGGGTAGCGTGGCGTTGGTGTCCTCCAGCGCAGGAAGGTATGTTTTTAAAAGGCACCATTTGTGCTGTTACATTAGCAAAGGTGGCACATAAGAGATTTGGTGACGCAGGCATTCCTTTTGACACATTTACTACTGCATCAGGCTGAGCATTAATAGCAGCGTCAGGGCTGGACTATTGCTCAAGCAGTGGATGCATTCCTTCTGGTAGTACCTCTGCTTTGTGCATCGGGCTATGGTCGGAAGGGGGGTGAAACACACCTCCAAAAAAGGGCTCTAAAAGGACTGCTACAATCACACGGAAGCCTAGAACCATCGCAAAAAAGATGACATCCTCCCCTGAGAGTAATATGGCTGGTCAGTGTGAGCCATCAGGAGGGGCAAGTGTTGCAGCTGCTCTTAACACTGCAGCCCCTGTGTATATTACTAAGGAGATTTTTTCTTCAACCATTTTAAGCTTGGAGCAAAAAATTGATGCTTTAATTGCATCCCAGAATGGGACTAAGCGCAGCAGGTCCCCGTCCACTGCTCAGGACCCTCTTGCTGAGGAACAAGGAGCAAGAGATGACAAATTTCTTTCAAAGGACCAGGAAGAGGCTCAAGTCTCCTCTTCCGAATAACCTGATATGGCAGTGTCAGGTTCGCAGGAAAGATTGTTGGTACAGTCTCTCACTGAATTGGTCCGCTCCACATTTTTACTGCCAATAACGCAGTCGGTCGATGAGCCCACTTCTGGTTTGGGTTCACTAAAGCCTCCCCAATCTGTTCATTCTTTTCCTATGCACTCATGGCTAAGGAAGCTAATGTATTCTTATCTGGAGCACCCAGATAAACC
The DNA here is from genome assembly GCF_042186555.1 of Aquarana catesbeiana. Taxonomy (NCBI): domain Eukaryota; kingdom Metazoa; phylum Chordata; class Amphibia; order Anura; family Ranidae; genus Aquarana; species Aquarana catesbeiana. The sequence continues at coordinate 436,561,198 of NC_133326.1, read as the reverse complement.
GTTTTTTCCTCCTATAAAGTTTTTGAAACTTTTATAAGAGTTTTATAAGAAATGGGGAATTCCAGCAATTGACGGTGCTATATCATCTGTAGATAAAAACCTGACTTGTCCAGTAGACAATGCTCATATGCTAAAGGATCCAACTGATAAGAAGTTGGAGTTCCTTTTTAAAAACTATATTTCGCTGGTAGGTTCTGTCGTTCAACCTGCACTGGCAGCGATCGGAGTATCTCAGTCCTTAAAGGACCAGTTTATAGAGGTACTCAGTTATTCCTGATCAGCAGGCCCAAGAGTTGGCCTGGATATCAGAAGCGTTGTGTTTTACATTAGACACTATGAAAGATTCTATTCTCCAGGCCTCACTGCTCATGCTAGGGCTGGTACATGTGCGTAGAATCCTATGGTTGAAAAATTGGTCAGCCGAAGTGCCATGCAAAAAGCTCTTGGGCAGTTTCCCTTTTCATGGTGAACGGTTGTTTGAAGACGATCTGGATAAGTATATCCAAAGGATTTCTAATGGGAAAAGTTCCCTTTTACCGGTTAAAAAGAAGTTTAAGCATTTTTCTTTTAAATTTTGTGCTTCAGTGCCAGAGGCATCAGCCTCCAGGCAGTCACGATGGCCTCTACCGTCAGGTTCAAGAGCTAAACCTCAGGGTCAGTCCCAGGGCCAAAAAAGGACCTGGGGGAAGAAACCCACAAAACAGAATACTAAAGCCTCTTTGTGAAGGTGCGCCCTCACTCGAGTGGGGGGAAGGCTTTTACAGTTTTCAAAGGTCTGGCAGAAACAATGTCAAGACAGATGGCTGACTTCCTCAATTTCTCTAGGTTACAAACTAAAGTTCAGAGAGTTCCCGTTTTCTCAGATCAAACGTTCCCAGAGATCTAGTGAAAAAGAAGTCTCTTTCTAGCTTTGGATCATCTCTTGTCTCAAAGAGTGGTATCGGTGGTCCCATTGGAAGAGCAAGGTTTGGGGTTTTATTCAAACCTGTTCACGGTTCCAAAACCAAACGGGGATGTCAGACCCATTTTAGATCTCAAAGATCGAAACGGTTTTTTGAATATCCATTCTTTTTGCATGGAGTTAATCCGATCAGTAGTCTCCATCCTACAAGGGGGAGAACTTCTGGCATCAATCGACATCAAGGATGCTTATCTCCATGTGTCGATTTTCCCCGCTCACCAGAAATTTCTACGCTTCGAGGTAGAGAACAATTTCCAGTTTGTAGCTCTGCCTTTCAGTCTAGCTACTGCACCTCGAGCATTTACAAAGGTCCTGGCTCCTCCTTTAGCCAGGCTAAGGGCTCAAGGTATAACGATACTAGCCTACTTAGAAGCTCTACTCTTGATATATCAATTGGTAACCCACTTAAACCAAACTTTGGTCACTGCAGTCCACTACCTGGAATACTTAGGTTGGATTCTCAACCTAGAGAAATCCTCCTTAAAACAATCAAGGAGATTGCAGTACTTGGGGCTGATCATAGATACAGCTCAGAAGAGGGTGTTTTTGCCCCAGGAAAGGATCAGTTCCATAAAGGAATTGATTCAGTTGGTCAAGACAAAGAAGAATCCTTCTATTCGACTTTGCATGAAATTGTTGCAAAAGCTCTGGACTTCCCAATGCGTTTATCCCCCAATGTGCGTCAGAGCCTCAATTGGTGGTTGATATCCAAGAATCTTCAAAAAGGGAAATCCTTTCTTTCTTTTCTGATTTAAAAAAAAAAAGAAAAAAAAAGATTTTGTGTCATAAAAAATGTACAAAGTATACAAATACATAGTAACACTTTTTGTATGATATACATTAGCAACAGTATTTTATACATCTAATGATTTAAAGGATGGAACTTAGTCATGACCACTCTACCAATATACTTATATCCATTATGCTCCTTTTTATGCTTTGGATTCCATATAATACTGCTAGTAGGTTGGTAACAATGTACACGACACTCTAAATGTTCTATATCAAAAGAGGAACTGTTAATGAACTATGTTCCTTCCAACGGGAAGGTGAAACTAACTGATGCCTTCACTCACAACCAGACCCCATTAGATCGCAATGAACCATATTGCTAGTTAACCCCCAGAGTAGCAAATTATAGATATACACCCTAAATTTTAAAGGTAGGATCCGGGATTGTATTGTGACTCTATAGAGGTATATGTTCACTACTCGTATGGAGCCAGACGTTTACATTTGGAGTAGTCTATCAAGGACTAGCTGAGTGGGTGCCAAACCTGGAGTGTCCATCCGGGGCTGCCAGATTTTGTAGAACTTATTACTCGCATTTCTATGTTGATACATCAGTTTTTCTTTAATTAGTGTTATTGACCTGTTCGACCCACTGTTTCGTTGTTGAGCTATCTGCTTACGTGCAATATATAGCAATCTAGAGACTGCTATATTGGCCAGGGGGACGAACATTTCCTCGTCCACCGCACCCAGCAAGCATGTAACCGGATGTATTGGAACAGTGGATCGATAAATTTGTGATATGGTGTTAGTTACTTTACTTCAATATCTGAACAGTTTCGGGCAGCGCCACAGCAAGTGTATAAATTCCCCATTAGCCCCCCCCCACATCTGGGGCACAGAGGGCAGTCCCTCCTGCCCCATCTGTGAAGCAGCACCGATGTACAGTAGGTTCTGTGTAAGATGAAGAGTTGGGAGCCTGTAGGAAGGGGACACTGAGACTATCGGCAAAGACTGCAAACACTGCTCCCAGTCTTCACTCCCAATCTCTCCTAGGTCCTGTTCCCACCGATGTCTACACAGTAGTTTTGCTGCATCCTGTGATCTAGATAAGAGTGTTGTAGATATGTGAGATCATGCCTTTTTTGTTCTGTGTATTTAGAATGTATGTTATGGTCAGATGTTCCATATGTGCCAAACTGGACACTCGTGCCTGTGATTGCAAAGCGTGCCGGAGTTGGAGATATCTATAAAAGTTGTGTCTTGGCAGTCCGAATTCTTCCTGCAGTTCGGTAAAGGATTTAAAGATGGTCTGTAAGTAGAGTTGCAATATATACTTGATGCCCCTTGCCTCCCAAGACTGAAACCCCTCTAGCTTCTGTAATTCCGAGTAACATGGATTACGCCAAAGCGGGGTGTACCCCATGACTCCTATCATACCCAAGCTATGTTTAATATGGCCCCATAATTTAGTCAGTAGGTTGATAGTAGGTAGTGATTTGGATTGTTGGGGAAGGTCCGCCTCAAGATGTGAAGCTGCGGGAAGGTCTAATGTGGCATGAAATGGTATGTTACGGATAGGGAAATCCTTTCTACCAATTACCTGGAAGGTGGTAACAGATGCCATCCTTCTGGGCTGAGGAGCAGTCCTGGAAGAAGTGTCTGTCCAAGGGAAATGGTCCAAATCGGAGATGAACTTGCCCATCAATATTCTAGAGATTAGGGCAGTACGCCTGGCCCTGGAGGCCTGGACATCCAGACTATGGAATTGTCCTGTCAGAATCCAGTCTGACAATACCACAGCGGTGGCCTATATCAATCACCAAAGGGGTGCGAGAAGTCGTGCGGCCCAGAAAGAGGTGAATCATTTTCTTTCTTGGACAGTAAATAACATTCCTTGCCTATCAGCAATTTTCATTCCAGGGATAGAGAATTGGCAGGCGGACTACTTGAGTCGCCAAAAGTTGTTCCCGGGAGAATGGTCCCTTCATCCCGACATCTTTCTGTCAATATGTCAAAAAGGGGGAGTTTCGAACGTGGATCTGTTTGCGTCCCGGTTCAACAACAAGATCGCCAACTCTGTGTCAAGGACAAGGGATCCGATGGCATACGGAACAGATGCCTTGGTCTTTTCCGTGGGATCAGTTTTCACTGATCTATGCGTTCCCTCCTTTTCTGTTGCTCCCGCGTCTTCTCTGCAGGATCAAGCAAGAAGGGAAGGAGGTGATTCTGGTGGCCCCAGCATGGCCCAGGAGATCTTGGTTAGCCAAGATCATAAAGATGGCGGTAGGGGACCCTTGGACCCTACCACTGTGGCCAGACCTTCTCTCGCAAGGTCCCACATTCCATCTTACCTTACAAATGCTAAATTTAACGGTTTGGCTATTGAGACCCACATTCTAAAGGACTGTGAGTCCGGAAGGCATATGTCTCCTGGTGTAAATCCAGGGGTTGGCACCCCAGAAAATATGTCAAAAGTAGAATCCTTGAATTCCTACAGATGGGATTAGAAAAGAAGCTGGCCTTAAGTACTATCAAGGGCCAGGTGTTGGCCTTATCTGTGTTTTTTCAACGACCACTTGCTTCACACTCTCTGGTTCGTAACTTTATTCAGGGGGTAATGCGGATTAATTCCCCAGTTAGTTCACCCCTGAACCTTTGGGACTTAAATTTAGTCCTGTCGGCTTTACAAAAACAGCCTTTTGAGCCAATTCGAGATATTCCCTTGGTCCTCTTGATGAGAAATAATTTTCTTGGTTGCCATATCTTCTGCAAGAAGAGTATCAGAGTTGGGTGCTCTTTCTTGTAAAGATCCATATTTAAATATTCATAAGGATAAGGTTGTGTTGCGGCCTCATCCTAATTTGGCACGGAAGGTAGTGTCAAGTTTTCATTTAAACCAGGATATTGTTCTGCCTTTATTTTTTTCCAGAACCTCATTCTGCAGAAGAAAAGTCACTACATTCTCTTGATGTGGTGAGAGCCGTCAAGGTCTATTTGAAAGTGACCACTCAGATTCGAAAAACAGATGTTTTGTTTGTATTGCCAGACAGTCCTAAAAGAGGACAGGCAGCATCGAAATCTAGTATTTCTAAATGGATTCGTCAAGTGATTGTTCAAGCTTATGGCTTACAAAGGAAAATTCCTCCTTTTCATATTAAAGCACACTCCACCAGGGCTGTTAGTGCTTCTTGGGCAGTGCATCACCAAGCCTCCATGGCTCAGATCTGTAAGGCCGCAACTTGGTCTTCAGTCCATACATTTACCAGATTCTATCAAGTAGATGTAAAAGGTCATGAGGATATTGCCTTTGGGCGCAGTGTACTACTGCAGGCTGCAGTATAAGTCCTCTAGTCTCTTAGTGCCCTACTTTTGTTGTGTCTCCCTCCCTTCAGTTGGCATTGCTCTGGGACATCCCACATAGTAACTACTATGGCTCTGTGTCCCATGATGTACGATAAGAAAATAGGATTTTTATAACAGCTTACCTGTAAAATCCTTTTCTTTGAAGTACATCACAGGACACAGAGGTCCCTCCCTTCTTGGTATATATGTGTATTGCTTTGCTACAAAACTGGGGTACTCCCAGTAGTGGGAGGGGTTATATAGGGAGTGCACTTTTTGTCTTAGGGCATGCCAGTGTCCATCACCCGAAGGTGGCCTATAAACCACACAAACTACTATGGCTCTGTGTCCCATGATGTACTTCAAAGAAAAGGATTTTACAGGTAAGCTGTAAAAATCCTATTATTCACTCCTTGATTATTTCCTGCCTTGACTACTGCAACTCTCTCCTTAATGGCCTACCCTTATGCAGGCTATCCCCCCTTCAGTCTATTATGAATGCTGCTGCTAGACTAATGCACCTCACTAACCGAGCTGTGACTGCTGCTCCTCTCTGCCGATCCCTTCACTGGCTTCCCCTACCCCACCGTATAAAATTTAAAATGCTAACCACAACATACAAGGGCCTCCATAACATTGTCCCCAGCTACATCACCAACCTCCTCTGCAGATATCACCCAAATTGTCCCCTCCGCTCCTCCCAGGACCTGCTGCTCTCTAGCTCCCTTGTTACCTCCTCCCATGCTCGCCTTCAGGACTTCTCCAGAACCTTTCCCATCCTCTGGAACTCCCTGCCCCGGTATGTCCAATCAGCCCCTAACCTGTCCACCTTTTAGGAGATCCCTGAAAACTCACTTATTCGGGGAAGCCTATCTCACACCCACCTAACGTCCCCGAGCCACCCCCCATCAAATCATTCCCCGCATCTATTATCTTTTGTACCACCAATCGCTCCCTTTAGAATGTAAGCTCTACGAGCAGGGCCCTCCTGTCCCTTCTATATTGAACTGTACTTTAATTGTGCGCTCCCCCGCTACATTGTAAAGCTATGCGTAAACTGTTGGCGCTATATAAATTGTGTATAATAATGACACCCCCAGATCGGTTCACAGATTGCAGTGTGAACTCATAGTTACATAGGATGAAAAAAGACACAAGTCCAAGTTCAACCAAGAAAAAAATAAAAAATACAATCCCATATACACAAACCTATACCCACAGTTGATCCAGAGGAAGGCAAAAAACCCCAGCAAAGCATGCTCCAAAATCCTTCCTGATCGCCCTAAAGACAATTGGATTTTCCCTGGATCAACTGTACCTATAAATGTTAGTACCCAGTTATATTGTGTACATTTAGGAAAGAATCCGGGCCTTTTTTAAAGCAATCTACTGAGCTTGCCAGAACCACATCTGGAGGGTGAGGGCGTGAGGACGTAACGCGTATTACGGAGGGAGGGGCAAGAGTGTCCGCTGGAGCGAGATCTGAGGCTCCCCTGAAGCTAGCCGTGGCGTGTTCGGAACGAGGGAGTGAAGCGGCCCGCTACGAACTAGCCTCTACATCCCTGCGAGAAAGGTGGAGTGTGCCTGCTTGCCACAGCTGGGTTGTCCAGGAGGGGATGTGAGAGCGGGGGGGCGAGCGAAGCGGCTTGCGGTGAAAGCGGGCGGCAGATCTGCCCCCCCTCCCCTCTTCTCCCCCCCTCCCCTCTTCTCCCCCCCTCCCCTCTTCTCCCCCCCTCCCCTCTTCTCCCCCCCTCCCCTCTTCTCCCCTCCCCCCCCCCCCCCCCCGACTGCTCCCTTGAGCATCTCCACCGGCACCCGGCATATGCTCCCCCTGGAGTCCCAGTGATGGTAATGATGGTAATGTAAACTGGTCTGGTACATATGAAAGAAGGAACACAAAGGAGTCTAGCTCAAAGAGCCGTATACCATCAGGTAAAAGTCTGACATGCAAGAGTGAAGGGCAGAAAAAAGGAGGTACCCCCATGGAGGGGAAACTTTTTAAGCTTCAACATTATATAAAGAACATGTTATTAGTCCGGTTTATAAAATCTGAGGAATGCCTAGCAAGAAGTTTTTTGGGACTCTGAATGAGTGTATTGAGGATGTTATTAAGTTTGACACTTTTTTTTTTTCCCTCTGACTGACTTACAGGAAACCAACTAACTGTTTAAGGTGTAAGATAATTATCATTACTAATCTGTGCTTACTGGTGATTAGTGGTACAATAAGGTGATAAAGAAGCAAACATCTGCAGGTTAAAGTCATATTATCTACATCCAGGGGAAGGAGTGGTAATATTGCTCAAAGCATTAAGAATAGAAACTGGGACTATCGCTTACCGGGAGGAGGGCAGATCCTGTTAAAGAAAACAGCTGAAGCTTATATGTAAACAGGATTGACTCACATAGCGTTAATATACCCACCTATCTTCCCAAAGAAACAGGAAAGGAAAAAGGGAAAGAAAGAGAAAAAAAGGCTTAATCACTTCAACTGCATTACCACATTACGCCGCTAACGATAGACAAATATAATACGAATCAATACTAGAAGGTATACGAAGTGGCTTAAGAGTGGATAAAAGTGTACTGAAGGTTTGAATGTATGCAGTGGTAAGTCTACAGCCTGGCATATATTTAGATTTTTCCCTATTGGTTGAAAGAACATTACCCCCTGTTTTTTTTTTTTGTTTTTTCCCTTCCCCTGCTACTCGCCCCCTGAACGGAGCGGCCAGGGGGAATTGGATAGAACGAAGACTGGGGAAGCTAACAGGAGGGCAAAAAAGAGGGGAACTATGAGTAAGACCGCATCTAAATCAGCAAAAGGGGGAGGGCCCAAAACCCCAAAGGATAAGGTTGTAGGCAGTACAATCAAACAATTTATGTCCCAAGGAGCTAGTCCCAACAATATAGAGCAAGGGGGATCAAAGATGGAGAGAAAAGAGGGAACAGAAAAAACGGGGGTGGGAGGGGAGGGAGAGTGGGGGAAGATACTCTGTGTAAAATGTACAAAAGAATGAAAAAACCCAGTTATAGATCAGAAGTGCAAGTTCTGTATAGGACATTAGGGGAGAGTTGTCAGATTTAAATTTTATGACTTCTAACGTGAGGGGACTAAACACACCCACTAAAAGACACAAGATATTAGGAGAACTTAAGCGGTATGGGGTGGAAGTGGTCTTCCTTCAAGAGACTCACCTAATCCATATTTCAAATATTAAATTGTGGTCTAATAACTTCCCAAACTGGTTTTACGGGGATACAGTTATGAAGAGAGCAAGGGGGGTTGCAATACGGTTTGCAAAGGGAGTGCAATTTAAATTAGAAGAGAGGCTGCTCGACCCTGAGGGAATATTTATTTTTTTGAAAGGTTTTATGGGGGAATTTGAATGTAAGCTGGCAAATTTATATATGCTCCTAATAAGGATCCGATAAGATTTCTAACTAGTACGTTGGAGAAGTTAACAGACTTTAAGTGCGGGTGTGGGAGACCTGCCTGGAACCAGAAGTAGATAGTACGTCACGTGCGCTGGGGAAGAGTCACGTGAAACTGAGAAAGATAAGACAGAAATGACATTCTTGTCAATTGGTAGATAAATGGAGGATAATGAATCCTAAAATGCAAGATTTTACGTTTTACTCCCCAGTGCACGGGACATACTCTAGGATAGATTATATTATGGTAGATCATAGATATCTGGACAGGATCGTCGAATCTAAAATAGAAATAACCACTTTGTCTGACCATGCTCCAGTACGAATGAAAATGCGAGTCTCCAAGAACCAAGGATCTTCACGGACTTGGAGATTAAATGAAGAGCTCCTAAATGATGAAACAAACCTAAAGATTGTAGAACAGGAATTAAAACACTATTTTCTAATAAATGAAACTGGAGAGATCTCGGGGTCCTCCTTATGGGAGGCCCATAAGGCTTATAGCAGAGGGATTTTAATAAACATAGGAGCAAGGGGGAAAAAAAATCTTACTGAAGACATTTTTAAAATAGAGCAAGAGCATAAGAAATGTAAAAGCCAAGATAGAATGGTGTATCAGCAACTAGTCATGAAAAGAGATGAATTAAAAGATTTAATAGAACTAGAAACAAAAAAAAAAAATGTTTTAAGGTGGCTAAAGAAAGATATCAGTGGGAGAATAAGAACAGTAGACACCTAGCTAGAATCCTTCAGAAAAAAATCTAGAAATTATATAGAAAAAAATCAAAACGGTAAAGGAGAAATGGTACATACAACAAAAGAAATAGGAGAATCTTTTAAAAATTACTATAAGGATTTATACTCTGTAGGAAACATCGGAGGTCAGACAGGGGAGAAAAGAATAAAGATAGTCGAATTCTTAAAAAAAGCTAAACTTCCAAAGATTGCAGAGAGCTGTAAAGATAATTTAGAAAGCCCTATAACTGAAGATCAACAGAGCTTTGGTAGACTCGGCTCCAGGGAAAAGCCCCGGCCTTGATGGATTTACAACATACTACTATAAAAAATTTAAGGATATATTAACGCCAAAGCTTTGTCATTTCATGAATGGCCTGGGCATTGATTTCGAGTTGAGTAGAGGCCTTGTCGTTATTCCGAAGGAGGGAAAGGACGGCACACTATGCTCTAGCTACAGGCCAATCTTTTTGATAAACGCAGATGTTAAACTGTTTGCTAGGGTATTGGCTAGCTGTTTGAAAGGGTTGATGGGTGGGTTGATACACCCTGATCAGGTAGGATTCACCCCAAGAAGAGAGGGGAGGGACAATGGGATGAGAACCCTACTCCAGAATATAAAGGAAAAGGGGCCCCCGGGTCTACTCCTGTCGATCGACGCCGAGAAAGCGTTCGACAGGGTAGACTGGGGGGTTCATGATACAAACCTTAAAAACTCTGGGAGTGGGTCCGAGAATGATCAGGTGGATCTGGGTGTTATATAGCCACCCTACGGCATCTATAAAAATCAACAAATCTTCTTCTGCCTCATTTGAAATGAAAAATGGGACAAGACAGGGATGTCCCCTGTCCCCTTTCATTTTATCCCTGGAACCTTTGCTCGCAGTGATTTGGAGTAATCCGGATATTGCTGGATTTAAAGTAGGGGATGAGGAACACAAGCTCGCAGCATTTGCGGATGATGTGTTATTCTTTATACCCAATCACAGGATTACAATGTCCAACTTATTGAGAGTCTTAAAACAGTATGGGGAAGAATCAAACTTTAAAATAAATTTTGCAAAATCTGAAATTTTAAATATTTAAGTAAAAATGAAGAGGAAAGCTAAAAAAGGAATTTCAATTTGGAAGAAAGAATAAAACTTGCTAATTCATTGGAGAAGATCTATAAAATAAATTATATTCCATTATTGGATGAAATAAAAGCTGAGAGTAAAAGAATAAGTAAACCATTATCGTGGATAGGCCATATTAATTCCATTAAGATGGTCCTCTTACCAAAAATTACCTACAAGCTCCAGATGTTACCACTGGCGCTCCCACAGTTCTATACTAGAAAGCTGAAATCAATCATAATGAATATTGTATGGAAGAATAGGAAGGCTAGAGTTTCCCTTGCTATATTAAAACGGGGGGAAAAAAAGAGGGGGTTTGGCTGTTCCCGACATTCAAAAATACTATAAGGCGATACTATTATCTAGAGTGATAGAGTGGGTTAGGGATAATAAGGAGAAAAGATGGGTTAATATTGAAAAAAAAATTTTGTTAGACACTATAATCTGGAATCCCCCTCACTTTAGAATTTTAGATGAAAAAACACATACATTGACACGGGTGGTTCTAAGAGTTTGGGACATGATACACAAACAATTTAATAAGACATATAATTCACCTTTAATAGCACTTAAAGAAAATGACTTTTGCATCGGAAAAAGAGTATTGGGGGAAATTGGATTAAAGACAATAGGGCACAATTAAGAGACATAATAAAAAAGGGGAAGATAGTTCCATTTCATGAATTCATGCAAAATAAGGAAGCATGGCTGATGGATGAATGGAGATACCTCCAGCTGGGACATTTTGTCAGTAGCCTACCACAGCCAATAAGGTCGGGAGAAGATCTGTCCGAGCTGGAAAGGTTGTGTCTTGTAGACAGCACAAAGGGTATTCTATCAAAAATTTATAAGTTATTGTTGTCAGGGGAGGGGACGGAGGTGCCTCCATTCATCAGAAAATGGGAAAGAGAATTGGGGTCACAGAAAGATAACACTATAAGGAAAATATTAGAACTAAACCACAGTTCGGCGGTGGATATCAATACAGCCGAAATGAATTATAAATGTTTGGTTGGTATGTAACCCCAGATAAAGCTTGTAAATATCAAAGGGACAAAACATCGGAATGTTGGCGGGGCTGTAGGGGGGTGGGTACAATGGCCCATCTTTGGTGGGACTGTCCTATAATTAAAGGATACTGGGGAAAGATTTTAGGGTTTATAAGAGATTACTAAAATAGAGGTAAAGGCAGACCCATGGACAGTACTACTGCATGGAATAGAGAAGGATGTAAACACATATTATAAAGAATCTTTAGTGCCACGCTTGTTAAATGCGGCAAAAAAACTCATCCCTAAGAAACGGCAGACAGCAGAAAGTCCTTTTAATATGGGAGTGGATTGATGTTGTAGAAGGAATATACTACATGGAACATACAAGTTATGTAGGGATGGTAGTAGAGAGGCGGTAGAAGATAAGTGGGAGTGTTGGTAGGAATTCAAAAAAAACTTGGAGCTATGCTGAAATACTGAGAACCTAGATCTTAAACTGGGAAACGTATATTTTGTACACAGACGTAGGGTTGTGGGGGGGGGGGTGTAGGAAGGATAGATTAGGTCACTTCAATAGCAGGATTTGTTAAGTCGTACATGTTTTTTCCTATAAGTTTTAAAAGAAATTTTTGTATACAGCATGGATAAATCTACTATGATGTGAAAACGAGAAGGGACACGGATGAACTTTAAAGGTGAATTAAGTCTCTCAAAGGGTTTGCTGAAGTAGAAGTTCGCTGAAAAAAAAAAAAAAAAAAGATAACCACATCTGGAGGGAGTCTATTCCAAAGCTCTTACTGTGAAGAAACCTTTCCATATTTGGAGATAAAATCTTATTTCCTCTAGTTGTAAAGAGTGCCCCCCTTGTCCTCTGTGATGACCTTAAAGTGAATAAATCAACACCAAGTTCACGCCATGGACCACTTATGAATTTGTACATGTTGATCATATCCCCCTTAATCTCCTTTTCTCAAGAGGGAATAGATTCAGTTCCTCTCATCTTTCCTTATAGCTGAGCTCTTCCATGCCTCTTATTAGTTTGGTTGCCCTTCTCTGCACTTTCTCCAGTTCCCCCAATATCCCTTTTTGAGAACTGGTGCCCAAAGCTGAACTGCATATTCCAGATGAGGTCTAATGATTTGTACAGGGGCAAAATGATCTCTCTCTGGAGTCCATACCTCTCAATACAAGAAAGGACTTTGCATGCTTTGGAAACTGCAGCTTGGCATTGCATGCTATTAATGAGCTTATGATCTACCAAAACCCCCAGATCTTCTCCACCATTGATTCTCCCAGTTGTACTCCACCCACCCCCCATTATGTATGATACATGCATTTTCTTAGCCCCCAAGTGCATAACTTTACATTTATCAGCATTAAACCTCATTTGCCACTTAGTTGCCCAATTAGACAGTGCATTGAGGTCGGCTTGTAAGTTGGAGACATCCTGTAAGGACGTTATTCCCCTGCATAGCTTGGTGTCATCTGCAAAGACAGAAAGTTTCTTTTAATCCCAGACCCTATATTACATAGTTACATAGTAGGTGAGGTTGAAAAAAGACACAAGTCCATCAAGTCCAACCTATGTGTGTGATTATGTGTCAGTATTACATTACATATCCCTGTATATTGCGGTCATTCAGGTGATTATCTAATAGTTTCTTGAAGCTATCAATGCTCCCCGCTGAGACCACCGCCTGTGGAAGGGAATTCCACATCCTTGCCGCTCTTACAGTAAAGAACCCTCTACGTAGTTTAAGGTTAAACCTCTTTTCCTCTAATTGCAATGAGTGGCCACGAGTCTTATTAAACTCTCTTCTGCGAAAAAGTTTTATCCCTATTGTGGGGTCACCAGTACAGTATTTGTAAATTGAAATCATATCCCCTCTCAAGCGTCTCTTCTCCAGAGAGAATAAGTTCAGTGCTCGCAACCTTTCCTCATAACTAAGATCCTCCAGACCCTTTATTAGCTTTGTTGCCCTTCTTTGTACTCGCTCCATTTCCAGTACGTCCCTCCTGAGGACTGGTGCCCAGAACTGGACAGCATACTCCAGGTGCGGGCGGACCAGAGTCTTGTAGAGCGGGAGAATTATCGTTTTATCTCTGCAGTTGATCCCCCTTTTAATGCATGCCAATATTCTGTTTGCTTTATTAGCAGCAGCTTGGCATTGCATGCCGTTGCTGAGCCTATCATCCACTAGGACCCCCAAGTCCTTTTCCATCCTAGATTATATCATTTATAAAGTTATTAAAAGTAGGGTTCCCAGCACTGAACCTTGGTACAACACTGATAACGTGCTTCATTTAAAGTCCCAAAATCCCCCCTCTTTTTACTACTGATAATCTTACACCATTCAGAGTAAGAGTCATTAACCACAACTCCCTGAATTCTGTCTTTTTAGCTAATTTTCTATCCATTTACAAATTGATCTTTCCAAGCCTGTAGACTTTACCTTACACATGAGCCTCGTGTGGGGAACTTGTCAAACGCTTTTGCAAAGTCCAGGTATACCACAGCCACTCCTCTGTCCAAGATTTTATGGGGGAGAACACCCATGCGATACGATTCTAGTGCAGGGAAAAACAAGTCCCTGTGCTTTTTTTCTGTGCAAATCTAATGCGAGTTCAGTCATACAACTGTATGGATGAACTTGCATCTCAGACATCGCTTTTGATCGGCACCGCAGGTGTGAACCTGGACTGAGTTGGAATATAGATCATCCCCCTCCTGAAAAATGACTTTTAAACTAATTCAGGTGTAGCTAATCACCTTCTCCATGGCACACAAAGCCATTTATCTTTCGACTGTGATCAGCTGTTGTCATTTTTTTATTAGCACAGCATGAAAAGAGCTTTCCGGCCAGGTTCACACTGTTACGACAAACGTTGGGACATTGGGAGCTTATGTCGCATGACGTGTGAAAATCAATGTTTCCCTATGAGAGCCGAGTCCGACTTTGAAAATGCACTACTTTGTTCCAGCTTTGGTCCTACTTCAGCTCATTGAATATAACTACAGTCTACAGTCTCACGGTCTTAACTGATCCAACTTTGGCATGCAGCTTGTGCTCTGATGATCTTGAAGGTGAACTCGACACCAAATAGAAAAAAACTGCATGGGTTCCCCCTCCAAGACCATACCAGGCCCTTGGGTCTGGTGTGGATTTTAAGGGGAACCCCCACACCGAAAAACATCCCCCCCTAAATCCATACCAGGACCTTATCCGAGCACGCAGCCCAGCAGGTCAGGAAAGGGGGTGGGGATGAGCGAGCTCCCTCTCTCCTGAACCATACCGGGCCGCATGCCCTCAACATGGGGGGGTGCATGCTTTGGGGCAGGGGGGGGCCTGGTGCCCCCCACCCCAAAGCCCCTCGTCATCTTCACCCCAAAGCACCTTGTCCCCAAGGTTGATGAGGACAAGGGCCTCTTCCCAACAACCCTGGCCGTTGGTTACCCCCCCCCCCCCACACCCTGTGTGAATGAGTATGGGGTACATTGTACCCCTACCCATTTACCTAAAAAAAAAGTGTCAAAAGGGGCGTGGCCAGGCAGTGCATGTAGCAGGACGCACTTCTCCTCAGCTCCGCCGAAAATCCTGGTAATCATCCTTTGGATCACCCATCCAGCCCGCTGATACCTCCGATCGGAACCGCACGCTATCTGCGCCTCAGCAGACCCGTTCACCCGACCGATTTGCGGCCACAAAACATGCCAAAACGGGGCAAGGATGGTGGCGGCCCGCCCGCAGCACAGGCCCTAGATGGCGCTCTGCCACAGCGATCACAAAAGGAAAAATATAAGGAGGCTGCCCAGAAACTCCTGTTTGGCAATAAATCATCAAAAGAACTACCATCACCCACATCTGACCTCAGTGAAGAAGAAGGAAGCCAGCTGGAGATGGATAATACTATTCCACTGGAGGATGGCGCTGGATCCCCTGCTGACTGGGCCGCAGTGAGTACAGTATCACATTCCTATCAGAGCACTCAGACACCAATCATGCCCCTGGATAATGCTGAACCCACTCTCAGAGACATTCTCTCTGCAGTGACTATATGTAACAGATCCATCTCAACCCTGACTGATGAAGTGAAAGGTGTTAAGGCTGAGATATCCTTTGTGAGACAGGATATGCAAAAGCTAAGAGAGCGCACAGCTGCAGTGGAGAGCAGGGTCAGTGTAATTGAAGATGATTTAGTACCCATGCAGAGAGATTTAAAGTATAACTGCCATCTTGCAGATCAGCATGCAGCGCGCTTAGATGATTTGGAAAATCGCATGCGCCGCAACAATGTACGCGCCTTAGGATTCCCAGAAAGGATAGAGGGTAAAGACCCGGTCACTTTCATCGAACAATGGCTCCTCACTACATTTGGAAAAGAAGCTTTCTCTCCACTATTTGCGGTGGAGAGAGCGCATAGAGTGCCTTCTCGTCCACTACCCCTGGCAATCACCCTCGTGCTTTTCTGTTTAAGCTCTTAAACTACAAAGACAGAGATGCCATCCTTGCTAAAGCCAGAACCATGGGAGGTAAGCTGAATATTGAAAACTCCAAAATTTCCCTGTTTCCGGATTTTATGGATGTCAAACGAAGATTAAGAGACCTTAACTTGCCATATGCGATGCTATATCCTGCCCGCATTCGTGTGGTCGCACTCGGGGAAACCCGCTTTTTTGAACGCCCGGACATGGTGGCTCAATGGCTAGATCGTGAGGATAGGGCCCTTAAAGCTGCCAGACCACAAAGAGATGTCCCTGCTTAAGCGATAAGTCCTAGACATGCAATAACCTGGCAAGGCCCGGTCTATTTTAGCTGGGATAGATTCCTGGGCCATGTGGAGGCCTCAAGATTCAAGATTGTTTTTTGAGGACAGTTCCTACTCTCATATCCGATGTTCAGGCGGTCGAGGAGAACTATTTGTTTCACCCTCCCCCCCACTTTTTTGTTTCTTCTGCCCCCTTTTTTTCCCACATTTTTGTCTGCAACTAATGAAGAAATACGTGCCTACCGTAGCTGTGAAACCCCTACGGGAACTAACCTACTGGTTAACTAGGAGTTTTCAAGGCTTCTACCCCCCCCCCCCCCCCACACCTGTTGTGTGGGTAAAGTTAACACTGCAGCCATGTGGCTGTGCGAACTGCTGACCTTTAGATTCTTGCCATACAGAGTAACATGCATTAAGTCAACAATTTACTGTCTTCTGTACTTATACACTAACCTTCTAGTATATTTCTCTTTGCCTTGCAACATGATTCCATGTCTACAGATACCTAAATGTTCTCTGAAAGGAGAATCCAAGCATGATTTGGGGAGAGGGGGCTCACCCCCCCCTTCCAGATAATATGTTATTGTATAACCTAGAAGGTCTGATAAGAGTTATGCTGTCCTGGTCAATGCTCCTGAAACAAGATGGGGATGGCTAAATTGACCATTGTGACTTGGAATGTCAGAGGACTGGGAAATCCAGTTAAAAGAGTGGCAGTCCTTAGACATCTCAGGTCGCTGAATGCGGGGGTGGTTTGCCTACAGGAGACCCATTTCTCTGCGGACCCTCCCCCCAGCCTTAGTCCACGATTGTATACTAATCAGTTTCATGCGACCCACTCCACTTACTCAAGGGGAGCAAGTATATTGTTCAGAAAAGATATTCAATTCAATTGCATTAGAAAACGTATTGACCCGGCTGGCAGATATGTCTTTCTTCTATGCTCAATTACAGGCCTTAGATGTATTCTTGCTAGCATCTATATACCCCCACCGTATAACTCAGAGGTTATCGGACACCTGGCAGGTTTTATGGCCCAATACCCAGAAGTACCCTTACTGGCAATGGGGGACTACAATAATTTCTTAAATCCTCTCAAGGATAAATTTCCTGTATCTACTGCTAGCACATTTCAGGTGAAAGATAGTACCCCCTTTGCCAGAATACTTGAAGAAGCGGGGCTGATAGATGTCTGGAGATCCAGACATCCAAACGATAAATACTCCTGCCACTCAGCCTCACATGACGGGTTATCTAGAATAGATTTGGGCCTTGGGAATGACAAGATGCTACACTTAATAGAGGAATCTGGTTATGCAGACAGGCATATATCTGACCACTCGGCACTTTGGGTGACCATTTCACTACCAAGTAGATACAGACGGCCAATATGGAAACTTAATCCCTTCTGGCTCTCGCTGTTTGCCGAACCAGACCCTATAGGCAGAGCACTTACACTGTTTCTACAGGATAATATTGGTACGGCTGGGCTGGGGGTGGTCTGGGATCCAGCGAAGGCCTTTTTGAGAGGACAACTTATCAAAACAATATCACGGATTAAAACTGACACCAAGGCTTGGGAACAATTGGTACGAAATAGAGTCACCGAGACTGAAAACGATTATATTAATGACCCCACAAGAGACACTAAGAGGGCATGGGTGAGTGCACAGACAATGTCTGGGCAACTGGCGTTGCAGCTGGCGGAGAACAAACGTTTTTTTCTGCAACAATCACATTTTGAGGAGGGGGAGACGACTGGTCATATGCTTGCAGTAATGGCACGGTCTCAACAATCATCCTCTCTCATCTCCGCCATCTGCGACGCACAGGGCGCTCTGAAGTGCTCTACCCCTGATATCCTGACGGTCTTTGGTGATTTCTATGCTGATCTCTATACTTCTAAAGTTACACCCACTGACAGTGCAATAACAGACTTCTTAGGTAGCTGTGAACTCCCCAGTCTGCCAATAGAAGATAGGATCATGCTTAATGCCCCTTTAACTGCAGAAGAACTAGATATCGCCTTATCTCAAACTAAAAACAATAAAGCACCAGGTATAGATGGTCTCCCATCAGAGATATACAAACGCTACGCTGACTACATGCTCCCCACACTACTGAAAGTTTACAATGAGGCATTAAAGGAGGATTCACTGCCAAGCTCGATGAATGAGGCGATCATTATTGTTATATTAAAACCGGGTAAAGATGCGAATTCCCCTGGATCCTATAGACCCATTTCATTGCTCACATCCGATATCAAGTTGCTGGCTCGGATGTTAGCAAACAGATTGGCCAAAGTAATTCATAAAATAGTACATAGAGACCAATCCGGGTTCATCCCCACGAGATCCACGGCCCAAAATATAAGACGATTATTCCTGAACTTACAGCTCCCAGTGGACAATACAGGCAATAGAGCAATTTTCTCACTGGACGCAGCTAAGGCCTTTGACAGTGTCGAGTGGCCTTACCTGTGGAAAACGCTGCAGAACATGGGACTGGGAGATACATTTATTCGATGGGTACAGCTTTTGTATGCTGCGCCCACAGCCAGGATACGGATTAATGAGGAACTTTCAGAACCTTTTCCTTTATTTAGAGGCACCAGACAGGGGTGCCCATTGTCACACCTGCTGTTTGCCTTGGCTCTGGAACCTCTGGGAGCAAAAATTAGAGGTGACTCTGGAATAGCGGGATTCCAAAGAGGTATGGATAAAGACGTAGTGTCCATGTACGCAGATGATACCCTGCTCTATTTAGGAGACACAAAAGATACACTACAGTCATGTCCCTCATTAAGGACTTTGGGGAATTATCGGGCTTCTCCATTAACTGGGATAAGTCGGTGCTGATGCCGCTCGACCCCCTGAACACCCCATTACCACTAGGTGCAGAAATGATACAACAAGTAAGCTCATTCCGCTACCTAGGGATCCAGGTGACCCCTAACCCAGCCACTTATGTTGAACAGAACCTAACACCCTTGTTAACTAAATTCCGTGAAAAAAGCAGGGCCTGGTGTAAACTACCCCTGTCTGTTGTTGGTAGAATTAACCTTATTAAAATGGTCTGGGCACCACAACTGCTCTATATTTTTAACAATTCCCCGGTATGGATATCTAAAAAATGGTTCGATAGAATAGAGACCCAATTCAGAGAACTCATATGGAGAAAAAAAATAGCGAGGATAAAACTATCAACATTACAATATGGCAAAGAGGAAGGGGGACTTACAGTCCCTCATCCCAGGATGTATTATCTCGCCTCCCAGCTACAACAACTAGGAGGATGGGGCTTGCTGGATCCGAAAGACCCGATTCGTAGACTTGTAATACTAAAAGACAATAACTATTCAGCACTGGCAAATTTGGAGGCGGGATTCCTGCACTTAGACCCGGAAGCTCCTACGGTTAAATTATTGGGCCTATGTCAAAAAACTAATAGGCATCACTGGCTTTCTGTCCAGCACGCCTCTCTGGCGAAATAGACAACTGAAAGAAATACAGAAACTAAAAGGCTTCAAGAGCTGGGAGGACGCAGGCATCAAATATATCTCACAATTATACCAAGATAACACTTTTAAATCATTCCAGCAGATTCAGACAGAGTTTGGGATCCCACGCAATAATTTTTATAAACACCTCCAACTGCGACATGCCTTACAAACCCAGAATAGAACTGTCAGGACCCAACAAACAGAACATCCGATTATACAGGATGTATTTATGGATGAAGTTAAAAAGGGCATGATATCTAGATGCTATAATACACTTATAGCACGAATACAAGATCCCTCTAGACTACCATGCAGACAGCGGTGGGAGGAGGATATAGGAGAAATGGATGGAGACAGTTGGGATATGTGCCTTATGAATGCCCCCCTGGTATCAATTTCTGCATCCCAGAAACTTTCACACCTCTACCTACTACATAGGGCATATAGAACCCCCCCCTTCAACTTTATAAGTGGGGAATTAGGGACTCACCCCTGTGCCCAAAATGTGAACGGGATCATGGAGACTTACTCCACATGATCTGGAAATGCCCCAAGCTATTCAGATATTGGAAGGAAGTACTGGACACGATTTCAGAAGTATATATGATACCTCTTGAGAGAACTCCAGTGGTCTGTGTACTGGGGGGAATAGATGAAGAGCTAGCACCCCCACCTACACGTATAGCGCTTATTCTTTTACTATACATAGCGAAGAAACTAATTGCCCAGTGGTGGATTACCCCGCGAGTTCCCACCAGAAGGCAATGGATAGACAGCGTGAACAGGCTCCTAATAAGAGAAAAAATTACTTACCAACATAGGAAGGCTCCACAAAAATTCCTCTCCATATGGCAAGCGTGGTTAGACGCTCCTGGTTTGGCCCCGCACCAATTAATTAAAGATGGATTACTCTTGGGTTGAGGTAGACTTGACTACTGTATAGAAACTGTACGCATGCAAGGAAGTGTGAACTATAAAAAGAGACAGCCCCTATGGGATATATGACAGTATATATGATGAGGCACTGTATGGCAAGGTTTTGCTCTGTTTTGTTCCTATCTTTCTTTTTCTTTCTCTTCTTTTCTCTAATTCTTCTTTCTTTCTCTTCTATTTTATTTTTCTTTCCACCGATGAATATTATATTGAACTAAACATAACGAATCTAGACAAGGTTGTCGGAATTATAAGGTAGTAGAGTTGATTTTGATACTACTGTTAAATGAACAACGGGTTCTCTATTTTTATACTCTAAGATGATCAGAGTTCACTAGAGCTTTCAGCATATAAGGGTAACATTATTATAGCTGGTACTTGCTTAAATTGTACTTTATTTGGAGTCATACTCCTTGCGAATTATATTACATGTTAGATCTATTATAATTAAAAGATAAGGGTACGATAGGTGATATTCCTGATAGGATATAATCGAAACTGTCTTACAATAATCTTAAGTAGCTGATAAATGTTCCCATAAAATGCTTTGAGAGAATTCCGAAATATGTATATGTTATGCACATTTATCTGTATGCTATATGTATTTGTTTTTTATGCAAAATAAAAACTTTTCTGATTTAAAAAAAAAAAAAAAAAGTGTCAAAAATAACGCAGTACACAGGTTTTTAAAGTATTTATTAAGACAGCTCCGGCATCTCTTCCGATTTTTTTTCTTTTCCCCTCTCCAGGTCTTCTCCCTCTGTCCGCTGTCTTCTGCCTCTGCCGGGTCTTCTCCCTCTGATCTTCTTCTGATGTTGACTCGATGCTCTCTCCCGCTCTGTTAGGTGCGCGGTGTGCCACTACTTATATTGGCATGGGGCCGGGTCACCGGGTGACATAATCTGGAGGCCCCACCCCTTATGACGTCACCGCCCAGGACATTATGGGCAGTGGTGTCATAGGAGTGGGGCATCCCCAGATAACATCATCCGGTGTCTCGGCCCAATGTCAGTATAAGTAGTGGCTCACCTAACAGTGGAAGAGAGCGTCAAATCAACATCAGAAGAAGAACGGAGCGAGAAGACAGCAGCCAGAGGGAGAAGAACCGGAAAGGGCTTGAAGACATCAGCGGAGAAGAACCGTCAGAAGACGTCAGCAGAGAACAAATCTGAAGAGACACCGGAGCTGTCTTAATAAATTGCTTTAAAAACCTGTGTACTGCCTTTTTTTATTTTTGACACTTTTTTTGGGGGGGGGTGAATGGGTAGGGTTACAATCTACTCATTTACATAGGGTGGGGGTCGGGATCTGGGGGCCCCCTTGTTAAAGCGAGCTTCCAGATTCCCATAAGCCCCCCCGACAACCAACGGCCAGTGTTGTCTGGAAGAGGCCGTGGTCCTCATAAACATGGGGACAAGGCGCTTTGGGGTGGGGGGCGCAACCGCCCCTTAAAATCCATGCCAGACCGAGGGGCCAGGTATGGTCTTGGAGGGGTAACCTATGCAGTTTTGGTTTTTTTTTGTTTTTTTGGGGGTTTTTTTTTTTTTTTTTTTTTTTTTTTATTTGGCGTGGAGTTCTCCCTTTAAGATTTATACCAGACACAAAGTGCCTAACATCGTCGGGATCAAAGTCGGATCTCCGTTCATTGTAGTCGGACTTCAGGTTGCAGGGCAAGGTCGGATCCACAGTTGTACTGTCGTGTTGTACCAGTGGGAACCCGGCCTCCTGGAGCATTGTTGTGGACAGGCACAAGTCAGGAGATGGATACCGAAAAATTTCGAAGGCTTTATCAATGCCTTCAAGTGGAAGGTATTTGGTACAACACAAACCTTCCCTTGATTGGGACGCAGTTGCAGGAATTTTTGACAGAGTGGTCATTGTGCATGTGACAACAATATCACAAATTCTCTGAAAATTGGGCTTTTTTGGGAGGGTTGCAAGAAAAAAGGCCACATGCAGTCACGACTGAGCTTTGCTAAACCGCACCTTGAAGATTCCGAACCCACATGGAAAAAGGTGTTATGGTCAGATGAGTCTAAAATTTAAATATTTGGCGTCAACACCAAACGATATGTGTGGCAGAAATCAAATACTACTCACCATCCAAAAAACACCATTCCTACAGTAAAGCATGGAGGTGATAATATCCTGTTATGGGGGTGTTTCTCTGCAGCAGGGACTGGAGCACTTGTCAGGATAGAAGGAAAAATGGATGGGGGAAAATACTGTCGCGTTCTTGAGGAAAAGCTGCTGTCCCCTGCCAGAAAGTTGTCAATGGGGAGAAGGTATACCTTCCAATATAATGACCCAAAGCACACAGCAAAAATTAGCACACAGTGGTTGAATGAAAAAAGGGTGAATGTCCTTGCATGGCTTAGGCAGAGCCCAGACTTGAACTGAATTGAAAATCTGTGGAATGACTTGAAGACTGCAGTCCACAAACGGTCACCATCAAATCTAACTGAACTTGAGCAGTTCTGCAAAGAAGAGTGGGCAAATATTGCAAAGTGTAGATGTGCAAAGTTAGTAGAGACATATCCCAACAGATGCCAACATTATGTGTTGGCATCCTTGGATGCTAGTTTTGAACGCTGCTGTTTAGGACTCTCAGGCACCCTTTGGGGCGGTTCAGAGTGTTGGCACGTTGTCCTGGGTTATTTCTCTATTAGTTTGGTTTCCCACCCCTCATTGTGGCACTGCTTGAGGACATCCCTGTTTGGTAATGGATAAAGAAGCAGCAGCTGTGTCTATCAAACCTAAGAGAGCTGGATTTTTTTTTTTGCTCACTGTAAAATCCCATTCTTTGAGTTCATTGATGGACACCGCACCCTCCCCTCTATGGAAATGATCCTTTTGATACTGCTTGTGACTGACTGGCGGCCTATAGTGGAGAGGGGGTTTTATGCCCAGAGAGGACTGCCCATAAGCACTCCTCACCATCCTCATCTTCTGTTGCTGGGGCTATAAAACCCTGTTTGGTAATGGATAAAGAAGCAGCGGTTGTGTCCGTCAGAGAAAGGGATTATGAGAAGGGGGGTAATTAAAAATAGTTTTTGCTGTGTACAATATGTTTGTCACTTAATAATAATATTTTTCTTTTTGTGTCTCTTAAAACTAGAATCAAAGTAACTGATATGGATTCGGATTCAGAGCCAGTGCAATCGTGTACGTCAGATAAGAAGATGTATTTGTATATAGTCGCATGATCCGGATCACTACTTTCAAAAATTTTAAATGTGAATAATGTATTGCTTTATGCCAGCAGACATGTTTTTAACCTTATTTAAAATGTTTCACATTTACAATAAATTTTTTACATTGCATAAATGAACGTTTTTTTTTTTTTTGTTTTTTTTTTTTTTTTTTTTGTGATTTGAGATTTTTATCATTGTATGAATTAGAGCCATTTTACTTGGATGGTGTAGTCCCGATTTTATTTTATTTTTATTTTTTTTGCTGCACTTTCTGAGGGGACCCCTGGATATATTGTAAAGTGTGCACAGCTTTCTGGGTAAAATTACAAGGAGCACCACCAAGCAGATCCAAGCCTGCCTTGAAAGTGATTTGTTTATGCAAAACGAAGAGCAAAATTCTGCATTGTGGTTAGCCTGTTTGTGACTAAAAGGTCAAGGAAGACTTAATTTAAATGTATCAGCAATTAATGCAAGGTGTTCTGTGATTGGAAGAAGGGAGGTTGTGATTGTTCATCCACACCACCTCCCATCATAGAATGGCTTGCATATATAGAATGGAAGACTTTTTTAGAATGTATGAGCTGCTTAGCGAACGAACCACCGTGCTATGGGGTAATGTAGACAACAACTCACCCAAGCTCTACCGCATGATTGTAGAATGATGAGCTGAATAACTGTGCTCAGGCTTGTGTCCCATAAACATCAATATAGCAAGAAATGCCGGCAACTCGATTGCTTCTTCTTTATCTTCATAATTCTTTAATTCATCTTTATTGAGCACTAACAGCAGTACAACATCTAAAGTGCTAACATGTTTCGGCCGGAGCCTTCCTCACTAGCAT
The DNA here is from genome assembly GCF_042186555.1 of Aquarana catesbeiana. NCBI lineage: Eukaryota > Metazoa > Chordata > Amphibia > Anura > Ranidae > Aquarana > Aquarana catesbeiana. Next base: position 436,536,649 of record NC_133326.1, on the reverse strand, counting down.
ACAGATTTACAATAAAATAAAGTTTATATAGAAAAGATAACCATTCCTCCAAAAAAGGGGGTACATTCCAATTTAAAATCATTTGAAGTTGGCAGAACCAGAGAAAGAGGGGAGGGAAAATGGAAACAGACTAAACTCCTAGGGAAAAAATTAACCCATTGTGGAATCAAATTGTATTTTAAAAACAAATTCTCATCCATTTCACTGTTCATTCCACTAGGAAATCGAGTATTCAATCTGTGTATCCACCACACTCCCCGCTGAAGTAGGGTATGGTGTGTATCCCCCCTCCACCCCCCCCAACAGATCTTCTCACCTGTTCCGGACCGCAAAAAAGACTCCAGATTACCACCATGAACTGTTTTAAAATGTTTACACACATTTGAAATATTTTTTGCATTGCTATTAGGAGTGTCATTGTATTGTTCTGTTATTCTAATACGTAGATTGCGAATAGTGCATCCCACATACTGTACTTTACAAGTACTGCAATCAATTAGGTAGACTATCATCTTTTAAAATACAGTAAAAATGTTGTTATCCTAATTTGTTACTCACTAACCATTTGTGCAGACAAATTCTTTTTTGAATTGTTGAAAGGGGATAAAGCTCTACTGAATCAAAGCAGAAACTTTAATTTTAAGCTTTAAAGTAGTTATAAACCTCAGACATTAAGTATGAACAAAGTGTACCCCTCTAGAGCAGGGGTAGGCAACCTTTTGAGAGGTAGAGATTTACCATAACATGGATAACGGCAAAGATCACTTGGGGGGCCGCAGAGAGATAGATGTATAATTTTCTTTCTTTTTTTTTTTTTTTTTTTGTTAACTGGTATAGTGGTACCCCCATAGGGGCTGCTGAGTGTTGTGGTCTGTCACTCACCCTGCTCAGTCCGGCATTCAGTTCTCATTCACCCGCAGGCAGAAAACCAGACCTTGATCTTAGTTTTTTTTTTTTGTATTAAAGTTGGATGGGGTAAGGGAGTATGGGATGCCCACTTGATTGAAGTACAAATATATGGGACTCAGACTACAACCCCTGGCAAAAATGATGGAATCACCAGTCCCTGAGGATGTTCCTTCAGTTGTAGAAAAAAAAAGCAGATCACAGATATGGCCAAAAACTAAAGGCATTTCAAATGGCAACTTTCTGGCTTTAAGAAACACTATCTTTTAGTGTTTCTTTAATCAAGAAAAATAATTGTGGTGGCCAGTAACAGTTAGATTTATAGAACAACCACAGGTAATAAATTATGGAATCACTCAATTCTGAGGAAAAAATTATGGAATCGCCCTGTAAATTTTCATTACAAACACTAACACCTGCATCGGATTAAATCTGCTTGTTAGTATGTAGGTAAAAAGGAGTGATCACACCTTGGAGAGCTGTTGCAACAAGTGGACTGACATGAAGCATGGCTCCAACACCAGAGATGTCAATTGAAAAAAGTGTGTACTTAGTTAAAAGCACTGAGGCCCCATTCACACTTGTGGGACTTTGGACCCCAGAGTTGCATGACAAGTCGCACCCCATGTTTCCCTATGAGTTCTGTTCATATGTGTGTGACTTAAAGTAGTTCCTGCACTACTTTGGTGTGACTTGAGGGCCATAGACTAAAATGTAAACCCTCAAAAGTCGGGGGCGTGGCTTGGATGTTCATGTGAGAGGACGTGTCTCACACTAGCTCCTGCATCCTGCTTCACAGAATCCTGTTGTGAGCCACATACATCGCAGAAATAGACCGGATACTTCGCCCCCGGTGTGGAGTCACCACTACAGCGACTCCCGGTCGCCATAATAACAAGGCAAACATGCCTAAAAAGGAAGGGAGCCTCCTCACCGACGGCACGGCCCAGCATGGCGGACCCCCGCTCCAGCAACGAACGGGAAGAGACTCCTATGCCTCGGCGGCGGCTAAACTCGGCCAATATGCCCATGAAGCCAGCGGTGTCAAGTCCACACAGCAAACTTTGCTAGCCTGCACAGCTAAAACAGCCAAAAACGGACCCCCTGTGAAGACTCCTAATACAGCACAACATGTGCCTGAGAAAATGGCGCCGGCGGCCTCCAGGAACGCAGTGAGTAATCCACCATCCCCCCTCCCTGCCCAAGTCACTGCTGATCCCACAGATGTGGAAAATAGAGAGCCCTCACTGCAGGACATACTAACTGCAGTCCATGCTTATGGCTCCTCCATTACTGACTTATCAACTGAAGTCAAAAGCATGAAGGAAGGTTTGTTGCACATTAGACAAGATATGCAGAAAATCAGGGAGAGGGCCACTGCTTTGGAGGGACGTGTGAGCTCTATTGAGGATGAATTACCCCCCTTAGCCCAAGAAATGCACATAACCTCTAATAAAGCTGATGAATCAGCAGCTAGAATCGAAGATATGGAGAATAGATTAAGAAGGTCGAACATCCGTATAGTCGGAATGCCTGAGAAATCCGAAGGGAAACACCCTGCAGAGTTCATTGAAGCATGGCTTGCAGACACTTTTGGGAAAAATAATCTTACTCCATTCTTCTCAGTGGAAAGGGCTCACAGGGTGCCATCCCGACCACCGCCACCGGGGGGCAATCACAGACCATTTATCCTAAAACTCCTCCACTACAAGGACAGAGACATTATATTACGCTTAGCCAGACAAAAAACTGATATGGACATACAAGGTTCCAAAGTCTCAATATATCCAGATTTCTCGGCTGCTGTCCAAAAACAGAGGGAAAAATTCACAGAAGTAAAAAAAAGGATGCGGGCAATACCACTAGTCTATTCCATGTTGTATCCAGCTAAGTTACGCGTGGTAGCAGATGGAACAGTGCATTTTTTTGAATCCCCAAACATGGCTGCCTCCTGGCTTGATCGACATGAAAGGCGTTTGCGTGGAGCTGACCAAGGGCATGCATTTGATTGAAAATTGCAAAGTATCCAGCAATATATGAATCCTTTTGCTCACCTTGCTATTTCAGGAGCTCTTAGAAAGACACAAATTTTTTACATTGCCACCTCTCAGTATCTATCGTTTAAATCTTGTACTCTGATTTCAAAGACGCTGGGTTCCGGCCCTCAACTCTACCCCCTTACAAGCCCTGCGGGGCACTTATCAAAGTTCAATAATTGGTCTATCTGAGTTTAGGTTTGCTAAACCTACTGTTGTTATGGACAGACTGTTTTTTATTTTTTTAATGTTTTTTCTATTTCCCAACCTTGGTTGGATGGGTTTTTTTTTTTGCAGGTGCACACGGCATATAAGTCTGTATTATGTCTCTATCGTCCAGACTGATTTACCTGAGACTGAAGAAGGTCAACACTGTTTACAAATTATCTACCCAGGTAACATTTGTGAATGGGCACAATGGTTCATTTCTCAAGATTTAAATACCTCTTGGCGTATGCGCCCCTCTATGCAGTCCCCCCGTCTTAATGAGTAATCGGCTGGATACAATTTTATCCTGGAACATTAGGGGCTTGCGTGATCCTACAAAAAGGACTGCCCTGTTCTCTTTTCTTTCACAGCAGAACCCCACCATTATATGTCTGCAAGAGTCACCTCTCACCAGAGACTCCATACAATTATTACATATGTCTAAATATCCTGTGCAATACCACTCTGTACATACCAACTACTCCAGAGGAGTTAGTATCCTTGTGGCCAGATCTGCTGCATTTACTAAACAAGAGGTGCAAGTGGACTCTGAGGGCAGATTTGTTTTTCTTATGGGGGTATGGGAATCTCAAGCCTGTATTATTGCTAATATATATGTGCCCCCACCTTTTGCATTGACGGTATTGCAGTGTCTGGCTAGATTTTTGGCTAGGCACCCGCATATACCAGTATATGTTTGTGGTGACTTTAACAGTGTAATGGACTCTTCTCTTGACATACATAGGAAATATTGTCCTCAGGGCCCTAGGAAATGTACTCCACTAGCTAGGTTTATAGGTGAGATGGGGTTGGTGGACTTATGGAGGTGTAAGTTTCCCTTGCGAGCCCAGTACTCATGTCATTCCCCGACACATTCAGCACTATCTCGTATAGACTTTGCATTAGGAAATGATCTAACATATCGATATGACCCGAAAGTAACATATCTGGCTGGGGGATTGTCTGATCATTCCCCGGTGCAGCTTACCCTAAACTTTCATAAAACTCCCCTACCTGTGCACTGGAAGCTGAACCCCTTTTGGCTGCAGCTATTTACTGATGCAGATAAAATGCAGATGCACATTAAATATTTTCTTGAAACTAATAAACCTTCAGCTGTGCCGGGGGTGGTTTGGGACACTCTCAAGGCATATGTCAGGGGTATGTGTTTAAAAGAAATTAACACCATAAAAACAAATAGCAGACAATGGGCAAAAGATGCCGCTCGGGCAGTGGAGAGGGCGGAGGAATTGTTTCTGCGATCTCCAACACCTGACCATGAGCGGCAATGGATGGACGCACAAAAATTACATCGTACTTTACATTTACAACAAGCAGACAACAAGAGGTTTTTCACATCCCAAACATACTTTGAGGAAGGGGAAAAAACTGGCCACATGTTGGCTATGATAGCCAGGTCACAACAACCACCTCAAGTAATTCACAGCATCACAACACCTTTATCACAGACTGTCACAGATACACCGTCTATACTGAAGGAGTTTTCCTCCTTCTACCAAGATCTCTACTCCTCAAAGGTGTCTTATCCTGAAGAGGATCTGACACAATTTCTGGATTATATTACTCTACCCCAGCTACAGGATACAGACAGGCAGCTTTTAAACGCTCCTATTAATATTGAGGAACTGCATACTGCACTAGCTTCATTCCCAAACTCAAAGGCCCCAGGTAATGACGGATTACCCATAGAGCTATACAAAAAATTTGCAGGAATACTCATGCCGGAACTACTTCATACATTAACAGAAACGCTTAACACAGATTCCTTGCCGAGATCCATGTATGAAGCGGTGGTGGTAGTTATACTAAAGCCCGGAAAAGAACCTGATAAACCTGAGTCATACAGACCTATATCATTGTTAAATACAGATCTAAAAATTCTTACAAAGGTAATTGCCATGAGACTCTCAAAAGTGATCTCTAAATTAGTCCATCCGGACCAGTCTGGCTTCATACCAAATAGATCTACGGCAAACAATCTCCGGCGTCTCTATCTCAATATGCAAATACCCACCGATAATCAAGGACAGAAAGCTATCCTCTCACTTGATGCCGCTAAGGCGTTCGATAGCGTTGAATGGGACTACTTGTGGAAAATATTAGAAAAATTTAATCTGGGGGATAAAATAATTACTTGGATTAAATTATTATACAAGGCCCCTAAGGCATGTATTAGGATAAATAACACCTTGTCTTCTTCCTTTGAACTTTATAGGGGAACCAGACAAGGATGTCCCCTTTCTCCATTGCTCTTTGCTTTAGCCATAGAACCTCTAGCGGCAGCCATAAGAGGGAACCCAGACATAGTGGGATTCAGGCGGGGTGAAATAGAGGACAAATTGGCATTATATGCTGATGATGCACTTTTATTTCTGGGTGACACCTCTACTTCACTGATCAAGCTAATGGAAATTATACACACATTTGGAACCTTTTCCGGGTTCACAATAAATTGGGACAAGTCCACACTACTACCCTTAGATCCACTAACAGGGCCCCTACCTCAGATAGCTGAACAGATCAAAATAGTTGATAAATTTAAATACCTAGGAATAATTATACACCCTAACCTAGAATATTATATAAAGCTAAATATAGACCCAATACTTAAACAATTTCAGGAAAAAACTACCAGCTGGATTAAATTGCCACTCTCCGTAGTCGGCAGATGCAATTTGATAAAGATGATATGGAATCCACAAATACTCTATGCACTCCACAACGCCCCCGTCTGGATCCCTGTCCACATATTTAAGAGATGTAACACCATCTATCGTGCATTAATATGGAGGAAACAGGTTCCAAGAATAAAACTAGAGACCTTACAAGAGGCTAAGGACTCGGGGGGACTGGCGGTGCCAAATTCGTTTCTTTACTTTATAGCAGCTCAGATGCAACATCTGACGGGCTGGCTCTGCCCTGGGCCCTCTGACCCCATCCGCAATATTGTGTGCACTCAGGTGTCATGTGGCGAACTTGTGGAGTGCTTAGAGGCTGGTGAACTGGGAGCACTGACTCAATACCCTACGCTACAGCTTATAGACAAAGTATGGAACAAAACAAAACAACATCTTCAGTACACGGGTTATACAAACTGGTCTCGTATTTGGAATAACAGAAACTACCTAGAATTAAACAAATTGGAAAATTTCTCCAATTGGTTAGCTAGGGGAGTGAAATATATCCCACAACTATATTGCGGGGGCATATTGCGCGATTTTCAATCACTCCGTACAGAATTTAACTTACCAAATACCTCATTTTTCCAATACCTGCAACTTAGGCATGCTATAACAGCACAGGCTGTGGTGTCCACTTGGGAGCTATCCAGGTCCCCGGTGATTACACAGCTGATCTTGTCTTCATCCCGAAAGGGACAAATTTCCTCTCTGTACGGCTCTCTTCTGGGCCACGTGTCTAAAGCGATGGCTCTGAATTGTAGAGCTGGATGGGGAGCAGACATAGAGCATATCTCAGATGAGGAATGGACTACCATATTAGATAATGTACTTAAAATATCACTGTCCTCATCTCAAAAACTCACTCAATTATTTATTATACATCGCACCTACCGCACACCTGAGAAATTACACAGATGGCGCAGGAGGGAGAGTCCGCTGTGTCCTCGCTGTCTTGTGGACACTGGTACACTTGTTCACATGCTGTAGAAATGCCCAAAATTGCATAGATATTGGGCGGAAGTGATTAGTACCATTAATAGTATCTGGAATCTTAGACTCACTACAGACCCTAAACTCTGTTTGCTGGGTTGGTTGGATGAGGAACAATACACACCCCATACATATATTGCCATTCTCAGAACTTTATTCCTAGCTAGGAAACTCATCGCCAGAAAATGGCTATCTATAACGGCCCCCACACATACAGAATGGATTACATCCGTAAATGATTCTCTTATTAGAGAACAACTCACCTATAAGCATAGAGGTAGCCCACAAAAATTTGAATCTATCTGGGAACCCTGGTTAGACACCCCGGGACTGGCTCCATTGCGACTGGTTCAAAATAGAATCTTAGGCGGTAGACCGACATCAATAAATACACCAAGTTAGTTTATGACACTGAAGAAGAAAGTCTGCGATAGAGCAGTGATACAAGAGTGTTGGGACCTGCAAAGATTTAAAGGTTTATGTTGTGTTATACCCAATGGGTACTGTTTGTTATAGAGCATACTTACCGCCTCCCGCTGTTTAAGGGTTAGCGGTAACAAACTCCACTCAGAGGCCCCCCTTTTTTGGGACCGAAAGTGGAGAGAGATAGTATCCTATTAAGAGGACATAAAGGTTGTTTTTGTTTTCCTTTTAAAAAAAAAAAGGGGAAATAAAGAATAAAGTAAAAAGAATGAAGAAACACTACCACAAATGCCTTATTACACATATACATCTTTTATTTCTGATATGAAACTACAAAGCATGTTATTATATATGAGTGACACAATGTACAGATATTTGTGGTCAGATAAATGTGCTTAATATATGTCCTTAAATACTACTGAAAAACCTTTGTATGGTTCTTTGATTTTTGTTTTTATTTTTTGTTTTTGATTTTCAATAAAAATTATCTGATTTAAAAAAAAAACCCTCAAAAGTCGCTCCTGCATGATATACATGCAACTTATGTGTGACTTTTAGACGTGCATTTGGTTTAGTTTATTTTATTTAGATTTCTAACGAATTCCAAATGTTCAGAACGATTGGAATTCAAATCGGTTGAAAATGTATTGACTGATCTGAAGTCTGTCTGAAGAATAGCTGGTTATTCCAAAGCGGGCCAGGAAGCCAGCCGCCGTGTCCTTAACAACCGATGACTCATCAGCTGTCAGCAGGCTTCCCCGCTGACAGCTGAATGAAACCAAAAAAATGCCGTCAATTAAAAATAAAGGGAAAAAAACTGGGGTTCCCCCCCCAACCCCTTTTCCATACCAGACCGAACATGCAGCCCAGTAAGTCAGGAAAAGGGGGGACTACGAGCATGTGCTTGAGAGAACAACCAATGTAACAGTTACATTTCTGGCATGTGCCGGGAATGTAACTGTTTTTTGAAGCTGTTAAATAGATGGGTTCATTTCCGCTTTAAGAGCTGTCAGATGGCGTGAGCCTCTGCCGGGACCAGAGTTTTTTTTTTTACATTGTGCTTGGTGATTGATCTACAGCGGGGGCCATATTTTTTTATTTAGATTTTTTAATAAAGGATTTGTCAAAAACTTGTGTTTTAATTTCTTTTTTTACACTTTTTTGGGTGAATGAGTAGGAGTACTATAACTGTCCAGGGTTGTGGGGAAGAGGCCCTTGTGCCCATCAACAGAGCTCCCCTGCCCCAAAGCACCCCTCCCATGTCAAGGGGGGTGCTTGCTCTTTCCCCCCTTCCTGATAGGCTGGGCTGCATCCTCGGATAAGGGTCTGGTATGGATTTGGGGGGGGCACGCTGTTTTTTTTTAAAAATATTTTGATGTGGGGTTCCCCTTAAAATCCATGCCAGGCCTGATATGGATAGGGTGGGAGGGTTCTTTTTTCACTGACTGCATTCTTTCTTTTGTTTACGTTCAGCTGTCAGTGATGAAACATGCTGACTGTTGATGAGTCATCGGTTGTTAAGGATGTGGTGGCCGGCTTCCCGGCCCGCTCTTTCACAACCAGCAATTCTTCACACAGAATTGATAATGAAAAAAAAACAAAACTCTAGTGGGTTTTGAGAGTTTTTCAGCTGTAAAAACGTTCTAACTCTGAAAAAAAGCTGAAAACGGCTTAAAAACACTGAAAAACTTGGCTATTCTGCGTTTATCAGCTTTTTGAGCCATACATTTTTATGGGAGTATAGTTTTGCTAAAAAAAAAAGCTGAAAAATGCTACTACAAATATGCTGAAAAACTCACTCTACAGCTAAGGTTACTGGCTTTTTTTTTTTTTTTTATAACGGCCAGTGTGCATGAGATGTCATTTCTGTCTGCTGCTTCATTTCTCTGCTATCTGCATCATTCCCTTCTGACAAGTTTCCTGACAACAAGAGAAAAAAGATGACGGGACGGACCTCCAGCACACAGTCTTTGATTAGCAGCCTAAGTTCTGTTCCTATGTGCTGTCTGTAGGGGATGGGGTGTCCTTTCCCTCCAATCAGCTCAGAGAGCTCTGCAGAAAGTAACGTCAGCTCTCCGTCTCCTGTTTTCTGATAGCTCAGACAAGCTATATAAATGTTGCACTTTGAAGGGATGTAGAGAAGACAACTTATGTAAGAGGATTTCTTTCTTCTCTGTGTATCACCTGGGACCAGTATATGTAAAGGTTTACAACCACTTTAACATCCCCCGACATTACATAAAATTCTCTTGTGAAATCATTTATCTTGCTACTACATATTCTATTTAAAAAGGATATATACAGGTGATACTCGAAAAATTAGAATATTGTGCAAAAGTTCATTTATTTCACTAATGCAACTTAAAAGGTGAAACTAATATATGAGATAGACTCATTACATGCAAAGCAAGATAGTTCAAGCTGTGATTTGTCATAATTGTGATGATTATGGCTTACAGCTCATGAAAACTCCAAATCCACAATCTCAGAAAATTAGAATATTGTGAAAAGGTGCAATATTCTTGTCTCACTCGAATCAGCTAATTAAGCCATAACACCTGCAAAGGGTTCCTGAGCCTTTATATAGTCTCTCAAGTCTGGTTCAGTAAGAATCACAATCATGGGAAAGACTGCTGACCTGACAGTTGTGTAGAAAACCATCATTGACACCCTCCATAAGGAGGGAAAGCCTCAAAAGGTAATTGCAAAAGAAGTTGGATGTTGCCAAAGTGCTGTATCAAAGCACATGAATTGAAAGTTATGTGGAAGGGAAAAGTGTGGAAGAAAAAGGTGCACAAGCAGCAGGGGTGACCGCAGCCTGGAGAGGATTGTCAGGAAAAGACCATTCAAAAGTGTTGGGGACTTTCACAAGGAGTGAACTGAGGCTGGAGTCAGTGCATCAAAAGCCACCACACACAGATTGATCCTGGACATGGGCTTTAAATGTCGTATTCCTCTTGTCATGCCACTCCTGAACAACAAACGTCAGAAGCGTCTTACCTGGGCTAAAGAAAAACAGACCCGGTCTGTTGCTCAGTGGTCCAAAGTCCTCTTTTCCGATGAGAGCAAATTTTCCATCTCATTTGGAAACCAAGGACCCAGAGTATGGAGGAAGAATGGATAGGCACACACTGCAAGATGCTAGAAGTCCAGTGTGAAGTTTCCACAGTCTGTTGATTTGGGAAGCCATGTCATCTGCTGGTGTTGGTCCACTGTGCTTCATTAAGTCTAAGGTCACTGCAGCTGTCTACCAGGAGATTTTGGAGCATTTCATGCTTCTTTCCGCAGAAGAGCTCTATGGGGATGCTGACTTCATTTTCCAGCAGGACTTGGCAACTGCCCACACTGCCAAAAGCACCAAAACCTGGTTCAATGACCGTGGGATTACTGTGCTTGATTGGCCAGCAAACACGTCTGACCTGAACCCCATAGATAATCTATGGGGCATTGCCAAGAGAGACATGAGACCGAACAATGCAGAAGAGCTAAAGGCCGCTATTGAAGCAGCCTGGTCTTCCGTAACACCTCAGCAGTGCCACAGGCCGATAGCTTCCATGCCACACCGCATTGAGGCAGGAATTGCTGCAAAAGGGGCCCAAACCAAGTACTGAGTACATATGCATGCTTATACTTTTTAGAGGTCCGATATTGTTCTATGTACAATCCTTGTTTTATTGATTGCATGTAATATTCTAATTTTCTGAGATTGTGGATTTGGGGTTTTCATGAGCTGTAAGCCATAATCCTCACAATTATGACAAATCACGGCTTGAACTATCTTGCTTTGCATGTAATGAGTCTATCTCGTATATTAGTTTCACCTTTTAAGTTGCATTAATGAAATAAACGAATGCACGATATTCAAATTTTTCGAGTATCACCTGTATAAATATATATTAGTGATGCACCAAAATTTCAGCCGCCGAAAATAGGGTTTTCAGTGTTGTGCCGATAATGGCTGCCGAAAAACACCAGCGATTTTGCTGCGATGTTATGGTACGTTTTTCATAGGTCATGTGAGTCAAAAACGCAACACGGGTGCATTTTTTGATGCGTTCTTGCTACATTTTCAATGGGGAGGTGGATTTTTGGTGCGTTTTTTTTTTTAACTGACAAAAAATGCAGCAAGCAGGATTTTTAACTGCTTCAAAAGGTGGCAATAATGGCTGACAATAAATTCATATTAATTTAAATTCATGATATTAATTAAAAAGTCAAATATAACAATTATTTATTTAAAAAAAATATATTTTTTTGAAAGCCATCAGTTTTGGTTTCGGCACCACTAATCTATATATAAATGCATATCTTAGAAAACAAATGATATATACAGTTTTTGGTAAGCTGCAAGGCCAGTAATATCATCCTCATAAAAAAGAAAAAAAATTACAAGATGTTGGAGTCCGCCTAGTGTGAATGAGGGCTTAAAGTTCCTACACTCCAGATGAAGGTGCAACAGAGACACCTTTGGACAGCAGCATTGTCAGTCTAGGGGGAGGGTAGTGTTAGATGCACTAGCAGATTCACTTTTTAAAGCCCCTTTTACATGGGCGTTCAGTCTAGATCCGTTTGTTAGTTTTTCAGACTAAACCACAATGTATGTCAATGATGATCATCTGTTTAAATCTGACTACAGTGCATTCATGTCCATTGAGGTCCGTTTTTTTAAACAGAATAAGGATGCCATCCGTTTGCATTTGCTCAGTTTATGTCAGTTTTTAGGCAAGAAACATTCTTTGTTTATACTGTTGTCAGATCTGGATTGAATAATTGAAGGACAACTTTATCAAAAGTGGGGTTGTCCTTTAATTTTCATCTATATTTCTGTCTATGGCTACATCTTCTTGGCTGGAGTAGCTCTTAAATTCTAAGTTTGTCTATTCCGGTTTTACCTACAAGGTTTTGAAACACTATAAAAGGCACAAGCGGGAAAAAAAATTGTATGACCATATTTATGGGGGATATCAGCTTTTTTTTGTCTTGGGCTTTGGTTGTTCATTTAAGTTAATATTTGAGTATACCAGGCCACACCAGTGTGTAAGATTTGATGGTAACCAGGACCTTGCAGACTGCAGTTTTCTGTAGGGGCTCTGTGTAATCTCTACTTCATTTTACTGTAAACATACAGTGTAAATCCTGAGTTTCTCAAGTTGGGTTTCGCCACTGGATGTGGCAAAGAAGTGTACAGTAGAAGGTAGTGAGTGACAGGGCTGGAAGAGATAAAGGCAATGAAGAATAGGCAGGGGGCTATATAGCTGTGTAGTGAGAACAGTGACCCTTCCTTTAGGCAATGGAGTGCTGTCATTCACTAGGTGGAGTGTGAGGCATACATGTTGTTACATAGTGAGGTTGAAAAACACAGAAGTCTTTCTGGTTCAACCATCAGAAAAAAAAAGGTTCTGTGTATTTTCTCAACTTTGCAGCCTAGAAGAAGCATTGTCCTGTTTCCCAACAGCAATTGCCTGGGTTTGTGAGCACACAAGACATTGTTTGGGCTTTGTTCTTGTCCATTTTTTGCTGCAGCATGTTATTACACAGAGGACAGACCTACTGTAACAGGTGAACTCTGCCTATACTTCTCTATTACCAATAGCAGTGCTTTCTTGGCTGTGCTGGAAGGGACCAACACCTGCAACAGAGATCCTGGGAGCCTTGTTACTTTAGGGTCATCCACTCAGGAGACCTATATAGATCTGCATAGTGAGTCTCAGCTCTTATAAAGATCCACTTAACATTGTTTTATTGGCCTGTGCACTGTTGATGCAAAAATGTACTTGTGAAGGTTCTAAAAGCGTATTGCAACGGAACACGTCTTAGGTTCCTATTACCTCTGATTCTCATTCAGAGGCTCCACAGCCTTCCCCCGAAGAACCTGTATTTAGGTAAGTCACATATGACTCCACTTTACAAGAAGTTATTGATCCTCTAATTCAGTGTTTCTCAACTCCAGTCCTCAAGGCACCCCAACGGGTCATGTTTTCAGGATTTCCCTCAGACGAAACAGCTGTGGTAATTACTAAGGTAGTGAAACTGATCAAATGACCTGTGCAAAATAATGGTAAGCCTGAAAACATGACCTGTTGAGGACTGGAGAAACACTGCTCTAATTGATGCAGTATGTTCTACCCTGCAATTAGAGGATCAGCTTGAGGGCTTCAGAGTGTCTTGTTATCAGGGCCAGGACAAGGGGTGGGCAGGAGGGACACTTGCCCTGGGTTCAGTATTTTACTGCATGGATGAGGGTGGCAGCGAGCTCATTCTGATACAAGGGATTTTGACAAGCAGATGACTGCTGGGGGTAGCAATCCATAAGCTTTCTCATAATGAGGGGGGGCGCAGTTTGGCTTCTTTTCCCTGGGTGCTGGATGACCTTGTCCCAGCACTGCTTGTCATGGGTGGGATGAAGCCTTTAATCCTGTGTCCAGGTCTTCCTGGAGACCCGCAGGGTGTGTGTGTGTGTGTGTCCAGGTGTACACACTTATAAGTCAGGAGCTGGCCATAGCTCAGGGCCCTTGTTTGGAGAGAGGTGTGTGCTCCACCCAGGAGGGGTGATCCACCCGGGAGATAAGACTCCACCTTGGAAAGATTCCTTATCCGCAGGACTGGGAGAGTTGAGCTTGTCTGCCGGAATGAAAGAGCTAAGGTAAACAGTCCAGGGGTCTGGAGGGATTCTGTAGGTCTACAGAGAGTGAGAGAGCCCAGAGTTTTGGGAGAACCCCTATCTAGGGGCCAGGAGTGGGCCTGTGTAGCAGGGTGCTGCAACAAAAAGATTATGAGCCTAAAGAGCCCATGGTCTAAAGGACCAGTGCAAAAAGCAGCTCGGAACTTCTGGAAAAGCGCCCTGCATGAGCAACAATGTTTTGTGGACTTTTCTTTCAGTTACGCTTAAAGGGGTTGTAAAGTCTCAAGGTTTTTTTTACCTTAATGCATTGTACGCATTAAGGTGAATAACCTTCTGTGCTGCAGCTGTCCCCCAGAGCCCCCCCCCCTTTTTCTTACCTGAACCCGTTTGTTCCAGTGACGAGTACAAGCCCAGCTGCTGTCTTTGTCCTTACTGGATAGATTGATAGCAGCGGGAGCCATTGGCTCCCGCTGCTGTCAATCAAATCCAGGGACACAAAAGCAGGGGGCAGGGCACAGTCCTGCTGGGGGCACCCTCCATGGGGGTGCCTGATGAAGAGGAGGGGCCAGGAGCGCCACCAGGGCCCCCCAGAAGAGGAAGATCGGGGCTGCTCTGTGCAAAACCCTTGCACAGAGCAGGTAAGTATACCATCATGTTTGTTATTTAAAAAAAATTTAAAAAAAAACAAACCTTTTAGAATCACTCTAATAAAAGTGGTCCACCAAGCCCCTAAAGTCGTTGTAAACCCACAATATAAAAAAAAACAAAAAAAAAAACCTGCAAGACAAAGGCATAGTGAGTTAGTATGCATAGCATACTAGCTCATTATGAAATACTCACCTTAGATCGAAGCCCCCGTAGCGGTCCCTATACTCCTCCGGCTGGCGACATCGCTCCCTGAGTTACTTCCAGGTATCGCGGGCTCCATTGCTGTGATTGGCCGGAGCCACTGGTAATGGTACACTAGCTGAATGTGCTTCAGTACGCATGTGCCGATGACGTAGGCACATGCTGATACAGGGGATATCTCCTAAACCGTGCTTATTATAGGCTTACCTGTAGTAAACAGTGGTCTGTAAGGGTTTACAACCAGTTTAATCTGCAAGTTCGGGCTGGCATAACTCTCTTAAAACTGCAGTACAACTGAGCTTAAAGTGGAATTAAACTCCACTTTTGAACTTGTGCCTATAATAAGGCTTACCTGTAGTTACAGTGAATATCTTCTAAACTTGCACTGAGGGGATGGTATACAGCCGGAGCCCGTGAACCCGGAAAGAAAACTGCGTGAAGATGGCAGCGCCGGGGAGCCGTGACAGCGCTGCACAGGAGTGTACAAGTAATTCTGTCATAATGTGCTAGTATGCGGTGCATACTAGTACATCATAACCTCAACCTGCAGTGGGGCTCATTGTTTTTTATTTTTCTAGTAGATTACTACTGCTTTAACTGCTTGCCGACCATCCGCTGCAGTTGTACTGCGGCAGAATGGCACAGGCAGGCGAATTGCCATCATGATACGTCACGCGCACGGCCAGCTGGGGGGGCAAGCACGTGCACGCCCCCCCGCTGGCCGCGACAATCGGATTCGATCAGGAACCAATTAATCCCCAGGCCCAGGCCAATGAAATCTGGCCTGGACCTGGTGATCGGTCCTGACAAATGAGATCCTTCCCCTGTCGTGTAAGTGTAAACACTGGCAGGGGAAAAGGCCGACCTAGTGACGGTCTTTTCGTTCAAGACCAAGAGAGGAGAAGACATCACAGAGTAAGTTGCACAACACTACACTGACACCAGGTCACGTAGGCACACAATTCACCCCCCGATCACCCCCCCAGTTAACCCCTTCACCACCTGTCACTGTGTCACCCAGTGCAGCGTTCAGATTTTTTTTTTATCGCTGTACTTGTGTCATTAATGACACTAATCAGTGTTAGGGTAATTATTATTAGGCTCAGATAGGTCTAGGGACCCCCCTACAGGTTTAACCCCTTGATTACCCCCTGTCACCTGTGATCACAGTATAAGTGTCACGGGTGACGCAGTTTAGCTAGGTTATTATAGCGTCAGGGCACTCGCCGTATTTTACCCAATAAAGGTTTAGCCCCCTGATCACCTGGTGGTTGATCAAAATTAGGTTTTAGCGTCACGGTCTGCGTCTCCCCAGACAGCATCAGATCAATGCCAGTACAGCTAACACCCACACACGCACCATACGCCTCCCTTAGTAGTATAGTGTCTGAACGGATCAAGATCTGATCTGATCAGATCTATACTAGCGTCCCCAACAGTTTAGGGTTCCCAAAAGCAGTGTTAGCGGGATCAGCCCAGATACCTGCTAGCACCTGTGTTTAGCCCCTCTGCCTAGCCCAGCCCCACCCACCCAAGTGCAGTATCAATCGATCACTGTCACTTACAAAACACAACACACAACTGCAGCGTTCGCAGAGTCAGGCCTGATCTCTGCGAACGCTAACAGTTTTTTTTGGTAGCGTTTGAATCAGTCGCTAACAGTCGGGAGCTTTTTTACCTGTGAGTCTCACTAGTGTACCAGTAAATTTAGAGACCAAAATGTCAAATCGAAGGTACACTAGTGAAGAGGCCTACACGTTTCTGAGCATGACAGATAATGAAGAGGAAGTCACTCATCTGTCAGATTCAGGCTCAGAATACGAACCTGTAGACAGCAGCGGCACCCTGACGGATAGCTCTGACGACGGAGTTGTGGTCCCTGCCAATGTCAGGCGTACCAGACCCTGATTTTCTTCTGCTATCGTTGAGGTACAAGAACTGCAGGTCCCTTGTATGGAGCAGAGAGCCAGTACTAGCGCCGCTATTCCTTCTGGTGAACTGGCAAGCACCAGCAACCTAGTACATCCTGGTCATTAGGGATGAGCTTCGTGTTTGAATCGAACGCATGTTCGACTCAAGCATTGCCTGTTCGGTCATTCGCCGAATTCCGAACGATATGGGCCGTTCGCGCCAAATTCGAGTGGCGCGTCACAGCCCATAATTCACTGCGGCATCGCAGTGCATTGCTGGCTGATGATTGGCCAAGCATGCACTATGTGTCCTCTGCACAGTGTGCACCTAAAACTACCTGAAGAAAATTAGTGGTGTTCTTCTGATCCTATTAATACCACAGGCAGGCAGCTACAGTATTTACAGTTAGTGTAGTGCGTCCTCTGCACAGTGTGCACCTAAAGCTACCTGGAGACAATTGCTGTTGTTCTGCTCCTATTAATACCACAGGCAGGGAGCTACAGTATTTACAGTTAGTGTACCGTGTCCTCTGCACAGTGTGCACCTAAAGCTACCTGAAGAAAATTAGTGATGTTCTTCTGATCCTATTAATACCACAGGCAGGCAGCTACAGTATTTACAGTTAGTGTAGTGCGTCCTCTGCACAGTGTGCACCTAAAGCTACCTGGAGACAATTGCTGTTGTTCTGCTCCTATTAATACCACAGGCAGGGAGCTACAGTATTTACAGTTAGTGTACCGTGTCCTCTGCACAGTGTGCACCTAAAGCTACCTGAAGAAAATTAGTGATGTTCTTCTGCTCCTATTAATACCACAGGCAGGCAGCTACAGTGTTTACAGTTAGTGTACTGCGTCCTCTGCACAGTGTGCACCTAAAGCTACCTGAAGACAATTGCTGGTGTTCTCATACTAATAATACTATAGGCAGGCAGTTCATTCTGCTAGCTGCAGTATCAATATATATATACATCCCAGCTTTGTGCAGCTACATGTCACTGCAGGCCATTAGTATGTCTGGAAGGCCAACAAGGAGAGGCAGACAGTCACAAGCCAATAAAAGAGGGAAAGCAGGCTCTGTGTCTTGATAAGGTCAGGGATTTAATTTAGAGTTCTCACTTAATATAATGCCTACGTGTAATCTGTTATGAATGTAACTTTTTGGCTGTTGAACTCAATTGAAGCTGCTTTTGTTTTCTTGTAACTGTATTGCCATGGTGTTGAAGCTTGTGTTCGTAGCCCAGGTGACTCTTGTTGTTGTTTACCCTTGCCCTTTGTGGGGGGGCTGTGCTGATGCTATTGTTTGTATAATTGCCTATAAAAGGCCTTTGAAAGAAGTAAAAGGCGGCAGTCCATTATGCTCAAGAACTGATACACGGATTTCTGACTCTGTGTCTTAATTCCTATAGAAGCAATAATTTGACAAAGCAATATAAACTTAAAGCAACTTATTTAAAAGTTGAACCTAACATTTTGGCGCCCGGACGAGGGACTCACCGATGATACTACAAGAGGTGGCTGAGCTACGCTGACGGAACGAAAGGACAGGCATTCCGGGAACCACAGATCAAAAAACCTGCGCAGGTAAGAAAAAGCTTTATTTTTCTTATATTCTGTGCTCCCCTGATTTGTGCCTATCCGTTCTGTCAGTTACGGTTCTCCTGGTTTTAAAACACCAGCCTCTGTAGTGGTGAGTCTAGAATTACTGCATATTTTAGTTTATATTGCTGGAATTATTTGTTTGTTTTTGTTATCTGTGTTTGTCTTGTCTGTCTTGTTGAGAAAGTGAATGAGCCTTGTCAAGGATGGTATGAGTTAGAAGGGGATTGCCGAACTAAGCAACGGAATGCGCCTTACCTCACATGATTGGGAACCTGAGGGCTTGTGAGCTTGGGGGTCTGACGCTTATGCTTAACCTCACATCTAACTCATAAACCATAGACGGGTTGAGAGTATAAGCCCTGTCTGCTCCATAAAGCAGGGATAAGAGTGTATGAGAGGGATTCCCAGATACGGGGAGGGTAATGAGGTCTCCATAAAGCCCGGAGATCTAGTCGGATACCTGGCCACTTAAAGGAATGCTTGTATATGTTGTAGCCGCATTTTTGTATATGTTGTAGCCGCATTCTGGTTTGGTATTGGGCTAGCATATAAAGTAATTATTTGTTATTGGGCTAGCATATAAAGTAATTCGGTTTCAGAAATCTCATTCCGGAAGAGGTTTCTAGTATTCTAGCACCCTAGGAGGAAGGCAACGAGGAACTAGTGTAACTTAGCTGGTTTGTTATTGGGCTAGCATATAAAGTAATTATTCATTCTTGTATATGTTGTAGCCGCATTATATTGTACACTAAGTGTCCCACACGCTACCTAGGCAGGACTGTTAGAATGGGCCAGAGGAACACAAAACCCCGTCAGGGAATTGTGGCGCACTATACGGTGCCACAGATAATTAAGAACATTTATGGGAAAACCGAAGCACAGGACTTAAAGGATGTCCTTCGTAAATTTAAGGTGAAAGGAGCAGCGGGTTTAGACCCGGATGTATGGAGTGAAATAAAAAGGGACAGACAAGGAGAGGTGTTATGCCGCGTACACACGGTCGGACTTTTCGTCTACAAAAGTCCAACGGACGCCGACGGACTAAAGCTGGCTGGTAATCCGATCGTGTGTGGGCTTCTCCGGACTTTCAGCAGACTTTTTCAGCCTCAAATCCGACGGACTTTAGATTTGAAACATGCTTCAAATCTTTACGTCGTAACTACGACGGACCCCGAAATCCGCTCGTCTGTGTGCTAGTCCGACGGACAAAAACCCATGCTAGGGCAGCTATTGGCTACTGGCTATGAACTTCCTTATTTTAGTCCGGTGTACGTCATCACGTACGAATCCGTCGGACTTTTGTGTGGTCGTGTGTAGGCAAGTCCGTTCGTTAGAAAGTCTGCTGCAAGTCCGCCGAAAGTCCGCAGGAAGTCTGTCGGACAGGCTGTCGGACTTTTGTAGACGAAAAGTCCGACCGTGTGTACGCGGCATCAGAGAAGCAATGGACGCGTCAGGTTCAATGCTTAATTAAGGTTTCAAATAGAGCAAAATAAGTGGGGTGGAAGTAAAATCCAGACTGTGATGGTTGGGATATGAAAGACAGAAGAACAAAAAATGTTGAAATTTTAAATAATCTTAGTTCAACCATCCCACCCCCATATACTGACATAGAACGTAAACCACACAAGATATATCCTGTACTTAAGGGTAGAGAATGTTTTTTTTTTTTTTCAGGTTTGTGGAGTATAAGAATTTCATTCAGAAACTGTAGCTCCCGTACGCACTGATACATGCATTATAGTAAAGCCAGCCGTTTTCTGTAGATTTGTGACACAGTTAATGAATACACATGAAGCAACCTGGCAGGATGGGGAGGATTTATGCAGACTTAAAATGACTCTGACCCTGTTTAACCAGTTTATGACTGACCTGCAGACCGAGCTGAGGGGGATGGCAATACTGGAGACAGGACATGTCAGACATATAGACTCAAGGGCCCCTTTTATTGTTAGATTAGAAGCTTTCTGTCAGGCAAAACAACAAGAGAGGGGGTCAATATCACCCATGAAACAAATGCCAGGACAGACTGTATCAGAATTTTACTTGTCTATGGAAAGTATGATGGCAGATGAGAGAATGGATTTAGAGCTGCCAGTCACGATCCGAGCCTTCAATAGACAGTTTATGGAAGGATTAATTCCACAGATAAGTGAGAGACTGAAAGCCTGCACACCACCCTTAATTTGTTGCGATTTTTGGCAGAAAAAGGTTGCAAGGTTAATAAGAAAAAGTTGCAAGTGTGTCAGGAAAAAGTTATCTTTTTGGGACATTGTATATCACAGGGTACGAGACATCTCACTGAGGAGAGGGTTCAAGTGATAAAGGGAATGTTACCCCCACGGAATTTCAAACAATTGCGTATGTTTTTAGGTATCGTGTCATATTGTAGAGAGTGGATACCACATGCTAGCGCTTTGATGCAGCCATTATACGATTGTTTGAAAATTGTACCGTATATGCTTACAGAAGTAGCTTATGAGTCGTTTATCATTTTAGATTATACTAAGATATTTAATCTGTACATTGCTGAGATCACTGGACACGCCACAGGTGTTCTGACACAGGCACATGTGAAACAAAGACCAATCGCTTACTTTTCAGCAGCATTAGATCCAGTATCTAGAGGTTCACCGTCTTGTGTACGGGCGGTAGCTGCAGTGTCAATTATCATAGATAAGTCATCAGAGATTGTTCTAGACAATCCAGTTGTAGTGCACACCACACATGACATACATGCAATCTTGTCTCAGGTACAGCCCAAACACATTTCCATGGCTAGGCAATTAAGGTTACAGTGTACTTTACTTTTACCTCCAAATGTCACTTTTCAACGCTGTACAACCTTAAATTTGGCTACCTTTTTGCCTCTTCAGTCACCAGATTTGGCAAGGGGGAATGATAGTGCTAATAGTACTAGTGAGAAAGGAAATGAGGTACCTAACACTCTTTTGTTTAAGGAAGTAAATGAACACGATTGTTTTCAGCTCATGGAACAGGAGACAATGGGATTCCCACATGTTACAGATACACCGATTTTAAATGCTGAGCACACTTTGTACATAGATGGCAGTAGGTTTGCTGATGACAAAGGTAAATATCACACAGGGTATGCCGTAGTGACTGATACACAGGTGATTTAAGCATAGCCCTTACCAGCCCACATGTCAGCACAGGAAGCAGAATTAAAAGCTTTAGAACAAGCCCTAGAATACTTAAAAGGATGAGAAGGGAATATTTACACTGACTCCGCTTACGCTTATGGCGTAGCGCATGATTATGGCCATATATGGAAGGCTAGAGGTTATCTGACAGCAGCAGGTACACCTGTAAAACATGGAGAAGGGATTAAGAGAGTCCTGAACAATCTTCAAAAGGTTAAACGAGTGGCCATCATGAAGATAGCGGCACACACGAGCGCAAAAACAATTGAGGCAAAAGGAAATGCATTTGCAGATTTGACTGCAAAACAGGCAGCTCTAGGGGGAGGAAGCCCTGAGACCTTAGCAGCGGTAGAGGTGAGTATCCCAGAACCAACATGGCAGCAGCTGAGTAAATTACAGGAGCAAGCAGGGGAGAGCGAGAAAGATAAGTGGGTCAGAATGGGAGCAGCACCAGACCTTGACAATGTATGGAGGGAAGGGGGCAAAATATGCCTGCCTGCCTCTCTGTACCCAGCAATGGCAGCGGCAGTTCACCTACCCACACACGTCAGTTCCAATTCCACGTATAGGATTGTGAACCAAGGATGGCTCGCCCCCGGATTCAGTAGCACTGCAAGAAACTACTGTGCAGCCTGCCAAATCTGTTTCCTGAATAACCCAGGACAGAGAGTAAAAACCCCACGAAAACACCAGGTCCGGGCCCAATACCCCTTCCAGAGACTGCAAATTGACTACATACAAATGCCCAAGAGCGGCCCCTTTGAGTTTGTCCTCGTGTGTATCGATTTATTTTCAGGTTGACCCGAAAGTTATCCAGTAAAATCAGCTACAGCTAAAGCCACAGCTAAGAAACTGATCACTGAGTTAATACCTAGGTTTGGTCTTCCTGAAACCATAGAATCAGATAGGGGAACACACTTTACAGGAGAAATCATGCAGAATGTGATGACCATGTTAGGGGTTCAACAAAGTTTTCACATCCCTTACCACCCACAGAGTTCAGGATCAGTGGAGAGAGTAAATGGGACAATAAAGTTAAAAATACAAAAGGCAATGCAAGGGTTAAACAAGCCATGGCCTGAATGTCTGCTTTTGGTTTTATTCTCTATAAGGTACACTCCAACAGGAAAAACAGGATTGTCCCCATATGAGATACTTTTTGGTAATGCGCCTAGATTAGGTCTATACTTTCCACAGAGTATGCAATTGCAATGTGACAGTTTGACTGCATATGTAATACAATTACAACAACGTCTAACTAAGATCCACAAAAGTGGGTATTCTTCTCTTCCAGACCCTAATTCAATAACAGGTACACATACACTGCTACCAGGGGATTATGTATATGTAAAGAAACACACCAGAAAGACATTGGAGCCAAGGTTTGAAGGTCCTTATCAAGTGCTTCTGACCACAGCCACTTCAGTAAAGCTGGAAGGAAAACCTACCTGGATACACGCATCACACTGCAAGAAACAACCCGAGAAAACAACATGATGAAATATCTACTTACATATTTTCTGTTGAAAATTGTTGTTTTACAAATATATGCATGGACTCCTGGTATTAATGTAATTGAGGTAGAGGAAACAGCAAACTTTCAATGGGTTATAGATGATCCTAAAGTAGCAAATGATTCAGGATATGAGATGAATAAGTATTATGATGTAGGTAATTACACTGTTAAAGGACACAGGCGACCATTTCATATAGATGTAGGTATTGCATGGATACAGGCAGACCCACTCTCAGAAGTAACTATAACCTTCCAGTGGAATGACAATATGCGCTTTCCTTTCAATAACAGTAAAAATCATAGGTGCCATAAAATATCCCTTTCACAGACGTGGAAACAAGCACGGGAACGGGTGGTAGGACAAATGTACCAAATATTAGTCCATAAAGCAGGGGGAGAAAATATATCAGAAGGGATGTTCAATCTGACAGATATTACCGTTAATCAATCAAGTACTTTCCTCTGTGCCTCTTGGTGGAGGGAAGAGAGAAATGATGGGTGGTATTGGAATGCAGAGGCCTATGGATTTCACATACAAATGGAGGAAGAAGTAACGCCAATAATTGAATCTTCCATATTAACACCCGTACCAAACACTTGCATAAATGTATCAACATCACAACAGAAAACAAAAATAAAATTCAATATCACCTTTCCCTCTATACCGGAGTGTAGGTATAAGCGAGAATGGTATGATACTCTATTGGGATTAACAGGTACAGGAATGGGAGTTTTAAACTCGGTCGAGATAGAAGAAATGAACAACAGATGGAAGCATGCAGGGGGACACATAGCTGACAGCTTGACTATCACAAGCAAATGGTTACCCACCACTTTTGAAACCCAACTGCAAGAAATACCCCTATTACAATTTTTGGGAGGGTTAATAAATCACACGATAGGAGCAGAGCTCCAGCTGTGGAATCAAAGTCAACAGTTTGTAAATTTCACACAGTGCTCTTTTAACCTCTTATCCTATCATATACAAATAAATAGGGCCAGGACTGAACTACAGTTGGGAAATTATCATACCTGGATGAAATATTTTAAGGGTTTAACTGACGATGGTGTATGGTTCCAAGTAAAAGGGGAAAAGATAGAATGTGAGGAGAAATGGTGTGTAGGAAGGTTCGAAGCATATCGGGTAGCAGATGTAATGGAAATGTGTAAAATAGTGGTCATGCCATTAGTAATTAATGACGAGTTTTGGTATCCAGAAATATATGGGAAATATGTAGATAAAGGAAACAGAACCCATGATTTAACTCTATGTGAAGGAACTAATAAGGGAATGGTATGTGGCAGAAGTTCCCCAGTATATGAACCTTGCTTGTTAAAATACCAAACTAGCATATGCAAAATGCAAAGAACACCGATAAATGTGAACAATAGATTCATAGAAATAGGACCCCAGCATATTTGTATCATTACTAATGACAACTGCACCATGTTAGCGTTAAATAGATCGGCGCCGTTTGCGGGATGTATAAAAAAGATTAAAATATTACAATGGGGTAACGATACCTACCTTTTTCAACCAGACGCCGATAAGGTATTCTCTTCAGTTTATGAGGTACATAATCTCACTGACACTACACCCTTTATAATTTCTTTAGACCCACTAAAACAGGTTTTGGAACAATCAGAGTTGTTAAGACAACACATAGAAACATTAGAACATACCCTACAGAATAACCTTGTATCCGCAATTATTGACAAAGGTAGACTAGTACATCTTTCCTCACAGATACAACAGGATACTGCACCACATTGGTGGGATATATTTAGTGGAATGTCCTCTACAGCAACCAATACCTTTCACTGGTTGTTAAGTCCAATGGTAATTATTATTCTAATATTAATATCACTTACAATCACGAATATATGTGTATACAGGAAAATAAATAGGAAAATTAGGAGAATAGACAGGGCATACCGATAAATGTGTATTGACATCACCCTACTCCTATAAAACTCCTCTTCTTGAATTTTAAGATGTTGGTAATACCTAGGGGGATGGGTTCTACCCCTCTGACAACTCGCGGTCAGGGAAAGGACTCTGGGGATAAACTGACTAGAATTTATTCATGAGGACCCAGGGGGAAGGAGAGGATGATGTCAAAGGGGGAAATTGATAAGGTCAGGGATTTAATTTAGAGTTCTCACTTAATATAATGCCTACGTGTAATCTGTTATGAATGTAACTTTTTGGCTGTTGAACTCAATTGAAGCTGCTTTTGTTTTCTTGTAACTGTATTGCCATGGTGTTGAAGCTTGTGTTCGTAGCCCAGGTGACTCTTGTTGTTGTTTACCCTTGCCCTTTGTGGAGGGGCTGTGCTGATGCTATTGTTTGTATAATTGCCTATAAAAGGCCTTTGAAAGAAGTAAAAGGCGGCAGTCCATTATGCTCAAGAACTGATACACGGATTTCTGACTCTGTGTCTTAATTCCTATAGAAGCAATAATTTGACAAAGCAATATAAACTTAAAGCAACTTATTTAAAAGTTGAACCTAACAGTCTAGAGGCAACAGTGCTGGTCATAGAGACGGTGCATCCTCATCAGCATGTGGCCGTGGGACTTGCTTGTCCTTTTTTTCGGCAGCTGGCCGCGTTGAGCCGCAACATGTGGAAGACTTGGTAGAGTGGATGACCAAGCTGTCCTCATCCCCCTCATCCTCCCTCACCCAGGCTCAGGGTACTTTGTCTGGCAAAGCAGCTGCCACTTACCTCGGCTCAATGGCATCAGTCACTCATTCCCTAGCCCCACCATGTCCTCCTGAGGAGTCCCCCGAACTGTTTGACCACAGTGTTGGGTACATGCTCCAGGAGGATGCCCAGCGTTTTAAAGGCTCCAGCTAGAGGAAGGCAGTAACGTGAGCCCAGAGAGAGGGGGTGCCCAAGAAGGACAGCAATCTGGCAGTCATGTTCCCCCAGCTGCAGCATACTACTAGCTTTGCTCCAGTGATGAGGAGGGAGGGGATGATGAGGTCACTGACTCCACGTGGGTGCCTGATAGGAGGATAGAGAGAGGAGGAGGAGGAGGCACATCACCAACGAGGCAGGATGCCCTTTCAGAGGCCAGCTTAAGGTCAGCACACCGACTGCATCACACCACAGAGCTCTGCATGTGCAGGGCGCTGCTGTCTCTGCACGTTATTCTAAAAGTTCTTTTGGGCCTTTTTTGAGACGAGTGCATCAGATCCCACCGATGCTATTTGCAACATATGTCTCAAGCGTATCTCTCGTGGCCAAAGCTTCTCCCGCTTGGGCACCAAATGCTTGACCAGACATATGTTGACCTGCCATGCAAGCGTACCTAAAAGACCCACACCAAAGAACAAAGAGGACCTCTCCTTGCTCCTCATCAGCTGGGATCTCCAACCCCACTATACCTTCAGTCCTCTCTGAGACCTGCACTGAGAGGAATGAAGGTGTAGAATTAGGTGTGTCATAGCCAAGTACTTGGGGGCAATCTGCTATCGGTACACCGATGTCAGATTGTACCAGGCAAATTTCCCTGCCCCAGCTGCTGCACCACCGAAAGAAGTTCGCTCCCAGCCATCCACATGCTCAGCGGTTGAATGCTAGCTTGGCTAAATTGCTAGCACTTCAACTGCTGCCTTTTCAGTTGGTAGACTCTGCCCCCTTCCGTGAGTTTGTGGAATATGCGGTTCCTCAGTGGCAGGTTCCCAAACGCCACTTTTTCTCACAGAAGGCGATTCTGGCTCTCTACCGGCATGTGGAAGGCAATGTCTTGGCCTCGCTGGACAGGGCGGTCAGTGGTAAGGTGCATATAACCGCTGATTCATGGTCCAGCAGGCATGGACAGGGACGTTACCTATCATTCACCACGCACTGGATGACTCTTCTGGCAGCTGGGAAGGATGCAGGACAAGGTGCAGTAGTGTTGGAGGTTGTTCTGCCACCACACCTCCAAAATACTACTAGTGGTGATTCTGCCACACCCCTCTCCTCCACCCCCTCCTCTTCTTCTTCCTCCATGGCCTCTTCCTGTGCTGATTTGACTTTGGAACCAGCGGTGCTCCGTAGGCATTCAAGGGGCTATGCAAGTACGCAGGCCAAAAGATGCCATGCGGTGCTTGAGCTGGTGTGCTTGGGGGACAGGAGCCACACTGGGGCAGAGATTCTGTCAGCTCTGCAGGGGCAGGTTCAGAGGTGGTTGACGCCATGCCAGCTTAAGGCAGGTATGGTGGTTTGCGACAATGGCACCAACCTCCTCTCCGCCCTCCGACAGTGACAACTGAGCCATGTGCCCTGTTTGGCTCACGTCCTTAACTTGGTGGTGCAGCGGTTCCTGGGCAGGTACCCGGGCTTACAGGGTGTCCTGAGGTAGGCCAGGAAAGTCTGTGTGCATTTCCGCAGGTCATATAATGCCAGTGCTCGGCTGGCTGACCTCCAAAAGGAATTTAACCTGCCCAAGAACCGCCTAATCTGTGACATGCCCACCAGGTGGAACTCAACGTTGGCCATGCTGCAGCGGCTGCACACCAATGAGTACCTGTGCGACTATGGCACCAGGACAGCGTCAGGGGAGCTTGGTTTTTTTTTCCCCACGCCAGTGGGCCATGATCAGGGATGCATGCACTGTCCTGTCACCATTTGAGGAGGCCACGAGGATGGTGAGCAGTGACAGTGCATGCATCAGTGACACTGTTCCCCTTGTCCACCTGTTGGAGCACACGCTGCGTGGAATAATGGACAGGGCACTTGAGGCAGAACAGAGGCAGGAAGAGGAGGACTTCCTTAGCTCTCAAGGCCCTCTTTATCCAGACAGTGTTCCTGCGTGCCTGCCAATCACGCAGGAAGAGGACGACGAGGAGGAGGATTGTGTCAGCATGGAGGTGGAGCCTGGCACTCAGCATCAGCAGCAGTCTTTAAGGGATCATTTACAGGCCCAAGAAACCCATGGACTTGTACGTGGCTGGGAGGAAGTGGCTGTGGATCATGTCGTCCTTCGTGACCCAGAGGACTCCGGACCGAATGCCTCAGCAAACCTACGCTGCATGGCCTCCATGATCCTGCAAAGCCTGCGGAAGGATCCTCGTATTTGTGGTATCAAGGAGAGGGATCAATACTGGCTGGCAACCCTCCTTGATCCACGTTACAAGGGTAAGGTTGCAGACCTTATCTTGCTGTCACAGAGGGAGCAGAGGATGAAACCTCTTCGGGAGGCCTTGCAGAAAGGTCTGTGCAACGTGTTCCCAGAGACTGGGAGGTTACAAACTCCTGTCCCTGGACAACGTGTTGCTGAGGCTTCGGTCAGTCAAAGGAGAAGCGGTGGAGAAGGTGGCCGTCTGACCGATGCGTTCAGACAGTTTTTTAGTCCACAGCCCCAAGGTATGAATGGTTCCAGCAACCATCGCCAGCGTCTGTTTTACATGGTGCAGAAAGTCCTACGGGCAAGATCTGACTTGGACACCTTTCCCACCAAAAATCCTCTGGGTTACTGGGTCTTGAGGATGGATCACTGGCCAGAGCTTGCACAGTATGCAATTGAGCTACTGGCCTGTCCTGCATCCAGCGTTCTTTCAGAACGCACATTCAGTGCTGCTGGAGGTTTTGTAACCGTTCACAGGGTGCGCCTGTCCACTGACTCGGTCGATCGACTGACCTTCATAAAAATGAATCAGTCTTGGATCACCACCAGCTACCAAGCACCTGATGCTGATGTAACCGAATAGTTTTTTTTGAAATGTCAGATCCCTTCAAGACTGCCTATGCTGATGCTGAGTGACTATCCTGTTATGCTGAGTGACTATAAGAATATTGTAAGAATATTTTTGGTTCTGGGCGCTGCCACCAGTGGCTAAGGCCCAATTTTTCAGCCCCTGTTTAACAGGGGCGTGTAATTACAATTTCTTTATCGTAGCACCATAATAATGACTATGTGGGTTATACGCTTACCTTCAGATGATTGGACACTGGTAACCAATAGTAAGACGGTTCCTCCCATATAACCCCTCCTATACAGGAAGTGCCTCAGTTTTTTCGCCAGTGTCTTGAAGGTGATGGTCATGGCTGTTGAAGCTCTTCAGTTTCTTCAAAGAATGTCCCATTGAGGACGTTATAATCGGATCCATTCGGATGGCTTACTAAGCTAAAGTGGATGGTACCCGAACCTCGGCTCAAGAACGAGGTATTGCTTGTAATGTGCCCTTTTTAGGCGCTGGACCATTGTAAAAATTGGTATTTCTGGTCAAACTCTGCCCAAGGAAACCACAAAGGGTGTTTTACAGGTCCAGGGGTGTGGACCCCAATTTATGGGGGACCCGGTCCCTGAAGGTCCTTAGAGGCGCTATCCGCCGTGATGGGGGAAGATTGGGCCTGGCAAGACAGGCCCTGCTGCTTGGGATGGTGAGTACTCCCCATTGGGGTTCATTATATATATGTATATGTATTTCCCCTGTTTGTTTCAAAGCTACCAGTGAATCTTGATCCGGTGTCCGGGGTTAGAGAGGCCGATTGGCGCGCATTTTTGTAAATTTACAGGCGAGTGCGCATGCGCGCCGCGCGTCCATCACATGCGAGCCGCCGGCGTGTGAGTGCACCGCCGGTGTGCGAGTGCGCCACGGCTGTCCAAGTCACAGCGCTGCGTGCGTCAGGACGGCGCATGCGCCATGCGGTAGGTCGCCGGCCGCTGATGCGCTCGATCCCATGCTAGGATTTATAAGCATGGAGCTCCTGGCGTGTGCAGAATGAATGGTGGGCACGTGAATCTGATGGTCTTGGACAGCGGTGACAGGTTAAGGACTGGTTGTGGTTGTGGGGAGTACTCCTTGGTGTTTCTCATTTGTAAGCAATGTCTTCCAAAAGACGAGCAACAGGGAACAAGGCAAGCCCAGGGGTAAGAGTCCCTCCACAAATAGCGGCAGACCAACCCCATACTGATGCAGCCTCAGTCTCTACTGAAGGACCTGCGGCTTCTGACCTGGCTGAGCCATTGCACTTGTCAGGCATAGTGGCCACTACCAATATACCTGCCTCGGCTTATGTTACTAAGGATGATTTGGCATCTGCCTTAGCAGGCCTTGAGGGCAATATAGCTGGCATGATTGCCTCTGTAACACAGGGGGGAAAGAAGCGTAATAGGTCTCCTTCCCCTGAGCCTGGGCCAAGTGGTGAGTCACTAGAGCCCCAAGGCTCTTATAGCCAGATGGGTCCAGGTGACCTGGAACAAGAATGGGCAGAGGATCCGGAGGAGTTGGTCTTAAAGGACCAGGACATAGGGGAGGCTGAAGATTCCTCGGCTGAAACCAATATCAGAACCAACCAATATAAGAACCAATATCAGCCTCCCATTGCCAGAAATTGTTTATCCAATCTCTAATGGAGATGGTACGAATTGGGTTTAAATTACCCTTGGTTCAGGAGTCTGCACTCTCCTGTTCTACTTTGGGATCTTTGCGACCAAAACAAATTTCCCAAGCTTTTCCCTTGCATCCGTTACTGGAGCAGGTAATTTATGCGGACTGGGAGCATCCTGACAGGATATACTTACCTCCCAAGAGGTTTTCTGTGTTATACCCTATGGAGGAAAAGTTTAGGAAGAAATGGAGCACACCGTTGGTAGACGCTGCCATATCTTCCGTGAATAAAAACTTAACCTGTCCAGTGGATAATGCCCAGGTTTTCAAAGATCCGGCTGATAAAAAGCTAGAGTCCTTATTGAAGGCCTCCTTCTCGGTTGCCAGTGCAGCGGTTCAGCCTGCTATTGCAGCCATTGGGATTTGTCAATCCCTAAAGGATCGCTTTAAGAGGATAGTAAAGAACATACCTTGCCAGGGGGAATCGGCTGAAGAACTTTCAGAGATCCCTCATGCCTTGTGTTTTGCGGTAGACGCTTTAAAAGACTCAATTCAGATGTCTCGTTTTGCGTTATCAGTTCATATGCGCCGAGTATTGTGGCTAAAGAACTGGTCTGCTGAGACGCCATGTAAAAGGCTGCTTGCTGCCTTTCCTTTTCATGGAGAGCGCCTGTTTGGCGATGATCTGGATGAGTATATCCAAAAGATCTCCTATTAAGAAGGGGAAGCAGCCCTCTTATAAAATTCCTAATCCCCCTGGTGTCTCTTCCCCCTAAGCGGTATCGACGGCCTCAGCCGTCTGGGGTTAAAAGACCACAGGGTCAGAAAAAGCCCTGGACCCAAAAGCCACCCAAGCCCAACTCCAAGTCTTCCTTGTGAAGGGGCGCCCCCCGCTCTTACGGGTGGGGGGCAGGCTTCGGCTGTTTGGGGAGGCCTGGGAGGAATTGGTTCAAGACAGATGGGTCATTTCCACTGTAAAGAACGGTTACAGAATAGAGTTCCATGAGGTTCCCCCAAACCGTTTCCTACATTCAAGGGTCCCGGTGGACCCAGAGAAAAGGGGATGCCTGTTCCTAGCCTTTCACCATCTGCTGATGCAAGGAGTAATTGTAAAGGTCCCGCACGAGGAAAGATTCAAGGGGTTTTACTCAAACCTATTCACCGTGCCGAAACCAAATGGGGAAGTAAGGCCCATTTTGGACCTCAAGGCTCTCAACTTCTTTGTAGACGTCCGACCCTTCCGCATGGAATTGGTTCGTTCGGTCATAAGGTCCCTGAGAAAAGGAGACTATTTAGCATCCATAGATATCAAGGATGCGTACCTTCATGTGCCGATCTTCGGTCCACATCAAAGATTCCTACGCTTCGCTGTAGAGGGCAGTCATTTCCAGTTTGTGGCATTGCCTTTCGATCTAGCCACAGCCCCCAGGGTCTTCACAAAAGTTCTGGCCCCAGTGTTGGCTTCCCTAAGATCTCGAAGGGGTCTCCATAATGGGGTATCTGGACGATCTACTTCTAAGGGAAGGCTCTCGCCCTACACTAGTTCAAAACGTGTCGAGTACAGTGCGGGTCTTACAATGCCTAGGTTGGGTGCTAAATTTGGACAAGTCGGCTCTTTGTCCAACCCAAGCCTTGGTGTATCTGGGTCTGGTCTTGGACACCGTCCAAGAAAAGGTGTTCCTTCCGCCCTTAACGGTCGCCTCCATAGTGAAACTTGTACAGAAGGTGAAAAAAGAAAGAACACCTTCTGTTCGGCTGTGCATGAGGTTATTGGGCAAGATGGTGTCATCTTTCAGCGCAGTGCCATATGCACAGTTCCACTCCAGAGTGTTCCAGAACAGTATCCTGAAAGCCTGGGACAAGTCTGCTCGATCAACCTATGGTTCTATCTCCACAGGTTCTATGGAACCTCTCTTGGTGGTTAAAAACCAGCAACTTAAAAAGGGGGAAGTCTTTCCCACCAGTAGCCTGGAGAGTGGTAACCACGGACGCCAGTCTTCTCGGCTGGGGAGCAGTCCTAGAGGAAGCATCTGTCCAGGGAGTATGGTCCCAGACAGAAAAGACTCTGCCCATGAATCTACTAGAGATTCGGGCAGCTCGTCTAGCCCTGCGATTCTGAACTTCCAGGTTGCGGGGGCTTCCTGTCAGAGTCCAGTCCGACAACTCCACTGTAGTGGCATATATCAACCACGAGGGAGGTACCAGGAGTCGGTCAGCCCAAAGAGAGGTAGATCATATACTGACCTGGGCAGAAAAACGTGCCATTTCTGTCAGCAGTGTTTATTCCGGGGGTGGACAATTGGCAGGTGGACTTCCTAAGTCGCCAAAAGTTGTTACCAGGGGAATGGTCTCTGCACCCCAAAGTGTTTCTACAGATCTGCCATTACTGGGGGACCCCAGATGTGGATCTGCTGGCATCCAGATTCAATGCCAAACTGGACAGGTTTGTATCCAGGACCAAGGATCCGCTTGCTGTCGGGATAGACGCATTAGTAGTTCCTTGGGATCAGTTTGCTCTGATATATGCCTTCCCTCCGATCCAAATTCTGCCGCACCTACTACGCAGAATACGGGAGGAACGGAAGCCGGTGATCTTAGTGGCCCAGGAGATAATGGTACTCGGAAATTGTGAAATTGGCAGTAGGGGACCCGTTGGTCCTTCCCTGCCGTCCAGACCTGTTGTCTCAAGGGCACATATTCCATCCTTCTTTACAGTCGCTGAATTTGATGGCCTGGCTATTGAGGCCAGACTATTGAAAGACCGTGGTGTTATGGGTTCAGTCTTGTCCACTTTGATAAACGCCAGAAAGTCGGTTTCTAGAGCTATTTATTACAGAGTATGGAAGTCATACATTTCTTGGTGTGAGAAAAGGAAGTGGAACCCTCGTAGGTATACGATTGGAAGGGTGCTCGCCTTTCTCCAAACAGGAGTAGACTTGCAGCTCGCTTTAGGGACAATTAAGGGACAGATTTCGGCCTTATCGTTTTTTTCCAAAGACCAATTGCGTCCCATTCCTTGGTGCGAACCTTTGTTAAGGGAGTAACACACTTGAGGCCACCGCTTAAACCGCCTTTATGTCCTTGGGACCTAAATTTGGTACTGTCAGCCTTACAGAGTCAGCCCTTTGAACCTATTAGGCATATTCCTTTTGTCCTATTGACCAGGAAATTAGCTTTCCTAGTGGCTATTACATCGGCTAGAAGGGTGTCAGAATTAGCCGCCCTTTCTTGCAAGGAACCATTTATGATTCTTCATCAGGACAGAGTGGTCATGTGACCTCGTCCGGATTTCTTACCGAAGGTAGTTTCCAAATTTGATTTGAATCAGGATATCGTTTTACCTTCCTTTTTTCCAAACCCTAAAACTAGGGAGGAAAAGTCGCTGCACTCACTGGATCTGGTGAGAGCGATAAAGGTTTACTTGGAAATGTCAGCTTCTTTTCGGAAAACTGACTGACTGCTTTTTTGTCTTGCCTGAGGGTCCTAAAATAGGACAACCGGCAACAAGTTAATCTATATCCAGGTGGATTTGCCAGACTATTGTCCAGGCGTATGGATTTAAGAGCACACTCCACTAGAGGGGTTAGTGCATCATGGGCAGTACGCCAGCAGGTGTCTATGGCTCAGGTTTGCAAAGCAGCCGTTTGGTCTTCAGTTCATACATTCACCAGGTGGATGTGAGATCTCAAAATGAGACTGTTTTTGGACACAGCGTGTTGCAGGCTGCTTTATAATCTCAGGCCCGTTGGGCTTAGGGATAATATGTCCCCCCCCTCCCCCCCCCTCAGATGCATTGCTTTAGGACATCCCACAAAGTCATTATTATGGTGCTCTGTGTCCCGTGATGTACGATAAAGAAAAATGGATTTTTAAAACAGCTTACCTGTAAAATCATTTTCTTGGAGTACATCACGGGACACAGAGGTCCCTCCCCTCTTTTTGGGATCGTCATTGCTTGCTACAAAACTGAGGCACTTCCTGTATAGGAGGGGTTATATGGGAGGAACCGTCTTACTATTGGTTGCCAGTGTCCAATCACCTGAAAGTAAGCGTATAACCCACATAGTCATTATTATGGTGCTCTGTGTCCCGTGATGTACTCCAAGAAAAGGATTTTACAGGTAAGCTGTTTTAAAAATCCATTTTTTTGATGCAATATTTTGCAAGCAGGGTTCGTTGCTGCACTCAACTAGAGTATTTGTGAGGGGTTGCAGTGTTGTGGCACCAGTGCCTAAGGCCCAATTTTTCTGCCCCTGTTCAACAGGTGCATGTAATTACAATTCTTAATCTAATATTTCACAGCAGGGCCCGTTCCAGCTCCCACCAAGAGTAACTGTGAGGACTTGCAGTGTTGTGGCAAGGAAGGGAAATTCTCTCCTGTAAGAGTTAATATGGGAAAAACGTGTCTCCTCTTCACTGATGCTTTATCACCAATCCTTGTTTCACTAAAAACCCCAAATTGTTAAAAAAACATTTGTCATTGGGACACAAAGTGAGGTAAATTCTTCTGAAGAGGTGCACAGACAGCAAAACAAATGTCACAGGGGTGATAACCCTTCCCTATGTTTTCCAAAAAGCTTAAAAATAGATTTTTTGGCTGGAGCTACACTTTAAAATGTACCAGTTCAAAATTACAAACAGATTCTTCTTAACAACAAACCTACAGTCCCTGTCTTGTTTGCACCGCCTGTATACTGCTGTTCAGAGGGCCTGGGGCCCAGTGCCTTTCCTTTTTTTAATTTGGGTGCGGGGTTCCCCTTAATATCCATACAAGACCCAAAGGGCCTGGTAATGGGAGGGGGGGTACCCATGCCGTTTGTCTCACTGATTTTCATCCATATTACCGGGACCAGACATTACATTAAAGCCGTAAGCAGTTTTAAATGACTTAACTTATTGCTTAAAAAATGTAATTTTGTGCAGGGACTGTTCTAAGTATGGGAAACACAAGCCACTGTACAGGCATACTATAGACACCCCCCAGGGACGATATTTAAAGGAATATTTCACTTTGTTTTTTTCATTTTAAGCATCATTAAAATCACTGCTCCCGAAAAAACGGCCGTTTTTAAAACTTTTTTTTGCATTGATACATGTCCCCTGGGGCAGGACCCGGGTCCCCAAACCCTTTTTAGAACCATACCATGCAAATTAGCCTTTAAAATTAGCACTTTTGATTTTGAACGTTCGAGTCCTATAGACTTCAATGGGGTTCTAACATTTGTGCGAATTTTCGGTCCGTTCGCAGGTTCTGGTGCGAACCAAACCGGGGGGTGTTCGGCTCATCCCTAAGGGGGACATCTAATGTAAAGAGGGACTCTGATGGTGACATCTGATGTGAAGGACTCTGATGGTGACATCTGATGTAAAAAAAGGACTCTGATGGTGACATCTGATGTAAAGGAGGACTCTAATGGGGACATCTAATGTAAAGGGGGACTCTGGGGCTTCTAATGTAAAGGGGGACTCTGATGGTGACATCTGATGTGGAGATCTCTGATGGTGACATATAATGTAAAGGGGGACTCTGATGGTGACATGTGATGTGAAGGAGGACTCTGATGGTGACATCTGATGTAAAGGGGGACTCTGATGGAGACATCTGATGTAAAGAGGGACTTTGATGGGGACATCTAATGTAAAGGGGGACTGTGATGGTGACATGTGATGTAAAGGAGGACTCTAATGAGGACATCTAATGTAAAGGGGGACCCTGATGGGGACATCTGATGTAAAGGGGGACTCTGATACAGACACCTGTTTTATAGGGGTGCTGATGGGCACACCTGTTGTAAAGAGGGACTCTGAGACACCTGATTTAAAGGGGGGGGACCTGCTGTAAAGGGGAACTCTGATGAGGACACCTGATGTATAGGGGGATGCTGATAGGGACACTTGTTGTAAAGGGGGACTCTGATGGTGACATTTGAATGAAAGGAGGACTCTGATGGGAACATCTAATGTAAAGGGGGGCTCTGATAGGGATTGGGGCATCTAATGTAAAGGAAGACTATGACGGTGACATCTGATGTGATGGAGGACTCTGATGGTGACATCTGATGTAAAGAAGGACTCTAATGAGGACATCTAATGTAAAGGGGGATCCTGATGGGGACATCTATTGTAAAGAGGGAGTCTGATGGGGACATCTGATGTAAAGGGGGACTCTGATGGGGACATCTGATGTAAAGGGGGACTCTGATGGGGACATCTGATGTAAAGGGGGACTCTGATGGGGATATATAATGTAAAGGGGGGCCCTGATGGTGACATCTGATGTGAAGGAGGACTCTGATGGGGACATCTGATGTGAAGGAGGACTCTGATGGGGACATCTGATGTGAAGGAGGACTCTGATGGGGACATCTGATGTGAAGGAGGACTCTGATGGGGACATCTGATGTAAAGCAGGACTCTGATGGGGACATCTGATGTAAAGGAGCACTCTGATACGGACACCTGGTTTATAGGGGGATGCTGATGGGCACACCTGTTGTAAAGAGGGGCTCTGATTGGGACACCTGATGTATAGAGTCTTCAGTTAATGGATGCGTGGAGGATTTGCCACCCAAAGGAACGGGACTATACTCATTATTCTTGTGCGCACAAATCATTTTCTAGGATAGATTATATCCTAATAGAACATCAGTTGGTCCCTCACCTGAAGGTGGCAGAAATTAAAGCAATCAGCCTCTCGTCCCTACGCGTGACGTCACACCTCACGTTATTTTCTTTAGGGGATGCATACAGGCTAAAGAAGTGTCCTTAAATAGTGTAGTATGGGCAGCAATGAGCGGCCATTTTCCCGAAGTCCAGGATAGTGTATCGCAATGTGTTGCGGTGGCCATTTTCTTGGGGCCGCGCGATGCAACAAATGCATATAGTGTACAGCGGTGTGTGGCGTCAGCTGACTTATGGGGCCAATAAGCGGCAGTAAACCAGTGGGAACATCTCGCACTGTCAGCAGAGGAGGACGAGTACTAATATCTTCTACCTCAAGCCGCTGTGACAGAAGTTTAAAGGGGCGAGTAGAGATAAGCAATAAGGCGGGCCAGATCTATAGTGAATCGCATACATACACACAATGGATGGCGTATGGTAGATCACATATTGGAGCTTCATAAAGACAATATATGGGGAAATTTTAAAAATGATATAAAAAGGGAAAAAAATTATGTATATATGTATATGTGGCTCAGAAAAAAACTTGGGAGGAGAAAAGCAGCACAGACTGGCAGCAGGCTTGCATAAATATCTATATAATCGATATTTGTACATATATATAAAACGCAAAGCAGAAGATAATGATACGCTCTCAGAGACAAATTACATAGACAAATGGTAGTATATTAAAAACAAAATAAATCAATATAACATCAATATATCATTGTTGTTCAGTTGTTCGAGGAACTCGATTAACTCACTCGCTTCTCCTTCCCACAATATAAAGATGTCGTCTATATATCTTTTGTATATAGCCAGCTGTCTTGGTCACTCGCTGAAGACATTATATTCTTCCCACTGTGCCATGAAAAGGCCAGCTATGCTTGGGGCAAATCTTGCTCCCATAGCGACCCCGGTTTGTTGATGATAGTATGACTTGTTGTACCAAAAGTAGTTGTTTTTCAAGCTGAATTCTAAACATTTAATCAAGAACTTTCTCTGCATACATGGGAGTTTAGTAAACTTCCTTAGACCCCATTTTGCCGCCTCGCATGCCCGATGGTGGGGGATGATTGTATACAAAGATGACACATCGGCGGTGGCCATAACCCATGGTCTATCTCCTCCCAAAATGTTTTCTATAATTTGTAGCATTTCTTTACTATCTTTCAAATACGCTTCTGTTTTCTGTACCGCTGGCTGTAAGAAGACGTCGATGTATTGGCCCATCCTGGATGTTAATGACTCAATGCCATTGACTATCGGCCTAGGTGGTGGATCTGTTCGATTTTTATGAATTTTGGGTAGTAGATAAATAATTGGCGTGCGGCAGGAATCTGGTATAAGGAATCTCGCCTCTTTTTTATTAAGTATGGACTTCTTTGCCCCTAAATGAACAACCTGCTCAAGTGCCTTACGGCACCCGAATACAGGGTTCTTAAGTAGTTTAGTATATGTGTTGGTGTCCTCCAGCATACGGGTCATTGAATTGTGGTACTGTTCTTTTGAGAGGATCACGATCCCTCCACCCTTGTCCGCTGGTCGGATAACAATATCTCGCCTCTTAGTTAGTTTTCGGATCCCACTTTTAATATAATCAGGTTCTTCTTTCTTCTTAATCTTTACATCTTTTATTTCTTCTAAAACAATTTTTTTAAAAACATCAATATGTTTGCTATCTTTCGTTGGAGGATTAAAAACAGATTTGTTCCTGAGTGAACTATGTAAAATTACATCCTTTTCAGACTCTACTACTTTGGGTATCGGAGGGTTTCCTATCATATATTTTTGTATATTCAACTTTCGTACAAATTTTTGGATCCCAATGTAGGTCTCAAATTTGTTAAGGTTTTTAGTAGGTGCATATTTCAGCCCTTTATCAAGTACCCCGACTTCTTCATGTGTCAGTACCTGACCACTAAGGTTAAAAATCCCCTCTCCTCTTATTCTCTCTTTCTTTTGTTGTCTCTTGCCGGATCTTCGTCCTCTCTTCTTTCTGGGCTTTTTCTGGGGCCACGCATCTCGTCTAAATTTCTCACCGGATGATTTTCTCTGCTCTGGTCTAAAAAAGGCCTATTTGTTTCTTGGTCTCCATATGGTGGGGGATAGGGTCTGGCTGATCTTTCTTCTTTCTTCTTCTCTGTTCATCAAAGGAGCATAATAGTTATGGGTGGGAACTGGGCTTCATTCATCTGACCGGTAGTTTCTCTGCGGCGGGCCTCTCCCATTATCATATCTATATTCCTGCATGGGGCTTCTATCCCTTGGTCTATAGTATTCCTGATCTCTATTGTCCCTATAGTCTTGCATGGGTCTCCTTTGGTCTCTATATTCATATGGTGGGCCTCTATATTCACGTTCCTCATACGGTGGTCTATACCAATTGTTCCGATTTTGGGGTCTTCTATTATTCTTCCCATAGTAAAGTTTCCTCCCTCCATTCTGTGGTGTCCGATTGTTTTGTTGGGGCCTCCTCTCATTTCGATATGGGGTATAGCCCTGGTATTCGGTATTTCCCCCGTCATACTCTCTCTGTCTTGGGGTCATGGCCCTGTATTCTTCTCTAGGATCCTGAAGTCTTCTATTTTCCATAGTTTGCCTGGATTGTTCATTTGAAAGCTGGGGGTGCATTCTCACTGTTTTTTCAGGTGTAGAGTATGTGGAAAGAGTTTCGGTTTTCCCCAATTGGCTTTGCCATTTAAAAACTTGGCCATTGCAAAAATCATTGGTATCTCTCATGTGTTTCTTACTTTTTCTCTGTTGGACCTCTTTATCTTTTTTAGCAAGATCCTTATTCAGTTGAGTCATTAAGGTTTTAAATTCGGTCGTATCCTTATGTGGTTCCAGTTCCTCTTTGAGATCCGCGATAACCATCATTTGTGGGGATATCCCACCTTAACCTCCTTGGGACGATATTTTCTTTAAGGTATGTCTCAAAGGTGCAGATATCCCACCACACGCTCACTTTCTTTTCCATGTTGTGTCCCAGTTTGTGCATTAGGCTTTCAAGGTCTAAATTGCTATTGGTTTTTTTGTTCGAAATCTTAAACACTTCTTCTAAATTAACTTGCCTTTTTTCCATATATGAGAATGCATCCATGATTGCCGCAGGAATGGATGGTAGGTACAGGTAAACTAAAAATAATAAGGTTATTCCCGCGCTATCAAAATATGGAAGACGGCTAAACCTGGAAAAGCTGCTTACACCGATTCGGGTACACACCTGACCTTCACAGAGAATGAGTATAAATGGGTGGTGCTGCGATAATCCTCATTAAACAAACTTGTGTCATAAAGGTGAGTATAAAATCATAGAATCAAATCTTGCATCATAAACCAGATGCAGAAAATTATTAATAAAACCGTGATATGTGACACTAACCAATAAATATAACTAATCCAGTGAGGAGAGAAAAAACAAATATATATCATATACGTGAAAATATATACATGATGGCACATAAATATGGCCTCCTAGCAATTTAGTAAACCTCGCAATCATTAAAAAATCATTCCATCATATAGTGCAAAATAAAAATGATTTAAACTGTGTGCAAAATGCTCAGAGAAAGTGACAATGTGCAATGGGGTATTCCAGTCAAATGAATCCGTACCCCATACTCAATGCAAGGTGACAAATGTGCAAAAAACGTCCTTCCAACTAAATATAAAATAAATTGTCCCAAACAGTTTAGTGCAAAAGGTGCTATACACGGAAAGTCCTTGATAAAACTCAAATATGTGACAGCAACGGGTTAGCATGCGGCCGTTGCAATTAAAGTGCTCAGTGTGGATGACATCACATGTGTCTTCGTGTGCATACACACAAGTGGGTAGTGGCCCCTTACCTTAAGGTAATAGGGCAAGCGCATATAATCGGCAAGCCTTTGGGGTGTCCACCTAGGGGCTCCAGCGCGTCCCTCACGGTCCTAAATCCGGGATATGGCTCCCTCAGATGTAGTGCAGGGGGATATATAAAAAGCAGGGAGGTTCCCAATAGTGTAGTACCGTTTCATCAGATAAATTTTATTGAAAAATAAAGGTACTCACATCACAGAAATAAAAACAGTAGATTGCATCCAACGAGCGATGAGCTCGTAAGCCTCTAACAACGTTTGCAGCCTGTCTCGTCCCTACGCGTGACGTCACACCTCACGTGACTTCATCAGGGGATGCATACAGGCTAAAGAAGTGTCCTTAAATAGTGTAGTATGGGCAGCAATGAGCGGCCATTTTCCCAAAGTCCAGGATAGTGTATTGTAATGTGTTGCGGTGGCCATTTTCTTGGGGCCGCGCGATGCAACCAATGCATATAGTGTGCAGCGGTGTGTGGTGTCAGCTGACTTATGGGGCCAATAAGCGGCAGTAAACCAGTGGGAACATCTCACACTGTCAGCAGAGGAGGACGAGTACTAATATCTTCTACCTCAAACCGCTGTGACAGAAGTTTAAAGGGGCGAGTAGAGATAAGCAATAAGGCGGGCCAGATCTATAGTGAATCGCATACATACACACAATGGATGGCGTATGGTAGATCACATATTGGAGCTTCATAAAGACAATATATGGGGAAATTTTAAAAATGATATAAAAAGGGAAAAAAATGATGTATATATGTAAATGAGGCTTGGAAAAAAACTTGGGAGAAGAAAAGCAGCACAGACTGGCAGCAGGCTTGCATAAATATCTATATAATCGATATTTGTACATATATATAAAACACAAAGCAGAAGATAATGATACGCTCTCAGAGACAAATTACATAGACAAATGGTAGTATATTAAAAACAACATAAATCAATATAACAGGGAAAAAAAAAAAACATCAGAATGTCTTATGGGATAGAAGCTAATGATCCGACATAAAAATATAAAAAAATAGAAAAATGCAGCTAAAACCGATGTGAGTGGTATAAACAGGTATCCAAACACACCATTAGTCCATCTATTGGCATTCTAAAAATATGCCAGGATGGGTAGAAGAAACTATGGATCAAAAAGGAAAAATCTTAACATAAGAAAGCAAACACAAGAAAAATGGCCAGAGTAAAAAATTACTAAAGACATGTTTAGGTAATATAAAACATGACCCGAATAGGAGGGTCGGCTCAAAAAAATCTTGGCAATGACTTAGAGAAGATCTTAAAAATTGATAATGAAAGCAAAATATTAAAATATTAAAAGTCACTCAGGAAGCAGTTGAGGTCAAATTCAACATTAAGGCCGCGGGGCCAAAAAGTGTCTAGGGTGAAGATCCATCTAGATTCAAGTCTACTTAGGGTTCTCACCTTATGACCACCCCGCCAGTGCCTAGTATATGGAATAATACCCCAAAAGGTGAGGTGGGTGGGATCTTTATTATGGCAAGTCAAAAAATGCTTGGATACGCAATGTTTGTCATATCCATTGATAATGTTTTTGACGTGTTCCTTAATGCGGACTCGAAGGGGTCTTTTTGTACGGCCTACGTACTGAAGGCCACAGGTACATTCAAGTATACCGCCCCTTCGGTATTACAACAAATAAAATCTTTAATATCGTGGCTCTCTCCTGTACTAGTTGAAGTGAACTGAAACACCCTTTTATTTGGGCGTTTGGTCCTCAGGCAGGC
This sequence comes from Aquarana catesbeiana, assembly GCF_042186555.1. NCBI lineage: Eukaryota > Metazoa > Chordata > Amphibia > Anura > Ranidae > Aquarana > Aquarana catesbeiana. Next base: position 436,494,127 of record NC_133326.1, on the reverse strand, counting down.
AAAACATCGTTTGCACGGAAAAAAACCTTTCCCAGTAAAAAAAGAAAACATTTTCTTTGGCGGATCCACAACATTCTTCACTACTAGATCCCTGATTGTGGGTGCCCTTTTATATATAAACTTCGTGTCTTTTGGAAGGATGCCTTGTAATTGACTATCTGCCAGTAAGATATGCCAGTGGCGCTTGATTATCCTTTCAGTTTTCCTGTGTTGCGCATTGAAGTCTAGGATAAGTGGTATTCCTTCAACTGGGTTTTTTTGGGGAATCTTTTCTTTGATCAATTCATTCCGATCAAGTTTAGAAACTTCAGCAATCTGGGTTTTAATAAATTGGCGATCGTAACCCTTTGACATAAACCTCTCACCTATTTTTTCGGCCTGTTTGAAGTATGTTTCTATTTTGGTACAGTTTCTTTTTATCCGCATCAGTTGGCCTTTTGGGATATTGAAAATCCAGTTTTTGTGATGGCAACTTTCAATTGGGAGGTAACTATTCCTATCAACTCCTTTAAAGTGCGTTTTAGTGCTAAATGTAGAGTTGTCTAATGAAATCTCTAGGTCCAGGAAATTAATTTTCTCTGGACTGACATCCCAGGTGAGTACGATATTCCTATCATTGTTGTTCAGTTGTTCGAGGAACTCGATTAACTCACTCGCTTCTCCTTCCCACAATATAAAGATGTCGTCTATATATCTTTTGTATATAGCCAGCTGTCTTGGTCGCTCGCTGAAGACATTATATTCTTACCACTGTGCCATGGAAAGGCCAGCTATGCTTGGGGCAAATCTTGCTCCCATAGCGACCCCGGTCTGTTGATGATAGTATGACTTGTTGTACCAAAAGTAGTTGTTTTTCAAGCTGAATTCTAAACATTTAATCAAGAACTTTCTCTGCATACATGGGAGTTTAGTAAACTTCCTTAGACCCCATTTTGCCGCCTCGCATGCCCGATGGTGGGGGATGATTGTATACAAAGATGACACATCGGCGGTGGCCATAACCCATGGTCTATCTCCTCCCGAAATGTTTTCTATAATTTGTAGCATTTCTTTACTATCTTTCAAATACGCTTCTGTTTTCTGGACCGCTGGCTGTAGGAAGACGTCGATGTATTGGCCCATCCTGGATGTTAATGACTCAATGCCATTGACTATCGGCCTAGGTGGTGGATCTGTTCGATTTTTATGAATTTTGGGTAGTAGATAAATAATTGGCGTGCGGCAGGAATCTGGTATAAGGAATCTCGCCTCTTTTTTATTAAGTATGGACTTCTTTGCCCCTAAATGAACAACCTGCTCAAGTGCCTTACGGCACCCGAATACAGGGTTCTTAAGTAGTTTAGTATATGTGTTGGTGTCCTCCAGCATACGGGTCATTGAATTGTGGTACTGTTCTTTTGAAAGGATCACGATCCCTCCACCCTTGTCCGCTGGTCGGATAACAATATCTCGCCTCTTAGTTAGTTTTCGGATCCCACTTTTAATATAATCAGGTTCTTCTTTCTTCTTAATCTTAAGGAATCATTAAGGAACACGTCAAAAACATTATCAATGGATATGACAAACATTGCGTATCCAAGCATTTTTTGACTTGCCATAATAAAGATCCCACCCACCTCACCTTTTGGGGTATTATTCCATATACTAGGCACTGGCGGGGTGGTCATAAGGTGAGAACCCTAAGTAGACTTGAATCTAGATGGATCTTCACCCTAGACACTTTTTGGCCCCGCGGCCTTAATGTTGAATTTGACCTCAACTGCTTCCTGAGTGACCTTTAATTTTTTAATATTTTACTTTTTAATATTTTGCTTTCATTATCAATTTTTAAGATCTTCTCTAAGTCATTGCCGAGATTTTTTTGAGCCGACCCTCCTATTGGTGTCATGTTTTATATTACCTAAACATGTCTTTAGTCTTTAGTGATTTTTTACTCTGGCCATTTTTCTTGTGTTTGCTTTCTTATGTGTTTGCTTCTTTTCCTTGTTAAGAAAAGAGAAGAGAAAGATTTTTTTTTTTTTTATTCACTTTTTTATGGTTTGCTGGAAGGAGGGTAGATTTTTGCTGTGTTTTGAATGATAATCATGTTGTTATGAGGATACACATGAGGAATGAGACGGGATAGGTGCAGGGGGGGGAGGGGGAAGGGGGGGTTGGGGATGTGTGGGTTAATGAAGGGGGGGAGGGGGGAAGGTGATCCCTTTTTTGGGCTGACATGGTGACAATTAAATACAAATGTTGCGGTGATATTCATGAAATGGGGTGGGAAAAGGGTACAAAAGAGGGGTAGGACATAAGAAGGGGAAAAAAAAAGAAAAGGTAAGGGAAAGATTTTTTTTTTTTCACTTTTTTTATGGTTTGCTGTAAGGAGGGTAGATTTTTGCTGTGTTTTGGATGACAATCACGCTGTTTCTAGGATACACATGAGGAATGAGATGGGATAGGTGCAGGGGGGGGTTGGGGATGTGTGGGTTGATGAAGGGGGGGAGGGGGAAAGGTGATCCCTTTTTTGGGCTGACACGGTGATAATTAAATACAAATGTTGCGGTGGTACTCATGAAATGGGGTGGAATAAGGGTATAAAAAAGGGGTAGGACAGCAACATACAATTTATTTATTTTTTTTTTTTTGTGGGGGGAAAATAAATGCTCTAGTGCTATTCACAAATTAGGGTCGGAAAAGGTTATAAAAAGGGGTAGGACACAATATAAATTATATATATATATATATATATATATATATATTTATTTATTTTTATTAATTTAAAAAAAAAAATTTTTTTTTGTAGTGGGGATGGGTGGTGGTGCTTTGGGGGGTCGAGGGGGGGTCACAGGGGAGGGGATCGGATGGGGGGATAGGGGAAGGACGAGTGAGAAGCACGGTGTAACTTATTAAGAGTAGAGGGTAGAAAGGAAGTTGGTTAGATAAGTAAGATGGGCTGGGGGGGGGTAGGGGGGGAGAGGTTAAATCATGTATTATGATTGTAATTGCCAAATAAGTATGGAAATGTAAATACAACTGCATAAGGTTACCTTTTTTTTTATTTTTTCTTCTTTTGCTGTGAAAGTGGAGGGTATATGGTGGTGTTCTGGTGATTTGTAATTGTAAATATTTTGGAAACTCTTTTCTTAGTTATTTTTACTGGGCGCGCTACTGCTGATATTTTTACGCTCAAACTCCGCGTACTCAGGGACACTCCCCAATAATAAACGTTTCTCCTCCGAGTGGAGGAAAGTCGGAGGCGTTTTAGGGTTTAATTTGGGTATTTTTTATTTTATTTATTTATTTATTTTTTTTTTTTTCTCCAACGGCATCGAGGATTCGTGCCGATTGAATTAATCCCTTTAGTGGTACAAGGGAATTGGGGAGAGGGTTTTTTTTTTTTCTCTCCTCTTGGGGTTCCTCCTCCTCGTAGCTCCCAGGCGATCGTATAGAAATGACCAGAATAAAATTTACCTCATATAATGTTAAGGGACTGAACATTCCGGAGAAACGGATTAGACTGTTTGCGGAAGTGGGAAGGTTAAAAACGCAGATCGCTTTTTTCCAGGAGACACACTTTAGAAGGGATAGAATACCAAAACTCGTAAACCATAAATTTCCAGTGGTTTATCACAGTGCATCTTTGAGCGCTAAATCCAATGGCGTTTCTATTATCGTTTCGAAACAGATCCCATGGAAGGAGCTGAAAGTAATCACAGATGAGGAGGGCCGTCTTTTAATCGTAAAGGGACTAATTGGATCGCAGAGGGTTACATTAGTGAACCTATACCTCCCGAATGAAGATCAGGTTGGATATTTAGAAACTTGCCTGCAAATGATACATCAGTATAAGGAAGGTATTCTAGTGATAGGAGGAGATTTAAATTTGACACTGGATCCCCTCTTAGATGCATCCAGGGGAGCATCACATCTCTCATTGACAAAATTACGTAGAGTTAAAAAATTACTAAGTAATTTGCAGGTAATAGATTCTTGGAGGTCGCTTCATGTACAAGATAGGGACTATACTTTTTTTTCGGCAAAACATAAGTCATACACTCGCATTGACTACATCTTGATATCTCAGATAGCAATAACATCAATGGTGAGTGCTGACATAGGATCATTTACCTTGTCAGACCATGCTCCGACAAATTGTACACTAGACTTAGGGGAGGAAGAACGCCGCGAGTGGCATTGGAAGATTAATGAGACGTTGTTAAAGGATAAAGAGTATGAACAAAAATTAAGCCAGGAATTGGACTTTTTTTTTCTGACAAACGATTCGGATGAAGTCACCCCAGTCTGTATTTGGGAAACACATAAATGCGTGATGAGAGGAGTCTTGATATCATTAGGGGCGCATAGGAAAAAAAAGCTCAACGAACAGATAGAGGTTTTACTAAAAAAAATTCGGGAAGTAGAACTAAAATATAAAAAATCTCAGACACAGCAATTAGAGGAGAAACTAAGTGGTCTCCGGGAAGATCTGAACTCCCTACTCATTGAACAGGCTAAAGCGAAATTGAAACGGGGAAGGCGGACATTATATGAATTTGGGAATAAACCGAGTAGGATGTTGGCGAAGGCCCTTAAAGATGCCTCAACACAGAAGCACTTGTCAGGTATTAAGACACAGAGGGGTGAAGTGGTCAACTCATCGCAGGATATGGCACAGATTTTTAAGGAATACTATGAGGGTCTTTACCAACTAGATGGGCACCATTCCCCACAGAGGCGTAAAAATAAACGGGAGAGGGTAAGAGACTACCTATTCAACTCAGAAATGCCAAAGTTGACGGAGGAGATAGCACGAGATCTAGATGTACCAATTTCAATAGAAGAATTTAAGAGAGCAGTAAACCTTCTAAAAGTAGGGAAAGCACCGGGCCCGGACGGATATACCCTGGCGTATTATAAACTTTTCGCTGAGAAATTGGCTCCAAGATTCATAGCGGCTTTTAATTCTCTACGGGAGGGACAGATGTTACCTAGTGAGATATTGATGGCACATATAGCAGTAATCCCGAAGGAGGGAAAGGATCCATCTCAATGTTCCAGTTACCGGCCGATTGCGTTGCTGAATGTGGATTTAAAAATTTTCTCTAAGATTCTGGCAATTAGACTAGAAGAGCATATCCCCGCACTGATACACCCAGATCAAGTGGGATTTACTGCTGGAAGGGAGGGGAGGGAAAACACGCAGAGAGTAATTAATGCGATTTACATTGCACAGAGTAGACAGAAACCTTTAATATTGTTTTCAGCTGATGCAGAAAAAGCATTCGATAGAGTTGACTGGATCTTTCTCGAGGCTACCCTACAGCATATTGGACTGGGGAATGGAATGCTGAGCTGGCTCTCAAACCTTTACTCAATCCCAAGTGCGAGGGTTAAGGTAAATGACAGATTGTCGGATCCCTTCAGGATACTAAATGGAACGCGCCAGGGTTGCCCCTTATCGCCAATTATTTTTATTCTCACATTGGAGCCTTTTTTAAGGAAAATACGTGCCAATCCCAACATTAATGGTATCAAGACAGAAAGAGAAGAGCATAAGCTGGCAGCCTATGCCGATGATTTGATTTTCTTTGTAACTTCCCCAATTATATCCCTTCCATCTCTCCTAAGGGAGATACGTAACTATGGGGATTTAGAAAATTATAAGGTGAACTACACCAAATCCGAAGCCATGGGGTTGGAAATGAAGGTACCTGAAATACAACAGATAAAGTCACAATTCAATTTTAGATGGTCAGACTCCCATATAAGTTACTTGGGGACTAAAATTCCTAAGAAGCTTAGTAGAGTGTTTGAATTAAACTATGCCCCGATGCTAAGACAAATTAAACAAGACTTTAGGAGATGGGATAGGGAGACCTTTACTTAGTTTGGAAGGACAAACATTATAAAGATGAACGTGATGCCCAGACTCCTTTACTTATTGCAAACCCTGCCAATAAAGATCCCTTCGGGTTTCCTGAAGGATCTTAGATCAAGGTTTTTGAGGTTCATTTGGGCAGGGAAGCCAGCAAGAGTAAGGAGAAATATTTTAGTGCTCCCAGACCCAGTGAGATATCAGGAAGCCTCACAGTTAGCTAGAGTTGTGGAATGGTGCGCCTCCGTAAGGAAACCACACATACAGTTAGAACAAGCGACGGTTAAAATCCCCTTGGAGGGCCTAGCATGGATAGCAAAATCGAAACTACCTATAATAGCGAAAAAACATCCACTGACAGGCGCAACCATTCGTACTATCAATACGATCTTTAAAAAGACAAACCTTTCATCTCATCCGAGCCCTATGGCCCCGGTGTTGGGCTCACCAGACTTTCAACCAGGCCTACTAGACCGGAAATATGAGGTACTAAAACAAAGGGGGAGAAGCAGGCTCATACACTTTTCTAGGGGTAGCTGTTTGATGACACGAGGTGAGATAGAGGGAGAAGTGGCATCCGATTTAGATTATTTCAGGGCAATGCAGTTAGGTGCTTTTATCCGGTCGAAAATTAAAACGTATCCAGTGGTTCGGGATTTATCCAGCTTCGAGCGGAGATGTTTAGATGGAGAGAGTATGAGACACTCCCTATCACACTTTTATGAGGTACTAACGGGTCTGGAAGCCCCCCAGGAGCTTAACTTCATTCAAGCTTGGGAGAGAGAAATAGGGGTAATATTCTCTCAAAGACAGAAGGTTAAAATTTTAAAATCTATACATAAAACATCGATTGCTAGCAGGTACCAAGAGGGAGGATATAAAATCCTCACTAGGTGGTACAGAACACCTTCTGTTCTACAAAAAATATTCCCACAGACTTCAAATATGTGCTGGCGTTGTATGAGAGCGGAGGACACGATGTTGCACATATTTTGGGAGTGCGAGAAGATCAAGGGTTTTTGGGAAATGGTTGAGGAAACGATTAAGGATATCACAGGTGTGTCTCTTGGGAATGATCCGGCTGCATTTCTATTAAATGATGTTCCCTTGTCGGTGGAAAAATATAAGAATTCCTTGCTTAAACACCTTCTCACGGCGGCGAAGGCCTGTATACCGGCTTTGTGGAAGAGTTCAGTCCCTCCGACTAAAATACAGTGGTGGGCCAGAATTATAGAAATCCAACAAATGGAAAATTTGACTTTGATGCTGAAAGAACAAGACGAGAAATATTGGAGGATTTGGACCCCCTTTCTGGACTATAGAAGTAGAGAACAGGAGAGGTAGACTATGTGCGATCGAACAGGAGGGAGGAGGGGGTACCCCCTGTTGGGTTTTTTTTTTTTCATTTGAGGGTGGGGGTTGGTACAAGGGGTATGAAAAGAGAAAAGGGAAATTATACATGCTGTTCGGGTAGATGAGATTCAGATCCGCTTGAAAGAAAATGCATTATGTTGTTATATTACGTTTAAATGGAGATGTAAGAGAGGATATGAAGATTAAGTGAAATGTTTTATGTGGCATGTATTATATGTTATCCAAAAATAAAGAATTTAAAAAAAAAAAAGATTTTTCCTTTTTGATCCATAGTTTCTTCTACCCATCCTGGCATATTTTTAGAATGCCAATAGATGGACTAATGGTGTGTTTGGATACCTGTTTAAACTATACCACTCACATTGGTTTTAGCTGCATTTTTCTATTTTTTTCTATTTTTATGTCGGATCATTAGCTTCTATCCCATAGGACATTCTGATGTTTTTTTTTTTTTTTTTTTTCCCTGTTATATTGATTTATTTTGTTTTTAATATACTACCATTTGTCTATGTAATTTGTCTCTGAGAGCGTATCATTATCTTCTGCTTTGCGTTTTATATATATGTACAAATATCGATTATATAGATATTTATGCAAGCCTGCTGCCAGTCTGTGCTGCTTTTCTCCTCCCAAGTTTTTTTCCAAGCCTCATATACATATATACATAATTTTTTTCCCTTTTTATATCATTTTTAAAATTTCCCCATAAATTGTCTTTATGAAGCTCCAATATGTGATCTACCATACGCCATCCATTGTGTGTATGTATGCGATTCACTATAGATCTGGCCCGCCTTATTGCTTATCTCTACTCGCCCCTTTAAACTTCTGTCACAGCGGCTTGAGGTAGAAGATATTAGTACTCGTCCTCCTCTGCTGACAGTGCGAGATGTTCCCACTGGTTTACTGCCGCTTATTGGCCCCATAAGTCAGCTGACACCACACACCGCTGCACACTATATGCATTGGTTGCATCGCGCGGCCCCAAGAAAATGGCCACCGCAACACATTACAATACACTATCCTGGACTTTGGGAAAATGGCTGCTCATTGCTGCCCATACTACACTATTTAAGGACACTTCTTTAGCCTGTATGCATCCCCTGATGAAGTCACGTGAGGTGTGACGTCACGCGTAGGGACGAGACAGGCTGCAAACGTTGTTAGAGGCTTACGAGCTCATCGCTCGTTGGATGCAATCTACTGTTTTTATTTCTGTGATGTGAGTACCTTTATTTTTCAATAAAATTTATCTGATGAAAGGGTATTACACTATTGGGAACCTCCCTGCTTTTTATATATCCCCCTGCACTACATCTGAGGGAGCCATATCCCGGATTTAGGACCGTGAGGGACGCGCTGGAGCCCCTAGGTGGACACCCCAAAGGCTTGCCGATTAGATGCGCTTGCCCTATTACCTTAAGGTAAGGGGCCACTACCCACTTGTGTGTATGCACACGAAGACACATGTGATGTCATCCACACTGAGCACTTTAATTGCAACGGCCGCATGCTAACCCGTTGCTGTCACATATTTGAGTTTTATCAAGGACTTTCCGTGTATAGCACCTTTTGCACTAAACTGTTTGGGACAATTTATTTTATATTTAGTTGGAAGGACATTTTTTGCACATTTGTCACCTTGCATTGAGTATGGGGTACGGATTCATTTGACTGGAATACCCCATTGCACATTGTCACTTTCTCTGAGCATTTTGCACACAGTTTAAATCATTTTTATTTTGCACTATATGATGGAATGTTTTTTTAATGATTGCGAGGTTTACTAAATTGCTAGGAGGCCATATTTATGTGCCATCATGTATATATTTTCACGTATATGATATATATTTGTTTTTTCTCTCCTCACTGGATTAGTTATATTTATTGGTTAGTGTCACATATCACGTTTTTATTAATAATTTTCTGCATCTGGTTTATGATATAAGATTTGATTCTATGATTTTATACTCACCTTTATGACACAAGTTTGTTTAATGAGGATTATCGCAGCACCACCCATTTATACTCATTCTCTGTGAAGGTCAGGTGTGTACCCGAATCGGTGTAAGCAGCTTTTCCAGGTTTAGCCGTCTTCCATATTTTGATAGCGCGGGAATAACCTTATTATTTTTAGTTTACCTGTACCTACCATCCATTCCTGCGGCAATCATGGATGTATTCTCATATATGGAAAAAAGGCAAGTTAATTTAGAAGAAGTGTTTAAGATTTCGAACAAAAAAACCAATAGCAACTTAGACCTTAAAAGCCTAATGCACAAACTGGGACACAACATGGAAAAGAAAGTGAGCGTGTGGTGGGATATCTGCACCTTTGAGACATACCTTAAAGAAAATATCGTCCCAAGGAGGTTAAGGTGGGATATCCCCACAAATGATGGTTATCGCGGATCTCAAAGAGGAACTGGAACCACATAAGGATACGACCGAATTTAAAACCTTAATGACTCAACTGAATAAGGATCTTGCTAAAAAAGATAAAGAGGTCCAACAGAGAAAAAGTAAGAAACACATGAGAGATACCAATGATTTTTGCAATGGCCAAGTTTTTAAATGGCAAAGCCAATTGGGGAAAAACGAAACTCTTTCCACATACTCTACACCTGAAAAAACAGTGAGAATGCACCCCCAGCTTTCAAATGAACAATCCAGACAAACTATGGAAAATAGAAGACTTCAGGATCCTAGAGAAGAATACAGGGCCATGACCCCAAGACAGAGTATGACGGGGGAAATACCGAATACCAGGGCTATACCCCATATCGAAATGAGAGGAGGCCCCAACAAAACAATCGGACATCACAGAATGGAGGGAGGAAACTTTACTATGGGAAGAATAATAGAAGACCCCAAAATCGGAACAATTGGTATAGACCTCCGTATGAGGAACGTGAATATAGAGGCCCATCATATGAATATAGAGACCAAAGGAGACCCATGCAAGACTATAGGGACAATAGAGATCAGGAATACTATAGACCAAGGGATAGAAGCCCCATGCAGGAATATAGATATGATAATGGGAGGGGCCCGCCGCATATTAAAAAAATGAAAATTTTATTGAATTAAGATTAAAATATTCATGTCTCACATGGAGAGTGGGACATGCTTTTAAGAACAATATGACATAGATGATATCACCCAAAATTATTCACATTGGACAATGCAACATAAAGCAACTACTTAAAGGTGCCATGACAATCTGCCGCTCGACATGTTTCGCTCTAATACGAGCTTCTTCAGGAGTTTAAAGGCTATGATTGTAGTGGACTCTATAATAATGGGAGAATAGACAATAATCAATACATGCGTTTAAACATATTAAAGATATATCCAGTAAATGAATAAACTGGTTTATCAAAACAGAGATTGATACAGAACATATAAATGCATACACATGAATAGAAGTTTGGGGACCAAACAATTCAAATATATATGGGAAATCAAAGTTTATATATCTTACCAGGCTGTAATGCATCAATGCGACATAAATATTCCAATAGAGTAACAGATTAGTGCTGATTTCAAACCGGGAAGTTCTCACATATATATAGGGACATCGCTGCCATAGTGTGACCACAGGGGAACATAAAGTTATATAATGGCCCTTTGAAAAATATAACAATATAAAACAAATTCAGAATTAATCGGGGAGGAGATATGGGAGAGGGGAAGTCAAATTCCAAAACATCCATGTTTAATTTCTGGGGTAAATTATCTAAGGTAGAACCAATTGAAAGTATTTACCTAGAGCATAAAAGTATCCCGGTAAATGTAAGTCAAATGGATAAGGCTAGGTACCCTGATTTCATCAAACTAGTCATGGGTGACTACACAGACGGTAACCAACCGCGATATTTTCTGAGTGGAAAGAAAGATACAATACAAAGGACCATTAAGGTTCCACAAGTGCAGCTTACTGTCAACTGGCAGCAATGCTGCAGAGAGAGAACTTACTTTGTGGGCAGTAGTCCGGCATGCAGGCTTGGGAGAGCTTCACGCTGCCTCAATTGAACAGCGCCGGTAGCAGAACTGTGGGCGGTGTATGACCGCCTTTATATACCCCCATCGCGGCGGCGTCTGATTTCGCCGCCGGGATGCGGACGCTAGTTAAGGCTGGCTGCGTCATGACCTGGGGGGAGGAGGAACGCGGCGGCGTCATTCAGACGTCCGTAACGTACCAAGAGCGTAGTGCGCATGTCTATAGATTTTTTGAGCCTGTGAAGCATCCGGGCGCCCAAAGCGCCATATTGGTAGAGGGAAAAAGAAAGGTATAAACAACTAGAACTAGGCTGAAGCATTCAGCCTATCCAAAAACCAATAGTTCTAAATGGAGGCTCATATGCATCATTTATAGATATAAAAAACACCCCATCTAATGCCGCAACCAGAATCAATTCAATGGGGCCACCACCTTGGGGACGATTGGTTCTACATCCCCAATGGTGGGTGCCCCGGGCGTCCGTGTGGTCTAAATTGACAGAGATGAACCCGATATGAGAATATTCCCGGGAAATTGTTGCCAATCATAAAAAATGAAAACAAAGGCAAGTTTTTTTTGAAAAAAACAAGAACAAAAGGACTTTTTTTGAAAGATCCTTGGTAGATGTTTGTAATAACAGCCTGCAAGAGTATAGCACAAATAAATCAGTGGAGGTTCAATGATATCAAGTATAACATACAAAAATGTATATGGTCATACTCTAGTTATTGCTGAATATTTTAACATAGCTTATACATATATGTGACGCCACATCAGTACAGCGTTGAAAATACTGAATATAATTAATATTTTAACATGGGTTAAACATATGTGTGGCGCCAAATCAGTACAGCATTGAAAATACTAAATATAATTAATGACCTACAAAAAGGGAAAAAAAGAAAAAACAGGAAAAACCAAAAGGAATTTTTTAAGAAATCAAAGAATATTTTTTGTTATTTAATTGCACTGTTGTGTTGTATTTGGAAAGCCAAAGAATAGAAAGCCAAAAAAATGGAAAAGGGGGGGAAGAACAACAAGGCCATAACTAGGCTGGGGATGCCCCAGTTTTCAAAGAAATGACTTAAAACTGAACGCATCGTTCATGCCTGGATGCTGGAGAGCTGACAACTCGTGTATCCAGCGTGCCTCCTTTTGGAGGAGGAGCTTGTCATAGTCTCCCCCTCTCACACCCGGAGGAATATGTTCCAAGGCAAAAAAGTGTAAACAATTAGCGTCAAAGTTGTGTTGCAGGCCGACATGACGACTGATGGGGGTCTCCATTCTTTTTTTCTGTATAAGGGAAACATGATCCCTAATACGGCAGAAAAAGGGTCTCTTTGTCTTTCCGATGTAAAACATCTTACATTCGCATAACATAATGTATACTATACCGATGGATTGACATGTTACTGCAAATCTTGGTTTGAACATATGCCCATTGGGCAGCAAGAGACTACGAGTAGCTAAAATATATCTGCAGTAGGAGCATTGATGGCAAGGTCTACTTCCCCTATCAGCCTCTTTAATTTTTGCACTGTGGCTTTCATAATGGCTGTGTACAAGTGAATCTCTCAGGGATCGACCACGTCTGAAAGTAATCTCCGGATATGGATTTAGATGTTTGGCCACCTTTTCGTCTCCCATTAATAAGTACCAATTCTTATTGAGAATATCACGTGTTTGTTGATGTTGACTAGAGTAAGTAGTGATGAGCCTGACACCCGGATTCAATTTTTTAAAACTGGTGTTGTGTAAAAGAGAGGCTCTATTTTGATTTTTAGCTCTGAGGTATGCTTTTTTAAGGCATTTTTTGCTATATCCTCGGTTAAGGAAACGTGAACGTAAACATTTAGCTTCCCTTTCGAAGTCAGACTCATCACTGCAGTTGCGTTTTGCTCGTAAATATTGCCCGTAGGGCACGCTCGTGATAAGAGGAACTGGGTGGGAACTGGTGGCGTGCAGCAGGGAATTGCCCGCAGAAGGTTTACGGTATAAAGTTGTTCTGATGTTACCATCAGGTTTGACTATAATTTGGGTGTCCAAAAAGGTCAAACTGGATTGACTAAATTCAACGGTGAATTTGAGATTAAATCTATTAATTTTTAAGCTTTCCAAAAAAGACAGAAGAAGATCTATAGAACCCACCCATATAAAAAAAATGTCGTCAATAAATCTCCTCCATAGAGGGATTAGTTCCATATATTGCTGCATGTCATCTCTGGAAAATAATTCCAGTTCCCACCCCCCCAGATACAGGTTGGCATAGGAGGGGGCACATTTGGTCCCCATAGCAACCCCCTGTATCTGGAGGTAGTGGGATCCACCAAATAGGAAGATGTTATTGGAGAGGACAAACAGCAACAACTTCAAAATAAATTCATTGTACTGAGAAGATATCTCATGATTTTGAAAGAGAAAGTCTTTGACAACTTCCACCCCCTGTTGGTGGGGGATAGAGTTGTATAAGGCCTCCACGTCGAGGGCTACCAGCCACGCGCCCCCGGGAAGGTAGGACACCAAACCCTCGACGTGGAGGCCTTATACAACTCTATCCCCCACCAACAGGGGGTGGAAGTTGTCAAAGACTTTCTCTTTCAAAATCATGAGATATCTTCTCAGTACAATGAATTTATTTTGAAGTTGTTGCTGTTTGTCCTCTCCAATAACATCTTCCTATTTGGTGGATCCCACTACCTCCAGATACAGGGGGTTGCTATGGGGACCAAATGTGCCCCCTCCTATGCCAACCTGTATCTGGGGGGGTGGGAACTGAAATTATTTTCCAGAGATGACATGCAGCAATATATGGAACTAATCCCTCTATGGAGGAGATTTATTGACGACATTTTTTTTATATGGGTGGGTTCTAAAGATCTTCTTCTGTCTTTTTTGGAAAGCTTAAAAATTAATAGATTTCATCTCAAATTCACCGTTGAATTTAGTCAATCCAGTTTGACCTTTTTGGACACCCAAATTATAGTCAAACCTGATGGTAACATCAGAACAACTTTATACCGTAAACCTTCTGCGGGCAATTCCCTGCTGCACGCCACCAGTTCCCACCCAGTTCCTCTTATCACGAGCGTGCCCTACGGGCAATATTTACGAGCAAAACGCAACTGCAGTGATGAGTCTGACTTCGAAAGGGAAGCTAAATGTTTACGTTCACGTTTCCTTAACCGAAGATATAGCAAAAAATGCCTTAAAAAAGCATACCTCAGAGCTAAAAATCAAAATAGAGCCTCTCTTTTACACAACACCAGTTTTAAAAAATCGAATCCGGGTGTCAGGCTCATCACTACTTACTCTAGTCAACATCAACAAACACGTGATATTCTCAATAAGTATTGGTACTTATTAATGGGAGACGAAAAGGTGGCCAAACATCTAAATCCATATCCGGAGATTACTTTCAGACGTGGTTGATCCCTGAGAGATTCACTTGTACACAGCCATTATGAAAGCCACAGTGCAAAAATTAAAGAGGCTGATAGGGGAAGTAGACCTTGCCATCAATGCTCCTACTGCAGATATATTTTAGCTACTCGTAGTCTCTTGCTGCCCAATGGGCATATGTTCAAACCAAGATTTGCAGTAACATGTCAATCCATCGGTATAGTATACATTATGTTATGCGAATGTAAGATGTTTTACATCGGAAAGACAAAGAGACCCTTTTTCTGCCGTATTAGGGATCATGTTTCCCTTATACAGAAAAAAAGAATGGAGACCCCCATCAGTCGTCATGTCGGCCTGCAACACAACTTTGACGCTAATTGTTTACACTTTTTTGCCTTGGAACATATTCCTCCGGGTGTGAGAGGGGGAGACTATGACAAGCTCCTCCTCCAAAAGGAGGCACGCTGGATACACGAGTTGTCAGCTCTCCAGCATCCAGGCATGAACGATGCGTTCAGTTTTAAGTCATTTCTTTGAAAACTGGGGCATCCCCAGCCTAGTTATGGCCTTGTTGTTCTTCCCCCCCTTTTCCATTTTTTTGGCTTTCTATTCTTTGGCTTTCCAAATACAACACAACAGTGCAATTAAATAACAAAAAATATTCTTTGATTTCTTAAAAAATTCCTTTTGGTTTTTCCTGTTTTTTCTTTTTTCTTTTTTTCCCTTTTTGTAGGTCATTAATTATATTTAGTATTTTCAATGCTGTACTGATTTGGCGCCACACATATGTTTAACCCATGTTAAAATATTAATTATATTCAGTATTTTCAACGCTGTACTGATGTGGCGTCACATATATGTATAAGCTATGTTAAAATATTCAGCAATAACTAGATTATGACCATATACATTTTTGTATGTTATACTTGATATCATTGAACCTCCACTGATTTATTTGTGCTATACTCTTGCAGGCTGTTATTACAAACATCTACCAAGGATCTTTCAAAAAAAGTCCTTTTGTTCTTGTTTTTTTCAAAAAAAGCTTGCCTTTATTTCATTTTTTATGATTGGCAACAATTTCCCGGGAATATTCTCATATCGGGTTCATCTCTGTCAATTTAGACCACACGGACGCCCGGGGCACCCACCATTGGGGATGTAGAACCAATCGTCCCCAAGGTGGTGGCCCCATTGAATTGATTCTGGTTGCGGCATTAGATGGGGTGTTTTTTATATCTATAAATGATGCATATGAGCCTCCATTTAAAACTATTGGTTTTTGGATAGGCTGAATGCTTCAGCCTAGTTCTAGTTGTTTATACCTTTCTTTTTCCCTCTACCAATATGGCGCTTTGGGCGCCCGGATGCTTCACAGGCTCAAAAAATCTATAGACATGCGCACTACGCTCTTGGTACGTTACGGACGTCTGAATGACGCCGCCGCGTTCCTCCTCCCCCCAGGTCATGACGCAGCCAGCCTTAACTAGCGTCCGCATCCCGGCGGCGAAATCAGACGCCGCCGCGATGGGGGTATATAAAGGCGGTCATACACCGCCCACAGTTCTGCTACCGGCGCTGTTCAATTGAGGCAGCGTGAAGCTCTCCCAAGCCTGCATGCCGGACTACTGCCCACAAAGTAAGTTCTCTCTCTGCAGCATTGCTGCCAGTTGACAGTAAGCTGCACTTGTGGAACCTTAATGGTCCTTTGTATTGTATCTTTCTTTCCACTCAGAAAATATCGCGGTTGGTTATCGTCTGTATAGTCACCCATGACTAGTTTGATGAAATCAGGGTACCTAGCCTTATCCATTTGACTTACATTTACCGGGATACTTTTATGCTCTAGGTAAATACTTTCAATTGGTTCTACCTTAGATAATTTACCCCAGAAATTAAACATGGATGTTTTGGAATTTGACTTCCCCTCTCCCATATCTCCTCCCCGATTAATTCTGAATTTGTTTTATATTGTTATATTTTTCAAAGGGCCATTATATAACTTTATGTTCCCCTGTGGTCACACTATGGCAGCGATGTCCCTATATATATGTGAGAACTTCCCGGTTTGAAATCAGCACTAATCTGTTACTCTATTGGAATATTTATGTCGCATTGATGCATTACAGCCTGGTAAGATATATAAACTTTGATTTCCCATATATATTTGAATTGTTTGGTCCCCAAACTTCTATTCATGTGTATGCATTTATATGTTCTGTATCAATCTCTGTTTTGATAAACCAGTTTATTCATTTACTGGATATATCTTTAATATGTTTAAACGCATGTATTGATTATTGTCTATTCTCCCATTATTATAGAGTCCACTACAATCATAGCCTTTAAACTCCTGAAGAAGCTCGTATTAGAGCGAAACATGTCGAGCGGCAGATTGTCATGGCACCTTTAAGTAGTTGCTTTATGTTGCATTGTCCAATGTGAATAATTTTGGGTGATATCATCTATGTCATATTGTTCTTAAAAGCATGTCCCACTCTCCATGTGAGACATGAATATTTTAATCTTAATTCAATAAAATTTTCATTTTTTTAATATGATTGTACAGAATTTGTGACTATATCTTTGATGTAAATAGCACCTTAAAAGTCCTTTTCCCCTTCCTTCGGGCAATTTAGCCCTTATTCCTTGTTTAGTATTTAATCATAGGATGTGGTGCTTACAGTTGAGTATCTCTGTCCTCCCTATATCCTACCCAAAGTAGTAGTGTCTGAAAAGGATGGAATTTTACATAGTTCACTCAGGAACAAATCTGTTTTTAATCCTCCAACGAAAGATAGCAAACATATTGATGTTTTTAAAAAAATTGTTTTAGAAGAAATAAAAGATGTAAAGATTAAGAAGAAAGAAGAACCTGATTATATTAAAAGTGGGATCCGAAAACTAACTAAGAGGCGAGATATTGTTATCCAACCAGCGGACAAGGGTGGAGGGATCGTGATCCTCTCAAAAGAACAGTACCACAATTCAATGACCCGTATGCTGGAGGACACCAACACATATACTAAACTACTTAAGAACCCTGTATTCGGGTGCCGTAAGGCACTTGAGCAGGTTGTTCATTTAGGGGCAAAGAAGTCCATACTTAATAAAAAAGAGGCGAGATTCCTTATACCAGATTCCTGCCGCACGCCAATTATTTATCTACTACCCAAAATTCATAAAAATCGAACAGATCCACCACCTAGGCCGATAGTCAATGGCATTGAGTCATTAACATCCAGGATGGGCCAATACATCGACGTCTTCCTACAGCCAGCGGTCCAGAAAACAGAAGCGTATTTGAAAGATAGTAAAGAAATGCTACAAATTATAGAAAACATTTCGGGAGAAGATAGACCATGGGTTATGGCCACTGCCGATGTGTCATCTTTGTATACAATCATCCCCCACCATCGGGCATGCGAGGCGGCAAAATGGGGTCTAAGGAAGTTTACTAAACTCCCATGTATGCAGAGAAAGTTCTTGATTAAATGTTTAGAATTCAGCTTGAAAAACAACTACTTTTGGTACAACAAGTCATACTATCATCAACAGACCGGGGTCGCTATGGGAGCAAGATTTGCCCCAAGCATAGCTGGCCTTTTCATGGCACAGTGGGAAGAATATAATGTCTTCAGCGAGCGACCAAGACAGCTGGCTATATACAAAAGATATATAGACGACATCTTTATATTGTGGGAAGGAGAAGCGAGTGAGTTAATCGAGTTCCTCGAACAACTGAACAACAATGATAGGAATATCGTACTCACCTGGGATGTCAGTCCAGAGAAAATTAATTTCCTGGACCTAGAGATTTCATTAGACAACTCTACATTTAGCACTAAAACACACTTTAAAGGAGTTGATAGGAATAGTTACCTCCCAATTGAAAGTTGCCATCACAAAAACTGGATTTTCAATATCCCAAAAGGCCAACTGATGCGGATAAAAAGAAACTGTACCAAAATAGAAACATACTTCGAACAGGCCGAAAAAATAGGTGAGAGGTTTATGTCAAAGGGTTACGATCGCCAATTTATTAAAACCCAGATTGCTGAAGTTTCTAAACTTGATCGGAATGAATTGATCAAAGAAAAGATTCCCCAAAAAAACCCAGTTGAAGGAATACCACTTATCCTAGACTTCAATGCGCAACACAGGAAAACTGAAAGGATAATCAAGCGCCACTGGCATATCTTACTGGCAGATAGTCAATTACAAGGCATCCTTCCAAAAGACCCGAAGTTTATATATAAAAGGGCACCCACAATCAGGGATCTAGTAGTGAAGAATGTTGTGGATCCGCCAAAGAAAATGTTTTCTTTTTTTACTGGGAAAGGTTTTTTTCTGTGCAAACGATGTTTTGCCTGCCTGAGGACCAAACGCCCAAATAAAAGGGTGTTTCAGTTCACTTCAACTAGTACAGGAGAGAGCCACGATATTAAAGATTTTATTTGTTGTAATACCGAAGGGGCGGTATACGTACTTGAATGTAGCTGTGGCCTTCAGTACGTAGGCCGTACAAAAAGACCCCTTCGAGTCCGCATTAAGGAACACGTCAAAAACATTATCAATGGATATGACAAACATTGCGTATGCAAGCATTTTTTGACTTGCCATAATAAAGATCCCACCCACCTCACCTTTTGGGGTATTATTCCATATACTAGGCACTGGCGGGCGGTCATAAGGTGAGAACCCTAAATAGACTTGAATCTAGATGGATCTTCACCCTAGACACTTTTTGGCCCCGCGGCCTTAATGTTGAATTTGACCTCAACTGCTTCCTGAGTGACTTTTAATATTTTAATATTTTGCTTTCATTATCAATTTTTAAGATCTTCTCTAAGTCATTGCCGAGATTTTTTTGAGCCGACCCTCCTATTCGGGTCATGTTTTATATTACCTAAACATGTCTTTAGTGATTTTTTACTCTGGCCATTTTTCTTGTGTTTGCTTTCTTATGTTAAGATTTTTCCTTTTTGATCCATAGTTTCTTCTACCCATCCTGGCGTATTTTTAGAATGTCAATAGATGGACTAATGGTGTGTTTGGATACCTGTTTAAACTATACCACTCACATCGGTTTTAGCTGCATTTTTCTATTTTTTAATATTTTTATGTCGGATCATTAGCTTCTATCCCATAGGACATTCTGATGTGTTTTTTTTTTTTTTTTTTCCCTGTTATATTGATTTATTTTGTTTTTAATATACTACCATTTGTCTATGTAATTTGTCTCTGAGAGCGTATCATTATCTTCTGCTTTGCGTTTTATATATATGTACAAATATCGATTATATAGATATTTATGCAAGCCTGCTGCCAGTCTGTGCTGCTTTTCTCCTCCCAAGTTTTTTTCTGAGCCTCATATACATATATACATAATTTTTTACCCTTTTTATATCATTTTTAAAACTTCCCCATATATTGTCTTTATGAAGCTCCAATATGTGATCTACCATACGCCATCCATTGTGTGTATGTATGCGATTCACTATAGATCTGGCCCGCCTTATTGCTTATCTCTACTCGCCCCTTTAAACTTCTGTCACAGCGGCTTGAGGTAGAAGATATTAGTACTCGTCCTCCTCTGCTGACAGTGCGAAATGTTCCCACTGGTTTACTGCCGCTTATTGGCCCCATAAGTCAGCTGACGCCACACACCGCTGCACACTATATGCATTGGTTGCATCGCGCGGCCCCAAGAAAATGGCCACCGCAACACATTACAATACACTATCCTGGACTTCGGGAAAATGGCCGCTCATTGCTGCCCATACTACACTATTTAAGGACACTTCTTTAGCCTGTATGCATCCCCTGATGAAGTCACGTGAGGTGTGACGTCACGCGTAGGGACGAGACAGGCTGCAAACGCTGTTAGAGGCTTACGAGCTCGTCGCTTGTTGGATGCAATCTATTATTTCTGTGATGTGAGTACCTTTATTTTTCAATAAAATTTATCTGATGAAATGGTATTACACTATTGGGAACCACCCTGCTTTTTATATATCCCCCTGCACTACATCTGAGGGAGCCATATCCCAGATTTAGGACCGTGAGGGACGCGCTGGAGCCCCTAGGTGGACACCCCAAAGGCTTGCCGATTATATGCGCTTGTCCTATTACCTTTAAGGTAAGGGGCCACTACCCACTTGTGTGTATGCACACGAAGACACATGTGATGTCATCCACACTGAGCACTTTAATTGCAACGGCCGCATGCTAACCCGTTGCTGTCACATATTTGTGTTTTATCAAGGACTTTCCATGTATAGCACCTTTTGCACTAAACTGTTTGGGACAATTTATTTTATATTTAGTTGGAAGGACGTTTTTTGCACATTTGTCACCTTGCATTGAGTATGGGGTACGGATTCATTTGACTGGAATACCCCATTGCACATTGTCACTTTCTCTGAGCATTTTGCACACAGTTTAAATCATTTTTATTTTGCACTATATGATGGAATGTTTTTTTAATGATTGTGAGGTTTACTAAATTGCTAGGAGGCCATATTTATGTGCCATCATGTATATATTTTCACGTATATGATATATATTTGTTTTTTCTCTCCTCACTGGATTAGTTATATTTATTGGTTAGTGTCACATATCACATTTTTATTAATAATTTTCTGCATCTGGTTTATGATATAAGATTTGATTCTATGATTTTATACTCACCTTTATGACACAAGTTTGTGTAATGAGGATTAGCGCAGCACCACCCATTTATACTCATTCTCTGTAAAGGTCAGGTGTGTACCCGAATCGGTGTAAGCAGCTTTTCCAGGTTTAGCCGTCTTCCATATTTTGATAGCGCGGTAATAACCTTATTATTTTTAATCACCCTCTCCGATCACGCACCAGTGAAAATTCAGTTAGAGATCGCTGGGGCGGCCCGGACTAGGATGAATTGGAAACTGAATGATTTTCTCATCCAAGATCCGGATTCCACGGGGAAAATAGAGCAGGAATTGAAGAATTATTTTGAGTTAAACGATACAGCAGAAATATCCAGGGCCACCCTTTGGGAAGCACATAAAGTGTATATAAGAGGGATTTCGATTGGTATCGGAGCAGGGAAAAAGAAGGAAAGGGGGGGAAAAGATGGCACGTTTATACAGGGAGATCCAGGAATTAGAGCAGGGTACAAGACCCAGGGGGATCCCTGAAAAGAATGAGCTAATAGGGAAAAGGAGAGATCTAGATGAGCTACTGGAACAGGAAAGGAAATGCGCCTTCTACACTATTAATAGGGATATGTACCAGGAGGGAAATAAGTCAGGAAAGTGGATGGCAAGAAAGGTCAAGGAAAAAAAGAATAGGACCTTTATACCCAAAATCAGGGATGGGGGGGGGATTGGAATTCTCATCCCCAAATATCGCCAAAATATTTCACTCCTACTATAGCGCCCTATACAAGGTAGGTCGGAAAGAGGAGGTGGGTGAAAGTAGGAAGGAGGTGATAAGGGAGTACCTGCAGGGCCTAGACCTTCCCAGGGCAGAGAAGGAGGAAGTAGAGCGCCTCAAGATCCCAATTTCGCAGGAGGAGGTAGAAAGAGCAATAAGTAATACTGCCCTGGGAAAGAGCCCGGGCCCTGACGGATACTCCATAGCATATTATAAAAAAATTTCTACATTTTTAGCACCTAAATTGTGTAATGCCCTGGGGGAAGGTGAGGTGTCCAGAGAAGAGTCCTTGTTGGCTCATATTACCCTTATCCTTAAAGAAGGTAAGGATCCAGCATCTCCAAGTAGTTACAGGCCAATTTCGTTATTAAATGCAGATATAAAAATTTTTGCTAGAATACTTGCAGACAGGTTGAAAGTCGGGCTGCATCGGTGGGTACACAATGATCAGGTGGGGTTTGTACCTGGAAGGGAGGGGAGGGACAACTCTCTGAAATCTCTGAAATCAATCTTTCTGATGCAGGAAGCAGTTAGGAGTGACACCCCTGCAGTCCTATTGTCAATCGATGCAGAAAAGGCCTTCGATAGAGTGGATTGGGGATTTATGTTTGAAACATTGAAGCATCTAGGAATTGGGGAGAGGATGTTGAGATGGATTATGTCCCTCTATAGACATCCAAAAGCTAGAATTAGAGTAAACGGAACCCTGTCTTCTCCCCTTGAATTATTTAACGGGACAAGACAGGGTTTCCCCCTGTCCCCGATCCCGTTTATAATAACTCTGGAACCACTATTAGCTGCGATCCGCAAGAATGAAGATATTAAAGGAATCCGGGTGGGAGAAGGGGAGTGTAAAGTAGCGGCATTTGCCGATGACTTGCTCTGTTCCAGTCAGTTCCATAAATATTGGGACATTGACACAATTCTAATCTTTTTGGTTCTATACACCACCACAATGGATTTGAAATGAAACAAACAAGATGTGCTTTAACTGCAGACTTTCAGCTTTAATTTGAGGGTATTTACATCCAATTCAGGTGAATGGTGTAGGAATTACAACAGTTTGTATATGTGCCTCCCACTTTTTAAGGGACCAAAAGTAATGGGACAATTGACTGCTCAGCTGTTCCATGGCCAGGTGTGTGTTATTCCCTCATTATCCCATTTACAAGGAGCAGATAAAAGGTCCAGAGTTCATTTCAAGTGTGCTATTTGCATTTGGAATCTGTTGCTGTCAACTCTCAATATGAGATCCAAAGAGCTGTCACTATCAGTGAAGCAAGCCATCATTAGGCTGAAAAAACAAAACAAACCCTTTAGAGAGATAGCAAAAACATTAGGTGTGGCCACAGCAACTGTTTGGAACATCCATAAAAAGAAAGAACGCACTGGTGAGCTCAACAACACCAAAAAACCCAGAAGACCACGGAAAACAACTGCGATGGATGACCAAAGAATTCTTTCCCTGGTGAAGAAAACACCCTTCACAACAGTTGGCCAGATCAAGAACACTCTCCGGGAGGTAGGTGTATGTGTGTCAAAGTCAACAATCAAGAAAAGACTTCACCAGAGTGAATACAGAGGGCTCACCACAAGATGTGAACCATTGTTGAACCTCAAAAACAGGAAGGCCAGATTAGAGTTTGCCAAACAACATCTAAAAAAGCCTTCACAGTTCTGGAACAACATCCTATGGACAGATGAGACCAAGATCAACTTGTACCAGAGTGATGGGAAGAGAAGAGTATGGAGAAGGAAAGGAACTGCTCATGATCCAAAGCATACCACCTCATTAGTGAAGCATGGTGGTGGTAGTGTCATGGAGTGGGCATGTATGGCTGCCAATGGAACAGGTTCCCTTGTATTTATTGATGATGTGACTGCTGACAAAAGCAGCAGGATGATTTCTGAAGTATTTCGAGCAATATTATCGGGCAATATTATCTGCTCATATTCAGCAAAATGCTTCAGAACTCATTGGACGACACAGTGCAGATGGACATACTGCGAAAGCAACCAAAAAGTTTTTAAGGGAAAGAAGTGGAATGTTATGCAATGGCCAAGTCAATCACCTGACCTGAATCCAATTGAGCATGCATTTCACTTGCTGAAGACAAAACTGAAGGGAAAATGCCCCAAGAACAAGCAGGAACTGTAGACGGTTGCAGTAGAGGCCTGGCAGAGCATCACCAGGGATGAAACCCAGCGTCTGGTGATGTTTATGCGTTCCAGACTTCAGGCTGTAATTGACTGCAAAGGATTTGCAACCAAGTATTAAAAAGTGAAAGTTTGGATGATTGTTAATCTGTCCCATTACTTTTGGTCCCTTAAAAAGTGGGAGGCACATATACAAACTGTTGTAATTCCTACACCGTTCATCTGATTTGGATGTAAATACCCTCAAATTAAAGCTGAAATTCTGCAGTTAAAACACATCTTGTTTGTTTCATTTCAAATCCATTGTGGTGGTGTATAGAGCCAAAAAGATTAGAATTGTGTCAATGTCCCAATATTTATGGACCTGACTGTATATCACTTATCCTAGAACAACAATCCCCATGGTGCTCAAGGAATTTGAGCGCTATGGAGGATTGACAAACTTCAAAATAAACATAGGTAAATCAGAGCTGTTAAACATAACGATCCCTTTGCGGGAGCAGAAGGCTAGCCAACCTTGGTTCCCCTTCACTTGGTGCGGGAGGGAGTTAAGGTATCTGGGTATAAAACTGACACCGATTCCGAAGGATTTGTTTGCCGCTAACTATATTCCATTGCTCAATAAGATTAAGGACCTATTAAACAGGATGAGGTATAGAACCCTATCATGGATCGGCAGAATAAACGCTGTAAAAATGTTTGTTCTGCCTATGCTAATATATACCTTCCAAATGATCCCAATAGCTCTTCCTTCTACTTTCTTTAATAAGCTACAGTCTATAACTTTGGGGTTTATCTGGGCACGTAGGCGTCCTAGGATAGCGTACGATACCCTGGTGAAGGAAAAAAAACAGGGAGGGCTTTAAAAAGTATTACCAAGCCATTTCGATCTCTAGAATCTTTGATTGGTTGTATAGTAAGCAGGGGAAAAGTTGGGTGAATATAGAAAGCACACAAAGTAGAGCTGATATAGAAAAGATGATATGGATCCCACAACAATTTCGGGAGTTAGGACACGGTATTAATTTTTTGACTAGGAACACATTTAGGATTTGGGATGGGTTAAGTAAGAGATTTCACTAGGAATATAATTCCCCATTGATTTCACTATTGAACACAAATTATTTTCCTGATGCCTTCATGGCAGCACACACTGGGTTGTGACTCCGCCTCCACAACCTGACAGGATTGGTTTAGCTATAAAAGTTGAAGAGAGAGAGATCCCCACCATTCTCTTTTTTTATCCTCACCTGACAAGATGGATGGACATCGCAGAGCCTCTTACTGCATCACCCCAGCAGGTTCAAGCCTCTCCTGTTTGGAAGTCCCTCCTGTACAGTCTCTAAAGGAGCTTCTATGGAGGGAACCCCACTCTGGTGGTCTCAGGGGCAACACCACGGATTATCTGGCACATAGTAAGCTTTAAAGAAGCTTCAAGTATTGCAGTGGTCTCCACTTTTACTTTCTTTCTCATTCTCTTGCAATCATCTCTTTCTCCCTTCTATTATTCCCCTATATGTTACTCTTCTGGTACCTGTAGTCCCACAGCGCTCGAGGCATCTATCATGGCCGCCGCTCATCTCGTCCCGCATTGTGCATGCATGGTAGACAGAGATAGGGGATGTTCTAACAGTGTCATTTTTGCAGCAAGGGCGGCGGGCTTTTTAAAAAAGGACTCTAATTCTGAAAAAAAGAGGAAAGAAGAAATCAACTTGTATTCTGCTCATTTTTTCAGCTATCCTTGGTCAATATTTCTCCTAGGACCTGGTAAGTGTTTTTAAAATCCTCACTTGGCTCATCATTACAGGATTTTCTTTATTAAAAGAAAAAAAAATGTTTTTTGTATAGGAATATATATATGTATATATTTGTCTACTTCTTTAACCCCTTCCAGACTTCTTCTGTTCCTGCCTGCCTTCCTCCTCTCTGCTCATGGAGACCACTGCCCAAGCAGACCATCCACGGCCGATAAGGTAAGGGGCTGTCCGCATTCAGTGGTAAGTATTGAAGAGAGAGAAAAAAGAGAGCATATCTTCTGACAAGACTCCTTCTGACAGCCCTTCTAGATCTAGATCAAGACACAAAGAAAGGTCAAGCCATACCTCAAGCAGAAGATCCCGCAGAAGCCGATCACGCTCCTTATCTCGTCGCAGGCACTCACGCCGTAGTCATTCTCGCCGTGGTCACTCACGCCACAGCCGCTCTCGACGTAGTCGATCACGTCATGGAAGATCGCCTTCATCACGTCACGGACGAAGCCAGCACACCCGTCCCGCAGCTAATTCCTGCTGGGTATGTGGCGCCACTGCCTTGCCAGATAAACTAGCATGTCGCACGTGCTTCAATGAAGCCACGAAGGAAAGAGAATCGGACATCAGAGAAGTAACCAAACTAATTCAGGAAACAGTGAGAGAATCCATAATGGAGTCAACTACACCCCTGCCAACCAGGTCAGACCCAGGTACCTCCATGGCTCCTCCTCGCTCAGCAATCGAGGTAGGGAAGGAACCAGAATCCCCTTCAGAGAACGAGGATCCAGAAGTACAAACAGGTTTTGACTTCACTCTGGTCGAACCTTTTGCAAAATCTGTCAAGGAGGCCATAGGTTGGGAAGAATCTGAAGAAGCACCTCAGACGCGGAAATATTTTCCAAACCTGAAGAGGGATCCAGAAACTTTTCCTTTCATTGAGGAGTTGAATGATTTAATCAAGGATGAATGGGAAAGATCCGACAAGAGGCCTAGCCTGAATAATAGACTAGCAAAAATGTTTCCTTTAAAAGAACCTAAAGTCAACTCCTTAATTAACACTCCAATTGTGGATGCCTCCTTGATGCGTCTGGCAAGCATGTCACGCTCCCCATCGAAGACGCTGTCTCCTTCCGTGACGTTCTGGATCGGAAGATTGACCTAGAACTTAAAAAAGCCTACTCCACAGCAGAAGGCGCTTGTAGACCAGCAGTCACCATAGCAGCAGTTGGTAGAGCCATCTCGGGCTGGACTGTCAATATTGAGAAATCTCTCCAGGAGAAAGCAGACTTGGAGAAGGTAATTACGTCCCTACAGGAACTTAAACTAGCAGGCGATTTTATCGCAGAAGCCTCTGTGGACATTATTAGGTGCTCGGCTTGGGCAATGTTAGCCTCGGTGATGGCAAGGAGAGCTCTGTGGCTAAAACCCTGGGTAGCCGACGCAGCATCAAAAACAAATTGGTGCAAGATTCCCTACGACGGTTCCAATCTCATCGGTTCCAAATTAGATGCAGCAATTTCTAAGGTGACGGGGGGGGGAAATCGGGCCTCATTCCCTCTGACAGGAGACCCAAGAGATCCTGCTTACAAAGGTAACCTTCCCGAGAGGTACAGAGAGGCCAAAACCTACAGACCGGGTAAAGAGTTTAAAAGGAACTGGAGGAACACACAGTCATCCTTCCTGAGGATGCGAAAAACCAAGGCCACCCCTTCTAGCGAACAGCAGAAGTCCTTTTGAAGATACACTCGCCCATCCTCCAAGGGTGGGCGCCAGACTCAAGAAATTCACACAAATATGGTCAGAAAACATCAGGGACCCTTGGACCATTTCTACGATCAAGTTCGGTCACAAATGGAGATTCCTGAACAGTATTCCCAGGAACCACTTTCTTCCAACCAAACTCCCGTCTTCTCCAGCCAAGAGAAGGATCTTTCTGAGGTACATAACGGAATTAAAACAAAAGGAGGCAATTTTGGAAGTTCCGCTGTGTCAAAGAGGCAGGGGATTCTACTCCCCTCTTTTTTTGGTAAAAAAGAAAACGGGGGATTTACGGCCAGTGCTGGACTTAAAGAGACTAAACAAAAACATCAAGTTGGAATCCTTCAACATGGAAAGCCTACAGTCCATACTATTAGCAGTGAATCTAGAAGATTGGATGCTGTCCGTAGACTTATCAGACGTCTATCTTTACATTCCACTACATCTTGCCTACAAAGATTTCTCCGCTTTTCAATCAACCATCATCACTTCCAGTTCCAGTGTCTACCCTTCGGCATCTCGTCAGCTCCCAGGACCTTCACCAAAGTTCTTCTGCCCCTCATCGCATACCTCAGAGAGAGAGGTCTAAGAGTACACCATTATCTGGACGATATACTTCTTCTAGCAGAAAGTCGCCAGATCTTGATACAGCACCGAGAGATCTTACTATCAACCCTGCAAGTTTTCGGTTGGCTAGTGAACTGGCAGAAAAGCAAGCTTCAGCCCACTCAGAAAATGTTTTTTCTAGGAGCAGAACTGGACACCATCCAGAACAGAGTACAGCTCCCTCAGGAGAAAATCAGGCCCCTCATCCAGAAAATTCAGAGGTTAATCTCTGTTACACACTTACCAAACAGAGTATGTATGAGTGTCCTGGGTTCCATGTCTGCGACTCTGCCCATGATCCAGTGGTCCCAATGGCACACAAGGATCTTACAGAATTCCTTTCTGAGGCAGTGGAATGGAGTATCAATGCTTCAGAAAATCTACATACACAGGTATGTGAAGCAATCGATGTGGTGGTGGACACGATCCAGCAACCTCAAGAGGTACAAACCTATAGTTCCTCCACAGCCAGAGGTGGTCACTTTGGATGCCAGCCGGAAGGGATGGGGAGCGCATTACCAAAATCTAGCGGCCCAAGGGCAGTGGAAGTTTCGAGCTCATGGGGTAGTATCCTAGAACTCAGAGCAGCCTTTCAGGCACTTCAGGCCTTCACTCCATACCTGGTGGGGAAAAACGTTGTGATCCAAATGGACAACAGAGTCGCTGTAGCATACATTCAGAGGCAAGGGGGTACAAGGAGTCGCACATTAATGCAAGAGGTGCGCCCCATCATGGAGTGGGCTCTAGTGCACCTAATAGACCTGAAAGCGGTGTATGTCCCAGCAGCTCAGAACATGCTGGCCGACTATTTGAGCAGGGAACTTCTCTCAAACAACGAGTGGTCATTGAACCAACAGGCCTTTTCCCTTCTTTCAAGAACTTGGGGAATACCAGAGATCGACCTAGCAGCTACGCCCACGAACACCAAATGTCGGAGATTTTTGTCAAGAGCAGCCTTCCCATCGGCCGAGGGAACGGATTGTCTGACCCATCCGTTGAATTTCAAGCTGGATTACATTTTTCCACCAGTACCCTTAATCGCGAGGTTCCTGTCCAGGCTTCGGAAGTCATCAGCCACAGGTCCAGGTTTCTGCCCTTTCGGCTAAAACAGGCATTAAATGGGCCCTACACCCTCTGGTGATTCAGTTCATGAAGGCTTGCTTAAAAATCAGACATCCAAAAAAACCCACATTTCCGGCATGGGATCTCTCTACAGTACTTGATGCATTATCAAAACCTCCTTTTTTTTTTTTTTTTTTCCCGGTTGAGTCACTTTCACTCTGGAACCTGACTTTGAAGTTAACCTTCCTTATCGCCATTACATCTGCGAGAAGAGTTTCAGAACTTAGAGCACTACTGATATCAGAACCATACCTAGTCTTCTATCCCGATAGAGTGGTATTGAGACCCTCGGAGCATTTCACTCCCAAGGTATCATCTTCTTTTCATTATAATCAAGATATCACCCTTCCATCCTTTACTAACGACCAGGGCGAGCCTCATGCATTGGATGTAAAAACTATCATTACCAGCTATTTGGAAGCTACAGCTTCCTTCAGAAAGATGGATACACTTCTCATAATCCCTCACGGTCCTAGAAAGGGCCATCCAGCAACTTCTCGAACAATCGCATCCTGGCTGGTCAACACCATAAAGAAGGCATACTCTTCTCAGCAGCTAGTTATTCCGGAAGTCATCAGAGCACACTCAACTAGGGCAGTGGCAACTTCATGGGCAGCATACTGCAGGGTTTCCCCGGAGACAATCTGTAAAGCAGCGACCTGGTCATCAAGACATACATTTACTTCTCACTACAAAATTGACTCTGCTCAACAACAGCCGACTTTGGCAGATCCATTATTAGAGCCAACTCCACAGCTCTTTAGAATAATAAAACTTTAATTGCACCCTCCCGTCTGGCGAGTTATTTCCCAGTGTTTGCTGCCATGAAGGCGTCAGGAAAATGGAAAATTGTATACTCACCTTTCCGTAATTTTCCTTTCCTGACGCATCTTCATGGCAGCACACAGATTCCCACCCCGTTCTTAGATCATAGATACAGAGAATGGTGGGGATCTCTCTCTCTTCAACATTTATAGCTAAACCAATCCTGTCAGGTTGTGGAGGCAGAGTCACAACCCAGTGTGTGCTGCCATGAAGATGCGTCAGGAAAGGAAAATTGCAGAAAGGTGAGTATACAATTTTCCATTTTATGCCAGGGAAGGAGGAGCACTTATATTTCATAAGGTGGGTGAAAAAAGATGTGATACAATTACGAGATGTGATGAGGGGAAATAGATTATACACTTACACAGAAATTACACACGTATGGGGGAATAAACCACTGGATAAATGGAGATATGCCCAGATGCAGCACTTCACACAATCACTTTCACAACCACTGAGGGGAAGAGACCAATTAAGAGCAATAGAAAAATTACTAAGTTCTCCCACGAGCGTAAATGGCAGTATATCTAAATTCTACAGAGTGCTCGGGGGAAGCTAGTAAGGGGTTCCCCAATTATTTGGAGAAGTGGGAAAGAGAAATAGGTTATCTGAGAGATGAGGAACACAGGCGTAAGATATTAAAAATGGTACACTTACCGGCAAGAGACACCCAGACGTATGAAATGGCCTACAAGTTGATCGCTAGGTGGTACATGACGCCCCAGCGGGTGCGCGGGGATGGGTCTGAGACCCCCCCAACCTGCTGGAGGGGGTGCGGGGCCTTGGGAACACTTGCGCACCTTTGGTGGGAGTGCCCCAAAATACAGTTATACTGGGAGGGAATCTTGGGAGAAATCCTGCAAATAAGGGGGGAGCGGGTTAATAAAAATCCATGGATGTGCTTGTTCCACGATACGGAGAAAGAGGTACCCCAATATAACAAGTCATTAGTCCCGCACCTCTTAAACGCGGCTAAAGTGCTGATCCCGCACAGTTGGAAAAACCAGGAATCCCCAAGGTTAAGGGAGTGGATAATAAGGGTGGATTGGGTAAGACGTATGGAAGAGTCAATATACTCGATGGAAGGCTTACGGGAGAAATACGGTAGGACTTGGGCGAAATGGCTGGAATTTAGGAATACGGAGAGATGTATGAAGATTATGGATGTATAGAGGTTGGAGGGAGAGAGGGGGATTGAGGGGGAACAGGGTGAGTGTGTGTTTTTATTTTTTTTTTTTCTTTTGGGGGGAGGATGGGGGGTATTAAACAAATAAATATTTATATGTATTAAAGACTTAAAATTAAAGTTTAATTAAAAGGAAGAAACGAAAACGTGAACATAAGATAAAGCTAACCACAATGATGCAAAAACGAGAAGAGACAAATTATGATTTGCTCAGCTGAGTTAAGCTTCTCAAAAGTGCTTGCTGATGTGGTTTTGAATGAACAAAAAAGAAAAAAAAAACACCTGATGTATAGGGGGACTCTGATGAGGACACCTGATGATTATTATTATTATTATACAGGATTTATATAGCGCCAACAGTTTACGCAGCACTTTACAATATAAAAGGGAGACAATACAGTTATAATACAATAAAATACAAGAGGATTAAGAGGGCCCTGCTCAGAAGAGCTTACAATCTAATAGGGTGGGGCAGGTGGTACAAAAGGTTGTAACTGTGGGGAATGAGCTGGTGGAAGTGGTAGGAGATTAGTTGGAGACGTGATAGGCTTTCCTGAAGAGATGAATTTTCAGTATAGGGGGACTCTGATGAGGACATCTAATGTATATGGGGGGAAGCTGATAGGTACACCTGTTGTAAAGGGGGACTTTGATGGTGACATCTGATGTAAAGGAGGACTCTGATGGGGACATCTGATGTAAAGGGGGACTCTGATGGTGACATCTGATGTGAGGGAGGACTCTGGTGACATCTGATGTAAAGGGGGACTCTGATGGGGACATCTAATGTAAAGGGGGACTCTGATGAGGGTATATATTGTAAAAGGGGCTCTGATGGTGACATCTGATGTGAAGGAGGACTCTGATGGTGACATCTGATTTAAAGGGGGACTCAGATTGGGACATCTAATGTAAAGGGGGACTCTGATGGGGACATCTGATGTAAAGGAGGACTTTGATGGGGGACTCTGATGGGGACATCTGATGTAAAGGAGGACTCTGATGAGGACATCTAAAACACCTGATGTATAGGGTGATGCTGATAGGGACACCTGTTGTAAAGGGGGACTATGATTGGGTCACCTGATGTAAAGGGGGCACCTGCTTTAAATGGGGACTCTGATTGGGAAACCTGATGTAAAAGGAGACTTTGATGAGGACACCTTATGTGAAGTGGTTTTATTTTCTTTTACTTAAAATGTGGATGTGATTGGCCTACTGTGACGGACACAGTGAGGCTATATATGATGGGCGCAGTGAGGCTGCAATTGATGGGCACAGTGAGGCTGCAATTGATGGGCACAGTGAGGCTGCATTTGATGGGAGCAGTTTATCTAGCAGTAATGATACATAATCACCTGATAAATGGCTTTTTACAGTCCTGCATTACTAACCATTACATTTTTCAGTTTGTTTGCGCCCCCCAAAAATTTTGAGCACCAGCCGCCACTGCATAGGAGCGATCGGTAGTGGTCACTGCCTATGTCAACTGTACTACAGGGAGGGGGCTGGTAGACATGTTTACCAAGCCCCCCCCCACCAAGCCCAAGCTTCACCCGCACCTACACCGCCCCCTCCACGCTCTCCAGTCTGACAGCTTGCCAGAGCTGAATGCCGGTCAGCAGCAGCAGGCGGCGGGAGGGGAAGGAGGGATGCCGCTGGGAGAAGGGATGGATCTGAGGTGCGGGGGCCATCTGACTGGTGGAGGGACACATCTGGATTTTCTCTAAGCCCCTGCAGCACCTAAAGCCGACAGGAGTGGCAGAGGATTGATGCCGGCTTATGAGGGTAACTACAGGGGATTGAGTTTGCGGGGGTCAGATCGGGTGTGGGTTAACCACTTAAGGACCGCCTCACGCCGATTTACGTCGGCAAGGCGGCACGGGCAGGCAAAATCATGTACATGTACGTGATTTGCCTCCCGCGGGTGGGGGGTCCGATCGGACCCCGCCGGTGCCCGAGGCGGTCCCGTTTTGTCCCCCGGAGATCGGAGGTGAGGGGGAGGCCATCCGTTCGTGGCCCCCCCCTCGCGATCGCCGCCGGCCAATCAGATTACTTCCTTTGCTGCTGTATGCTAAACAGCAGCAAAGGAAATGATGTCATCTCTCCTCGGCTCGGTATTCCGTTGCAGCGCCGAGGAGAGAAGACAGGTATGTGAGTGCACCAACACTACACAACACAGTAGAACATGCCAGGCACACAAAACACCCCGATCCCCCCCCCGATCGCCCCCCGATCCCCCCCCCAATCACCCCCCCCCCTCCCTGTCACAAACTGACACCAGCAGTTTTTTTTTTTTTTTTTTCTGATTACTGCATTGGTGTCAGTTTGTGACAGTTACAGTGTTGGGACAGTGAGTATTACCCCCTTTAGGTCTAGGGTACCCCCCTAACCCCCCCTAATAAAGTTTTAACCCCTTGATCACCCCCTGTCACCAGTGTCGCTAAGCGATCATTTTTCTGATCGCTGTATTAGTGTCGCTGGTGACGCTAGTTAGTGAGGTAAATATTTAGGTTCGCCGTCAGCGTTTTATAGCGACAGGGACCCCCATATACTACCTAATAAATGTTTTCACCCCTTGATTGCCCCCTAGTTAACCCTTTCACCACTGATCACCGTATAACTGTTACGGGTGACGCTGGTTAGTTTGTTTATTTTTTATAGTGTCAGGGCACCCGCCGTTTATTACCGAATAAAGGTTTAGCCCCCCGGTCGCCCGGCGGTGATATGCGTCACCCAGGCAGCGTCAGATTAGCGCCAGTACCGCTAACACCCACGCACGCAGCATACGCCTCCCTTAGTGGTATAGTATCTGTACGGATCAATATCTGATCCGATCAGATCTATACTAGCGTCCCCAGCAGTTTAGGGTTCCCAAAAACGCAGTGTTAGCGGGATCAGCCCAGATACCTGCTAGCACCTGCATTTTGTCCCTCCGCCCGGCCCACCCAAGTGCAGTATCGATTGATCACTGTCACTTACAAAACACTAAACGCATAACTGCAGCGTTCGCAGAGTCAGGCCTGATCCCTGCGATCGCTAACAGTTTTTTTGGTAGCATTTTGATGAGCTGGCAAGCACCAGCCCCAGGCAGCGTCAGGTTAGCGCCAGTACCACTGACACCCACGCACGTACCATACACCTCCCTTAGTGGTATAGTATCTGAACGGATCAATATCTGGTCCGATCAGATCTATACTAGCGTCCCCAGCAGTTTAGGGTTCCCAAAAACGCAGTGTTAGCGGGATCAGCCCAGATACCTGCTAGCACCTGCATTTTGCCCCTCCGCCCGGCCCAGCCCAGCCCACCCAAGTGCAGTATCGATCGATCACTGTCACTTACAAAACACTAAACGCATAACTGCAGCGTTTGCAGAGTCAGGCCTGATCCCTGCGATCGCTAACAGTTTTTTTGGAAGCTTTTTATTGAACTGGCAAGCACCAGCGGCCTAGTATACCCCGGTCGTAGTCAAACCAGCGCTGCAGTAACACTTGGTGACGTGGCGAGTCCCATAAGTGCAGTTCAAGCTGGTGAGGTGGCAAGCACAAGTAGTGTCCCGCTGCCACCAAAAAGACGAACACAGGCCCGTCGTGCCCATAGTGCCCTTCCTGCTGCATTCGCCAATCCTAATTGGGAACACACCGCTTCTGCAGCGCCCGTACTTCCCCCATTCACATCCCCAACCAAATGCAGTCGGCTGCATGAGAGGCATTTTTATGTCCTCCCGAGTACCCCTACCCAACGAACCCCCCCAAAAAGATGTCGTGTCTGCAGCAAGCGCGGATATAGGCGTGACACCCGCTATTATTGTCCCTCCTGTCCTGACAATCCTGGTCTTTGCATTGGTGAATGTTTTGAACGCTACCATGCACTAGTTGAGTATTAGCGTAGGGTACAGCATTCCACAGACTAGGCACACTTTCACAGGGTCTCCCAAGATGCCATCGCATTTTGAGAGACCCGAACCTGGAACCGGTTACAGTTATAAAAGTTAGTTACAAAAAAAGTGTAAAAAAAAAAAAATATATATAAAATAAAAAAAAATAGTTGTCGTTTTATTGTTCTCTCTCTCTATTCTCTCTCTCTATTGTTCTGCTCTTTTTTTTACTGTATTCTATTCTGCAATGTTTTATTGTTATTGTTATTGTTATTATGTTTTATCATGTTTGTTTTTCAGGTATGTAATTATTTATACTTTACTGTTTACTGTGCTTTATTGTTAACCATTGTTAACCATTTTTTTGTCTTCAGGTACGCCATTCACAACTTTGAGTGGTTATACCAGAATGATGCCTGCAGGTTTAGGTATCATCTTGGTATCATTCTTTTCAGCCAGCGGTCGGCTTTCATGTAAAAGCAATCCTAGCGGCTAATTAGCCTCTAGACTGCCTTTACAAGCCGTGGGAGGGAATGCCCCCCCCCCACCGTCTTCCGTGTTTTTCTCTGGCTCTCCTGTCTCAACAGGGAACCTGAGAATGCAGCCGGTGATTCAGCCAGCTGACCATAGAGCTGATCAGAGACAAGAGTGGCTCCAAACATCTCTATGGCCTAAGAAACCGGAAGCTATGAGCATTTTATGACTTAGATTTCGCCGGATGTAAATAGCGCCATTGGGAAATTGGGGAAGCATTTTATCACACCGATCTTGGTGTCGTCAGATGCTTTGAGGGCAGAGGAGAGATCTAGGGTCTAATAGACCCCAATTTTTTCAAAAAAGAGTACCTGTCACTACCTATTGCTATCATAGGGGATATTTACATTCCCCGAGATAACAATAAAAATGATTTTAAAAAAAAAAATGAAAGGAACAGTTTAAAAATAAGATAAAAAAGCAAAAACATAATAAAGAAAAAAAAAAAAAAAAAAAAAAAAAAAAAGCACCCCTGTCGCCCCCTGCTCTTGCGCTAAGGCGAACGCAAGCGGCGGTCTGTCGTCAAACGTAAACAGCAATTGCACCATGCATGTGAGGTATCACCGCGAAGGTCAGATCGAGGGCAGTAATTTTAGCAGTAGACCTCCTCTGCAAATCTAAAGTGGTAACCTGTAAAGGCTTTTAAAGGCTTTTAAAAATGTATTTATTTTGTTGCCACTGCACGTTTGTGCGCAATTGTAAAGCATGTCATGTTTGGTATCCATGTACTCGGCCTAAGATCATCTTTTTTATTTCATCAAACATTTGGGCAATATAGTGTGTTTTAGTGCATTAAAATTTAAAAAAGTGTGTTTTTTCCCCAAAAAATGCGTTTGAAAAATCGCCGCGCAAATACTGTGTGAAAAAAAAAAATGAAACACTCACCATTTTAATCTGTAGGGCATTTGCTTTAAAAAAATATATAATGTTTGGGGGTTCAAAGTAATTTTCTTGCAAAAAAAAAAAACTTTTTCATGTAAACAATAAGTGTCAGAAAGGGCTTTGTCTTCAAGTGGTTAGAAGAGTGGGTAATGTGTGACATAAGCTTCTAAATGTTGTGCATAAAATGCCAGGACAGTTCAAAACCCCCCCAAATGACCCCATTTTGGAAAGTAGACACCCCAAGCTATTTGCTGAGAGGCATGTCGAGTCCATGGAATATTTTATATTGCGACACAAGTTGCGGGAAAGAGACAAATTTTTTTTTTTTTTGCACAAAGTTGTCACTAAATGATATATTGCTCAAACATGCCATGGGAATATGTGAAATTACACCCCAAAATACATTCTGCTGCTTCTCCTGAGTACGGGGATACCACATGTGTGAGACTTTTTGGGAGCCTAGCCGCGTACGGGACCCCGAAAACCAAGCACCGCCTTCAGGCTTTCTAAGGGCGTGAATTTTTGATTTCACTCTTCACTGCCTATCACAGTTTCGGAGGCCATGGAATGCCCAGGTGGCACAAACCCCCCCCAAATGACCCCATTTTGGAAAGTAGACACCCCAAGCTATTTGCTGAGAGGTATAGTGAGTATTTTGCAGACCTCACTTTTTGTCACAAAGTTTTGAAATTTGAAAAAAGAAAAAAAAAAAAAGTTTTTTCTTGTCTTTCTTCATTTTCAAAAACAAATGAGAGCTGCAAAATACTCACCATGCCTCTCAGCAAATAGCTTGGGGTGTCTACTTTCCAAAATGGGGTCATTTGGGGGGGGTTTGTGCCACCTGGGCATTCCATGGCCTCCAAAACGGTGATAGGCAGTGAAGAGTAAAATCAAAAATTCACGCCCTTAAAAACGCTGAAGGCGGTGATTGGTTTTCGGGGCCCCGTACGCGGCTAGGCTCCCAAAAAGTCCCACACATGTGGTATCCCCATACTCAGGAGAAGCAGCTAAATGTATTTTGGGGTGCAATTCCACATAGGCCCATGGCCTGTGTGAGCAATATATCATTTAGTGACAACTTTGTACAAAAAAAAAAAAAAAAAAAGTGTCACTTTCCCGCAACTTGTGTCAAAATATAAAATATTCCATGGACTCGATATGCCTCTCAGCAAATAGCTTGGGGTGTCTACTTTCCAAAATGGGGTCATTTGGGGGGGGGTTGTGCCACCTGGGCATTCCATGGCCTCCGAAACTGTGATAGGCAGTGAAGAGTGAAATCAAAAATTTACACCCTTAGAAATCCTGAAGGCGGTGATTGGTTTTCGGGGTCCCGTACGCGGCTAGGCTCCCAAAAAGTCCCACACATGTGGTATCCCCGTACTCAGGAGAAGTAGCTGAATGTATTTTGGGGTGCAATTCCACATAGGCCCATGGCCTGTGTGAGCAATATATCATTTAGTGACAACTTTTTGTAAATATTTTTTTTTTTTTTGTCATTATTCAATCACAAAAATGGGGTCATTTGGGGGGGTTTTGTACTGCCCTGCCATTTTAGCACCTCAAGAAATGACATAGGCAGTCATAAACTAAAAGCTGTGTAAATTCCAGAAAATGTACCCTAGTTTGTAGACGCTATAACTTTTGCGCAAACCAATAAATATACGCTTATTGACATTTTTTTTACCAAAGACATGTGGCCGAATACATTTTGGCCTAAATGTATGACTAAAATTGAGTTTATTGGATTTTTTTTATAACAAAAAGTAGAAAATATCATTTTTTTTCAAAATTTTCGGTCTTTTTCCGTTTATAGCGCAAAAAATAAAAACTGCAGAGGTGATCAAATACCATCAAAAGAAAGCTCTATTTGTGGGAAGAAAAGGACGCAAATTTCGTTTGGGTACAGCATTGCATAACCGCGCAATTAGCAGTTAAAGCGACGCAGTGCCAAATTGGAAAAAGACCTCTGGTCCTTAGGCAGCATAATGGTCCGGGGCTCAAGTGGTTAATCAGTGCTGGGGGGGAAGAAGGGAACAGGAAATAAGATTTGGGGGAGCAGTTCTAGATGAAAGTCAGCGGGGGAAGGTGAAGAGGTCAGGGAGGCGGGGCGGCCTTAGGTAGTAACATTTGAGGTTAACCACTTGCCGACCGCCGCACGCCGATGTACGTCCAAACTTTGGCGGCGGATATCGTTGTTATGGCAGCAGCCAGCTGCCATAACCCCGTTATCTCTGCGGTCGGCTTTCAGATAAAAGTGGTCTCTGTGGCGGGTTCGCCGCAAGATCACTTTTATCGGTGGCTCCCACCGCTATCCGGTGCCCTCCATTGCTTACCGGAGCCGTCGGTAGCGGCAGAGGCGATCGCGTCCGTCTCCCTTCTGTGCCTGGAGACGAGTGAGGCTAAGATGGTGCCCACTTGTCTCCATGACACTGCTGGGTGGAAGCGACGTCAAAACATCACTTCCGCCCATACGTCTTAAAGGCACATTTTTTTTTTCGATGTCATTTTTTTCAATGACTTTTTTTTTTTTTATTACATTTAAGGGCCCGTTCACACTGGGGCGGTTTGCAGGCGCTATTGCGCTAATAATTGCGCCTGCAAACCGACCCGAAACAGCCGCTGCTGTCTCTCCAGTGTGAAAGCCCCGGGGGCTTTCACACTGGAGCGGTGCGCTAGCAGGATGGGAAAAAAAGTCCTGCTAGCAGCATCTTCGGAGTGGTGAAGGAGCAGTGTGTATACCGCTCCTTCACCGCTCCTGCCCATTGAAATCAATGGGACAGCGCGGCTATACTTCCGGCAAAGCACCTCTGCAGAGGCGCTTTACGGTGGTTTTTAACCCTTTCTCGGCCGCTAGCGGGGGGTAAAACCATCCCGCCAACAGCCGAATACCGAAGGTAAAGCGCCGCTTACAATAGCGGCGTTTTACCGCCGACGCCACCCCTACCCCAGTGTGAAAGGACGCTTAGTGTAAATATGAGATCTGAGGTCTTTTTGACCCCAGATCTCATATATTTAAGAGGTCCTGTCATGCTTTTTTCTATTACAATGGATATTTACATTCCTTGTAATAGAAATAAAAGTGACACAATTTTTTTTTTAAAACAGTGTAAAAATAAAATCATGTAAAATAAATAATAAAAAAAAAAAAAAAAATGAAAAAACCCCCCGCCCCGACGCGCTCGCGCGCAGAAGCGAACGCATACATGAGTAGCGCCCGCATATGAAAACGGTGGTGAAACCACACATGTGAGGTATCGCCGCGACTGGTAGAGCAAGAGCAATAATTCTAGCCCTAGACCTCCTCTGTAACACAAAACATGCAACCTGTAGAATTTTTTAAACGTCGCCTATAGAGATTTTTGAGGGTAAAAGTTTGACGGCCTTCCACGAGCGGGCGCAAATTTGAAGCGTGACATGTTGGGTATCAATTTACTTGGCGTAACATTATATTTCACAATATAAAAAAAAAATGGGCTAACTTTACTGTTGTCTTATTTTTTTATTCAAAAAAGTGATTTTTTTTTTTTCCAGAAAAAGTGCGCTTATAAGACCGCTGCGCAAATACGGTGCAAAAAAAAAGTATTGCATTGATTGCCATTTTATTCTCTAGGGTGTTAGAAAAAAAAAACAATATATAATGTTTGGGGGTTCTAAGTAGGTTTTTTTGCTAGAAAATTGTTTTAAACATGTAAACACCTAAAATCCAAAACGAGGCTGGTCCTTAAGTGGTTAATAACTCTGATCAGCAGGTTGTAATCTGCTGATCAGACTTTTATGCCCCGTACACACGGTCGGACATTGATCGGACATTCCGACAACAAAATCCTAGGATTTTTTCCGACGGATGTTGGCTCAAACTTGTTTTGCGTACACACGGTCGCACAAAGTTGTCGGAATTTCCGATCGCCAAGAATGCGGTGACGTCAACCACGTACGACGAGACTAGAAAAGGCCAGTTCAGAACCAAGCGCGGCACCCTTTGGGCTCCTTTTGCTAATCTCGTGTTAGTAAAAGTTTGGTGAGAGACGATTTGCGCTTTTTCAGACTCGTGGTTTTCAGATCGTTTTCTGCTGTTCAGTTTGTGCTTGTGGGTTTGTATCAGCTCTTCAGTGCGTGCAAGCAAGCTACGCGTGACTTTGATTAGTC
Source organism: Aquarana catesbeiana (assembly GCF_042186555.1). Lineage (NCBI taxonomy): Eukaryota > Metazoa > Chordata > Amphibia > Anura > Ranidae > Aquarana > Aquarana catesbeiana. The sequence continues at coordinate 436,453,222 of NC_133326.1, read as the reverse complement.
ATTGTGTTCTTGTTCGTTCGTTACTGTTTTTCAGGTCGCTCTTCACAGGCCTTGCTGTTCTTCAGTGCGTTCTGTTACCTCGTTCTGAGCAGCCGACCGTTTTCTAGCCATGTTGCGTATACGTACTCCTCGTAGAGTTCGTGCTGTGCGGGGGCTTGGTGTTGGGGTCCTGACCTTGACACAAGTCCAGTCCATGAACAGGGTGGGGAGGAGTTCATGGACCAAGAATTGGTTGCTTCAGCGTGACCAGTTCTGTCATATGCCTTTGCTCTGTGAGATCCGTGAGAATAATCCTGATGATTTCAGGAACTTTCTCCGGATGACGGACCCCGTATTTCAACGTTTGTTGGCTTTGCTGACCCCCTATATCAGCAGGCAGGATACCTGCATGAGGCAAGCCATCACTCCGGAGCAGAGGCTCGTCGCCACCCTGCAGTACTTGGCGACGGAGAGAAGTCTGCAGGACTTGAAGTTCTCAACAGGCATCTCCCCCCAGGCTCTGGGTATCATTATCCCAGAGACCTGTTCTGCCATCATACAGGTCCTGCAGAAGGAGTATATTAAGGTAAGATTTTTATCCTTTAATATCACATTTTATTGTATTTAATGTTTGCTAATATATTGTATTTCTTTCCTCATTCCCTAATTACCATGATTGTAATATGCTGTGAATGTCCCCTTTGTCCTCATGCATGCTGGATTTTTATGTAATTATTTTTTTTGGTCCTTCATACATATTTGCCTTCACTTACCTCCCCAGCATGCTCTCCTGCCCCTATATTCACCTCATGTAGTCACTTAACAATGTATTTTATCAGCTCCATAGTAGTGCTTTACCCCAAACACCCCTAAAATGTTTTGAAATGTGATTTGTGCTTTAAATTCAGGCAGAGTGCCAGAGGCTTTTTTTGGGGGGGTCCCCAAATCATTTGGAACTCTCTCTTCCCCCAACTGCTAAGTCAGCTGGTACCAATTCTCTATCTATCCTCAATCATCTATCTGCTGACTTTGCCAAACCCATACACACTATACCCATCTCTTTAGTGGTCAGATTTATGGATGAATTTCCCAAAGCATGTAGTGCAAGGGCCTGCCTGTATACTTTCAAATGGTAATGTTTAAAGTTTTTGTATTCTATTATTATCTTGATAGGTAATAGCAGAATTTCCAAATGTGCTCAAATGTGTACAATGTGTATTTATATATCTTTGTATTATGACATTTCTTACCTGTCCAGTGGGCTGCCAATAGTGTAACTAAGGATGGGCTGTTCAAAGTAATACCCATTATTTAGGCATTCATCTCTCAATGAAGTGGAGAGGGTTACCTGTCCAAGAGCTCCCCCCCCCACCTATAATGTTAGAAAGGGCCCAGGAGAGGGGGGGAGGGGGAATATGATAGGTGTACCTTTATACTTTGGTCTTAAAAAATTCCCATTAATAAATGTTATCTTGATGTTGGCCAAGAAGGTTTGTGTCTAATCTGCTTTCCATGTTTTAATGTGCAAAAAGAGTAATTTTTTTTTTGTTTTCCTCAACAGTTTCCTTCCATGCCACAGGAATGGCAGACTGTGGCCTCCCACTTTGCCCAGCGGTGGGACCTTCTTAACTGCGGAGGGGCAATTGATGGGAAACACGTCCACATCATCTCATCACCCAACTCGGGGTCGTACTATTATAATTATAAGGGGTTCAATAGTATTGTGATGTTGGCGGTGGTGTCGGCTAATTACGAGTTCCTGTATGTGGACGTGGGGAAGAATGGCCGGATGTCCGATGGTGGAGTCATCGCCCAGACGGAGTTTTACAGGCAGCTTGGACTTGCCACCTCCAGAAGACAATGTGGAAGGACTCCCATTTGTCTTCATTGCGGATGAAGCTTTTGCGCTGGTGGACCATCTTATGCGGCCATTCCCGATGAGGACCCTCACCCCGGACCAGAGGGTTTTTAATTACCGGCTGGCCAGAGCCAGAAGAGTGGTGGAGAACACATTTGGAATCATGGCCAGCCGGTTCCGCCTATTTCTTACACCCATACATATGGCGGAGTACAAACTGAATCACATTATCCTGGTGTGCTGTGTTCTACATAACTTTTTACGGCAACATTCTGCCAACTATGCTGGCTCAGTTGGGCCTGAGGCCGGAATTATAAATGAAACAACCCTGACGGCGCTTGAAAGTGGCCGTCCTGGCTTGCCCTCCCTGAGTACCCGTGATGTCCGGCTAAGATACCTTGAATTCTTTGCGGGTAGGGGGGCTATCAATATGCCAGACAATGTGTGAAACCTTTATCAAATTAAAAAAAAAAAATTAAGCAAATCTTTGGTGACATTTACTGCTTGTGTTTGTTTTAGCTGACCCTGACAGAAATGTGGTGAGTCCTAAAAATGGCGTGATTGTGTAACCTTATACAAAGCACTGTTGGGTTTTATTTACTAAAGGCAAAGACACTTTGCACTACAAGTGCACTTGAAACTGCACTGAAACTGCACTTGTAGTGCAAAGTGGATTTGCCCTTATGAAATAACCCCCATTGTCACAGAAAGCAGCAATTGGAGCACCACAAAAGTGTTGTAGCGTTGAGACAATTATCCACACATTCTTGATTAACAATCTTTTTAATACCAGCACAATCACATGTGCATTTAGAAAAGGTTTTTAAAACAAACCAACATGTTTGTTGTATAACAATTTTTGGGGTCACATTAGAAAAAGTAGAAATGTCCATTTAAGATAAAACAGGCATGTTTAAAACCAACAAGAAAGACACAAACCTTGAACTTACAAAGTTCACATTTGGTAGAACTTGAAGGCAATATCAGACATGAGTATTTACAAACTGTGTTTGATATTGAGTTCAGATGGGGTGAAGTCACCCCAGGAAAAGCCAAATTTTGAAGATGCACACCAATTTACGAATGTCAACATGTGCTAGCTGCCATCACGGGGGATCAAGGGGTGTGTTTTGGGGGAGCATCCCCTTCCTCTCAGCTACTTTATTATTGAGGAAGGGGTTGCACCCCCAAAACGCATCCATTGATCTCCGTGATGGCAGATAGCACATGTTGACACACTGTGTGCCTCTTCAAAATTTGGCTTTTCTACAATTCTTCAAAAAAGTTAAAAATTGTAGCACACCATAAAAGAAAGGGCTTTGGGGGGGTTTTAAACTCTCCCCAAAACATCAATGATGTTCTTATTTTTTTGAATAACATCATTGATGTTTTTCTTGATGTTTTCCAATGCAACATTACATCCCATGATCTCCCTGATCAGGATCTGTGCACTTTCCGAGGTGAAATGTCCTGGATCAACAACATCACGATCACCTAAAAATATAGAAACAAAAAACACCATGTATTATAAATATGCCGGCATCCATCTCTTACCTGAGCCTGTGGTCGCAGACACTCACCTGTTGTGGTGACTAGTTCCACCACGTCTTCTTCCTCCTCCTGCTCTTCTTGTGTTTGGGGTATTTCCCCTTCTTCCAGAGGTGGGGGGTCTCTGGTCTCCTCGGATGAGGGGTGTCCTCCGAGTCTTTTCTTCCCTATGTAAAAAAAAAAAAAATGGTATACTTAGCACACAGATATTTGAGGGAAGAACTATAAATATGAAACATTGCTTGGAAATGGGGTACAATTGTCTATTTTGGCAGAGTTCCAAGATGTAGAATTTTCAGTGTCCTTTGTCAAGCTTCAATACTTTATCTGTTTTGTACAAGCTTCACAGATGGAGATCCCCCTATAGTATACACTGGAGCACCTGTGTGGGCCCCCTAATAAAAAGGGTGTTCTTGTGTCCCACACTAGTGCTCCAGCGTCCAGATGTGTAAACAGCTGCTGAGTGTCCTCTCCTTACACAGAATATAGTTTGCATTTCATTCTAGTAACAAACACATCTACACAACCAAATTAGTTTCAAGTAAGCCCTAAAAAATGTGGGCAAATGCATGTGGCCAAAACAATGGTGTTTTCTAGGCCGAACGAACAATGTTTTAAACGAACGAATAATGTGCCAATGAACATGAAAGTTGCCATTTTAAACTGTACAACACTTAAGAAAAGCACATGGAGCAGCACGAACGTAATAAACACAAAAATAATCGGAACACAGCACAACTACTTACTTTTTTGCAGCACTCTCCGGATCTTTCGGTACTGCTCATGCTCTCTTAATTTTAGGTCCGACCACCGTTTCCTGAGCTGATCTTTCGATCGTCGTACCCCGAAATGCCTGTGTAGACTCTTGACCACTTTTGCCATGATCTTGGCCTTTCGGACATTGGGGTTGGGGTAAGGTCCATACTTTCCATCATAGTCGGTCTTCTTCAGGATGTCGACCATCTCCAACATCTCCCCAAAGGACATATTTGAGGCCTTAAATCGTCTCCTTCTGGATCGCGATGTTTCTGCCTCCGGGCTTTCCTCCTCCTCCTCCTCGTTGCTGTAATTAGCACACACCTGCTGTGTCTCCGCCATGTGCTCTTCCCCCACTGCGCTGAACGAAAAGGGGCGGGGAATATACTAGAAAGAACGTCAGGGGCGGGCGGAGTTACACTCATGCGCAGTGTGTATAAAGCGTAACACGCGTGCGTAGTACGTATGATCTGTGAGCGGAGGAAGGAGTATAGGAGGCGCCGATCGTGATAACGAAGGTAAGATCTAAACTTGGGCCTATACTGCTTCTAGATTGAGGCCTATATTGTAACAAGATTAGGAGAGTTTTGCCGGACATTAGGGTTTATCTTGTGTTGTGTCTTGCAGATAAAATGGATGGCTTCAATGACCACAACTTCCCCCCCCTGTTCATAGACAAGTACAGGGAGCTGCCCTGTCTGTGGCAGGTGAAACATCCACATTATAATAATAAACAAAAGAGGCAGGCAGCGCTGGAGAAACTGCTGGAGTTGGTAAAAACCAAAATTGGTGGCCTGAGGAGCACTTACCTAAGGGAGCGCAAGAAGGTCACGGATTCCCAGAGATCCGGAGCTGCAGCAGATGACGTTTATGTCCCCAGGCTGTGGTACTATGAGAGACTGCGATTTCTGTCAGACCAGACTGAAGTCAGGGAATCCCTCTCCACTCTTCCTTCCACTCTTCCTTCCACCCCAGCTGAGGCTTCCGATGTCCTACCTGGGCCTTCCAGCCAGGAAGAAGTGGAGGAGCCCAGCTGGAGTCAGGTATAGCATTCTTCTACAGATTTCTGGTCAAGAAATAAATGATCTTTACTAGATGTCATTATTGATCACTAATTGCTGATTGAATAAAGTGTTTTACATATCAATAAACAGTAGTGGGCAAAAATAATTGGGACAAGAATGAAAAATGCTGGGCTCGGAATGATCAGCAGTTATATTTGTTAACATTCAATTTGCAACAATCATGAGATGAAAATTGTGTGTGATTGATGAATAAAAAACTAAAACTATGTCCTTTTTTCATACACAGGAAGATCTCAGCCAGGTGGAGGCTGTTGAATGTGGCACACAGGAGGAGGCTGTGGAATGTGGCAGCCAGGAGGAGGCGGGGCTAAGTGGCAGCCAGGAGAAGCCTGGGACCAGTCGCAGCCTGACCGAATCGCAGGTTCCTCCCCTCCGCCTTCCATACAAAAGAGCAAGGAAGGCGACTCACATGCAGGATTCAGCGCTCAGGCTCATTCAGGAGGCTTCTGCGTCCCTCAGAGCCTTACCCACTCCTGAAGAGGCCTTTGCCTGTATGGCTGCCACCAAACTGAAGTGCATGCAGGAGGGTCAACGCCTCATGTGTGAGCAACTTATTTATAAAGTCCTAACTAAGGGGGTGAGTGGCAAAATCACACCCAAGACCGACGTGATTGAGTTGGATCATCCTCCTCCTCCACCTGCTCCTGCCACAACCCCACCACCAGAGCCACAGCGTGGAAGGAAGCGTGGAAGGAAGACCAGAGAGTGATGACCTGGGTTCAGTCTGGTCTGACAAAAGATGCAGTCTCTTGTGTGACCACAGCCTGGGGACACAGATGTCATCTTCTGCTTTCAGGATCTCTGGGACTTCTGGACCAGACTGCACTTCCTTACATATGGACTCCTCAGGCCACCAATTTTGCAGTAAAATAATTGATGTCTGTCCTGGGGGCCAAAGGCTTCACCAATTTCTGCTGTTTCTCCAGTGTTTCCTCCCTCTTTTTTTGGTTGTGAGCCCTTAATAAAGGCATTTTTGGTTCAATTATACTCGCCTATGTGTGTTTTCCTTCCAAAAAAACAGTTTGTTGGTGAGGAGGCAGGTACATTTCAAAATACAATGTGAAATTAACAAGAGACACCAACACCAAACAATCTCATTGAGATTCAATAATATAAGATATCAATGGTGTTGTGGTAACTTGACACACAAAACACACCCAAAAAAATTCTTTATTAAAAAGCATAAAAATTTTTTAACAAAAAACAGCCTTGAAAAAAAAAATTTTTTACAATTAAAAACAAACCAAAAAAAAATTGGTCAGATGTGACAAATCAAAATATATTGAGGGAATCACAATAAATAATAAAGAAAGAAGTTTGTGAGAAGTCTGTGTGAATATAAGCAGCAAAACTACTTCATTCTTCTCACATTATAAAGAAGAAGAGAGTGCGCTGTATTAAACCATTTTTTACATAGCACCGTGACGAAAGTGCTGTATCCATTGCGAACGCTAATTTTACCAGACCGAGCTGTTCCGTCTCGGAATTTCTTCTGAGCATGCGTGGCACTTTGTGCGTCGGAACTGGCCACATATGGTCGGAATTGACGCGATCGGATTTTGTTGTCGGAAAATTTTATAGCCTGCTCTCAAACTTTGTGTCGGAAAATCTGATGGAAAATGTCCGATGGAGCCCACACACGGTCGGAATGTCCGACAACACGCTCCGATCGGACTTTTTCCATCGGAAAATCCGACCGTGTGTACGGGGCATTAGAATTGTTCAGCAGAGTCTGCTGAACAATTCTGCTTTAAGTTTATGGTCATTGAAGTGACCATTAACCTTTTAAAAGAAGGAGAAATGAGGTCCATATGGCGCACAGATCTGGCCAGCTGCAAGCAGGTGATGTAGGTACATATGAGGTACAAACCTGGCAGTGAAAGGGTTAATGTCTTACAGTTTAATTCTTTTCTAAAGTAGTCAGAGCCTGAATAGAAAAGACTGTCCCCAGCCAGCAGCTGCAGAGCTGGACCCTTGTTTTCTATGGGGAAGCAGTGATCTCTCTGCAGAGGTCCAACAAGTCTACTGCATTGCTTATTGTTTATTATTGTGTACAATAGTTGTATTTACAGAAGGAATTATGGTTTTTGTAGCCCCATTGGGTTCCCACCTGAGCCGGCTCTGCATAAGTACTGACTTCTACCCTTGTTCGGATTGCTTAACAAAGAGCGTGGGGCCCCTGAAATGCGTAGCAGCCCACCCATTACCAACATCATCAGGAAAATGTCCCAGGGCCCAGCCTGTTTCCTATTTAACCATTTGCCTACTGGGCACTTTTACCCCCTTCCTGCTCAGGCCAATTTTCAGCGCTGTCACACTTTGAATGACAATTATGCGGTCATTGCAACACTGTAGCCACATTTTTATCATTTTTTTCACACAAATAGAGCTGTCTTTTGTTGGTATTTAATCACCACTGTTTTTTTTTTTATTTTTGCTAAACAAACAGAAAAAAAAATAATAAAAAATAAAAATAAACAAAATTTTTTTTCATAGTTTGTTATAAAATTTAGCAAACAGGTAATATTTCTCCTTCACTAATGTGTGCTGATGAGGCTGCAGTGATAGGTGGTATTGATGGGCTCTGATAGGCGGCACTGATAGGTGGTGCTGATAGGCACTAGGGATGGGCGAGCGGTTAGGCCTGAGCATAAGTTTCGGTTGAACTTTCGTTGTTCGGACGTTCGGAGAACAGCTGAACAAACGGGACGTTCGACCGTTTGCTCGGCCCCCCGAACCGACCACAATGCATTGTGGCGTTGAACAGTGTATTGCAAGCCTTGATTGGCTGAAGCAGTGAAAGCTTCAGCCAATCGGGGCACAGAGCACTGTCAGAGTCATGACTGGACACTGTCATCATGACTTTATCCAATCATGGCTCATTCCCGCACCACAGTATAAAAGTATTCTTTCAATGGCAGCCATTTTCAATGTGATTTTGATGTGGAGAGAGATAGATAGAACAGGGCTCTGTTCAGTGCTATTAGTTAGTGTGCTATACTGTGCTATTTTGCTTCAATTGTCAGTGTAGAATATTAGTTTAGTGTCAGTCTAGGGATAGTGTGAGTGTAGTGAGGAGGACCATCATTCAGCTTTTCACAGTGTGCAGCTAGAGTAGGGACAGCTCAGATAGTTTCAGTGTAGTGTAGTGAGACCGTGTCAGTAATCTTGACATTAGTATATAGCTAGAGTAGGGACAGTTCAGATAGCTTCAGTGTAGTGACGGTTGAACACTGTCTATTTTGATTGCGTTACTGCCAGTTTAACGCCATATTGTATTGCGTGCGTTACTGCTAGTTTAACGCCATATAGTTTTGCGTGCGTTACTGCCAGTTTAACGCCATATAGTTTTGCGTGCGTTACTGCCAGTTTAACGCCATATAGTTTTGCATGCAATACTGCCAGTTTAACGCCATATAGTTTTGCATGCATTACTGCCAGTTTAACGCCATATAGTTTTGCATGGGGTACTGCCAGTTTAACGCAATATAGTTCTGTGTGCGTTACTGCAAGTTTAATGCCATATAGTTATGTGCGTTACTGCCAGTTTAATGCCATATCGTTTCGTGTGCGTTACTGCCAGTTTAAAGCCATATAGTTCTGTGCATCAATGTATGTTTGGCGCATTATATTGCAGTATATTATATTGTATCTGTGGAGTGTATCTGCGTAGTGTGAGTACTCAAATTAAAGGACACCAAACCCCTCTTTACATTGATTAAAGTGCATCTATGTACAGATTTCAACTTCTCCTTTACATTTGCTTATAAGCACCGCCCCCTCCCTCCCAATAATGTCTGGGAGAACAACAAGGAGAGGCAGACGTTTCCTTGGCACTGTAAGGGGGCCAGCAACAAATGTGTCCACAGGCAAAGGTGGGCATGGTAGTCAGTCCTCAGGCAGGGCATCGTTTCCTCTGTTTAGTGAGTTTGCCCGTGCTATCCAGCCACAGCATGCAGAGGAGGTGGTGGACTGGCTTACTAAACCTTCCTCATCCTTTGTCACACAAGCAGAGACAAGTGTGCAGTCCCCTGCAGTTGCCAGAGTGGATAAACCTGCCTTCTTGTCCACATCTATTCCTGCCATAGCCCTAATATCAGCCATTGAGGAGTCAGCTGAGTTATTTGACCACAGCATCAGCCACTTGCTCCTGGATGATGCCCAGCCATTACTGGATTCAGATGCTGGTTCTGAGGTTGAGGATGACAGGAACATGAGCCTAGAGAGGGGGAGGAACACTGGTAGACAAATTGGCATTCATTGTGTAAAAATTACTAAAGCGCTGGTGTGAATTATTGTATCAAATAGTGAACCAAAAATTATGTTAAGATGAACAAATGATAGTAACTGCTATTATTGTGTTATGTGCTGATATCACAAAAAAGTAAATATATAAAAAGTTAATAAAGCGCTACCATCAACCTTAATATAGCACAGTGATCCAATAAATAATGTGATCTAATAAAGGATGTGATCCTATAAAGAATAAATAAACTAATCATATTTACATGTAAACCACACTAGGTATAAATTAATTACTGTTCTTCCAAAATGCTTGTAGATTTCTGGAGATGCTGGGAAAAAAGTCAAATACCACTCATTTGTGAGATAAAACACAAAAGGACAATGATTCCCAAATGATCAGGTGTGTAGTCTCTGATGTTTTTCACATGTGGTGGATTGCTTTCATACTTTCATTGCTTTCAATCCTTCATAGATCAATATCGCTCGAATAAAGAAAGAACATACCTCATTGTGCAAATAAACTAAAAACGACATGTGGGTAATAAAACACAATTGCACTCATACATGCCCCGCAATAAGATCGCATTTAAGAAGGTCACTTAGCTTTTTTCTTGCTCACACAGCACTGGGGTTACTGCTACTACTCCTACGCGTTACATCACTGGCACGTGACTTTATCAAGGTAATATATGCAACTGACCTTCTTAAATGCGATCTTATTGCGGGGCATGTGTGAGTACAATTGTGTTTTATTACCCACATGTCCTTTTTAGTTTATTTATTTGCGCAATGAGGTATGTTCTTTCTTTTATTCAAGCGATATCGATCTATGAAGGATTGAAAGCAATCCACCATATGTGAACAACATCAGAGACTACACACCTGATCATTTGGGTATTGTTGTCCTTTTGTGTTTTATCTTACAAATTAGTGGTATTTGACTTTTTTCCAAGCATCTCCAGAAATCTACAAGCATTTTGGAAGAACAGTAATTAATTTATATCTAGTGTGGTTTACTGGACACTTATATATGATTAGTTTATTTATTCTTTATAGGATCACATCCTTTATTGGATCGATGTGCTATATTAAGGTTGATGGTAGCGCTTTATTAACTTTTTATATAAATTGGCATTCATGTTCCCCAAGCCGTAGCGTATTACCAAGTTGTGTCCAGTGGTAATGATGAAGATGGAGGAGATGGAGATGATGATGATGAGGTCACTAATGCGACTTGGGTGCCAGATAGAGCAGAGGAGGAAACTGAAAGTGAGGCGGCACAACCCCAAGGAGATCGGCATCAAGAAAGAGTAGAGAGCAGCCACCCTATTCCATTACATTCTGCAGCTGTTATCTCCCGGCCCACTCCCCATAGCTCAGCTGTCTGGGCCTTTTTCAGAACATCTGCAGCAGATTGCACTGTTGCTAGCTGCAAACTGTGTCACAGGCACATCAAACGTGGCAAAAACACCAACCATTTGGGTACCACATGCCTAACAAGGCATTTAACATCCAACCACTCAGCCCATTGGCAAGAGCACCTAAAAGCCACACAAAAGGGGCACAAATCTGTCCCTCCTCCTTACCCACTTCAGTCTGCCCCTGCGATACCGAGTCATTACCTTTCAGCAGCCTCCACTGACAGGGATGATGGTATAGCACAGGGTGTCCAAGGTCCTAGCAGCTCATCTACCAGCAGCACACCACCAGCTGTAGACTGTAGCTGGCAATTTCTCTGCCCCATCTTCTGCAGCGGAAAAAAATACAGTCCCTGCCACCCACATTCTTGCTTTCATCAAGATTATCTCTATAGGGTTACGGTGGAAAGGCGCCACCAACACCCAAAGACCAATTTTAACGCACCCGTTACTTCTATCCAAAGTCAAAGTGACACCAGAATGTATCCACAAAATCTCTAATCTTGTTTCCAGGGCACTACATTGTGGCCTCATACACACTGGCTCCCCAACTGTTGCTGAGCAAAATAAAGGCAGCTTGCAGGAAAAATGTCATTTTTTTGGGCTTTATAAATTCAGTTATTGCTGCAGCAGATTCTAGGCATGGTACAGATCTGCCACTTTACAGTTAAACTAAAGGGAACCCCCTGGCACTATATCGAAAGGAATTTTTTATTTTTAGGCTTTCACTTTAAAAATAAAAAAAATCACTGCTCGTTTAATAATTACGTTTTTCACAAACTTTGTTTTTATTGATCTATGTCCCCCAGGGCAGGACTTGAACCCCTATAACCACTGTATGCCTCATTACTTGCATTTAAGCTTTCAAAATGTGCATTTTGATATTTAACGTTCAGGTCCCATTGACTTTAATGTGGTTCGGGTCCGAACGTTCGCGGTGTTCAGAAGTTCTGGTCCGAACCGAACAGGGGTCCGTTCAGCCCATCCCTAATAGGCACTAGTAGGCAGCACTGATCGGTGACACAGATGAGGAAGCACTGATTGGCAGCACTGGTGGGCACTGATTGGCTGCACTGGTGAGCACTGATAGGCAGCACTATTGGGACTGCACTGATAATCCGGACACTGGTAATCAGTTCCCTGATTATCAGTGTAGATGTCCCTTTAACACAAGCCAGTTATCGCCTCTCTTCTCCTCTCCTCCCGCTATCAGCATTATGAAAGGAAAGTCAATAACCAGCTTGTATTCACATCGTGATCAACTGTCATTGGACACAGCTGATCCTGTGGTAAAGGCCCTTTACCCCAATCTGTGATCAGCTGAGTCTGAAGGACCCAGCGATCACAGAGCGCGTGGCCTGTGTGCCACAGGGGGTGCGCGGGCAGCGCAATCATGGGAGGACGTCACTGGACCCCACCAACCTGAACAACTTAAGACCCATCTCATTGCTCCTATTCACCTCTAAAGTTCTAAAATGCTTAGTCTACAACTGTCTTAGCTCCTACCTCAGTGAAAATAACCTTATTGACCCTTTACAGTCTGGCTTTCGCTCACAGCACTGCACAGAACCTGCCTTACTAAAACTCACTAATGATTTACTAACTGTTAAACCAACAGCCAGTACTCCATACTCCTACTACTTGACCTCTCTGCGGCCTTTGATACTGTTGACCACCCGCTCCTTCTCAATAAACTACATTCCCTTGGCCTCCGAGATTCTGCTCTATCCTGGTTCTATGCCTATTAATCACAGCGCTCCTTCAGTGTCACCTAAAACTCTCCTCCTCTCTCTTCCCCATTGCCCCTTTCTGTGGGGGTCCCCCAAGGCTCTGTTCTTGGACCCCTTCTCTTCTCTATCTACACCTCCTCCCTTGGTCACTTGATAACCGCCCACGGCTTCCAATACCATTTATACGCTGATGACACCCAAATCTATCTGTCTACTCCTCACCTCACTCCTTCAGTCTCCTCTCGCATTACTAACTTACTAACTAACATATCAGCATGGATGTTGCACCACTTCCTTAAACTAAATCTCTCTAAAACTGAGCTATTAATATTCCCTCCTGCCTGTGCCCCCCCCCATGACTTTTCCATCAAAATCAACAATGTAACCATCAGTCCCTCTCCTCATGCCAGGGTACTAGGTGTAATCCTAGACTCTGACTTGTCATTTCAGCCTCAAATCCAATCGTTGTCAAAAGTTTGTAGAATTCACCTCCGTAACATCTCTAAAATTCGCCCCATTTTAACAAATGAAACCACCAAGCTCCTCATTCACTCCCTTGTTATCTCTCGCTTTGACTATTGCAACTCCCTTCTCATTGGCCTGCCTCTCCATAGGCTATCCCCTCTTCAGTCTATCATGATTGCTGCTGCCAGACTTATCCACCTTACCAACCGCTCAGTGTCTGCCAACCCTCTACTTCAATCCCTACACTGGCTCCCAATCACCCAGCGAATTAAATTCAAAATACTAACCACAACATACAAAGCCATTCACAACTCTGCCCCGAGCTACATCACCAATCTTGTCTCTAAATATCACCCAAATCGTCCTCTCCGCTCTTCTCAAGACCTCCTACTCTCAAGCTCTCTCATCTCCTCCTCTCATGCTCATCTCCAGAGCCTCTCCCATCCTTTGGAACTCGCTACCTCCACCTGTCCGGCTATCCCCTACTCTTGCTACCTTCAGGCGATCCCTGAAAACTCATCTCTTCAGGAAAGCCTATAACATCTATAACTAATCTTTTACCACTTCCATCAGCTCATTCCCCAAAGTTACAACCTTTTGTACCACCTGCCCCACCCTATTAGATTGTAAGCTCTTCTGAGCAGGGCCCTCTTATCCTCCTGTATCTTGTATTATAACTGTATTGTCTTCCTTTTATATTGTAAAGCGCTGTGTAAACTGTTGGCGCTATATAAATCCTGAATAATAATAATAATAATGTACGCCCTCCTGGCAAAGTAAGCCCGCACTGTAGCCATAATTCGGCTACAGCAACTTCTAGCACTTAGACTTATTTGGAGTTCAGTTGTGTTGTTTGTTACAGATTTACTTATCTACATGTTTACATTGTGACAGGAAGCCAGGAAAACGATTGGTTGTGTACAGGATGGGAGTTATATTCGTCCCAGTTTCATGCAGTATAGAAACTGTTTTCCTTTTTGTGCTATGTCATGAGCTTGGGGGGTTGACAAGCTCAGTTGAAGCAGGTTGAGTACTCTGGGCTCTATAAAACTCCCAGGCTGCCAGTCTGGGGAGCAGCAACTGCTCTGCGGTGAGACTAAAGCTGGACCTTATACACAATACAATTTTCTTATTCAATTTTCTTTAGATTTACCTTCAACTATGTTGTGCAAGGGCCTGCCTGATCTCGGTGTTTAGGTTTGATCTCCTATTATATGGTTTTGGTAAATCAAAATGAAAGTTGTACAAGAAAATTGTATTATGTATGGCCAGCCTGTGTGAATAAGGACTCTAATTCTGTGTGATAGTCAGGTGCCTGGACAGCGGTAGGCTGTTCCAGGACAAATAGTTAGGTCCCTGTGTTTGTAGTTACAAGCCCAAGGTGACAAGGGTTTATTTTCTGTTTTTTTTTATTTTTGCCATTTTCGTACCAGCGCTTTATAAACACAAACGTTGTAAATAAACCACAATTGTGTTTCACCAAGATCCTGCTGTCTTGCTGTGCCTTTCACCATTGCTGAGACTCATCCAGGAAGTCACGAGTCACGCACAACCCGCTACTGAGCTAATTCCTCACAACATGTTGATCCTTGTTCAATATATATATATATATATATATATATATATATATATATATATATATATATATATATATATATACACTATATTGTCAAATGTCTTGTACACACAATCAGATTTTCAGATGACCGTTCGTCCGTTTTTTGTTGCATGCTAGTCTCATGTCGAAAGTGAAGAGGTTACTCACCATTTGAACATTTTCGTACGACAGAATACAACTTCAGAAGTGACGTCATGTTTTGAATAGTTTTGTATGTATTCTTTTGTTTCTGAGCATGCATAGTCTTTCTCTTACGATTTTTTTCATATGAAAACTGTACTAACTAAACGAAAATTCACATGTTGAGTTCACGTGCGACAAAAATTTTATAGTTTGCACATCCAGCTTTTGTCTGACGAAAAACTAGAATCGACTGTCGAAAGCACCATACTAATGATCCGAAAATTATCCGATCGTTCATCGGACGTAATTTTACTTCTGATTTTCTTATCGTGTGTACAGGCCTTTAGTCTGTAGGGTTCAATATTAAATTGGCCCACCCTTTGAAGCTATAACAGGATCAACTCTTCTGGGAAGGCTGTCCACAAGGTTTACGAGTGTGTCTATGGGAATGTTTAACCATTCTTCTAGAAGTGCATTTGTGAGGTCAGGCACTGATGTTGGACGAGAAAGCCTAGCTCACAGTCTGAACTCTAATTCATCCCAAAGGTGTTCTATCGGGTTAAGATCAGGACTCTGTGCAGGCAAGTCAAGTTCCTCCACCCCAAACTCGCTCATCCATGTCTTTATGGACCTTGCTTTGTGCACTGGTGTGCAGTCATGTTGGAACAGGAAGAGCCAACCCCAAACTGATCCCACAAAGTTGGGAGCATGAAATTGTCCAAATGTCTTGGTATGCTGAGGCCTTAGGAATTCTCTTCACTGGAACTAAGAGACCAAGCCTAACCCCTGACAATCAACCCCACACCATAATCCCCTCTCCACCAAATAATTTGGACCAGTGCAGAAAGCAAGGTCCATAAAGACATGGATGAGCGAGTTTGGGGTGGGAGAACTTGACTAGTCCTGACTTCAACAAGATAGAACACCTTTGGGATTAATTAGAGCGCAGACTGGAGCCAGGCCTTCACGTTCAACATCAGCGCCTGACCTCACAAATGCGCTTCTGGAAGAATGGTCAAGCATTCCCATAGACACATTTCTAAGCCTTGTGGACAGCCTTCCCAGAAGAGTTGAAGCTGTTATAGCTGCAAAGGGTGGGCCAACTCAATATTGAACCCTACGGACTAAGAGGGATGCCATTAAATTTCATGTGCATGTAAAGGCAGGCTTCCCAATACTTTTGACAATATAGTGTGTGTGTGTGTGTGTGTGTATGTTTATGTATATATATATATATATATAATATATTATAATATAATTTTTTTTCCCAAGGTCTCAAGTGTGAATGGGGAGCAAGTGTGTTAAATTTGGTGTTATCGCTCTCACTCTCTCATACTGGTCACTGGAAGTTCAACATAGTTACATAGTAGGTGAGGTTGAAAAAAGACAAAAGTCCATCAAGTCCAACCTATGTGTGTGATTTTATGCCTGCATTACATTGTATATCACTGTATGTTGCGGTCGTTCAGGTGCTTATCTAATAGTTTCTTGAAACTATCAATGCCCCCCCGCTGAAACCACCGCCTGTGGAAGGGAATTCCACATCCTTGCCACTCTTACAGTAAAGAATCCTCTATGTAGTTTAAAGGTAAACCTCTTTTATTCTAATTTTAATGAATGGCCACGAGTCTTCTTAAACTCCCTTCTGTGAAAAAGTTTTATCTTTATTGTGGAGTCACCAGTATGGTATTTGTATATTGAAATCATATCCCCTCTCAGGCGTCTCTTCTCCAATAAGTTCAGTGCTCGCAACCTTTCCTCATAACTAATATCCTCCAGACCCTTTTTCAGCTTTGTTGCCCTTCTTTGTACTCGCTCCGTTTCCAGTACATCCTTCCTGAGGACTGGTGCCCAGAACTGGACAGCATACTCTAGGTGCGGCCGGACCAGAGACTTGTAGAGTGGGAGAATTATCATTTTATCTGGAATTAATCCCCTTTTTAATGCATGCCAATATTCTGTTTGCTTTGTTAGCAGCAGCTTGGCATTGCATGCCATTGCTGAGCCTATCATCTACTAGAACCCCCGGGTCCTTTTCCATCCTAAATTCCCCCAGAGGTTCTCCCCCCAGTGTATAGATTGCATTCATATTTTTGCCACCCAAATGCATTATTTTACATTTTTCTACATCGAACCTCATTTGTCATGTAGTTACCCACCCCATTAATTTGTTTAGATATTTTTGCAAGATTTCCACATCCTGCGGAGAAGTTATTGCCCTGCTTAACTTAGTATCCTCTGCAAATACAGAGATTGAACTGTTTACCCCATCCTCCAGGTCGTTTATGAACAAATTAATTACTTCAATACCAGGCACTTATACAACTTCCTGCCCAAGCCAATTTTCAGCTTTCAGCGCTGTCACAAATTGATGGGCTGGCACTGATGATGGGCACTCATAGGCAGCACTGATGGGTACTTATGGGTGGCACTGATGGATACTTATGGGTGGCACAGATGGTCACTGATAGGTGGGCACGGATGGGCACTGATAGGTGGCACTGATGGACACTGATGGGTGGCATTGCTGGGCATCACTGATTTTATTTGTGCCACAGAGGTTCCAGTCAGTGCCCATTTGTGGGCACTGATTGGCATATGTTGGGCATTAATTTGCACATGTAGATGGCCATGGGGGATGTACCTGGCCATCCACATGTTAGATGCTTCCCTGGTGGTCCTGGCGGCTTCCCTGGTGGTCCAGTGTGGGCATCCAAGGGGGGGCTGCGCTGATAAACAATGAGCACAGACCCCCCCTGTCAGGAGAGCCGCCGATTGGCTCTCCTCTACACGCGTCTGTCAGACGCGAGTGAGGAAAAGCCGATCAATGGCTTTTCCTGTTTACATTGTGATCATCCGTGATTCGACATGACTGATCACATGGTAAAGAGCTTCCGTCGGGCACGCGGCGGCTGTTATCCTGCAGGACGTCATATGACGCCCAGTCAGGATAACTGAACCACTGCCGGGCCTTCATTCTGATATAGGCTAGGTGGGAAGTGGTTTAACAGGATTGGTCCCAGCACAGAACCCTGGGGGACCCCACTACCCACCCCTGAGCATTCCGAGTACTCCCCATTTATCACCACCCTCTGAACTCGCCCTTGCAGCCAGTTTTCAATCCATGTACTCACCCTATGGTCCATGCCAATGGACCTTATTTTGTACAGTAAACGTTTATGGGGAACTGTGTCAAATGCTTCTACAAAATCCAGATACACCACGTCTAAGGGCCTTCCTTTATCTAGATGGCAACTCACATCCTCACAGAAGGCTAATAGATTGGTTTGGCAAGAACGATTCTTCATGAATCCATGCTGATTACTGCTAATGATACCATTCTCATTACTAAAATCTTGTATATAGTCCCTTATCATCCCCTCCAAGAGTTTACATAAATAACTGGTCTGTAATTCCCAGGGATGTATTTTGGGCCCTTTTTAAATATTGGTGCTACATTGGCTTTTCTCCAATCAGCTGGTACCATTCTAGTCAGTAGACTATCAGTAAAAATTAGGAACAATGGTCTGGCAATTACTTGACTGAGTTCCCCAAGTAACCTCGGGTGCAAGCCATCTGGTCCCGGTGATTTATTAATGTTAAGTTTCCCAAGTCTAATTTTAATTCTGTCCTCTGTTAACCATGGAGGTACTTCTTGTGATGTGCAATGAGGATAAACACTGAAGTTTTGGTTACTGAAGCCCCCCAATTCCCTCATGAAGACTGAAGAGAAAGGATGGGGAGAATTCAATACCTTCGCCATCTCCCCATCCTTTTGTAACCAGATGTCCTTCCTCATTCTTTATGGGGCCATGGCACCTCATGGCAAAGAACTCTCTGAGGATCTGAAAAAAAGAATTGTTGCTCTACATAAAGATGGCCTAGGCTATAAGAAGATTGCCATGACCCTGAAACTGAGCTGCAGCACAGTGGCCAAGACTATACATCGGTTTGACACGAAAGGTTCCACTCAGAACAGGCCTCGCCATGATCAACTAAAGAGGTTGAGTGCACATGCTCAGCATCATATGCAGAGATTGTCTTTAGGTAATAGACGTATGAGTGCTGCCAGCATTGCTGCAGAGGTTGAAGGGGTGTGGGGTCAGCATGTCAATGCTCACACCATATGCTGCACGCTGCATCAAATTGGTTTGCATGGCTGTCATCCCAGAAAGAAAGCCTCTTCTAAAGATGATACACAAGAAAGCCCGCAAACAGTTTAATGAAGACAAGCAGACTAAGGACATGGAACCATGTCTTGTGGTCTGATGAGACCAATATAAACTTATTTGGTTCAGATGGTGTCAAGTGTGTGTGGTGGCAACCAGGTAAGGAGTAATAAGACAAGTGTGTTTTGCCTACAGTCAAGCATGGTGGTGGGAGTGTCATGGTCTGGGGCTGCATGAGTGCTGCCGGCACTGGGGAGCTACAGTTCATTGAGGGAACCATGAATGCCACATTTACTGTGACATACTGAAGCAGAGCATGATCCCCTCTCTTCGGAGACTGGGCCGCAGGGCAGTATTCCAACATAACGACCCCAAACTCACCTCCAAGATGACCACTGCCTTGCTAATGAAGCTGAGGGTAAAGGCGATGGACTGGTCAATCATGCCTCCAAACCTAAACCCTATTGAGCATCTGTGGGGCATCATCAAAAGGAAGGTGGAGGAGCGCAAGGTATCTAGCATCCACAAGCTCCTTGATGTCGTCATGGAGGAGTGGAAGAGGACTCCAGTGGCAACCTGTGGAGCTCTGGTGAACTCCATGCCCAAGAGGGTTTAGGCAGTGCTGGAAAATAATGGTGGCCACCCAAAATATTGACACTTTGGACCTAATTTGGACATTTTACCTTAGGGGTGTACTCACTTTTGTTGCCAGCGGTTTAGGCATTAATGGCTGTGTGTTGAGTTATTTTGAGGGGACAGCAAATTTACACTGTTATACAAGCTATTCACTCACTACTTAACATTGTAGCAAAGTGTCGTTTCTTCAGTGTTGTCACATGAAAAGATATAATAAGATATCTACAAAAATGTGAGGAGTGTACTCACTTTTGTGAGATACTGTATATACTATTGACCTATCCATCAGGGATACTGGCAAGACATGAGTTTAAGGCCATAATTTGCATGGTATGCCCAAGTCCTAAAATATGGTCGCACTGTAAATAAATAGGAATAAATGAGTTTATAGGCATGATCATGCTTTATGCCTTATATAAATTTATAGCTTAAAAAATGTAGAGATCCCAGGATTGGGAATATGGCGGGCTATATTGCATCAATAAATCGCCATTTGCTGTAGTGCCACTAATTGTTCTCAACTAACTGCCTTTCAGGTAATTTTAAGCCCCTCTAAGAAACCTGCCACACTACTTAGACAATTGTTTGGGGGTATAATTTTTGCTGTTTGCTATTTTATATATTCTTTTGTAGGTTTAATGAGATTTTACCATCTGGATCATGTTCCTTGTAGATAAAGCAGAAGCAGGGTGCAACTACTCAATAAGATTAGAACATTTTTTCAGAGCTACCTGGGTGCAGAAAGGCACAGCTGCATTGGCATGTTCCTGCTATAATAAGCAACACAGGCATGTTGCCACAGTGTCAAGGTAATACATGTTTATATTTTGAATAGGTCTAAGGGCCAGATATAAAGCAGTCATTATGGGATGTCTGTAAATCCAGTTTTGTATGTGTGTGTGTGTGTTTGTGTGTGGGGGGGGGGTCCATTGGCCTGGGGGGTGTCTCCCTCGTACTCTACTGTTGAACCCTGTTTCCTGTCTGATGGGTCTGTGCAAGCATTGGGAGGACATGCCAATAAAATGGGTGGTGTTAGAAAAAAACCTTTATTGATGAAAAATTATTGTTGTCTTATACAATGTATGACGTAATCTTTTGAGTAGTTAGATCCATGCTAACATTGTTTTAGTTAAACTACTTTTAGTTTAGAGGGGTGTGTCCAGGATGCCAATCTGAGAGGACGCAGGGTCCAGGGCTCTGCTGGCGATACAGCAATTACCCTTACTCCTGAATGTTTATATCATCCTAAAACACCCTGCTTTATTCCGGATGTGATACCGAACAAGGCACGGGGGAAAAGACTTTGTTTTCCGTTGTGTGCGGAAGATACAGCCCTGAGAGCGGCCCCACATGTGGCAGTCTCCCCCAAGCACGCTCACAATATGGCTTCGCAGACGGCGGAGGCGAGACTGGGCTTCCAGGAGGTAATGGCGGCGACTGCAACTTGCCAGGCCACCCTCACTAATAAAATCGAAGCCGTGCAGCTGGATGTCGGGCTTATCCGTCAGGACCTAGATAAACTGCGCTCGAGGGTATCGGAGGTGGAGCACCAAGTGGGTCAGATGGAAGACACAGTGGTGGGACATACAGCATCGCTCTGCACCCTCCAAACGAAGATAAAGGCCCTGGAATACAAGGTGGACAATGCCGAAAACAGAAGGAATAACCTCTGAATTGTCGGCATGCCCGAAGGTGTGGATGGGAGAAATCCCACAGTGTTTGTGGAGGACCTGCTGAGAGGCCTTCTACCAGCAGCATAATTTTCACCCTATTTCACGGTAGAACGTGCCCCCCGGATCTCAACTTTAGAGATCGGGATGAGATCCTTTGGGCAGCTCGTAAGGCAGGTGAGTTAAAATACCAAAACGCCAGCTTGCTTTTCTTTCCAGACTACTCCCTTGAAACCCAGAAACTACGTAGGTCATTTGACCAGGTGAAAGTGGGACTCTGGGCGCGAAACATAAAATATAGTGTCCTTTTCCCTGCAAGGTTGAGGATCCAAGATGGAGAGACTGTCAGATTTTTTACACCTCGTGATGTTGTGGCCTGGCTGGAGATGCTGCCTCCCCTTCGCTAGTGATCGGCCGCAAGCCTGTTTCAGTTCAGCTACACAGTTATATCTTTCCTCTTTGTTAATTGCTGAACCTGCTGCAAGCTAAGGATTGGTGAATCATCTCAGCCGCACAAGACAGATACCCTAAATGCATCCCTAGTGCATTGGTAACTCTGGAGGCTAACCTGCAACTCAGCCCTGTACTCAGGCTTCCCACTGCAGGTTAAGGGTCTGTTATGGCTTCATGCAATGAGTTCTGCCTGATTGCTTGGAACTGGATGGACTGCTGTCCCTGGGGATACCATAATGATGACTTAGTTCCTTATATTGATGTAGGCATATTGCCATCTCTGCACTACTGACAGGTCAGATATGGTGTGCATGATAGCTTTATACAACAAAGGCCTAGGATCTTGTTGCACTCCTTTTTTCTGCTTCTTCTGCACCCAAGTGCAAATGAAGTGCTGTCCTATCTACTTCAAGTGCCAGTGGAGGAAACCATTGGGTCTTCCTCCCTGTTGAAAAGGCTAATGGGAACAGCTAACTCTCCCTTTCAATTGGAGACAATAGACTGGATGCACATGGAACTGTCCATATCACTGGATGACTGTTTCTCCCCCAGGCACTGTTTAGTTCATCAGACTCTGACCCATGATACCAGCACTGGGGAAATAGACTGATTTGTGTGGGTTGTTTAGTGAAAACACGGTGGTGAGCAATCTTTACAGCAAGTTTTGCTTACACAATGTTCTTTTTCATTTTGTTCTACTATTTTCTGAGATTCAACTGCTTGGGTCAATGTACATTGGCTCAAAGATAACTAAGTTTTGCACCCCTGGGGGCCCCCAGGAGAATGTCTATGCAACTTTATACCAGCATCTTTGTTGCCCTGTTAGGTAACACCTCTTGCATGCCCTCTATAGAATACCGTTACTGTTGGGGATTGGGGGTATGATACATTGCCAGTCTCGGCTGGGGATGTGGGGAGGGAGGGGTTGTTTTCTGCTGTTGCAGATATTCAGGGTTTTCAGTGTTCTAGTTTTAAATCTGGAGTTGCTTTATTTTTACAGGAGTTGTGATGTCATACATGTTCGATCTGTCTATAATGTGCCAACAAATAATCCGACATTGTGCACAACGAGAAGTGCAAATGGGTCTGACTTTACGCCCCTGGAACCTAAATATGGCGATGGGGTGATACCTGGATTATGGCAAATTATCTACAATCAATAGCTGATGGCTAGTGTATCTGTTATGTCTTGGAATGTCTGGGGCCTAAATTCAGCCACTAAAAGATCTTTGGTTTTCAAATATCTACAGAGGTATAATCCACACATTTGTGTCTTCCAAGAAACCCACTTGATTGGTAATAGAATCCTTGGCCTTAAGAGGGCATGGGTGGGAGCTCACTATCACTCTACCTTCTCTAATTATGCTAGGGGGGTAAGCATATTGGTCCATAAATCCCTCCCACTCCAAATAATGAATATTCGAACGGACCCTGGGGGTAGGTTTGTGATTATACATGTGGTAGTGTATACTAAGCAAATGGTACTGGTGGGCCTGTATATTCCCCTCCTGCAACTGTGCAACTGCTATATGACATTATGCAAATTGTTATGGGTTTTAATACGCAGGAGGTCTTTATACTTGGTGATTTTAACATGGTACCCTCACAGGACATGGATAGACTGCACACAGGAAACGCCCTTCCTCAGAATTGCAGAATTGGGCAGATACCTTTGCTCTTATTGATGTATGACGGCACTTCCACCCTAGGGACAGGGAATATACAGTGGGGACGGAAAGTATTCAGACCCCCTTAACATTTTCACTTTTTGTTATATTGCAGCCATTTGCTAAAATCATTTAAGTTCATTTTTTTCCTCATTAATGTACACACAGCACCCCATATTGACAGAAAAACACAGACTTGTTGACATTTTTGCAGATTTATTAAAAAAGAAAAACTAAAATATCACATGGTCCTAAGTATTCAGACCCTTTGCTCAGTATTTAGTAGAAGCACCCTTTTGATCTAATACAGCCATGATTCTTTTTGGGAAAGATGCTTTTCACACCTGGATTTTGGGATCCTCTGCCATTCCTCCTTGCAGATCCTCTCCAGTTCTGTCAGGATGGATGGTAAACGTTGGTGGACAGCCATTTTTAGGTCTCTCCAGAGATGCTCAATTGGGTTTAAGTCAGGGTTCTGGTTGGGCCATTCAAGAACAGTCATGGAGTTGTTGTGAAGCCACTCCTTCGTTATTTTAGCTGTGTGCTTAGGGTCATTGTCTTGTTGGAAGGTAAACCTTGGGCCCAGTCTGAGGTCCTGAGCACTCTGGAGAAGGTTTTCATCCAAGATATCCCGGTACTTGGCCGCATTCATCTTTCCCTCAATTGCAACCAGTCGTCCTGTCCCTGCAGCTGAAAAACACTCCGACAGCATGATGCTGCCACCACCATGCTTCACTGTTGGGACTGTATTGGACAGGTGATGAGCAGTGCCTGGTTTTCTCCACACATACCGCTTAGAATTAAGGCCAAAAAGTTCTATCTTGGTCTCATCAGACCAGAGAATCTTATTTCTCACCATCTTGGAGTCCTTCAGGTGTTTTTTTTTAACAAACTCCATGCGGGCTTTCATGTGTCTTGCACTGAGGAGAGGATTCCGTCGGACCAATCTGCCATAAAGCCCCGACTGGTGGAGGGCTGCAGTGATGGTTGACTTTCTACAACTTTCTCCCATCTCTCGACTGCATCTCTGGAGCTCAGCCACAGTGATCTTTGGGTTCCTCTTTACCTCTCTCACCAAGGCTCTTCTCCCCCGATAGCTCAGTTTGGCCAGACAGCCAGCTCTAGGAAGGGTTCTGGTCATCACAAACATCTTCCATTTAAGGATTATGGAGGCCACTGTGCTCTTAGGAACCATAAGTGCAGCAGAAATTTTTTTGTAACCTTGGCCAGATCTGTGCCTTGCCACAATTCTGTGTCTGAGCTCTTCAGGCAGTTCCTTTGACCTCATGATTCTCATTTGTTCTGACATGCACTGTGAGCTGTAAGGTCTTATATAGACAGGTGCATGGCTTTCCTAATCAAGTCCAATCAGTATAATCAAACACAACTGGACTCAAATAAAGGTGTAGAACCATCTCAAGGATGATCAGAAGAAATGGACAGCACAGTTAAATAAATAATAATAAATGAGTGTCACAGCAAAGGGTCTGAATACTTAGGACCATGTGATAATTTAGTTTTTCTTTTTTAATAAATCTGCAAAAATGTCAACAAATCTGTGTTTTTCTGTCAATATGGGGTGCTGTATGTACATTAATGAGGAAAAAAAATGAACTTAAATGATTTTAGCAAATGGCTGCAATATAACAAAGAGTGAAAAATATAAGGGGGTCTGAATACTTTCCGTCCCCACTGTACATGCCATTCCACCTCCTACCGGGCACTATCCCGTATAGATCTGGCATACACCTCTACTGGGGCTCTAGGTTGGACAAGAGAGGCAAAACACCTGCCCCGGGGAATCTCGGATCATGCCCCTATCCATATTACCATCTTTCTGGTCAAACCCCCTGGGTTGAAACTGTGGCGTCTGTCCAGGTTCTGGGCAATAGACGTTCAGATACAAGAATCCATGATGGAAGCCATCTGTAATTTTTGGGTCCTGAATGGGGAGTCCGCTAATGCTGCAACTTTATGGGATACATTCAAGGCCTGGATAAGGGGGAAGTATATCTCCCGCATATCCTCTTTGCAGAGGGAGGCTTCTCGGTCCCTGGAGGCCCTGGAAGGTGAGACGGTAAGATGTGAGGCAATGTACGTTCAATCCCCTAATGACACCAATTACTACACATGGCAGACGGTTCTCGGGGATCTTTCCATACATAATATAGAGCAAACCCAAAAATCTATGCTATACTCTAAACAGAACATTTTTGAATATAGTAATAAAAATGGAAGACTGTTAGCCTGGTTGGCAAGGGGTCAGACGACATCCACGCACATAGCAAGTATTCGGGATGCCCGTGAGCAGCTGGTGTCCTCTCCTGAGGACATCAACAGCAGAATTTCTGATTTTTTTAAGGAAGTATACACGTCTAGGACCCAATTTACTCCATCTAAACTGCAGGACTACCTGGGAACTATTCCCTTTCCCACATTGACAGAGGAGCATAGGACTCAACTTGATGGGGATATTTCCCTGGAGGATGTCCAAGCAGGAATTGGGAGTGTACAGAGGGGGAAGTCCCCGGGTGCTGATGGCCTGCCTGCAGAGTTCTACTCCCAGCATACAGATCTCCTCGCGCCTAGATTAACAACCCTCCTCTCTGGGCTAGCGGAGGCAAATGTGCTTCCGAAGTCTATAGAGGAGGCTATCATCATCCTAAACCCTAAGCCCAGTAAAGACTTGCAGGAATGTACATCTTACAGGCCCATATCACTGCTCAACATGGATGCAAACATTTTGGCAAAGATACTGGTCACCCGATTATCCTTGATAATATCAACGTTTAATACATGTTGACCAGACCGGGTTCATGCCAGGCAAAGGCACAGACATAAACATTAGGTGCCTCTTCCTAAACTTATCCCTGACTCACAACAATGCTGGATCTCGGGTTATTGCCTCCCTTGATGCTGAAAAGGAATTTGATTCAGTGGAGTGGGGATACCTGTGGGGGGTGCTGCAACAATTTGGCTTTGGCCCAAGGTTTACCCGCCAGGGGTGTCCCCTATCTCCATCTCTGTTTGCCCTGGCCTTAGAGCCACTGGTAATTTTAGTCAGGGAGTCATTGGAGGTCCAGGGGATGCAGATTGGTAATCTGGAGGAAAAGATATCCCTCTATGCGGACAACGTTCTACTGTATCTAAATGATTCGGGAACATTCCTGTCTGCTGCCCTAGAGATATTTGACAAATTTGTTTCCCTATCAGGTATACAGATCAATTGGACCAAATCAGTCCTCTTCCCTTTAGACACTCAGGCCATTGCTGCGGCTAGGCCCTCATCACGACAATGGGTCACAGAATTTAAATCTCTCGGTGTGAGGGTGACCAGAGACGCTGCCCAGTACTATGCTCTTAATATATTCCCCCTTCTCCGCCTCCTGAGGGAGAGATGTCAAGCCTGGTCAGGACATCCATTGAACCTCATAGGCCGTATAAACATCTTAAAGATGATTATTTTACCAAAGTTCATCTATCTTTTTTGGAACAGCCCGGTGTGGATACCGGCATCTTTCTTTCGGGAGGTGGATAGGTGTATCAATTCCTTTATATGGAATGGATCCATCCCAAGACTGGCAAAAACTACATCGTGCCTACCGACGCATCTGGGGGGTTTGGCCATTCCGAACTTTCGGGTACATTGTTGGGCAGCAATGTTTGTTACAGTGTACTGGTGGTTTGAAGCAAAACTCTCAAACACTGTGGTGTGTGTGGAGGTGGCCCGGCTGGGCTCGCTGCAAGCACTACAAAATTTGGCCTATAGGGGGGTAAGGGCATATGAGGATCTCCGTGCACCAACGAAAGCGGCGATAAAAGTGTGGAATATGGCTTGACGCAGGTTCTTCCACCCAGAACGTTGGTCTCCGGTCCAGCCGCTATGGGGTAACCCTAAACTGCCTCACTTTAGGTCAGTGCCAAATCCTCAGGTCTGGGTACGATTTGGTATACAAACATTAAGAGATATCATGTCTGCAGGCCCCTTACTGACTCTACCCCAATTACTGTAACTAGGACTTATGACCTCCCTGTCTGGATGTATTTCCGGTATGCACAACTTCGCCACGCGGCTAGGGCCCAGTTTCCCACACCTCCAACTCTTCAGTTAGACCTGATGAAAGAACTCCTGTCCAGCGATGGCCTGACGAAGCCTCTCTCTGCACTGTATGGTACCCTGCTCCCTATTGATACACAAAAATTGGATAGACTGGCAAGTGTGGAGGGAGGATATCCCGACCCTGGAGAGGGATGACTGGGAAGGTTGCTTGGAAGATGGTCCCAAACTGGTCATCTCTGCAGGTGATAAGCCCATACAAACTAAATTTCTGCACAGGGTGTACTTTACCCCGGTGCGTATGTCCAGAATATATCCTGATAGAGATCCCCAATGCCCCAGGTGTAGGATACATAAGGGTACATATATGCACATGTTCTGGACTTGTCCTGCTCTGGTGGCCTTTTTGGTCCGGGGTATTCGAACAATTAAATGTTAGACTTGAGCTCTCAGTCCCTATGACACCTGAACTTGCGTTACTTGGTATTCATGTTGATGAACAAAGATCCCATCATAATAAACTGCTAATCTCTCTAAATTACTTTTCTATGCCAAAAAGGAAATCCTATGTAAATGGACCTCTTCTACCCCCCTGCTCTATCCACCTGGGAAGGAAAAATTAATGCTGCCCTACCATTATATAAACTGACGTATATCAGTCGTGGTTACCCCTGGAAATTTGATAATGTTTGGTTACCATGGACAACTTTTTAATTACCTGGCTACAGCTGTATATGGTCCCCCCCCTTCCATATCCTCCCCCGTCCCCCTTCCTCAATCTATCCCTCCCCTTCCCTTTTTAACCCCCCCCCCATCCTTTCTCATTTAATGGGACCTGATTCCTAAGCACAACTTTCTTGATGCGAACTCACACATTTTGCTCTAATATGTACTATACTGATTGAAATTGAACATGTGGCATATGTAATAACAAATTATTGTAATGCATGTCTTCTCCACAAAAGTATGTATTTTTATACTGTATTACTGCTCTCAATAAAGCAATCCTGATTGTTAAAAAAAAAAAAAAAAACTTTTAGTTTATGTTGGAACTACAACTCAATATTATTACCATATATATGTGATCTTTTCTTTTGCTGCCACCACATGTACTTATGTATGCTAATTGTTAAAATTCAATAAACAAATTTGACAAGAAAAATTATTGTTGATGGATTATTGTATAAATGGTGTATCTTTGGCTCCTGAGGAAGTGGACTCGTTCCAGGAAATGCATCGAGCCTCTAAGATCATCATATGTGAACAAGATACATCATACTGTCAATATTGATTTTTATGATTGTGTATAATGTCATCTAAATTATTTTATGTACAAACATTTTAGATGAATTACGTAATAAAATTGGTTTTATATATTAAAACTTATGTTGCGCCACAAAAGTCCCACGTTTTCATACTACTATATTTCAAGGTGCTAGATTAGATATAGGGTTGTGGCAATTATACTTTGCAAATTATATTTCGTTATGTGGTCTTACTGATGCAAAGTATGCTAGAGAACTAACATTATGAGACTGCTTGGGCACAGCTGTTGCCAGGCCAGAAATGTCAGAAACCATTGGACCAATGCCGCAGGGCCAGGCCTATGTCCTAACACTAGAACACCAGTGTAACACTAGTCAGATCAAAATGCTTTGAAATTCTAAATCTAATTGGTGCTCATGAGCAACAATCAGTGGCGTCGGTGGGGGGGTCACCGTGGCTGAAGCCCTGAGTGGGTCCCCAAAAAGCCCTGAGTGGGTCCCCAAAAAGCCCAGAGTCTTGAGTAGGCACCGTTCTATTTATAGCCCCGAGTCCTGTTGAGCGGGGACCAATCTTATCCAGAGCGCCACTGAGTCACATCGCAGGTCCCACCTTCTGGAGCCTGCAGCGCTGATGGATGTCCCAATGGTGGGACCGCGGGACATGTGACTCCATCATAGGCGCTGCAGGTTCCAAAAGGCGGGAATTACAATGCAGCTGCCACGGGAGATACCCGCTCGGTTCTCCTCCGGCTGCCTGCTGTGAAGATGGGCACACACCGCACACCACGGCTGAGCTGCTGCTGCAGGACACATGAAGTCTCCTGGTCAGGTAGGTCAGTGTGTGTCACTAGCGTCACTGTATGTATGTCAGGAAGATAGGTCAGTGTATGTATGTCAGGTAGGTCAGTGCGTGTCAGGTAGGTAGGTCAGTGTATGTATGTCAGGTAGGTAGATCAGTGTATGTATGTCAGGCAGGTAGGTCAGTGTGGCAGGCAGGTAAGTTTAGTGGTCAGCATTGATGGGCACCGGTAAGCCAGGCAGCAACCAACAAGTGAGCTTACCCCCCGACACACAACCACACCGCCCAGCCAAAAAACCCTGCGCTGCCGCCGAAGTTGCATTCCCTCTATAGACATGAGATAGATAGCCTATATTACCAAAAGTATGGGGACGCCTGCCTTTACATGCACATGAACTTTAATGTCTTAGTCCATAGAGTTCAATATTGAGTTGGCCCACCCTTTGCAGCTATAACAGCTTCAACTCTTCTCAGAAGGCTCTCCATAAGGTTTAGGAGTGTGTCTATGGAAATGTTTGATCGTTCTTCCAGAAGCGCATTTGTGAGGTCAGGCACTGTGGACGAGAAGGCCTGGCTCCTAGTCTCTGCTCTAATTTAACCTAAAGGTGTTCTATCGAGTTGCGGTTACATAGTCAGGTTAAAAAAAAGACACAAGTCCATCTAGTTCAACCTGTAAAAGGGGAAATAAAAAGAAAAAGCATATCATACAATCCCATATACACAATTCTATACCCACAGTTGATCCAGAGGAAAGCAAAAAATCCCAGCAAAGCATGATCCAATTTGCTCCAAGAGGGGAAAAAATTCCTTCCTGATCCCCCGAGAGGCAATCGGATATTCCCTGCATCAACTTTACCTATACAGTGGGGAAAATAATTATTTGATCCCCTGCAGATTTTTTAAGTTTGCCCACTTACAAAGAAATGAAGGGTCTATCATTTTTATCATAGGTGTGTTTTAAATGATAAAGACGGAATACCAACCAAAAATCCGGAAAAAAAAACGCATAAAACAAATGCTATAAATTAAAGTGGAGTTCCACTTGTTTTTTCGTTTATTAAAAGTCAGCAGCTACAAAAAGTGTAGCTGCTGACTTTTAATAAACAGACACTCGCCTGTCCCATGGTCCAGCGATGCGGCCGCATGGAGCCTCACTCCTCTTTGCGGCGGCATTATAGCAACAGTGGGCACCCGGCTGTGACAGCTTGTGGCTTCACAGCCGGGCGCACACTACGCTTTGCTAGTGGCCAAGCAATCTTCTGGGACCTGTGACGTGTCCCAGAAGATTGCAGAGAGGGAAGGGGAGAGGAGAAGAGACATAAACAGGAAGTAGGACAGGAAATCCCTCTCAAAACAAGGTACCCACTCCCCCCCCAAAAAAAATTAAATGCCAATGTGGCATGTAAGGGGGCGAGGAGTGCTTAAAGTGGAAGTTCCACATTTAGGTGCAGTTTAGTTAGTAATATAAGTATTTGATCCCCAAGCAAAACATGACTTTGTACTTGGTGGAGAAACCCTTGTTGGCAAGCACAGAGGTAAAACATTTCTTGTAGTTGGTGACCAGGTTTGCACACATCATAGGAGGGATTTTGGTCCACTTTTCTTTACAGATCTTCTCTAAATCGTTAAGGTTTCTTGGCAACTCGAAGTTTCAGCTCCCTCCATAAATTTTCTATAGAATTAAGGTCTGGAGCAGGGGCGGCCCATCCATTAAGGAGGGCACATGGGTGCTGCCCCCTCTATCCACGCCACCCCCTATATAAATAATGGCTAGTTTCATGCATAGCATGAATCTATCCACGGCCGCTGTGGCCACCCCCTATTTCTGCATCCAGCCCCTTTCAGAACGCCAGGTGTATGAATTACAGCAGTGGGGTTTTTTTTTTAAGCACCTGATTAGAGCCATAATAGGCTTCAAAATAGGGTGGACTCGTGGCGCAGAGCATTGCACTCTGAGCCCACCCAGGTGTGTTAGAAAAGCAAATGAATATTCGCTTTTCTAACGCCTCTCAGCCAGCACGGGTCTGATACCCGTCACCTGATATCCTGAAAGGACAGGTGATCCCATTGGACTCCTAGCAGGAGGAAAGAAGAGACGCACGGCAGAAGCATGGAGGACATAGGCGCTGCCACCTGACCCGCTGCCCGTCCCACAGCTCACCGCTGCCTGACACGCCGCCCATCCCACAGTTCACCGCTGCCTGACCTGTCGCCCGTCCCACAGCTCGCCGCCGTCACCCACTGCCTAACCTGCCACCAAGATGGGGTAAGTGCTGGGCAGACGAGTGGGGGGGTGCGGGTTGAATGCCACTGAGGGGTTTAGGGTTGTGCTAGTTAAGTGCTGCGGTGGGGGGATTGTGCTGGTTAGGTGCCGTCAGGGGGTCACAGTGGCTGCAGTTTCTGGGCACAGTGGTTGCAATTGTTGGACACAGTGAGGTTGCAATTGATGGACACAGTGACTGCAATTGATAGGCACAGTGGCTGCAATTGATGGGCACAGTGGCGCTGCATATTATGGGCACAGTGGCTGCAATGGATGGGCACAGTGAGGTTGCAATGAATGGACACAGTGAGGTTGCAATTGATGGGCACAGTGATTGTAATTGATGGACACAGTGGCTGTAATTGATGGGCACAGTTGCTGCAATTGATGGGCAGTGAGGCTGCAATTTATGTTTTTTTTTCCAGTATTTTTCAGTTTGTTCGCCCCCCCCCCCCCCCCAAAAAAAATTTCGAGCACCAGCCGCCAATGGTCTGGAGATTGACTAGGCCAATGTGCTTCTTCTTAAACCACTCCTTTGTTGCCTTGGCCATATGTTTTGGGTCATTGCCATGCTGGAAGACCCATCAACAACCCATCTTCAGTGCTCTGGCTGAGGCTGAGAGAAGAAGGTTCTCATCCAAGAGTTTACAATACATGGCCCCGTCCATTGGCCCCTTAATGCGGAAAAGTTGGCCTGTACCTTTAGCAGAGAAACTGCCCCAAAGCATCATGTTTCCACCTCCGTGCTTTACTGTAGGGATGGTGTTCTCAGGGTCATAGTCAGCATTTTTCTTCCTCCAAACGAGTCACGCTAATACCAAAGAGCTCAATTTTGGTCTCATCTGACCTCAGCACTTTCTCCCAATCCTTCTCAGAAAATCATTTAGATTTGCATTGGCATGACTGTACATATGCTTTCTGGGGGAGAGGACTTGCTGTGTTTGGAGGAAAAATTCAGACTATGACCCTAAGAGTCAAGCATGGAGGGGGAAACCTTATGCTTTGGGGCTCTTTCTCTGCTAAAGGTACATCCACATAGAGGGGCCAATAAATGGGCCCATGTATTGTAAAATCTTGGATGAGAACCTTCTTCCCTCAGCCAAAATACTGAAGATGGGTCATGGATGGGTCGTCTTTCAGCATGACAATGAAGCAAAACTTATATATATATATATATATATATATATATATATATATATATATATATATATATACACTTATATATATATGTGTGTGTGTGTGTGTTTTTACAGGACTTTATATATTTTGTGATATCAGGATGAGCCCAGCTTAGATTTTAAAAGTACTTCTTTTTTTCTGGTTCTCAAAAGCTGTTGAATATTTTAGGCGGTTGATAATTAAGTTACTCTTCAGACTTTGTGTCATTACCTGGTTGGGGGTCTCCTGATATGCTAATTTCGGAATTGGTTATATTAACCACTTCCCTACCCAGCCATAGACATATGACGTCCACAGATGGGATCTCCCATCCTGGGTGGACGTCATATGACGGCCTGGGATTCCCGGCCGTCTAGGGGGCGCGCGCGTGCCCGCCGCGTTGCTCGGGACCCGGCGGCCGCGATGTCCGCCAGGCACCCGCGATTGCCCGTTAACCGGGCCGGACCGTGGATCTGTGTGTGTAAATACACAGATCCACGTCCTGTCAGTTGTGAGGAGAGCGATCTGTGTTCCTAGTACAGCGGAACACTGATCGGTCTCCTGCCCTTGTACGTCCCCGCCCCCTACAGTTAGAAACACTCCCTTAGGAAACATATTTAACCCCTTGTGTCCCCCTAGTGGTTAACCCCTTCACTGCCTGTCACATTTACACAGTAATCAATGCAATTTTATAGCATTGATCGCTGTATAAATGTGAATGGTCCCAAAAATGTGTCAAAAGTGTCCGATATGTCCGCCATAATGTCGCAGTCACGAAAAAAAATTGCGATCGCCGCTAAAAAAAAAAAAAAATAATTAAAAAAAAAATGCCATAAATCTATCCCGTATTTTGTAGGCGCTATAACTTTTGCGCAAACCAATGAATATACGCTTATTGCGATTTTTTTTTTTTTTACCAAAAATATGTAGAAGAATACGTATCGGCCGAAACTGAGGAAAAAATGTGTTTTAAAAAAAAAAAATTGTGATATTTATTATAGCAAAAAGTAAAAAATATTGTGTTTTTTTCAAAATTGTCGCTCTTCTTTTGTTTATAGCGCAAAAAATAAAACCGCAGAGGTGATCAAATACCATCAAAAGAAAGCTCTATTTGTGGGGAAAAAAGGACGTCAATTTTTTTTGGGTACAACGTCGCACGACCGCGCAATTGTCGTTTAAAGTGCGACAGCGCTGAAAACTAAAAATTGGCCTGGGAAGGAAGGGGGTGAAAATGCCCTGTATTGAACCGGTTAAGATCAAAGAGGGCTAACTGTTTTTAAGGCAGACACAGAGGCACTAAAGAGAGTCTAATGTTTAAGCATGATGGCTAACTGGAATTGAACTTTCAGCCAATCAGGATTCAATACCACTTCTGAACCAATGAGGTGATCCTGAGGTTTGATTGGTCGGAATGGATTATTCTAACAACATAAAAACTAAAGCCTAGAGATGCTAAAGCTCTCTTCAGCTCACAGTCTAGATGAAAGATGGCCACATGTAAGAATGTCTGTGTAATGTATTCTTATCTCTTTCTTTAATTTTTCCCTAACCTTTTTCTATTGTAGGATTTTGCCTTGATACATCATTAATCTCTTGATAGTATGTGTATGACCATTATAGCAATATTTTGTATCATTGGTAACATCATTGTTTTTAAGGTTGTATCATTTATGTTATAGTTGCTAACCTCGGACTAATACAAGTTTCTTTTCTGTACAATAGTAAGTTTAAATAAATTTGATTGTTACCCTTTTCTCCCAGGTATAATTTGTTCTTAATTCCATGGGTTGATTCATATAGATAAAAGGTTTTAATCAGTTATGTTAGGTATCATTAACCATATAAGTGAGGTAGGTAAAAATTGCCTTATCAGTGGGCAAACTTACAAAATCTGTTGGGGATCAAATAATTATTTTCCCCTCTGTAAATGTTAGTATCCAGTTACCGAATTTATCGGCGTATAACACGCACTTTTTTCCCCCTAAAATCAGGGGAAAGTCGTGGGTGCGTGTTATACGCCGATCCCCGCTATCGCTATGTGAATGTCGGCGATCGCCGCCGACATTTACATAGCGAGTAGTTTCAAATATTGCGCCGCGGACTTCGGAAGGACTCGGCGGTGCTGAACGGGCGCCGCCGAAATCACAGAGCCGAGATACACATAGTCGGGTGTATTCGGCTCTTTCCGGCGCCGCTCACTGTCACGCCCAGTCCCGCCATTGGACCTGTGTTATGTCCATCATAGGGCGGGACTGGGCGGGACTGTGAGCGGCGCCGGAAAGAGCCGAGAACCCTCGGCTATGTGTATCTCGGCGGCGTTCGTTCACTTCCGCCGGCGCCGAGTCTCTCCGAACTCCGCGGCGCCATATTTAAAACTACTTCTATGTGTATGGCGGCGGCGGCAGCGGCAGGAGGCATGGACACTAGGCTGCACTGGGGACAAGGCTGCAGGGACAAGGCTGCACTGGGGACAAGGCTGCACTGATAAGGCTGCACTGGGGACAAGGCTGCATTGATAAGGCTGCACTGGGGACAAGGCTGCATTAATAAGGCTGCACTGGGGACAAGGCTGCATTGACAAGGCTGCACTGGGGACAAGGCTGCACTGACAAGGCTGCACTGGGGACAAGGCTGCACTGGGGCAAAGCTGCACTGACAAGGCTGCACTGGGGCAAAGCTGCACTGACAAGGCTGCACTGACACTGAAAAGGCTGCAATGACACTGAAAAGGCTGCAGATGAACACTGATGAGGCTGCATTGATGGGCATTTTAATGTAAGTTTCTTTTCCTTAAACTTCCCTCCTAAAAGTTTTTTTCCTTAAAATTCTCTCCTAAACTTGGGGTGCGTGTTATACGCCGGCGCGTGTTATACGCCGATAAATACGGTATATTATGTACATTTAGGAAAGAATCCATTTCTCGAGAGAAAATACATTCAGTTCCTCTAATCATTCCTCATAGCTGAGCTCCTCCATGCCTTTTATCAGTTTGGTTGCTCTTCTCTGCACTTTCTCCAGTTACCCGATATCCTTTTTGTGAACTAGTGCCCAAAACTGAACTGCATATTCCAGATGAGGTCTTACTAATGATTTGTACAGGAGCAAAATCATGTTTCTCTCTCTCTCTGGAGTCTATACCTCTCTTAGAGGGTTTGTTAATCCAAGTCTTACTTTATATAATCTCCTCGGTCTTCTAAGGATATATCCCCCTGTGTGTGTTGTATCAAAAAAGTTGTATATACCTCATTTGTGAGCGCTGATCAGCGGTCACGTGATGTGCCGCCTCTCTCCTCTCCCTGTCTGATGGATGCAGGAGGGGCCAAGATTCCCCCGCTGACGTCCGTCTGGAGGGGAGGAGGAGAGAGCCAACGCTTCACGTGATCTCTGTCACTGCTCACAAATAAGGCATATACAGCTTTTTTTTTTTATTCAACACACACACAGTGGGACATATCCTTAGAAGAAAGAACAGATTATTTCAAGTAAGACATGTTATTACAGCAGCAGCAGCGGGGGGGGGGGGGGGGGCACTGACACAGGAGCTGACAGGCAGGGAAGGAGGACAGAGGAGAGACAACAAGGCTGTGGATGACGGAGGCACGTAAAATGACCTTGGTGTCAGGGCTCAGCAGCCATGATACACCGTGTTCAGTTTACATAGGGGAGGGCAGAAACTGGCAGGATCAGCCAGGTGTTACAGGGGGCAAATGACACAGCACAAGCACTGTGCAGTATAAAATGCTTTAAAGGAGCAGGATCCTTTTTTTTTTTTTTTGGGTTAAACGCTTTAATACAAAGGACTTTGCTCGCTTTGGAAACCGCAGCTTGGCATTGTATGCTATTATTAAGCTTATGATCTATCAAAACACCCAGATCCTTCTCCACCATTGATTCCCCCAGTTGTACTCCACCTAGTACCGTGTTTCCCCAAAAATAAGACCGGGTCTTATATTAATTTTGGCAACAAAAGACACAGTAGGGCTTATTTTCTGGGTAGGTCTTATCATGTAATGTTACATAGTTGCTGAGGTTGACAAAAGACACAAGTCCAACCTGTGTGTGTGTGTTTTTATGTCAGTATTACATGGGTATTTGCCAGTTCCTGTGCCCCCTGTCTTCTCTCCCTCCCCGCCTGTCAGGTCAGGAGTCTTTAGCATTTAGCGTTATGAATTTAGGAATCCCCAATGTGAACCGAGTTAAAGTGGTTGTATTCCCTTTTTGCATTTTTGCCTATAATAAGGCTTACCTGAAGGTAGAATGAATATCTCCTAAACCGTGTAAACGTCAGCGGCGCATGCGCAGTGAAGGTCCGGCATATCGCTGGATTCCCACGCGTGCCACTCACAGCATCGGAGCCGCGAACCTGGAAGAAACACTGAGGGGAAAATGTCAGCTCCCTCGGCGTTGACCGGGATGCGATGCGCGGTCTTAGTTCTAAGGTATTTCATAATGAGCTAGTATGCGGTGCATACTAGCTCATTATGCCTTTGCCTTACAGGTTTTTTTTTTCCGTTTGTGGGTATACAACTGCTTTAAAGTGGTTGTAAAATCCTATAATCCACTGTATTACAGTATTATATCATGTACAATGTGTGTGTTTCTGTAATATTATTGTGCCAAATACCTTTGTTGCTGGGTGCTTACATGACCCGCCAGAGCTCTTTCCCGCTCTGAGAGCCGGGAGAAGAAGAGGAGAGCAGTGGGAGGTAAGGTGAGCACCGAGGGACGCTGTAAAGAAGGTATTTGGCACAATAATATTACAGAAACACACACATTGTACATGATATAACACTGTAATAGAGTGGATTATAGGATTTTACAACCACTTTAACTAGATTCACACTGGGGCGGCTTCAAAGTCGCCTGACTCTGAAGCCACGCCGCAGTGCGACTTCAGCGTGGCTTGCAAATTACTTCTTTAATAGAAGTCAACAATGCAAGCTACTTCGAAGTCGCCCCCAAGTAGTGCAGAAACTTTTTTCTAATTCGGAGTGACTTGAGTCGCTCTGATTAGAACGGTCCCATTGCACTGAATGAAGTGCGACTTGACTAAGTTGCCTCACAAGTCACCCCAGCGTGAACTGAGCCTAAACTAGGGCTTATTTTCAGGGTAGGGCTTATATTACAGCCATCCTGGAAAATCACAGTAGGCCTTATTTTCAGGGTTTATCTTATTTTCAGGGAAACAGGGTATGTATGATGCATGCATATTCTTAGCCCCAGTCAGGACACTGTGCAGGCCAGTCAAGTTCCTCCACCCCAAACTCACTCATCCCTGTCTTTATGGACCTTGGTGTGTGCCAAATGGAGTCTTCAGTGATCACACCTCTGTCTGCAAGCAGCTCCCCTTACTGCTGTAAGGTGTACAGCATAGACTGGTCACAGATCACAGACGGATTTTCCATGAGGATCTAGGACTATCCAGGTTCCCATCACGGAGGATTTTCAAGATCCCATCCTTGTTGGCTGACAACCCAAGTACATTTGACTCATAGAACGTATGTTCTTTTGAGTTCAAATTATCTGGTAAGCCTGCATCTATCTCGGTGGCGGCTTTATCACATTGGTGTTCCTAGTTCTTATTCACTACATTGGCTATTCATGTGGGGATTGAGACTACTTAATCTCTAATATGGACTGCAATCACTTATTGCACACTGTGGACTTCTGAGATATTTATGGAGTTTAATAATTCACTCGGCACTCATTTTTATTTTAAGTTTAGTCACATATGTTTTATATTACATATGTCATTTCGTAATTTATATATAGGTCTACTGTGGTTTATTTAGACTTAAATTTTGATTCATCTGACTGATTTCCGTGCTTTTGGCAGGGCTGTGTCAATTAAGCGCTACACTTATGCACTTTTTATGGACCTTGCTTTGTGCACTGGTCCAAATCACTTGGTGGAGGGCTGATTATGGTGTGGGGTTGTTTTTAAGGGGTTGGCTTTGGCCCCTTTGTTTCAGTGAAAGGAACTCTTAAGGCGTCAGCATATCAAGACATTTTGGACAAGTTCATGCTCCCAACTTTGTGGAAACAGTTTGGGGATGGCCCCTTCCTGTTCCAACATGACTGTGTACCACTCACACAAACAAGGTCCATTAATGCCTTGTTTCCACTGAGCGGATCAGTTCGGTACAGTTTGGAAGGCCTAGAATGGTCCGGCCTATTCAGGTGAGCGTTTCCACTGCAAGTCGGACCGACAGGAGCCATACGTGGGTTTAGAAAAAATGCCTAGCATGGCGTCACCTGTCCACCAATCAGTGGAATGTATCAAAGCTCAACCCTAACCGAACCGTACCATTTTCTATGACCCCACATCTGAAGCAGGACCCTGAATGGTGCGGTTCAGTTCAGTTGTATGGGCCACTTTCATAATGGAAACACTCAAAATAGCGTACCGTACCGAACCGCTCAGTGGAAATAAGGCAAAAGACATGGATGAGCGAGTTTGGGGTGGAGAAACTTGACTGGCCTGCACAGAGTCCTAACCTCAGCCGATAGAACACCTTTGGGATGAATTAGAGTGGAGATTGCGAGCCTGCCCTTCTTGTCCACATCAGTGCCTGACCTCACAAATGTGCCTCTGGAAGAATGGTCAAACATTCCCATAGACACACACCTAAACCTAGAGGACAGCCTTCCTAGAAGAGTTGAAGCTGTTATAGCTGCAAAGGGTGGGTCAACTCAAAATAGAACCCTATGGACTAATGCTGGCCATACACTATGCGAAAAATCGGCCGAAAAATCGTTCGTATAGACACTTCATTCGTTTTTCGGCAAGTTAATGGGCACAAATCGATAATCGTTTGTGACGTTTTTGTGGGAAAAAAACGAACGGGAAGTTTGGAAAATTTCTGCCGAACGTACGATAAATTGCAAGGTTAATGTGTTTCCCGTCCGAACTGTCTGCACTAGGTATATGTAAAAAAAACGAACAAAAAATTATTTATTCATGTCCACTGAACAATTTATCGGTCATTACATGATGGCACGATCGTTTGCGGTCACGGTCGAACGTTCGTTTTTCGAAAATGTGTTCGGCCGATTTTCTGTATAGTGTATGGCCAGCATAAGACTGGGATGCCAATAAAGTTCATGTGCGTGTAAAAACAGGTGCCCCAATACTTTTGATAATATAATGTGTGCGCGCGTATGTACAGTATATTTGTGTGTGTGTGTGTATGTATATATATATATATATATATATATATATATATATATATATATATATATATATAAAATTACACTGATCAAAAAAATGAAAGGAACACTTTTTAATCAGAGTATAGCATGAAGTCAATTAAGTAGCAGAGGGGTTGTTAATCAGTTTCTGCTGCTTTGGTTTAACCACTTGCTTACTGGGCACTTAAACCCCCTTCCTACCCAGACCAATTTTCAGCTTTCAGAGCCACTCTTTGAATGACAATTGCGTGGTCATGCTACAATTTACCCAAATTAAATTTTTATCATTTTTTTCACACAGATAGAGCTTTCTTTTGGTGGTATTTAATTGCTGCTGGGTTTTTAATTTTGTTTGCTAAAGTTTGCTAAAGCTAAAGTTTTAAGTTATGATGCCAAGATTCTGAGCTCTGGGCTATTACCAGTCTTAATTTTGTGTTTTCTGAGTGCTTTAGCAAAACTAAATAAAACAAAAAAAGGACCGAAAATTTAGAAAAAAAAACAAAAC
This sequence comes from Aquarana catesbeiana, assembly GCF_042186555.1. NCBI lineage: Eukaryota > Metazoa > Chordata > Amphibia > Anura > Ranidae > Aquarana > Aquarana catesbeiana. The sequence continues at coordinate 436,412,564 of NC_133326.1, read as the reverse complement.
AGTTTCATAGTTTGTTACAACATTTTGAAAACAGGTAATTTTTCTCCTTCACTGATGTGCGCTGATGAAGCTGCACTGATAGGTGGCACTAATAAGCACTGTTGGTCACTGGTAGGTGACACAGATAGGCAGCACTGATTATGAGACACTGATGGGCCTTGATTGGCAGCACTGGTGGACATTGGTAGGTGGCACTGGTGGGTAGTGATAGGTGGCACAGTGGTGACACAGAAAATGCAGCCGCGGCTTTCTGTGTGAGGAACCGATGTCCCTCTGCTAGAAGCTGATCGCCTTTTTTTTTTCCGTGAGGGAAAGAAAAATACAGATTACCGAGCTTCTGTTTACATCACACGATCAGCCGTCATTGGCTGACAGCTGATCACGTAGTAAGGGGCCAGGATCGACCTCTTACTCGGATCTGTGATCAGCCGAGTCTCATGGACTCGGTGATCACAGAGCACGCCGCGCACGACCGGCAAATAAGACCCGCGCTGCAGCCGTCTTTCGGCTATAGCGCGGGCAGCAAGTAGTTAATGGAATAAACAACAGGTGCACTAAATGGGCAAAAATGAGTTGACCTCCAAAACAGGCTAGGGTCAGTGTCACTACTGGGTACCTTGAGGCGATAACTGGACCCTATAGAGGTTGCACAGGCAGTCCAACTCCTCCAGAATGGCACATCAATACGTACCATTGCCAGAAGGTTTGCTGTGTCTCCCAGCACAGTCTCAAGAGCATGGACTGTACCTAAAATGGTAAACTATATCATATACTTACAGTACATTTTCCTTTTACTGGTGCCAATCTATGGCAACATACATGTGGTGGTAGCCCTGCCTACTTCAGTGCATTGCTATAAACTGTTGACACCCACACAACAGCTCATTCCCTCTACAACGCTAGGAATGAACTGGATGGATTTAGTATTCTGCCATGGATTGGTACCAGAAAAGAAAAAATTATGGCTCTTTGATACAATTTTCTTTTTTAGATACTGTGCCCATTTGCTTGAATGGCAATAAAAAAATACTACAAACATTGCAGCTTACATGTGGTAGACCAATAACTTGTTACCAAGGTAGGAAGCTTAAAGGGGTTGTAAACCCTTGTTTTTTTTTTTAAATAACAAACATATGCTTCCCTCCTCAGTGGGGTTAGTTTTGCACAGTGGCCCCGATTATCATCTTCTGGGGTCCCCCAATGGCGCTCATGGCTCCTCCCCGTATCGGTAAAACCCCTAGGAGAAGCGTTTACCGACAGCAGCGGGAGCCAATGGCTGCGCTGCTATCAATCTATCCAATCAAGAGCAGAGAACCCCGGCCAGAGAGGTAGAGCGTGTCTCCGATGTGGGAACAAATGAGCACATGTGAGTAAAACGGGGGGGCTGGTCAGTGACAGAAGTTTTTTCACCGTAATGCATAGGATGCATTACGGTGAAAAAACACAAGGGTTTACTTAAAGTGTTACTTTACTTTAAAGTGTTACTAAGCCCACAACAGTAAAATTAGTCTGTATATGCAGTAAAGCATGCTAGTTACACTCACCGTGGAACCTAAGGGGTTAATCCTCTGCATTGTGTAAAAAGGCTGTTTGATCGTGTTTTTTCTGTTCCTCCTCCCGATGGAACAGAGGCTAGTGAACTAGCTGCACATTCTCAGTTTTGTGCGTATTGCTAGAGTTTTTTTTTCTTGGGAGAGTGCATGCGATCAGCAAAGGGCCAATCAGCACTGTCCGGACAGAGGGGCCAGGGGTACTGCAGCCTCATAGCACAATCAGAGGAGAATGAAAACTCCTCCTACAAGCTTTAACCAGACACTGATTGCAGTCATAAGACTGCTATATACTGCTGATGAGAAAAGGTATTTAGCAGTTTATATTTACTTAATAAATAAATAATTGCATTTCCATGTTCTGTGGGAGAACAGATATAGTGAATGCAGGGTCCTGGGTTTAGTAACAAATTAAGCAAATCTTATTTTATAAGAAAGTGATGAAGAAATTAAGCAAATCTTATTTTATAAGAAAGTGATGAAGCTTCTGCCTGACAACCAAAATCAGCTGAAGGGAGGGCTGCTGAGCCCATTAGTATTACTGAATGAATATGCCATTAGAGGACTGGTTTGGCTGCTCTGCCTGTTGTCTTTGTTGAAAGGCCCTAGAGAATAAACTAGTAGGTTTTGCAATTTCTTATGTCACACAGTATTTGCGCAGCAGTTTTTCAAATGCACTTGTTTTGGAAAAAATACTTTTTAAAATTTTAATGCAAAAAAAAACACCACACTTAACTCAATTTTTGGTAACATATAAAAGATGATGTTACGCAGAGTAAATAGATACCAAACATATCACTTTAAAATGGTGCACCCCTGTGCAATGGTGACAAACTACGTACATTTTAATATCCATAGGCAATACTTTAAAAGCCTTTACAGGTTACCACTTTAGATTGACAGAGGGGGTCTGGTGCTAGAATTACTGCCCATGATCTGAGGTTCGCGGTGATACCTCACATGTGTGGGACAATTACTGTTTGCATTTGCCTTTGTGCACAAACATGGGGGCACTATAAATTATTTATTTTTTTATCACTTTTATTGGGATCACAAGGAATGTAAACATCCCTTGTGACACTAATATGCATGTGACAAGTACTCTTTTTATGGAGAGATCTGGGGTCTACAAGACCCCATACCCCGCCTCTGCACTTAAAAGCATTTGATCACACCAAGATCAGGAAAATCAAATGCTTTTGATTTTTAAAAATGGCGCCAGTTACATTTGCGTAACCCAGAATTGATGTGACGACATCGCTTTAGGGTTACTATATCATACAGCCAAACAAAGCCATATGGGTCTTTGCTTGGCTCTATGATCAGTCGGCGGAAGTACTGGCTGGTCGATTGCACTCCTGGTGGGACGAGAGATCCCAGTAAAGCCATGGAAAGCAGTGGGTGACATCCCCTCCCGCTGCTTGTTAGTCGCTAGGATTGCTTTTACAAGAGAGTCAACCGTTGGCCCTAAAAAACAGTACCAGGATGATGCCTGCAGTTGCAGGCATCATCCTGGTATAACCACTTGAAGTCTAGCGACATATGGGTAAAGTCACTGGTAGGCAAGTGGTTAAAGGAGAAGTTCACCTTAAATAACATGCTACAACCATATTCAGGGTGTAACATATTACATGTTACTAAAGCACCTGCCCGCACCCCAACCTGATTCCCCATTGTGACAGCGGGTGCAGGATCCTCCACCCAGACCTGCTGTCACAATTTAAAAACCGCGTGGCTGTGAACTTCAACTACTGTCTGCCACTGCGGTAGATGGCTTTTAGTTATCAATGAACGCTCTCGTAGTTCATTGATTCTTCCTGTACTGACAATCTGCATGGAGCATGTTGCACCCATGATCTGCTGATATTCTCTGCAGGCTCCAAAAAAAAAAAAAAAGGATGCACAAAAAAATGTGCATTTATTTTTTTAAAAAGCAAACTTATCCTTTAAGGCAGTAATGACACACTCAATATCTGCTAAAGGCCGCTTCATCCAGGGCCCTCAGCAATTCTTTTGCAGCTGTGAATAGCGAACAGAAGAGCTCCTGGCTAACTCCTTAAAGCAGTCCTGACACACTTTTTCTGGAAAATGTAGCTTCACCCAAGGCTTAGGGCCATCTTTTTAATATTAATTGGACAGACATTTTCTTGCCCTCCACTCTGAGACATACATTAAATAGCAGCTAGGCTCAAAATCAGTTTAGGCAGCAAGTGCGAATGGTTGCCACAGGTTACAGCATATCATTGCCACTCACTGACTGGTTGCTAGAGGTTACAGCATATCATTTCTGCTTGCTGATTGGTTGCTAGAGGTTACTGCACATCATTACTGTTCACTGGATTGGTTGCTAGAGGTTATTGCACATCCTTACTGCTCACTGATTGGGTGCTAGAGGTTACTGCACATCATTACTGCTGATTGGTTGCTAGAGGTTACTGCACATCATTATTGCTCACTGGTTGCTAGAGATTACAGCAGATCATTACGGTTTACTTATTGGTTGCTAGAGGTTACTGTGCATCATGAACTCTGCATCAAATTGTGGGTGTTGCTAAACTAAACTGCACTAATAGTGAGGCATTGTTATATACCAGGATTTTAGGAGTGCACTATATACAGACTGCAGGGTTCTGGAGTGCACTACATAGAGTACAGAGTCAAGGACGGCATTAGTGCAGGGTTGAGGACTGCAGGGTTGAGAGGTGTGCTACATACGGAGCATAGGGTTAAAGGGTCTGCTACATGCAGACTGCAGGGTTGAGGGCTGGGAGTGCCATGGGCAGAGTGCAGGGTTGAGGGCTGTGTACATCCAAATTCTCCTCTACCCCCAGTGCAAAGCCCCCCTCCCTTCCAGTACAGAGCTTTTCTCCCATGCCAAATCCTCTCCCAACATCTAGAAAACTTCAGAGTGGGGCTACAGAGGAGCAGCTACAACTTACAGCACATCCATGCAGGCTTCCGGTCTTCACGAAGAGTTTCTACCTGTATAGTTTCCCCACCCTCTAGTCTCATATCTCACCGACAGAGAAGCGCTGTCACTTGTAAATACAGAAGTAACGCTTCTGTATTTACAACTGACAGTAGTGAGCAGCCAGCAAGCGACCAGCACCAGAGGTGGAGGAACTCCGGCTGAGAAAGACCTCTCGGGCAGCAGTGCAGCGCTCAAGGGGCAGCTGCTTTGGGCCCTACAACAATGATTGGACCTGGGGCAGTTGCCCCTTTTGCCCCACATTAAATACGGCCCTGCCAGGGCTCATAGCAATTCTTTGCGACCATGAGTAGCAGATAGATTTTCAATGACTGCTTTCTTTTGAACAAGAACTAGTGACCACAGGTGTGGGATTTTGCAGCCTGAAAAAGGATCTTTTAAACCTGGGCTCATTAGCCAAGAGACTGCCTTGTTAGCACCTGAATGTACTCATTTAGTAGCAAAATTCCTAACTGGTCTGATGACCCTTACTTATAGCTTCTGTGTATCTTTGTTATGCTGTGAACTCATTGTGCAGGGCAGCTGCAGTACTGATATTAGTCAAGAATAATAATGGAGACATGGGTAAGGGTGTCTATGTACAGTGCTCAGCATAAATGAGTACACTCCAACAAATTTGTCAGAAAACCTTTACTTTCCTTTCAGAATCAACATTTTCTATCAAACACTACTACAAAATACTTCCACAAATGCAGGCCCTTGATTGCAGTTAGGATTTGTTCATTTGCACAAAAAAAGTATTTTTCCTAACATTCATTTAATACCATGTTGCAAAAATGAATACACTCCAACAAAAGTCTTAGGAGCAATACTAAAGTTTGGATAACAAAATCCTGATTAACAAGAATTCAACTACCAGCAAGTCTAATTATTAATTAATCAGGTTGTAAAGGCAGAAGGTTTTTTTTTATCTTAATGCATTAAGATAAAAAGCCTTCTGTGTATAGCAGCCCCCCAATACTTACCTGAGCCCCATCTCTATCCAGCGATGTACACAAGTGCCTCGGCCGTCCGGGACTCTCCCTCCTGATTGGCTGAAACACAGAAATGGTGCCAAAGGCTTTCAAAGTTAGTTAGCCAGTCGGGAGGTAGGCAGGGCCAAACGGCGGCTCCGTGTCTGAATGGTTATATAATGCTGCGGCTTGGATGCCCCCATAGCAAGTTGCTTACTATGGGGGCGCTCGACAGGAATAGGCCAGGAGCACTGAAGAGGGACCCAAGAAGAGGAGGATCTGGGCTGCGCTGTGCAAAACCATTACACAGAGCAGGTAAGTATAACATGTTTGTTATTTAAAAAAAAAAAAAAACACAAAAAAAACCTTTAGTATCACTTTGACAAAGAAAACGCCTTCCCATTTCATGCTGTCAGTAATGGCATCACATGGAAGAGAAATGTCACAAAGCCTGAAAAAGAAGGTAATTTCTTTACACAAGAAAGGTGAAGGCTACAAGATCAGCAAAGCTTTACTTATCAGTCGAAATACTGTAGCAAAACCGATACAAAAATTTAACAAAGGTAGAACTGCAGCCATCTCTCAGAGATGTCCACGGAAATGAACACCTTGACAAGGAGCGTCTTCTGATGAGAAGGGTTTAAAAAAAAATAAAATCACCAGGCAAGTTCACTGCAGTTAGCTAAAGAAGTAGAAAGTCAAGCTGGGGTGAACGTTTCCCATGACACAATACGGCGTACCATGCTGAAAAAGAAGATGACTACTGGGACCCTGTACTCTGGAGTCATGAGACTTTAGATAAATGTTTTTTGAACTGGTGGCTTCAAAACTGAATGACGTCGCAAAGGTGAGGAGTACAAAGAAAAATGCATGGTGCCTACAGTGAAACATGGTGGCAGTGTCCTTCTGTGGAGCTGCATGAATGCTGCATTTCATTGATGGTATCATGAATTGAGATGTACTGCTCTATATTGAAAGAGAAGAAGCTACCATCACTCCGTGCCCTTGCCCTTTTCCTACACGACAATGATCCAAAACACACATCTAAGGCCACTGTGGCATTTCTGTAGAACAGAGTGAAAGTGATTCGGTGGCCAAGTAAGTCTCCTGATCTGAACCCAATCGAACACCTATGGGGAATTCTGAAGAGACAAGTTGAGCATCACTCGCCATCCAGCATCCAGGCTCTAAAAGAGGACGTTCTTGAAGAATGGAAAAGATAGATGTCACCAACTTGTTCATTCCATGCCTAGAATGCTTGCTGTCCTTACAAATCATGGAGGTCATACAAAATACTAGATGTGGGGTGTATTCATTTTTGCATCAACTAATGAGTAAAATGGAAGATTTTGTAATTTAAGTTATATTATCAACCTTACTTTCATGTAATGAGCGAAACAAATGTTCTATAGCACACATTTTTTCAAAATTTTGGAAATTGTTGTGTTTATTGAGATATTGATTAAAAAAATCTTACTTTTCAAAAGGGGTGTACTCTTTTTTGCTGAGCACTGTATGTATGTGGTAACAGTACATGGCCTTTAATGCAGAGTTTGCAGCTAGTCGTGTTGTCACGCAATCTTAGCTTAAAAATGCCAAATCAGTAAAGTTAACAGCTTTTGAAAAACATTTTCTCCACTCTTCTGCCTGCTCCCATCTCCTAGTAATCTGCTCACTTCGCCCATTTCCAAGAAGGCTCCGTGGAGTGTTTGCCCAAACCTAAGATGGCCACTGGGGCAGCGTTGGCCCAAATTCAAGATGGATACGGTGTAAGAGATATTCAGAATCATGCATTATTCCATGAAATGTAGACACTTTAGTTTTTCCTGGTCACAGGAAAGTTGTATGGTTGCAGCCCATCAGAGAGGAGATGTAACACAACTTCTGAGGACATTAATAGACAAACTTCAAACAATGGAAAACATGCAGTACTTTACTTGTAAATGCAGTGCTACAGCTCCATGGATCCACTCACTTTGTGTGAGGCAGGCTGGGAAAACTTCAGACAAGGGGAGTACATCTGAGGAAGATGGCTCTGGTTGCACTGCTTAATGTGGGAATATTTAGACCCAATTTTTCACACCAAAAATCCACAGAAGGGGTTCCCTATTGGAACCTTAAATATTCAAGGTCAGAGACTTTACTACAGGAGAGGCTGAACCTGAGCAAACAACCCCCCCAAAATGTGGTAGGTAAGAATTTTTTCTCTTCTCGCAAGGACAAAAAAGGGAATGGGCTGTTGTGTGGACATCACCACTTTACACCTATTATCCCATGTTGGCAACAGGAAAATTATCTGGGATACATATTTTTGAATGAGGTCATATTGCTGCAGCCAGGAGAAAGAATTGCTTCAGTCTTCCCACCTCCTAAAATCATTCTATTCAGGGTGATGTTCTGGCAATTTACATGGTAAGAAGCATGGAGGGAGGAGGGCCAGTCAGTGTAAATTTACTCAGGCTGACAGGCAGCAAGAGCGTGAGGCTGAATTCACACTGTTCCTTGTAGGTGTGAACAGGCCCACAGTTTCCTTTCAAAACACATTAAACTGCAACACATACATTTAATGCTGCCACGTGGAAAACAATGGAATGTCTACTTGTAATGCATTTTGCTGAATAAAATGTAAATGCTTCATGAAATTGATCAAGCGTTAACAGACCCTAATGCTTAGCTGTTGCACTGGCCTAGTTTACACTTGCAGCAGGTGGTAGTGTTGTGCCGTGGTTTTATTTTCTCCCCTCCCTTTATCCAACACCGAGATTGGGGGGGGTTGTACACATTGCAGCAAAAATGACACCCTCTGTTGCATTTGGCAGACGTAGCGGTCTTAAAACCACTTACACGTTATAAAACAGTTGGTGTGGTCGCAATATATCGTTTCCATGCCCCCCGTTTAAATGTCCTCTGATAAGCAATCTACAGCAGATCACTTTTTAAAGGGGCAGCATGAGCTAAATGAGCCATTATACTTTCTGATGACAGACGAAATAGCAGGGTCCCAGTCAGTATAAGACTTTATTGCATTTTTTTTTATACCGACAGCTATCTGGGTAAGAGGCAACTGTACCAAGATAGATTTGTATAAATGTACTGCTTACCCAGGTTTTGTCAAATCACCACCTACATTATGTGCACCAAAGTTTATTTAAAAAGTGTCCATTTTCCTTGTGTTTTTATACAACTGCTGCTGTTCAACAAAAACTTTATATTGGCTTTCTATACCACATGTAATATCTATTCCACAGTGCTGTCTTATTTTTAAATCAAATATCACTCTGTGCAAATACCATGTACAAAAACACTTATACACTCTCATTTAACCACTTCAATACCGGGCCCTTATACCCCCTTCCTGCCCAGACCAATTTGAATGACACACTTTGAATGACAATTACTCAGTCATGCAAGACTGTACCCAAACACAATTTTTATTCACACAAACAGAGCTTTCTTTTGGTGGCAATCACCACTGGGTTTGTTATTGTTTGCGATACAAGTAAAAAGAGCAAATATTTTGAAAAAAAAATTCCACTTTTTTAGTTTAATTTTTATTCATAAATTTGGGCCACAATTTATACTGCTACAGATCTTTGGTAAAACTAACCCAAATTAGTGTATATTATTTGGTCTGTGTGAAAGTTAGAGTCTACAAGCTACAATGCAAATCATTAAAAATGTATCACACCTGATGTACTGACGGCCTATCGCATTTCTTGAGGTCCCGAAATGTCAGGACAGTACACATACCCCCCAAATGACCCCTTTTTGGAAAGTAGACAGTCCAAGATATTTAGTAATAAGCATTAGGGGTGTTGAATATAATCATAACATCGATGCATCGGGATTCAGGTGTCCACGATGTGGCATTGATGCTACGACCGGCATAAATTGATTGGTGGGTGACGTCATCCCGACTTGCCCCTCCCCTCCTGGGAAAGCGCCCCATCATACTCTACAAGTTTAAAAAATAACTGTCTTAATGAATCTCAAGTGTACACACCTTTTAAAAATTATGTAGCGATATAAAACATATTTCAGAATGTTCCTCCGCGCTCATGTGACTTCCCGGCGCACACTCTCCTCTCTCCATCTAACACAAGGGTCTTCAAACTACGGCCCTCCAGTTGTTCAGGAACTACAATTCCCATCATGCCTAGTCATGTCTGTGAATGTCAGAGTTTTACAATGCCTCATGGGATGTGTAGTTCTGCAACAGCTGGAGGGCCGAACAGCTACAGTGGGCGGGGCGAAGAATCCTCCGCTGATGTTAGCCGAGAGGAGAGAGGAGCGCAAGTAAGTGGCCAGCCGGGTCTGAGTTGCAGGTGAGCCGAGGAACAGTCTAAAATATGCGGTATATAAATAGCTACATATTTTTTTAAAAGGCATTTACAGTGGGGCACTTAATGTACAATAAGAGGGGATTCGATAAGGCACAGTTAGTTTTACAGGAGTAAGCAGAGTACATATAAGTGTACTCTGCTTACAACTTGTACTTACCGCATGGGAGAGTTCAGCTCTGTCTTGCCTGTTCTTACATTCCAACATGTTAACTCCTAGTGTGCTGGAATGTGCAACAGGGAAAAGCTGAACTCTCAGCACTGAGAGATCTGTGAAGTTCACTGTATTCTGTTTGTCAGCAGCAGATTCCATCACTTCGGTCCTCCCGGCAGCAGTGTGTTTTTCTACTATGTGAATGCCTGTACCCCGAGTGCCAGTGTCACTGATCCCACCATCCGTCTGCCTGATCCAATCTATCCCTCTGCCTCTGATCCCACCATCCTTCTGCCTGATCCATCTGCCTCCGATCCCACCATCCCTCTGATACCACCATCCATCTGCCTGATTCCCTCTATCCGTCTGCCTCTGATCCCACCATCCGCCTGCCTGATCCATCTTGCCTTCGATCCCACAACCCCTCTGCGTCTGATACCACCATCCATCTGCCTGATCCCCTCTATCCCTCCATCCATCTGCCTGATGCCATCTATCCCTCTGCCTCTGATCCCACCATCCGTCTGCCTGATTCATCTGCCTCCGATCCCACTATCCATCTGCCTGATCCCCTCTATCCGTCTGCCTCTGATCCCACCATCTGTCTGCCTCCGATCCCATCATCCGTCTGCCTTCGATCCCACCACCTCTCTGCCTCCGATCCCACCGTCCCTCTCCCTGATCCCCTCTATCCCTCTGCCTCTGATCCCACCATCCGTCTGCCTGATCCCATCTATCCCTCTGCCTCTGATCTCGTCTATCCCTTGTGCTCTGATCTCTACATCCCTCTGCCTCTGATCCCACCATCCCCTCTGCCTCTGATCCCAACATACCTCTGCCTCTAAACCCAATATGCCTCTGCCACTGGAGAAAAATGTCATTTTTCCTGACTGCTTCAATTTTCGGATAAAAGGTTTTTAAACATGCACTGTAATTGTGATGCATCGCGGAATGAAATCGAATCGTGGACAGGATAGTCGTAATCGAATCGTGAGACCAGTGAAGATGTGCACCCCTAATAGGCATGGTGAGTTTTTTTGAAGTTGTAATTTTTTCCCACAATTCTTGGTAAAAATTAAGAAATGTATTTTTATTTTATTATTTTTTTTACACAAAATTGTTATTTCTCGCATACAGCATAAGCATACTTCCAATTACATCCCAAAATACATTCTGCTACTCCTCCCGAGTATGGCGATACCACATGTTTGAGACTTTTACACAGCTTGGCCACATACAGAGGCCCAATATGCAGGGAGCACCATCAGGCATTTTAGGAGCATAAATTACACATCTAAATTCATTTCGACCTATCACACTTTTGAAGGAGGTCCTAGAGCACCAGGACAGTGGAATTACCCACAAAATTACCCCATTTTGAAAACGTATAATCTATGAGGCATTATGAGTCTTTTGAACATGTCATTTTTTTCCCACAAGTTTTTGGAAAATGTGGAAAGAAAATGTTTTTTTTTTTTTTAATACACAAAGTTGTCAATTTATAAGATTTTTCTAACACAGAGCATGTACATAGCAAAAACTATACCCCCCCAAAAAAATTCTTCTACTCCTGATCAGGGATGGATCCTGTTTACCCTGATCAGGGATGGGCTGTGTCCGAGGGACACGCCTCATGCTCGATTGCCGTGCTGCAAGCCACCAGGGACCCGCAGGAGCAGCGAGAATGTCATATGACATCCACCCAGAGGGAGGAGATGTTCCCGCCGGCGTCATAGTACTATGGCCCGGTGTGGAAGTGGTTAAAAGGTAACAGAAGATGCCCGATTTGCTGGGCAAAACATGTTTGGCGGGACTTCCGGTGATGTAATTTCTGGCCCGTGGAATGCACGCAGCGCCAGAATTTCCCAGTCTTACAAGCGATTCTGGCAATTTTAAAATGTGAGTGTAGGTTTAAAAATTCTTCTTTAAATAAAAATGATATTACACTATGGGGGTTCCCCCTCTTTATATAGGAATGGAATATCTCACCACCAATATTTAACTGGAGTCAAGAATATTAGGATTTAGTACGATTATCATTTGATTACATTTGGATAGTGCAGCATTATATTGGTATAAATCCCCCTCTTTGTCCCCTGGTTTAACAACTGAGGCATACAAGTCCAAAGGAGGAGTACAAGGACCACCGGGAGAGGAGAGGCGGAGAGGAGAAGACAGAGGAGGAGAGGCTGATCACTGCGGTTAACCATATCAGCCCCGGAAGATTTTACCCCCTTCCTGACCAGAGCACTTTTTGCGATTCGGCACCGCGTCATTTTAACTTTGGGTACAACGGCCGTGCGACGTTGTATCCAAACAAAATTGACAAACTTTTTTCCCACAAATAGAGCTTTCTTTTGGTGGTATTTGATCACCTCTGTGGTTTTTATTTTTTGCGCTATAAACAAAAAAAAGCGACAATTTTGAAAAACAAAAAAAAAAAAAAAAACAGTATTTTTTACTTTTTTGCTATCAATATCCCTCAAAAATATATAAAAAAAAAAAAAAAACTACACTTTTTCCTCAGTTTAGGCTGATATGTATTCTTAACGCAATAAACGTATATTGATTGGTTTGTGCAAAAGTTATAGTGTCTACAAAATAGGGGATAGTTTTATGGCATTTTTATTATAAATTTTTTTCTTATTAGTAATAGCGACGATCTGCGATTTTTATCGTGACTGCGACACAATGGCGGACACATCAGACACTTTTGACACTATTTTGGGACCATTGTCATTTATACAACGATCAGTGCTATAAAAATGCACTGATTACTGTGTAAATGACACTGGCAGAGAAGGGGTTAACCACTAGGGGGCGATGAAGGGGTTAAGTGTGTCCTAGGGAGTGATTCTAACTGTGGGGGTGGGAGGGGCTACCCAGGACATGACAGTGATCACTGCTCCCGATGACAGGGAGCAGTAAATCTGTCATGACACAAGGCAGAATGGGGAAATGCCTTGTTTACATAGTCACCTCCCCGTTCTACCTCTCCACACCGAAATCGTGGGCTGAAGAGAACTGGAGAACATCGAGTTCCCGTGGGCACGCTGCCATGGCGTGCGCGCTCGAAAGGCAGCAAATTTAAAGGGACGTACGTGTATGCCCATTTGCCTGCCTGTGCCATTCTGCCGACCTACATCTGTGTGCGCCGGTCGGCAAGTGGTTAACCGCTTCAGATCCGGGCCATTGCCAAATGACGGCAACAGCGCGGATCTAAATTGCCGGGACGACGTCTATTGACGTTGTCCCATGCACAAGCGGCCTGCGCGCCCCCTGCAGGGCGCGCTCGGTGATCAGCGAGTCTATGAGACTCGCCTGATCACAGATCAGAGTAAGGGGTTGGTCCTGACCTCTTACCACATGATCAGCTGTCAGCCAATGACAGCTGATCATGTGATGTAAACAGAGCCGGTAATCGGCTATTTTTCCTCCTCGCGCTGACAGCGTGAGGAGGAAAAAAAAAACCCGATCACCGGCGGCCGTGGTCGGGACATCAGTCCCGATCACGTCGATCTTCTGACACAAAGCAATAGGCAGCAGTGCTGCCTACCAGTGCCCACCAGCGTCACCCATCAGTGCCCACAGTGCCATCAATCAGCGCCACCCATCAGTGCCCACAGTGCCACCCATCAGCACCCACATCAGTGCAACCTATCAGTGCCCATCAGTGTCACCTACCAGTGCCCATAAGTGCCCATCAGTGCCAATCCGTGCCACCTATCTGTCCCCATCAGTGCCGCCTTAACTGTGCCTATCAGTGCCGCCTTAACTGTGCCTATCAGTGCCGCCTTAACTGTGCCTATCCGTGCCCATCAGTGCAGCCTATCAGTGCCCACCAGTGCTGCCTCATCAGCGCATATCAATGAAGGAGAAAAATTACCTGTTTGCAAAATTTTATAACAAACTATTAAACATGATTTTTTTTTTTTTCAAAAATTTCCATCATTTTTTGTTTGTTTAGCAAAAAATAAAAACCCCAGCTGTGATTAAATATCACCAAAAGAAAGCTCTATTTGTGGGAAAAAAATGATAAAAATTTCATTTGGGTACAGTGTTGTATGACCGCGCAATTGTCATTCAAAGTGCGACAGCGCTGAAAGCTCAAAATTGGTCTGGGCAGGAGGGGGGTTTAAGTGCCCAGTAAGCAAGTGGTTAAGAGGGTTTTATCCACAAGTGTGCTTTAACTTTTGTGCTGAAAAGCATAAGGTCAACATTACCTGGTGAGTGTGTTGAAGTACAGAGTTTTGCACGAAGCAATGAGAAGCTATTTGAGCACTGGAGCACTTTGTATTGGAGGAAAAAAAATTGAACTCATGATTGAGGGATAATAGGCTTATACAGTAATAGCTTTTGGTTTTGTATTGAGATATTTATACAAGGTATTTGCACAGAGTGATATTTGTTTAATAAGACAGCGCTGTGGAATAGGTATTACAGATTTGTATAAATGGCTGAGAGGCTGAGTTGTGTGAGAATTGGGAATTCTATTGGTTGAACTTGAGGGACTTGCATCTTTCAACCTGATTAACTAATGCCACAGCAATGATAATGACAATGGGGTAAATCCTGAGGTTTGTGCTTTTCTCAGCTGGCGCATTTGTCCTGGCAGTTAAAGCGGATAATGGACGATAACCCAAAAACTGTAAAAGACTGTTGGTCTACTGGAAAAAAGGCAATATAAACTATTGTAAAGATGAGTACCTTGATAACTGTGAAAGATAATTAAAACTAATCATGAAAAAAACAACTGTGAATTAAAAATTTTTCTCAGAAACGTGCCACAAATAAAAGTCTACATACATAGTCTTATAAGAGTCCAAACACATTCAAATGAAGAGATCTTTCACTAATCCAGCAGATCCTCTCTATGCATGGAAATCATCACGTGCCACCACCTTTACCAAACGAACACTAACCAGACCGTAATCTGTAATGAATACACCAATCACAGCATGTTTCACAAACACAGATCTTCCCAGGATATATGTGCACCAATTCTGGAATAGCCTCCCTTTAGCAGCAGCAAAATTTGGTTCCCATTATAATGAATAAAACTCACCAAGGGGCTGATGAGGATCGGTGATAGTGTAATATTTTTATTAAATTTGGATTTATACACATTGCAGGATAAAATGTAGTGATTTAGGAAAAAACACAAGGAACTCGCATTGAAAGCCACTGCTGACCTGGGTCGTGCTGAATTGGTGGAAGATCTCTTCATTTGAAGGTCTTTGGCCTCTTATTTATAATAGACTTTATTTGTGGCACGTTTCAGAGCACATGCTTTAATTCACATATTTGTTTTTGGACCTGCAATATTTGATTTTATTTGGTTTGGGTATAGGAAACAGTTTGCCAGCAGCTTGTTATCACAGTGCAGATTCATGAATGCAATAGGTTTATAAATATAAAAAATAAAAACTGATACTTGATCTGCTTAGAGATAGCTTTCAGAATTGGGTCCAGCATTTCACCTGCAGTCTGCAAAATTAGATAATTACCCTAATATACATTACCCTAATAAGTAAACAGTGCCTAGTTATCCCTTTCATGACTAAGCCTATTTTTGAAATTTGGTGTTTACAAGTTAAAATCCGTATTTTTTGCTAGAAATTACTTAGAGTTCCCAAACATTATATATATTTTTTTAGCAGAGAATCTAGAAATAAAATGGCGATTGTTGCAATATTTTTTATCACACGGTATTTGTGCAGCAGTGTTTTAAACGCAAATTTTTGGAAAAGGGACATTTTCATGAATTTTAAAAAATCCAAACAGTAAAGTTACCCCAATTTTTTTGTATAATGTGAAAGATGATGTTACGCCGAGTAAATAGATACCAAACATGTCACCCTTTATAATTGCACGCACTCGTGGAATGGCGACAAACTACGGTACCTATGAATTTCCATAGGCGACGATTTAAAAATTTTTTACGGTTACCAGGTTTGAGTTACAGAGGAGGTCTAGGGCTAGAATTATTGCTCTCGCTCTGACGATCGCGGCGATACCTCACATGTGTGATTTGAACACCGTTTACATATGCGGGCGCGACTTCCGAATGCGCTTTCTTCGCTGCGCGAGCTCGCGGGGACAGGGGCACTTTAAAAATTTTTTTTTTTTTTTTATTTATTTTTTTACTTTATAAATTGTGTTTTAAAAAAAAATTTTTTTATTGCTGTCACAAGGAATGTAAACATCCCTTGTGACAGTAATAGGTGGTGACAGGTACTCTTTATGGAGGGATGGGGGGTCTAAAATTCAGATCGCCGAAAACGGCGATTCTGAATACTGTGTCCTTTTATAAATTCGGCGCCATTGGCAGCCGAGTAAACGGGAAGTGACGTCATGACGTCGCTTCCACGTTTACAACGAGAAGGCTGGAACGAAGCCGCCCACAGCTTCGTTCCAGCCCGCCCCCAGCCGCCGAAGGTACCCGATTGGACACCGGGCCTCCCGATCGCACGGGAGGCCCGGTAACAGCGGCGGGATGTCCCCTCCCGCTCCTCCGGTATAACAACCGAGCGGCTTTTAGCCGCATCGGTTGTTATACTCGGGTAGCCGATCGCCCGCTGTAAACAACGGTACCGGGATGATGCCTGCAGCTGCAGGCATCATCCCGGTATAACCCCGGAAAGCCGAGTACGCATATCTGCGTACGGTCCGTGGGAAGGGGATTTATACACATTCTAAAAGGTAAATGTACCATCTGTGCTCCCTCGCCACTGAAGAAGGGGTTTCCAGATATGCAGGAGCATGTAAACTCACACGTGACAGTGTGCAAGCCTGAGCGGCCAATCACCATTCCCAAGCACGGTCATGTGTAGTCAAGAATGTCATGCACCCAGGCAAGTTTAGACAGCAAAGTTACAGTGGGGAGAGGTAGCAAGAGTATGAATGGGTGAATATACCTTGCTGATGTGGAGGTGAGCAAGCAAGAAGAACTGTCACTCTGCCCTAAAAGGGGGGGGGGGGGGGGGGGGTTAAACACTATCACATTTACAAAAAAAAAAAATTAAAGAGAGGCCGTTACACCTAAAGAAAGGGCATACATGGTTTAAAACTTGTATGGCCTTAAAGCACAACAAAGTCCACAGTACATGCTTTTCCTCTGGAAATGCAACATCTGTAAGCTCCCTTGCCACTGTCAACATCTTCGCCCAGTGATTTTGTGAGTTTGGCATTTTCTTAAATCTTGATAGGCCAGTCAGGGATGATGAAACTTCTATGCATGCAGACATTTATCATCCTGGAACAAAGGCATGCTGTGATTGGACACGGAGTTCAGTGTACAAACTTTTAAGAGAGACGTGCTAACAGGAAGCTTTTATTGAAATATACAGGCTCTTAAATAAAAGCCTTCCTGCTAGCATTTTTCTTCAACTAAAGTTCTTTAACACAAAACTATTAAGAAAAATATCCAGACACAAATTAATAGATATACCTCAACTCTATTGTAAGTTATTAATAGAAAAAAAAAAAAAAAAAAAAAAAAAAAAAGGAAGAAGAACCACTGGAAAAAAAAACCCCCAAAAAAGAAAAGCAAAAAAGGTCACAAAACTGAAGCATTCATTTTTTTTTTTAAGGAGAAAAAGAAAGATTTACAAAATGTGTATTTTCATGGAAACTCCACGCCAATGTTATACATCAAGGAGAAGAAAAAATACAAACTGGATATATTACAAATGTAGCAATAACTTAATTTTTAAACCATGCACAACATGCAGTAAAAAATACACTAGAGATACACAAGCTTTTACAGTTTCCAAACATGAGCAACAATGGAGGAAACTTGGAGAACTCAGTGTCTGCCATCAACGTATTTAAAACTTTTAATCTTGTGGCATTTGTAGTACCTCCATTTCTGTCTCTTATGAAATTATATTGTACACAAAAAAGGTGATGCACAGAATATTAGGAATCGTTCCAGCTTTGCTCAACAATAGCAGACACTCTTTTTTCATACTCGCGTTTGTTTTCCTGATAAAGTTGTGCGGCTTGACTGTTCGCAGGGCTATTAGGATTTGGTTCATCGAGAAGAGACTAAAGAAAAAACAAAACAACAAAATAAATAAAAAATTATGAGTAGACATGCAGACTATATCAGCGTAGGTACACACTGGCAGAACTGAACAGGAGTTGTTAATTTTATTCTACTGATTGAGATAAAGATTTCCCTCTAGTGGCTGATCTACAAATTTCTCTTACAAAAAGTGTTACAAAATCCAGGACTTTCCATAGTACACAGAACATGGAAATGCAATTATTTTTTTAAATATAAACTGCTAAATATATTTTCTATTTAGGAGCATATAGCAGTATTGCGACTTCTATCAGTGTCTGGTTAAAGCTTGTAGGAGTTTTCATTTTACTCTGACTGTCCTATGAGGCTGCAGGACCCCTGACCCTCTGTCTGGAGAGTGCTGATTAGCCCTGTGCTGATCACATGCACCCTCCCAAGAAAAAAAAACTCTCTAGCAATACACACCAAGCTGAGCATGTGCAGAGTGACTCCAAGGGCTGTCTTATCAGGAGATGGATTGGGGACAGTGGAAGGGGCAGGTCAGAGAAGACCAGATCAAATAACTTTTTTACACAATGCGGAAGAATAACATGCTTTACTGCATATACAGACTGATTTTACTGTTGTGGGGTTTAGTAACACTAACAGAATAGCAAAGATACAGAAGAGCAAGCACAATGTGAAAACTATTAAAAAAAAAATATACATTTACATTCACATATAATGACAGAAATATGGAGGGTGCCATTGCTAACCTTCTGAAAATGCTACCTGTCTGGTTCTGTCTGGCTTAAAAACATTTGAGTCATAGATGAGAAGCATGTAGCAAATTAAAGCTGAAAGAAGTCATAATTCCCTATCTTCATACTTTATTGAACCCAAGGCATTATGACAAAGCAGCTAGTATTTTCAGAAAGCAAAGACAACAGCAAGAACAAATTCTATACCTTTTCATAAAAAGTATCCTTTAACCCACCCTTTAACCCAGGTCTGTACTTTGTATGACCAGACAGTGGCAGTCGGAGGGGGAAGTTCTTACACACATTCCCGGTGGATGCAGCCATCAAGATTGTTTGTAAATCGGACAAGCAGACTCCTGCCTGTCAGATGGAAGCATTCAGGTAGCTGCGCTGCTGCCCATATGCTTCCACGATTGTTCGCTGTAGAGGCAGAACGCCAGTCTGCATATGGCAGACTTACATAGGTAAACAAGGTAAACCATCTTTGTCACAGAGGAAGAGAGAATCTTGTGTTCCTGCTAATCAGGAACACAGATGTCTCTCTTCCTCTAGTCAGTCAGTCCACATCCCCCGCCCCGTGTTAGAAAGCACTCCCTAGGAGCACACTTTGATCACCCCTGATGTTAACCCCTTCCCTGCCATTGTCATTTAACAGTGCATTTTTTTTATCACTGATCCCTAAAAAGTGTCACTTCGTGTCAGATTTGTCAGACGCAATGTCGCAGTCCCGCTAAAAATTGCTGATCGCCACCATTACAAGTAAAAAAAAAATAAAGTCCATAAATCTATCCCATAGTTTGTAGATGCTATAACTTTTGCGCAAACCAATCAATATATACGCTTTTTGTTTTGTTTTTTTACCAAAAATATGTAGCAGAATACATATCGGCCTAAACTGAGGAAAAAATTTAGTTTATTTATATATTTTTGGGGGATATTGATAATAGCAAAAAGTAAAAAATACTGTTTTTTTTTTTTCTCAAAATTGTCGCTTTTTTTTTGTTTATAGTGCAAAAAATAAAAACCACAGAGGTGATCAAATACCACCAAAAGAAAGCTCTATTTGTGGGAAAAAAAAAGACTGTCAATTTTGTTACAAATTGGTCTAAACTGATGAAGAAATATTTTTTTATTGGATGGGTTTTATAGCAGAAAGTAAAGAAAGCAGAAACCGGCCCACACTATAGAAGACCTCAATGTTTTAGTTCTTAAAGGGAATTTCAGAACTATCCAGGAAAGGAAAACGTTTGAACTAAGAATGACACCTCTTTTCGACGCAAAAAATAACGGCCTAAATTTAGATATTGGCTTCCTTACCCATTATACTAGTTTTACGCCCCCCCCCCCCCCCCCTTATAGCTCTCCCTCTGTTTTATCTCACTAAATCTGTTGCTAACTTTATTATTATTATACATGTTTTATATAGCGCCAACAGTTTGCGCAGCGCTTTACAACATGAGGGCAGACATTACAGTTACATTACAATTTGGTACAAAAGGAATCAGAGGGCCCTGCTCTTTAGAGCTTACAATCTCAAAAGGAAGGGTCAATTGTAGGGCTGCAACTAACGATTACTTTCATAAATTGGTTAACAACATCAATTGAAAGTGTGGTGTATAATTTAGTTAATATGTAAAGTTTTTTTTAAAAAAAGGCAATTTATTCTTAAATATCTCTATGCAGTGGTAAATATAAATAACCAACTATATGGTTAGGGAGCAAAATCTCTAATCCACTCTGAGAATAACAGACAGAAGAGATATACTGTATATACTATTAAAGAGTGAATCTGGTAAATATCAGACTCAGATCAAATTTTTGCATTAAAAAAAAACAATGTCTTCCTTAAAAAAAAAAAAAAATGTAATTTTAAGAACGTTCGTTTTCGATTTTCTAATTGTTAGTGAGGTCAAATTGACGTTCATTTTCAACCACAGTGACGGGAAAATTTGGAAATAATAGAAAACTTCTTGGTCAAAGGAATTTTCAGACAGTGTATGTGGTTTTCGTTCAGAGATTACATTCATTTTAAACAGAAATGTTAAAAGCAAGTGAAAATTTCAAACAACATTCTTTCATTCAGGGAATGTATAAAGATTTTTTGTATGAATATTCTCGTCTGAAAATTGATCCTTGTGGCCAGCATAAGGCTCGGTACACACCTATGCAGTTTGCTTGTGAATGGTTTCTGCAGTGCTTTTTGCACACGTGATTTTGCTGCAATTTGCGTTTTTGCATTTTTTTGGCCAATTTGTTGTTGGGCAGATTAAAAAACACAAATTGCTGCAAAAACGCATTACATGCTTTTCTGCAGCTTCTCCATTGAAGTATATTGAACCAAAAAAAGCACAGTTTTGCGTAAAAAAAAGTCCCTGGCCCTTTCCAAACACGCAGTGGCTGAAAAAAGCATAGATGTGAACGTGTCCCATAGGAAACCATGTAAATGAACTGTAGTGCGTTTCTGCAAAAAGCACCAAAAAACACACATACTGTAGATATGAACCAGGTCTAAGACGTTTAGTAAAATAATGGGGTTAAAAAAAATAAAATTAGCCCTTTATAGTACAAAAAAAAAAGCAGATAATCACTACTGTAAGGGGTTCATTTTTTTACTGTAGAACTGTGAAAGTAATATTTACAGTAGCGATTATTTGCTCTTTTTGTACTATAAAGGGCTCATTTTAGTTTTTGTTAACCCCATTATGTTACTGGCCGATTAATCGATTATGAAAATAGTAATTGATTATTTTCATAATCGATTAGTTGCCGATTAATCGATTCGTTGTTTCAGCCCTAGTCAATTGATACAAAAGGTAATAGCTGTGGGGGGGGGGTGGTGAGCTGATGGAGGAAGTAAAACAGTGTTAGTAAGAAGCAGGATAAGCTTCTTTGAAGAGAAGGGTTTTCAGGGATCGCCTAAAGATGGATAGATTAGGGGACAGTCGGACAGATTGGGGTAGGGAGTTCCAAAGGATGGGAGAAGCTCTGGAAAAATCCTGGAGGCGAGCATGGGAGGAGGTGACAAGGGAGCTGGAGATCAGGAGGTCTTAGGATGACCGAAGAGAGCGGCTTGGTTGGTATTTTGGGACTAGGTTAGTGATGTAGCTGGTGGATTTGTAAACTATTGTTAGTACTTTGAATTTTATTCGTTGGGTGAGTGGAAGCCAGTGGAGGTATTGGCAGAGAGGGATGGAGGACACTGAATGGTTGGTAAGGTGGATGAGTCTCGCAGCGGCATTCATTATGGACTGAAGTGGGGATAGTCTATGTAAAGGTAATCCAATGAGCAGGGAGTTGCAGTAGTTAAGGCTAGATATAACCAGGGAGTGAATTAGAAGCTTGGTGGTGTCATTAGTTAAAAAGGGGCGTATTCTGGAAATCTTGCGGAGGCTAAGGCGGCATGATTTGGACAGGGATTGCATGTGGGCCTGAAAGGACAGTTCAGAGTCTAAGGTTACCCCTAGCACCCTCGCATGTGGGGACGGACTGATAGATGTGCCATTGATCTTGACAGAGAAGTCAGGGAGGGGGCACGTGGGGGAGGAAATATTATGAGCTCGGTTTTAGATTCAGTTTGAGGAAGTGGTTTGACATCCAGGCTGATATGTCTGTTAGTAAATCAGTGATGTGTGAGGAGATTGATGGGGTGAGCTGAAGGGCAGATACCATATAAATGGTAGTGAAAGCCATGGGAGGCTATCAGCTGACCCAGGGAGGACGTGTAGATCAAGACTAGTAGAGGTCCAAGGACAGAACCTTGGGGGACCCCAACGGTAAGAGAAGTTGGAGAAGAGGAAGTGGAGTTGGGGTAAAAATGCTGCGCAAGCCATTTAGAAAAAGCAAGGATGCAGAGGGTTCTGGAAGTGTGCAGCTTACCTATCTGGGCCAGAGACGATGAGTGGGAGCCTCTTGCTAAAGAATTTGTGAAGTATGCTTCTCCCTTGAATATGACTTGGGGTGATAAAATCTCAGATCATTTTGTAGATTTTAGCCTTAAGGGGTTGGATTTAAGTAGAAAAGAGAAGAGGACAGTGTCCACAGTGAGTTGGTTCTCCCTTCATGCCATTTATACCGAATCACATAGAAGGGAGAAGGCAGAGGCAGAAGTTAAGGTATTAAAAGACCAGCTAGCATTTGCTTCAGAGTGTGTACGTTCAAACGCTAGTCGGGCTGATGATTTGCAAGAGCGGTGTGCAGCCCTCACGACCAAATCAATTAATGCCTTAAGGAAAAGGAAGGGGCATAAACCTGTTAGTAAAGCCAGGCTACGTGCCATTGTCACATCCCAAAACTGGGATTGTGAGGATGTGCTCTCCTCAAATTATAGTGAGGATGAGGAGAGAGCATTTAATATTTCAGATGATCTGCTAGTGGGAAAGGAAAAAGTATACCAGACCTCTCATTACTAAGCATAGGAAACGGGCAACACGATAGAGAGGATATGGTAGATGGGGAGGTGCATTATCGCAACCCCAGAGATATTGAATTTGAAGAAGTACGGGAGTGTCCCGTACCTTGTGGACGAGCCTGGGGATGGCCTCTCTTGCGGCTCCGGCTCGAGGGCCCTGGTAAGGTGAACAGGAAGCACAGGAGTCAAGAGTGGCACGAGTGCCTGGCAGGATCAACGGCAGGAGATGGGTCTGGAACTCAGAAAGCACTGTGCCGAAGAAGACTGAGCTGGAAGGTAGACAGGAACCTGGAAAGAGCTAGATCAGCAGGCTGGTGCAGAAGACTGGAACCGGACAGCAGACTGGAACCAGGATACTGAGACTGGAGAGTCAGACAAGCCGTGTCAGTAGTCAGGCAGACAGTGGAGGTGCCAGAGGGTCAGGCAGGAGTGAAGTCAGACAAGCTGAAGTCGGATGGAGGCAGATGACAGGGATGGTCGGAGACAAGCCGGGATCAGATGCAGGTGGACAACAAGGATAGTCAGGAGCAAGACGGGTTTAGCACAGGAACGGGTTTTCAAGGATCAAGACACACATAACGCTGTAGATCTCAGTGTGAAAGTCTGGTTTAAATTGCCCGACTGGTGCTAATGGGTGCGCGCGTGCGCGATCGCGCAACTGCACGCCCAGGATGCCTGTTACTGGCAGGATCTTCCTGACATTGCCCCCCTTCCCCAAGGGGCAGCCTCCGGGTGTCCAACCGGGCCCATTTCTCAGGATGGGATCTCTTAAAGGATTGAATTAAGCTTTTAGCATGGATGTTCTTCTCAGGCTCCCAAGAGTTCTCTTCCGGGCCATACCCTTTCCATTTAATCAGGATTTGGGCTTGATTATTCCTCTTCCTGCAATCTAGGATGGCTTCAATTTCGAATTCTTCCTCTCCGTCCACTATTATAGGATTCGGGGGATTCAAATTTACGTTCAGGAAAAGGGTTGGAAACAAAAGG
Organism: Aquarana catesbeiana; assembly: GCF_042186555.1. Classification (NCBI taxonomy): domain Eukaryota; kingdom Metazoa; phylum Chordata; class Amphibia; order Anura; family Ranidae; genus Aquarana; species Aquarana catesbeiana. The sequence continues at coordinate 436,388,414 of NC_133326.1, read as the reverse complement.
TTTCAACAGGGAAATGTGAAAGACAGGATGAATCCTGAGTGAGTCCGGGAGTTCCAGCTCATAAGCTACCTCATTAATTTTCCTTTTTACAGGAAAGGGACCCAGGAATTTAGGACCCAACTTCCTGGAGGGACAAGTCAATTTTAGGTTTACAGTGGATAACCATACAAGGCTACCAGGTTCAAGTACCAATTCTCCTTGTTTCTTCCTGTCGAAGGTTTCTTTGTTGCGCTCTTGAGACTTCGTCATGGTTTCCTGTAATACCTGGTTGTTGGAGGAGAAAAAAATGTATTGTTTCCTGGACCGCTGGTATGGAACATTCAGGAATGGAGTTGGGCAAAAAAGATGGGTGAAAACCGTAGTTAGCAAAAAACGGACTTTGTTTCGTGGCAGAGTGGACGGAATTATTATAGGCAAATTCAGCCAAAGGAAGCAGAGAGAACCAGTCATCCTGAGAAAAGGAAGAAAAACAGCAAAGATATTGCTCGAGGGTCTGGTTAGTCCTCTCAGTTTGACCATTCGTCTGGGGATGACAGGCATGGAAAACGATAGTTCAATTCCTAGGGTTTACACAGGGCTCTCTAGAATCCGGAAGTAAATTGTACTCCCCGATCAGAAACGATATTAGCCGGAATTCCATGGAGTTTAATTACTTCTCTGATGAACATTTGTGCACTGTCAGGAGCAGAGGGAGTACCCTTCATCAGAAAGAAGTGAGCCATTTTAGATAATCGATCTACCACCACAAAGATGGCAGTGTGCCCCTCTGCTGGAGGCAACTCGACAATGAAGTCTATGGACAACATCTTCCATGGTCTGTCTGGAACAGGCAGGGGTTTCAGTAATCCCCAGGCCCTGGTTCTACTGGTTTTATTCTGAGCACAGGTGGTAGAGGACTTCTCTTGCAGTCTTGGGGCCACCAGAAGGTGCGCTGGACAAGATCGACAGTCTTGGTAACACCAAAATGTCCTGCCAGTGCAGGGTCATGACAAAGTTATAAAATTGTGACCCGTGGGCCTTCAGGTACAAAGATTTTGCTTCCGAACCAAAACAGTCCATCCTTAGCTTGTAGTTCTGTCCCTATGGCAAATACCGACCCTACTGAGGCTTGCTTGATCCGCGAGAGCAGGTCTTCTTGTAACAGGAGAAAATTTCCCAGGGAAAGGATAGTGTCTGGAGGCGAGGTTTCTTGGGGCTTGTGGAACATCCTAGACAGAGTGGCAGGTTTTATGTTCTTAGAGCCTGGCCGATAGGTAACGTGGAAGGAAAACCTGGAAAAGAACAGGGCCCTCCTGGCTTGTCCTGGTCTCAACCTCTTTGTGGACTTCAGGTATTCCAGGTTTTTGTAATCTGTGTAGATCAGAATAGGATGAGCAGCTCCCTCCAAGAGGTATCGCTATTCTTCAAGAGCGGATTTTATGGCCAGTAGTTCCCGATCTCCTACGTCATAATTACTTTCTGCAGTTGATAACTTGCGAGAAAATAAGGCTACTGGGTATAACAAAGCTGTGGTCCCTTGCCGCTGGGAAAGAACCGCTCCAACAGCAATCTCGGAAGCGTCCACTTCCAGAACACCTGGTAGGGAGGAATCGGGGTGCTGCAGAACAGTAGCGGAAGTAAACAGTCTTTTGAGGGACTCAAAGGAAGTTTTAGCTTCTGGAGACCAATGAAAGCAAACTCCTTGCTTGGTCAACTGAGTGATGGGGCAGATGGTGGCTGAAAACCCTTTATAAATTCTCTATAGAAATTGGCGAAGCCAACGAAACATTGGACTCCTTTGTCAGTAGGGGCTGGCCAGTCAAGAATTGCAGCAATCTTATGGGGATCCATTATGATCCCTTCCATGGAAATGATTAGTCCCAAAAATGGAATACTCTCTCGCTCAAACTCGCACTTTTCAGCCTTAGCGTACAAGCCATGTTGCCGGAGCCGGGCTAAGACACATCTGACATGTTTGCGGTGTGAGTCCAGAGAGGAAGAGAAGATGAGAATGTCATCTAAGTAGACTATGAAGAACAGATCCAATTAGTGCTGGAAGACATCGTTATGAAATACTGAAAAGTTGCAGGGGCGTTGCACAATCCAAAAGGCATTACCATGTACTCAAAGTGCCTGAAGCGAGTGCGAAAAGCTGTCTTCCACTCATCCCCTTTTCTGATACGGACCAGGTTATAAGCCCCTCAGAGATCTAATTTTGTAAAAATAGTAGCAGTCCCCAGTCTCTGGAATAACTCTGGTACCAAGGGGAGAGGGTAATCATTTTTAACAGTAATTTTATTGAGTTCCCGATAGTCTATGCAGGGGTAAAGGGATTGATCCTTTTTTTCCACAAAAAAAAAGATGCCTGCACCTGCTGGGGATGTGGAAGGCCGAATGAAACCTTTTTCTAGGTTTTCCTCAATCCTGCCAAAGGGAACTTCGGCTCTGGGAAGGAGCTCGATGGGGCAGTCATAGGCCCGATGAGGAGGAAGGGTTTCAGCCCCTTTTTTACTGAATACATCTAAGAAGTCATTGTAGACCTCGGGGACCGACTGGCGTAGCTCAGAATCAGCGTTCAAACATAACAGAGCAGGAGATTCCCAAGAGTCCTTCAGAATGCAGAACTGTTGGCAGTACGGAGAGGGGAAAGTGACTTCTCCGGTGACCCAGTTTATAGTGGGGTTATGGGCTTGTAGCCACGGCATACCAAGAATAATAGGGAACAATGGTGAAGCAATAATGTCCAGGCGAAGCAGTTCTTGGTGCAGGTTGAAGATGGTGACTGGAAGGGGAGCAGTTTCTTGTATGACTGGCCCAGATTTTATTGCAGACCCATCGGCCAGGTGAATAGAGAGACCATGGGCCTTGTATAGCAGAGGGATCTGGTGTTTGGCTGCAAAAGATGAATCCAAAAAGCTGCTACAAGCCCTGGAGTCCATGATAGCGGGAACCTGTAAAGTCCTTCCTGGGAGCTGCAATGATATAGAGAGAGTAAGGTGAGAGGAAGTCTTAGGCCAAGCAGTCGCATCATCAGAAGAGACAGACAGGCACTTACGGAGTTTGGTAGGACAGTTCCTAACATAGTGCCCAGGTTCTCCGCAGTACAGTTATTTGCCCAGCGACGTTGGCATTCCTCCATCATGAGAGAAGGGCGAAGGACTCCAAGCTGCATTGGCTCAGAGGTATCAGGTGTAGAGGCTGGACTAAAGGTGGGTGCTGGATGGGTGTAGTTGGGGACTCTAGGCAACATCCAGGTAGGGCAAGTGGACCCAGCACCTCTTTCTGCTCTTTGCTCGCTCAATCGTCGATTAATTCGTATAGCGAGGTTGACCAAGGCATCCAGAGTCTGAGGAATCCCCACTCGAGCCAGTTCATCTTTTAAGGGGTCAGAGAGCCCCATGCGGAACTGGTAGCGAAGGGCAGCATCATTCCAGTCCGTATCTGCACACCATCGGCGGAATTCCGCGACATAATCCTCTACTGCCCTACGCCCTTGTTGAAGGGTGTGCAGGGTGGCTTCTGCGGTTGCGGAGAGCTGTGGGTCCTCGTAGAGTTGGGCCATGGTATCAAAAAAGGTAATCAAATTAGTTAGTACCTCAGCTTTCTGTTCCAGAAGGCGGTGGGCCCATGTTTGGGGGTCACCCAGAAGTAAAGAAACCACAAAGCCCACTTTAGTGGCTTCAAGCGAAAAGGTGCGAGGTTGGAGGGCGAAGTATAGTTCGCATGAGTTCCAGAACGCCCTGAATTTACTTTGTTCCCCGGAAAACTTTTCAGGAGTGGGAACTCTTGGTTCGGGTGGCAGCATAACTACTGTAGGAAAAGTAGTACTAGTAGCAGAAGTAGACGGGTGAGAAGGCCCCTGAGTTGTAGTGGGACAAGAAAATACTTGGACCCATTCTTCCAAACGTGTATATCCTTCCTGGAGACTTTTAACAGCCTGGGTAAGGCCTGCTAAGTGCATAAAATGTTCTTCCATAGGAGAGGCTCTCTGCTCGGGCTCAGTCATGGCTGTCTGCTACTGTCACCTACCTTGTGGACTAGCCCAACTTGCAGGGGATGGCCTCTCTTGCGGCTCCGACTCGAGGTCCCTGGTAGGGTGAACAGGAAGCACAGGAGTCAAGAGTGGCACAAGTGCCTGGCAGGATCAACGGCAGGAGATTAGTCTGGAACTCAGGAAGCACTGTGCAGAAGAACCTCAGACTGAGCCGGAAGGTAGACAGGAACCTGGAAAGAGCTAGATCAGCAGGCTGGTGCAGCAGACTGGAGCCGGACAGCAGACTGGAGCATGGAACCAGGATAATGAGTATGGAGAGTCAGACAAGCCGGGTCGGTAGTCAGGCAGACAGTGGAGGTACCAGAGGGTCAGGCAGGAGAGAAGTCAGACAAGCTGAAGTCGGATGGAGGCAGATGACAGGGATGGTCAGAGACAAGCCGGGATCAGATGCAGGCGGACAACAAGGATAGTCAGGAGCAAGCCAGGTTTAGCACAGAAACAGGTTTTCAAGGATCAAGAAACACGTAACGCTGTAGAGCAGACAGCAAGATCTCAGTGTGAAAGTCTGGTTTAAATAGCCCGCCTGGTGCTAATGGGTGTGCGCATGCGCATAGGCGTGCGCGATCGCGCAACTGCACGCTCAGGATGCCTGTTACTGGCAGGATCTTCCTGACAGGGAGTTTACACAAACTGAACGCCATGAGGTGGCAAAACAATACAAAACAAAGGTCTGAGGAACCCCTATTGAGTTGGCTAAGTTTGTGAGATGAAGGGGCGAATCGTGTTGTTTTGTCAGGCAAGGAAGCAGTGGCTATGGGAGTGTTAACCCATGATCCACAATTGCGTCAGTGGATGCGAAAAGCCCGAGTGTTTAGTGTGAATTTTTCACTGATAGACCTAGTGAGAATAGTCCGTGTATACGCTAGTCCTACTGACCTGGAAAATGCCTACTCCTGGAGATCAATAGGAGAGGGTATGTTTCCAGAATGGATGGGTCCAGATATGGAACCCTTTACGTCTGCTCTGCACTCTAAGCTAATGAAGTCTGCGCCATTTGATCTCAGGGCTCCTTTGTTGTCCTTGCTGGGAGGCCTTGGATTAAACAGCAAGATTCATGAAGCCACTACGCTTTTAGGCCAGTTGGGAGAGCTAGAGGAGACTAAAAAACAAAACCGGTCAGGGCAGTAGATAAGGTCAAGGCCAGACAGGAAGAGGGAGAGAAGACAGGAGGTGAAGAGAAAACCAGACTAATTATCTCTAGGAAAGAAATGTGGGTGGACCTATTAAAGGCAGGAGTACCTAAAGATGAGATAGATGTGATTTGTACTGCAGAAATGCTGAAGAGGTTGAAACATTTAGTGGGGAAAACTGTCAGGGTTAGAAACAATACTCTTAGTAAAGAAAACATCAGCCTAGATTTAGAGAAAACAGAACAGACCTCTCCTGTTAGTCCCAAACCAATTCCCAAAACTGCACATGAACCCAAATCCCTTTATCCTGGGGAGGAGTTAAAGAGAATCAGAAAAGGGGACTGGGAGGCTCCTTATCCTTTATGAGGGGAAGGTGGGTCTCCTGTAATAGCAGTAAGGACAGTGACAGCAGGGGACCGACGCCCATATGTACCTTTCACTGTATGGTAGGGGAAGTCATCTCCTACACGTGATGGCTTTAATTGATACTGAAGCTGAAGCCTATTTAGGAATGGGAGGGAATTTGGCAGGAAGCTTTGAAGTTATATTTGCATTGGCAGATGAGCTTCAAGACAGTGGCTGGGACTCTGACTGGTTAATGGATACTTCTCAGCAAGGAAAGTGAGGCTACATAACATCAAACCTTCCAAAACAAACAGCAGTGATCTTCTGGGAAATATCAGTATATTTCCTCTACTCCCCATCTATGTTCTTTGGGAGGGTCAGAAGTGGATACAGGCAGGTGGTAAAATATTGGTCAGATATCCAGGCAAGAAGTCAATTAGAGGAGAGATTGTAGCTGAAGGGCCTGGATCTACTGTTTATGTATTATTAGAAGGAACAGATAATCTGCTTTGTCTTCCACTCCACAGCCTGTCTCCGATTTGATCCATAGGAAGACCAGATAAAAGTGGTTACATGATGGACAGAATGATGGAAGACCACAAGAGCTGCAGAAAGCAAGGCCTTTGATGTATTACAAGACTGGACTTGTTTCTAAAGAACTTTAGAACGGACTTTCTAATGAACTTTTAGCCAAAGACTGAAACACCTTCTCAGTGACAGAAATATAGGAGGGGTTGCATTCTAGGAAAATTAATGTTTAGAAAAAACGTGTGTTGCGTTTGATAAAATATACGATTTTTCTATAAGACTGTGATAGAATAGCAATCAGACTAGTTTGATTGCAGAGATCAGGTTTGTCTGAGGATGTTTCTCAAACAAATGCCTTGGTAACAATGGGAACTGTGACAGTTGGCAGTTTGGTTGTTAAGGTAAATGCGTTTGTAACCATTGTCAACAAACTGGTAAACAAAAGCCCAAATAAAAGGAGCAGTAGAGACTGATAGGAGCCACTCATCATGGATTAACACCAGAGCAGGCGGAAGACTCTGTGATAAGCGAAGAAGGTGCCTGGTCTCCAGAAGCAACAGAGATCATGATTACACAGTAACCGGAGTTAAGTAACTTTTAAGTGTATTTCTACTGTTACAGACCATAGGCTGTGTATTTGCTAGGCATTTTGCTTCTTATAGATATCTGTCAGTCTTGTATTGTATTCCTAATATTGTAATAGTTTTGTATGTACAGCATCTTTGTATAAAGTAAAAGCACATTTACACACTGCAAAGTTCTCAGCATCCTTGCAAAGTAACCTTGCTAGATAGACGCAAGCAAAACAAAACGACAACAAAAAAAGTAAAACCACCACACCACACTCACCCTAAATAACTAAGTTACTTGCCTTATACTCACTCACCTAGAGATCAGTGATGTTCCCCAGCCTTCCTAGAGTCTTTTTGGAAACCAAAGGATCCCAAATCTTGTAACTGGCACATTCTATATGATTGATACTATAGGTAAGGAATCCCAAGGAAGTTGCGGAAAGGCCATATGATGTTAGCAAGTGTAAAAGGTGAGTGGGCTTAAGGCCCCATTCACACTTGTGCAACTTAAAAATCATGCAATTTCCATTGCGACTTTACCCTGCGACTTGATGCCACTGTAATGCGACTTTGACCAATGTGATCGTTTTGTTTGTGTTCTACAAAGTCATTAGACACGTGCAGAACAGAAAAATTCTAACAAATTAAACATTTTCAGAACTATTTGAATTTGCATCGGTCGAAAATTAATTGAAATTGTAAAAAGTAAATAAATAAAAAAAAAAAAAAAAAAACACAAGCTTTTGTCAATTCTTTTATTATTTTATTAAAAAAATCACCATAAAAAAAAAAAGCCCCCCCTGTAGATCCATCACCAATCATGCCGCCCGCTGCCACGAAAGGGGTGGCGGAGTGATGGACGATGAATCTAAATTGGGGTACAGGAGCATTTTTTAAATACTTATTCACTTATACCCGCAGACCCCCACAACCACTACCCAGACTTGTGGGGAAGAGGCCCTTGTCCCCATCAACATGGGAGACAAGCACCCCCCCCCCCCCCACCGTTTTTATCCCCCCTCACCCTCACTAAACACATACCTAAAGTCCTCACTCAATCCAACTGCAGTGACTCTCCCCACTCACAGGACAGAAAGGCAGCAGTGAAAGACAATGGCTCGTGCTGCTGTCAATCAAATCCTGTGAGTAGAGCAAAGGCCAGGGTTGAGCATCTCAGTGTGTGTCAATGAACATAAAGTGCATGGCTCTGGAGTGCACCTGCACATGTGCCACCATAGGAAGCACATTCCTTTGGTAGCACATGGAGAAGAGAAGGAGCCTGGAGCACCAGTGGGGAACCACAGAATGTGCCACTCTGTGCAAGTGTTAACCTGGTTATTTTAATAAAAAAACAAAAACAAGTTTTTTTGTAACCACTTTAAACCAGTCAAAGGTAAATAACATTTTATTGCTAGTACTTTTTTTTTCCATTTGGACTTCGTGATTTTGCATTGAGAATGCAGATGGGTGCTTGCTAGTTCTAGCTGTAAGGTCCACTTTAAAACTTACCTAAACTCAAAAGTGAAGATCTGCTATCATATAGGTAAAAGCTAGAGGTGTTAGGGTCCTTTCACACATGAGGACTGTTCAGGTCCGCCTGTCAGTTTTTCAGACGGATCTGAATGGACGCTCCATGCACCTCTAGGGAGTGACAGATGTCAGCGGTGCCATGTCTGCTGACATAAGCTCCGCTAAATCTAGGACGTATAGAAACCCCATTTTCCATCCGTCTGGCAGATCGGGTAAAAACAGACAGGCGGATCCATTTTCATCCGATCCCCCATAGAGAACAGTGGGGCTTTGACAGGTCCATATCCCTGCACAGTGAGCAGAGACGGACTTGTCATCGGCCGACTCAGCGTGGATCAACGGAGCGATCCCTGCTGAGCAAGCGGAGTCCGTGAAAACGTACAAGCATGTGTGAAAGAGCCCTTAAGTGTGCCTAAGCAGTACCCAGAAAAAAAAAAAAAATCAGCCATGCTGATGTGTGTCCTAGTATGCAACACCCCTGTGCCTACAGCTTTATATCTACCATGTGAGAGGCACTGTTGCCTGCAACTGCTAGTCTCGCAAGATTTGGGGTGGTGGGGGGCGCGCGGAAGTCCCGCGATTTGCCGTTTCCGGTCGCGGGCAGAGTAGCAGCGATTCTGGGTGCCAGGATGTGAACAGAGCCTAAAAAAGGCCTGGTTTCTTTCTTTAACCACTTCAGCCCCAGAAGGGTTTACCCCCCTACTGACCAGCCCATTTTTTGAGATACGGCAATGCTTTGATTTAACTGACAATTGCGCTCGTGCGACATTGAGAAATAGAGATTTCTTTTGGTGGTATTTGATCACCTCTGGTTTTTATTTTTTGCGCTATAAACAAAAAAAGACTGACAATTTCAAATATATATATATATATATATATATATATATATATATATATATATATATATATATATATATATATATATATATATATATATATATAAAAAAAACTTTCTGCTATTATACGTATCCAAAAAAATTAATAAATAAAAAAATTGCAATAAGTGTACTAAGTGTACATTGATTGGTTTGCGCAAAAGTTATAGCATCTACAAAGTAGGGAAAAGTTTTAGGGACTTTATTTTTTTAATTGTTTTTACTAGTAATGGCGGGGATCAGTGATTTTTAGCGGGACTGAGACATAAATCTGACCCCAAGTGACACTTTTTGGTGACCAGTGACACCAATACAGTGATCAGTGCTATAAAAATGCACTGATCACTGTATAAATGGCAATGGCAGGGAAGAGGTTAACACTAGGGGGCGATCAAGGGGTTTAGTGTTCCCTAGGGAAGTGTTTCTAACTGTAGGAAGATGGACTGACTGGGAGTAGGGAGAGTTTGCTGTTCCTGATTACTAGGAAGAGCTGATCTTTCTCTCTCCTCCCCTGTCAGAACAGGGATCCGCCTTGTTTTACATTGGCAGATCCCCGTTCTGCCTCTTATCACCGCGATCGCAGGTGGCTGGCAGAGATCGAGTCCACCAGACCCACGGGCGGGCCTCCTGCGGCACGCGACGGGCGTGCGCTCGCAGTACCACATGCACAGACAGACGTACATGTACGTCGGTTTGCACAGCCAAGCTGCCTTGCCGCAGTATATATGCGGAAGGCGGTCGGCAAGTGGTTTATGTACATAATATAACTGGATACTGATATTTATAGGTAAAGTTGATCCAGGGAGATCGCCACTGTGGGGGAACAGGAAGGAATTTCTTACCTCTGTTGTAACAAATTGGATCATGCTTTGCTGGGGTTTTTCACCTTCCTCTGGATCAACTGTGGGTGGAGGATTGTGTATATGGGATTTGTGACGGAAGTCACTTTGGGCGGGGGGCTTGGGGAACCCACGTTACCTTTGAGAGCACTGGAAGCTCCTTGTCCAGCTCCCCCAGCCCCTCCTATGTGCAAGTTACCCTGTGTCTATTAGGGGCACTGGGTGACCGAGAACCCTCAAGAATATATGAAGATAAAGTCCACTGTTCATCAGACACCATTGCTAGATGGTTTGAGGTGGGGTGGGGGTTGCTATGTGTTTGTTAGATGTGGCTTTATCCCATTGTTCTATTGTGTCTGTCTGCCTTGGGAGCAACCTATTATGGGATATATATGTCTATGTGTATTTGCTGTGAGGAGGGGGGGGATTCCTCCAACAGCGCTCCCTGCTGATTGGACAGTCTATTCATGAGACGTTTGAATATCTCTGTGTGCCTGTGTTCAAGTAAACAGTTCCTGTTGAGCAGCCAAAACGAGTACTGCCTAGTTATTGGTTGTTAGCGATTGGAATATCTGATATCTATATTCAGACTGGGAAGAAGTGGTATATGACGAACGCACTCAAGCAGAGTGTGGGACGTTTGATTACAGGATTTTATGATTATTTTTTTTATTGGTTGAACTAGATGGATTTGTGTCTTTTTTCAACCTATGTAACTATTTGGTGATGTCACTACAATACTGTTGAGTGTTCTTGCTAAAGAGAAAGTTGAAATGTAATGATCTCACAGTTTCCGCTTCATCCTCGGTGTGTTTCCTGCACCTCTTGTGCTGCGCCTTGATTATTTTCTGATTAGTAATCAGATCACTGGTCATCAGAGTGGCAGCTTTGATATGAGGAAGCAAAGCCCTCTTCCAAGATGGCCACACCCACACCGAGACACAGTACAGAAGAGAAATGTAAGTATATTATGGAAAAAATATCTGCTGCATTCAGCCATCACAAGGCAATACTGGTGGCTATTTCTTTGCCCTCTGCTTATCTTTTTTGTACAAAATATTTACAGTTTAGGTCTTCTTTAACTGCTTCCCACCCAGTCACTGCACATAAATGAACAGATGGGAGCTTTGCCACTGACTGGATCCCATCCCATTAGAACACGGACTGTGCAGCGGCGCGACCCTGTGATGGCTTTCCCTCGGAAACAGCACATCACAGATCAGGACATGGGTGCTGTGATTGGCCCTCCCAATCACGTGATGGCTGTGTCCAATCACAGCCACCACACAGTGTAAGCAAAGATGAGTGTCTGTGCCAGCTCTCCCCGCTAAGCTCAGTAGGGGGGGTGAGGGGGATGCTTCAGCCTGTCACATTCTCTGTGCAGCTGATGATTTTAGTGTTCGGATCACAGAGATCACACAGACTGCAGCCATCCCACACCAGTGCACCATCTGTCCCTGTCCAAGTGTCCCATCAACATCTGTACCAGTGCACAAAACATCTGTCACAGTGTACCGGTGTCACATCAATATTTGTCAGGGTTTCCAAAAACATCTGCAATAGTGTTCCATTGCAACATCAACATCTGTCCTTGAACCTAATGGACATTCAACATCTGTCACATTATACAAGTGCGCAAAAACATCTGTGACAGTGTACAAGTGCACAAAAACATCTGCCACAGTGCACCAGTGTCCCGCAAATAAAGAATTTAAAGCGCCCCGTCCTCCTGTGGAAAGGCGAACGCACACGGTCACGTACACATACAGCAATCACACCACACATGAGGTATTGCCATGAACGTCAGAGAGAGCAATAATTCTAGCATCAGACCTCCTCTGTAACTCTAAACTGATAACCTGTCAGGCTTATAAAGCGTGTAATATTTTAAAGCGTGACATGTTTGGTATTCATTTACCCAGCGCAACACCATATTTTACAAAAAATACGGGGTATTATATTGTGTTTATGTGCATTAAAATTAACGTGTATTTTTGCGTTAGTGTGTAAAATTTTGTTTGAAAAAAACTGCTTCGCTAGTACAGTGTGACAAAAAAATAAAATTGCAAAACCCACCATTTTTTTCTCTATGACCTCAGCTAAAAAAATATAAAGTTTTTGGGGTTCTAAGTAATTGTCTTTTTACTTGTAAACAAAAAGTGGCAGAGAAGGCCTGGAAGTGGATAATGACTGAAGGTGCTCCTTGGATGTTGGGCCTCTATATGTGGTCAGGCTGTGAAAAAGTTTCACATGTGGTATTGCCATACTCAGGAGGAGTAGAAGAATGTGTTTTGGTGTGTAGTTTCAAGTACGCCTATGCTGTGTGTGAGGAATAACTTGTTAATATGACATTTTTGTGAAAAAACAAAAGAAAAATTTTATTTAATTTCTTCATTCTCCAAAGAATTGTGGGAAAAAAATTACAACTTCAAAAAAACTCACCATGCCTCTTACTAAATACCTTTGACTGTCTACTTTCCAAAATAGGGTCATTTGGGGGGTATTTGTACTGTCCTGGCATGTTAGGCCTGGTTCATACCTATGCATTTTTTAGTGCTTTTTGCACAAACGCACTACAGTCCATTTAACATGATTCCTTATGGGACACATTCACGTCTGCTTTTTTTTCAGCCACTGCATTTTTGGAAAGGGTCAGGGACTTTTTAAAATGCAAAACAGTGCATTTTTGGTTCAATAGACTTCAATGGAGAAGCTACAGAAAAGGATGTAGTGCGTTTTTTGCAACTTTTTTTGCTATTTTTAACCACTTCAATACTGGGCACCTCCCCCCACCCCCTTTCAGCACTGTCGTTCTTTGAATGACAATTGCTGGTCATGCAACACTGTACCCATATGAATTCTTTATCTTTTTTTTCCCTCTACAAATAGAGCTTTCTTTGGGTGATCATCACTGGCTTTTTTATTTTTTTGCGCTACAAATAAAAAAAGACAGGAAATTACAAAAAAAAAAAGTTTCTCTTTGCTTCTGTTATAAAATTATGTAAGCAAGTTTTCTCCTTCACTGACGGGCAACGATGAGGCGGCACTGATGAGGCACTAATGTCACTATGTCATAGGCTCTTTACCTAGATCGGAGATGCAGTGTGTCGGAGCCTAAGGGGCCTCAAGAAATGACATAGGCCACCAGTATATCAGGTGTAATCAATTTTCAATGATAGGTACCATAGCGTGTAGACTTTATAACTTTCACACAGAGCAAATAATATGCACTGATTTGGGCTATTTTTACCAAAGAAATGTAGCAATATAAACTTTGATCAAAATTTATGAACAAATATTACTTATTTGCAGAATTTTATACAGAATCTAACAAAATCATGCTTTTCAAAGTTTTCGGTATTTTTTCAGTTATGCGCAAAAAATAATGCCAGTGGTGATTACAGTGTTGCTAAACCCACAACAGTAAAATCAGTCTGTATATGCAGCATAGCATACTTGTTATACTCACTGTGCAACTTAAGGGGTTAATCCTCTGCATTGTGTAAAAAGGCTGTTTTATCCTGTATGCACAGATCCTCCCCCTCCTGCACTGTCTATCTGAGGAAGGCCAGCTAACACAGGCAGATTAGCTGATCTGGCACATGCTCAGTTGTGTCTTTTATGCTGGAGAGAACAGTTTCTTATTCTCAGAGCTAGCCAGGTCACATGATATTGACATCACACATGTGGGTGTGTACACAGGCTACAGTAAAAATCTCTTCCTGAACTCTCAGCACTGAAGAAACTATGCAGTTTATCATGTAACTGTGGTATACAAATCATCCAAAAAGGTATATAGTGGCAGTATTTTAATGTATAAAGATGATTTATAAGCTGTAGTAGGTACTGGGTTTAGTAACACTTTAAATACCACCAAAAGAAGGCTCTATTTGTCTAAAAAAAATTATAAAAATGTCATATGGGTACAGTGTTGCATGAGTAATTATCATTCAAAGTGCAATGCCACTGAAAGCTGAAAATTGGCCTGGGCAGGAAGGGGTGAAAGTGCCCATTATTGAGGTAGTTAAAGTAAAAATTAAAAAAAAAAATCTACATGTGTGTTCAGTGATAATACATTGCAATTTACCTTTAAGACTATTCTTGGTTCAATTAGGTCATCCTCCTTTAGCCAAAAAAATATAATTATTTACCTGAATGGACGTCAAAATAGATGAAACATCGTAAGTTGGGCTCCAGCGGTTCTGAAGAATATCTAAACATATGCTGCCATCCGCATAAACTACAAGAAAAACATTAGCAGTTTTAATAAAGCCACACATATATAGCAGTTTCAGTTTTAATAAGCATCTCCAGTTAACCAGCTGAATATGAAAACACATACAGTAAATGACTGCTTGAAAAAAAGCCACGTGAATTAAAAAAATAAATATAAATCTGCAGCCATCCCAATAAAGTTATATTTTTATATTTCTGATTATCATTTTCTGAAATGTATTGCCTATGAAATGCAGGACTTTGCTTTTGAAATCATTTGTGATTTCCCCTATAGACTGCCTATGCAGGGCAATGTCTGTGGGTGTGTATAATAACCTGTGGGTGATAACATCGTTTCCCATTTCTCACCCACAGCAACAATAAAATATTACTAAACCCACTACAGAAAAATCAGTCTGTATATGCAGTAAAGCATGCTTGTTATACTCACTGTGGAACCCAAGTGGTTACTCCTCCACATTGTATAAAAAGGCTGTTTGATCCTGGCTTCTCTGATCCTCCCCTCCTTCCATTGTCCCCTAATTTACTGATAACACAGAGTCTATGGAGTCAGGCTGCACATGCTCATTTTGGTGTGTATTGCTAGAGAGATTTTTTTTTTCTTGGGTAGGATTCATGCAATCAGCACAGGGCTGATCAACAGTGTCCAAACAGAAGGTCAGGGGTCTTGCAGTCTCATAGGACAGTCTGAAAACTCCCCCTACAAGCTCTAATTAGTGATAGAAGTCACAAGACTGCTATATACTGCTGATGAGAAAAGGTATTTAGCAGTTTATTTACTAAAATGATTGAATTTCCATGTGCTGCATACTGTGGGAGACCAGATATAGTGAATACAGGGTCCTGGGTTTAGTAACACTTTAAATTTACAAACCATGTATGGAGTGTGCAGTGCACATTTTCTTGAATCCCTTCCCAACACCAATGCTTGTATTACCATTCTGCAGTCAGACAGCTTGAACAAAAAACCCATAGAGAAATTAAATTTTTGTCTAGACGATGGCAACAGTTCAGAAACTCTAATGTGAGAAACAACTGAGGCTTCCACTGCTGGCCTCTCTGAAAATGCTAGTTGCCTGGTTGTCTCTCACAGTATTACCTTTTGTAAATACTGATCCAGAATAAGCATTCAGATCAGAAAAATCAGTTCCTTAGTAACAGATAAAACTGGCACAAATTGGAAACTTTGTATTTGTATCTTCATTACCAGCCTCTCTGTGCTTGCATACAGGAGTGGGTTTGTTTATTCTACACCTATGAAAGTAGTCAATGGCTGGCAGGGTAATTTTTAAATTGAATCTTTATGTGTCCTCCCAGTGCTATGATTAAGGCCTGCACTTTATCCTGGTTCAATAAAGTATCGCATGCGTCCCAGAAATGGGTGCCGGTGTTCTATTGAATACTGCCCCCCATTGAAAAATGCCTCCGATGGGTCTGCGCAGTACCAAACGCCAATCCAGCTGATATGTTGAGCAGCTGGCATGACGTCAATACAGCGCATGCGCAGATCGTCCGAGGCATTATGTGACGATATGCAAACAGCATACTTGTCAGATTCTGCTTCGCTGTTGCGGGGCAGGTTTTTTGTGTGCTAAAGGGCGTGTTGTGTGTGTTGCAAGGTGGGCGGGTTTTGCCTGGGTCTAAGGGAGGGTTGCAACACGCACAAAATACCCCCTTAACACACTGAACCGGCCCTGCAACACACACAAAACACGTCCACGCAACAGCGAGGCATAATCTGACAAGTACGTTCTCCCTCAGCTTTTTGCAGATGGTCATACACTGCCTTCGACGATCTGTACATGCGCTGTGTTGAGGTCACGCCAGCTGATCAACATATCAGCTGGAGTGCGCATGCGCAGACCCAACAGAGGCATTTTTCAATAGAACACCGGTATTATCTGTACTGAAGATTGGCTGACAGAAGCCTTCCGGCGCACCGCATCTTACACTGACGGCTAGTTGTTTCAGGTGAGTGTCAGTATGTCATTTTCCTTGGACAGTGTACCTTTAGAATTAAAATTGTTACATACATAAAATAAGAAGCAGTTTAAAACCAATTTTAGTATTACTTTTTTCCAACAAGCACTCACCATTTGGATGAAACATTTTTGAAACAAATCTAACAGTTGGAGGTTTATTTGGATATTCTTCTGAAAATTCTATAATGAGTTTAAATGTGCCTGGGAGGAAGAGAGGAAAACATTTTTTTTTAACCTAATGGCAAAACAGTGGATCTAGATTTAAATGAAAAAATTGTCATTGTCACAGCATTATAAACGTTACCAAGAATCTTAGTAATACTAGTCACTAAAACGGAGAGAGAAGTTATTCAATTAAAACTATAGGAAACCAAGTTTAAATTGTTTCCACAGAGGGAATTACAGCAGTTCACTAGGCAATGACACAATCAGGAGCTGAGAAGTAAAAATTGGAAAAAAGGTTTTTATAATGCATCTCAGTGAAACCAAACCCACCAATTTAATGGTTTCTCAAAAGAAAGTTCAAGCTGGAAATGTTCAATAAATGTTATTTAACTTATTCAAACAAGTCAAAGCTGGTATCGGCAGTGTTTAAAGGAGAAGTCCAGGCTGAGCTTGTTTGGCTGGGCTTCTCCTGTGGATCACAGGAGTGCAATTTGTTTTGCACTCCTGTGACCCGTTTTCAGCAGAGAGCGGGCTGAAGTTCGCTCTCTGCTGACATCACAGAAATCAGTCCAGGCACCGCGTCATCATGACAAAGCCTGGATTCGCCAGGAGCCTGGACTGACAGGCAGCAGCTCTCTGCTCGCAGATCTGTGAGAACCGAGCCATCAGCGTGTTCAATCGCTCAGTTCTCAGTGCAGAGGCGCCGGGGGACCGATGCTGCATCCACCTAGGTTAGTAGAGGGGGGGGGGGAGAGTTAGGTACATGGTAACTTTTTCTGGGAAGCCTTCCGGGGCAGCATCCCAGAGATAGGCTCCTCCTCCCTGAAACAGGAAACACATTAGTCCACCATTATAAATTTGTTCATCTTACCTGTGTGCCTCAATTATATTAAAGGACTGAAGGAACTCCTTTCAGTAAGCCAATGCTTCCCCACTATACCTGGTATTATCGCTTAAGGGTGGGAACCTGCCCTGGAATACTTCCCAGAAAAAGAGTTACCAGGTAACTAACTCTGTTTTCTCAAATTATCTTCCAGGGCATCATCCGAGAGGACGTATCAAGCAATACTTACTAGGGTGGGGATAAGGACTGGAGCACCTTGCGACCAAACGTCTGGTCTTGGCCAGACAGCTGGTCTATATGGTAGTGCCTTACAAAGAGGTACTGAAGCTCGACCATGTTGCTGCCCTGCAGATCTGCTCTGGAATGCCCCTGCTTTCTCTCCGATCGAGGTTGCCCAGGCTCTGGTTGTGCCTCATAGGCCATCTGTATGGCAATTCTTATCCATGTGCTGATCGTGTTTTTCGATGCCTGTTTTCCTTTATTTGCTTGCTTTTTTTGCATAGAGAACGAATAAAGAGGTAGATCTTCGCCAATCCTTTGTTCTCTCAAGGTACGCTATGATTGTATTTCTTACATCTATCCATAGATTTTGGAAGCGATGGAATAATTACATTCTGCGTCATGTTTAATGTTGGAGACTTGGGTCTGGTGAGAGGAATATTTTGTCGGTTTGAATCAGACAGTATGGTTCCATCATGGAAAGTGCTTGGATTTCGTTCACTCTTCTGGGCGATACTAGAGTTCTGTAAATTTTTGCAGGTCTAGCTCTATTTATTGACATTAGGAATCGCTTTATCAGCATATGCTCTACTAGTCTGGGGTCCATAAAGTGCTGCCATTTGTACCTTGAGCGTGCTCTGAGAGATGTTCTTGTCTGCTCCTTCCTGTAAGAAATCCAGAATCGCTGGGATGATCCCTCTGTCGGGAAGGTTTGTTTTTATTCCAGGAGACAAACTTTTTCCTTACTTTCTCGTAGATTGTTCTAATCAGGGGGTTCCTACTGTCTAGAATGGTGTTGATCACTCTGTTCGACAGCCCTTTGTTTTGCAGTCTTACCCTTTAAGTAACCAAGCCGAAAGCTTCAGGAGTCTGACTCGGATGGTTGACTGGTCCCTGAGATAAGATATCTGGTAGGTCCGGCAGTGTCAGGTGTGGCTGGACATTGAGGTTCTTTAAGTGGCTGAACCACGCTCTTTGGGGCCAGTATGGTGCTACGAGTATCATCGCTGCTTTCTCTGCTTTGATTTTTTGAATCAGTCTTGGTATTATGGCAGTTGGAAGGAATGCGTAACACAGCTGGTTATCCCTGCTTTGGCTGAACGCATCTACTTCGCCGTTGCCATCTGTAGGATCCAGTGAAAAGAACGTTGGTAATTTTGGGTTTGCCTTGGAGGCGAACAGATCTACCTCGGGTACTCCCCATGTTTGTGTGATCTGTGAGAAGGTTGCTTGATTTAAACAACCACTGAGCCTTCTGGCTCAGAAAATCTGCCAGCATATTGTCTGTTCCTCTCAGGTGGATGCCTGATATTGATCCTATGTTTGTTTCTGCCGATAACAGAATTGTTTCCATCAGGCTCATCAAGCTTTGGGATTTTGTCTCCCCCTTGCCTGTTTAAGTATGCCACCGTCGTGGCGTTGTCTGATTAAACCCTTACGTCTCTCCCCTGTATTGCTGGTTGGAAGGCTTTTAACCTCTTCCATGGTTTTTTAGTTACCTCATATTCAAGGAGGCTTGAGATCATCTGGAGTTCCATTTCCCCTGTGTGCAGAGCTCCCTCATGTACGATCCCCAACCTAGGGTACTGGCATCTGTGATAATCCTGACAGGCTTGGTTTAAGTCCCCCCCCCTCGATTGAGCCACCACTGAAGTGTTTGTTTGACTCAGTTCAGAACAGATATGGACATGTCTAGGGATGAGTGGTTGCCATCCCACTGGGACAGAATATAATTCTGTAGAGGCCTTATGCAAATCTGCGCCCAGGTGATGGCTGGGATTGAAGACGTCATCAATTCTAGCACTACCATTCCTTGTCTGATCATGATAGACTTTGTCCTCATCAGAGAGGCTATGGCCTGCGGGATTTTCTCGTTTTTTGCTTCCATTAGGAAGGTTTTGGTTAGTCCAGCACCTAACCCAAGTAAAATTACTCTCTGGCTTGGGGTCAGCTGCGATTTTTCTGTATCTACCATCCACCCCAGGTTTTGTAGATAGGACATACTTGTGCACAGATTGGTTTCTAGGCTTTCCGCTGAGTCCTCAAAGAACAGTAGGTCATCTAGGTATGGTATCACACCAATGCCTTGTTGTCTTAAGCCTTTTAGAGCTTCTGCCATCATCTTTGAGAAGATTCTGGGCGCTGAAGAGATGCCGAAAGGGAGAGCCGTATACTGCAGGTGTAGGGTAGCCGCCGGTCCCTCAATTGCAGAATTTGACCATTTTCCTTTATGGGGACATGCAGGTAGACATATTGTAAGTCTACTGTAGCCATGAATGTCTCTTGAGGTAGGATATTCCTGACTGAATAAATAGACTCCATTCTGAATTTTTTTGTATTTTATTCTCCTGTTGAGTGGGCTTGAGGTTCAGTATGAGCCTTAGCTTGCCTGACGTTTTTTTCTTTGCAAAGATATGTGAATAGAACCCAGTTTTCTCCTCTTCTTGAGGGACATGACGAATCACTTTCTGGTTCAACAGGTTTCCCAGGGACTTTATCTTCGTCCCTTGGTAGGATGGTTACTAGGTACTTGGTTGGGGGCGGGCAGAAAATTCTATTGCGTAGTCCTCCGCTATAGTGCAGTGGATGAATTTGATTTTTGTTGCTTCCATCCACTGGTGGGCAAAGGTTGCCAGTCTGCCCTCCACCTGAAGACAGTCATCGTTTTTTGTTCTTTGGATTGGTAGGCTTGAGGATAAATTCTCCCTTGCCTTTTTTTTTTGTCCCCCCAGCGCTTTTTCGCTCCTGGCTTGTTGAATTGATGAAAGGGCGCCTTCCCCCCGTTTTTTTGATTAGGGGGAAACCCTTTTTTTTGCTGCGGTCCTGTCTAGTACTGTTTCTAGGTCAGGCCCGAATACCAAATCTCCCACGAATAGGATTCCACACAGCCTGTTCTTGGAAGCGATATCCCAAAGGGGATTTGACTTCAGCCAAAGGGCTCTTCGGGCCGATTTTACTGGAGCTGTGGCCCTTGAAGATACTCTTATGCCGCGTACACACGGTCGGACTTTTCGTCTACAAAAGTCCGACAGCCTGTCCAACAGACTTCCGACGTACCTTCGGCGGACTTGCGGCAGACTTTCTTACGAACGGACTTGCCTACACACGACCACACAAAAGTCCGACGGATTCGTACGTGATGACGTACACCGGACTAAAATAAGGAAGTTCATAGCCAGTAGCCAATAGCTGCCCTAGCATGGGTTTTTGTCCGTCGGACTAGCACACAGACGAGCGGATTTCGGGGTCCGTCGTACTTACGACGTAAAGATTTGAAGCATGTTTCAAATCTAAAGTCCGTCGGATTTGAGGCTAAAAAAGTCCGTTGAAAGTCCGGAGAAGCCCACACACGATCGGATTACCAGCCAGCTTTAGTCCGTCAGCGTCCGTTGGACTTTTGTAGACGAAAAGTCCGACCGTGTGTACGCGGCATTACAGTTTCGGCCGAGGCATCTGCTAGAAAAGCCACTGCTTGTCAGTGTGGGGATAGTTCTTACTAGTTCTTCCCTTGGTGTGCACCTTCCAGTAACTTTTTTAGTTGAGTCAACCAAACTAAGGTGCGGGCTGTGCAGGTAGACGCTATCGCTGGGTTCAGGTTTGCAGCACCCACTTCCCAAGCCCTCTTCAGAAGGGCTTCTATCGTCTTATCCATGGGGTCGCTTAAAAGTACCCGCACAGTCAAAAGCCAAGTCAGATTTGTTTGCGACTCTTGCTAGAGAAGCATCCACTTTGGGGCACTTAGCCCAGGTCTTATCTGCCTCTGCAAATGGATATCTGCGTTTAACCGTTGCCAGTATGAAGAGCTTTTTCTCTGGGTCTTCCTACTCTTTTCTGACAATGTCTTTAAGAGTTTGATGTACTGGAAACGTTCAAGGTTTCATGGGTTGGAGCCCTTTGTACAATTTGTCATGTAGGAAGAGCTCTGCGCTTTTTTCTTCTTTGATGCCCTGCGTGTCGGCTATGGTTTTTAGAAGACTGTCCGTATCTCCTGAGGGGAACAAGTTGCCCTCTGATGCCGGATATTCTTCAGAAACTGAGCACAGGCCTTCCTAAAATTCAGGTTCAGATTCATCAGAATCATTCTCTTGCTGCTCCACCTCTTCCCTGCTACCGGAAGGGATGCATGTCCCGCTGGTAGATGGGGAACTGGTTTGACTAGAGCTTGCTGGTGCATCTAATTTCTCAATTGCTAAGCGTAGTGGCCCTATAGTGTTCTTTATTAATTTTTTGAAAGAATTGAGCAGATCTTTAAAAGGTAACCTTGTGATTCCTTCGCCACTATTTTATCTATGCATTTTTTGGCATAGTATTTTTTTCCAGTCAGGAGGAAAACGGTGGCCGCAAAAAGCGCATGCTTTGTTGCTGTTTTTCGACTTTCTTTCCTCTGGGGCCTTTGCCTGTAATCAAGCACAAAGGACCCTGTGAGGTAGGCGGTTTTACCAAACTGCATGTAAAAACAAGTTTGTAGTAAGGTGAAGACAGAGGTGACTGGTTTACCTTGGAGCTGTCCTGGCTTGCAGGATCTGCAGGGCAGGGTGAAGAAGCATTCGACATGGTCAGCCACTAGGATCCTCTGCTTAGAGGCCCCACCCCCAGCTGACCCGTGCAGGTTGGTGGACATACCTGCACATGCCGCTTCCTCTGGTGTCCTCCTTCCTGGATTTCCATTACGGAAGTAGATCTTTGATGACTTGTCATTTTTCTCTTTCTTTTTTTTGTGCCGCTGGCCGGAAATGACGCCGCCGGAAGTGACCAGCTCTACTGTTTTCTTAGATGGCTGCCGACCGAAAGTGACGTTTCCGGCGTGTCGGCGCCATCTTGGTACACCTTGCGGGGCCGGCCATGTGTACGAGACGCCGTGAGAGTCTGCAGGTGCAGCGGCCACTATTCGCGGTAGTACGGCAGCCAAGCGGGCAGACAAGTGGGCCTCCACCAGTGGGAAGAACGGCATCCGGGGGAAAACGCCAGCGGCATCTGTTGCAGCTTGGGGGGATGGTTGCAAGCTGTAGGGGTGAAACTTCAGGCAGAGCATTATGCTCAGGTTGCTGCCCCTGCTCGCCCTCCCAAGGCCCGCTGGGCTAAATGGGATGCTGGACAGGGAGCCCCCTGCAGAAAGCACAGAGACTTTGAAAATAAACGTTTTGCAGCTCCTGTTGGTTCGGAGGAAACACAAACTAAGGCACACAGGTAAGACGAACAAAATTGATAATGGTGGAATAATGAGTATCCTGTTTCAGGGAGGAGGAGCCTATCTTTTGGATTCTGCCCTGGAAGACGATTTGAGAAAAACCCCATACTTCTTTAACCCTTTCGCTGCTAGGCCCTGTGCTCCAGTTTGTACACTCAGGTGGCCAGACCATTTTTGCAATTTTTTTCTTTGCTTTTTTATTTTTCACTTATAGCTTTCAGAGTTTGTAAAAAAACCCCAAACCATATATTTTCTGAAAGCACATGACCAGTAAAAAGAAGGTGCTACTGATTTTTAAAGGTCCCATGATATTTGCACAAATTTATCAAAACAATATTTTTGCTAAAAATACACTAAAATCATTATTAGCAGATAAAAACACAGCACATTTTACAAAATTCCTACAAAATATAAACGCTTAACCTGTATTGAGTTAATAAATAACAAATCTTTGTAACTTAAATTACACCTTTTTGTGAAACGGTGAAAATCAAACAAACAGACGCAAAAGTGTAAATATCCAAATTTCTCCAAAAATCTGAAGGTTTTCATTGTACCCTTACAGCTTAAATTTGTAAAAAACCCCCCCAAGCCATATATTTTCTGAAAGCACATGACCTGTACAAAAAAAGGTGCTACAGATTTTTTATTTTATTTTACTTGCGCAAATGTTTATCAAAACAATATATTCACAAAAAATACGCTAAAACCATTATTAGCAGATAAAAACACAGCAAATATTTGAAATTCCTTCTAAATCCCTACTAAATATAAAAGCTTAACCTGCACGGAGTTAACAAAAATTTTTACATTGAGCCTTTTTGCAAAATGGTGAAAATTGAAGGTGCACAAAAATTTAAATATCCAAATTTCCTTAAAAATCAGAACGTTTTCATTTTTCCCCTACAGCTTTCAGAATTTGTGAAAGACCCCCAAACCATATATTTTCTGAAAGCATATGACCTCTAGAATAAAAAGAAGGTGCTACTGATTTTTTAGGGCCTGCGGTATTTGTGCAAAGGTTTATCAAAACAATATTGTCGCTAAAAATACACTAAAACCATTATTAGCATATAAAAAACACAATTCTGCAAAATTCCTGCTAAATTTCTGCTAAATATAAAAGCTTATCCTGTGTTGCGTTAATAAATAACAAATATTTGTAAATTTTAAATTGCGCCTTTTTGCAAAATGGTGAAAATTGAACATACCCAAAAATTTCTCCCAAAAATGTGAAGGTTTTCATTTTTCCATTACAGCATTCAGAATTTGTGAAAGACCCCCCCAAACCATATATTTTCTGAAAGCATGACCAGTAGAATAAAAAGAAGGTGCTACTGATTTTTAAGGCCCCACAATTTTTGTGCAAATGTGTATCAAATCACTATTTTCACAAAAAAAAAAAAAAAAATACACCACTAAAATCCTTATTTGCACACATAAACATAATAACTTACGTAACTCCTACTAAGGCCTCGTTCAGTGGGGTGTACTAAAGCGTATGCCCATGGAGGGCCATGTTTACCTGCATGGGGATACACAGATATTCTGTGCATTCTTGTGCAGGCAGTCCTATTCATGTCAAATGGGACACAGCAGCTGCAAGGACAGATCTGACATCCATGTGGGTGTAGGTGCATGGACCCAAAATGCAGACAGGAAGAAAGACCATATTGGGGATTATGGGACTTTAAGGGTGCTTATTGCTACAAATGGATATACCACAATAAATTTAGTAAAAATAGGATTTTTATAACAGCTTACCTGTAAAATCCTATTCTTTGAAGTACATCACTGGACACAGAGCCATAGTAGTTACTATGTGGGTTATAGGCCACCTTCAGGTGATGGACACTGGCACACCCTAAGACAGGAAGTCCACTCCCTATATAACCCCTCCCACTACTGGGAGTACCTCAGTTTTTGTAGCAAAGTAATACACGTGTATACCAAAAAGAAGGGAGGGACCTCTGTGTCCGTGATGTACTTCAAAGAAAAGTATTTTACAGGTTAGCGGTTATAAAAATCCTATTTTCTTATTGTACATCACGGGACACAGAGCCATAATAGTTACTATGTGGGTTGTCCCATAGCAATGCCAACTGAAGGGAGGGAGACACAAAAGTAGGGCACCATGAGACCAGAGGAGACCAGAGGACTTATACTGCTGCCTGCAGCACACTGCGCCAAAAGGCGATATCCTCGTGATCTTTTACATCTACTTGATAGAATCTGGTAAATGTATGGACTGAAGACCAAGTTGCGGCCTTGCAGATTTAAGCCATGGAGGCTTGGTGATGCACTGCCCAGGAAGTACTAACAGCCCTGGTGGAGTGCGCTTTAATATAAAAAGGTGGAACTTTCCTCTTTAAACCTTAAGCTTGAACAATCACTTGTCGAATCCATTTAGAAATAGATTTTGACTGCTCTCACCACATCAAGAGAATGTGGTGACTTTTCTTCTGCAGAACGGGGTTCTGGGAAAAATTAAGGTAGAACAATATCCTGGTTTAACTGAAAACCTGACACTACCTTTGGTAGAAAATTAGGATGAGTACAATACAACCTTATCCTTGTGAATAATTTACAAGAAAGAGCAGCCAACTCTGATACCCTTCTTGCAGAAGATATGGCTACCAGAAAAACTAGTTTCCTTGTCAAAAAGGACCAAGGGAATATGTCGTATCGGCTCAAAAGGCTGTTTTTGTAATGCCGACAGGACTAAATTCAAGTCCCAAGGGTTCAGGAGTATCTTAACCAGAGGGCTAAGCCGCGTTACCCCCTGAATAAAGCTATGAACCAAAGAGTGCGAAGCAAGTGGTCGCTGAAATAATACCGATAAGGCCAAAACCTGGCCCTTGATAGTACGCAAGACCAGCTTTATTTCTAATCCCATCTGTAGAAAGTCAAGTATTATATCTATGATATACTTCCTAGGGTGCCAAACCCTGGATTCACACCAGGAGACATATGCCTTCCAGACTCTATAATATATGACTTTGGAGGCCAGGTTCCTTGCATTAACCAGAGTAGACTCCACTGAACCTGACAGCCCACGCTTCTTCAGAATGTGAGTCTCAATAGCCAAACCGTTAGATTTAGCGTTTGTAAAGTAGGATGGAATGCCGGACCTTGCGAGAGAAGGTCTGGACGTGGCGGTAGGGTCCATGGGTCCCCTACCGCCATCTTTACGATCTCTGCATACCAAGATTTCCTGGGCCACAAGAATCACTGATTTCACTTCCTGTTTGATCCTGCAAAGAAGTCGTGGACGCAGGCAGAATAGGAGGGAATGCATAAATCAGTGAGAACAGATTCCACGGGAACAGCAAGGCATCTGTTCCGCATGCTAGCGGATCCTTAGTTCTTGACACAAAGTTGTCAATTCCTTTGTTGAACCTGGACACAAACAGATCTACGACTGGAATCCCCCATCTTTGACATATTGACAGGAAGATATCGGGGTGAAGGAACCATTCTCCCGGAAACAACTGCTGGCGACTCAAGTAGTCTGCCTGCCAATTTTCCATTCCCAGAATGAAGACTGCCGACAGGCAAGGTACATTGTTTTCTGCCCAAGATAGGATTCACCTCTCTCTGGGCCACACAACTTCTTGTGCCCCTTTGGTGATTAATATAGACCATTGCTGTGGCACTGTCGGATTGAATCCTGGCAGGACAATTTCGTAAAGTGAACGTTCAGGCCCTCAGGACCAAGTGCTCTGCCCAAATTACTAGAATGTTAATGGACAAGGCCATTACTGATCTGGGCCACTTTTCTTGGACAGTTGCCTCTTCCAGGACTGCTCCCCAACCCAAAAAGAGGTTGGCATTTGTCACCTCTTACTGAAAGAAGGATTTTCCCCTTTGCAGATTTTTGGTTATTAACTATAAACTGAGGCTCCGGCGCACCTTTGGAGTCAGACACATTGGGAAATCTAGAGCTTGAACCCTTTTGTTCCAAGCCGATAGGATACTGTTTCGCAGCAGTCTCGAATGAGACTGAGCATAAGGAATGGCCTCGAATGAAGCCACCATATTTCCCAACAACTTCATGCAAAGCTGACTAGAAGAATTCATCTTGCTTCGACAACTGAATCAGTTCCTTTATGGCGCCGATCTTTGCCTGGGTCAAGAATACCCTTTTCTGTGTGTAACTATGATCAGACCCAAGTATTTTAGCCTTCTTCATGGTTTTAAAGAAGAATTCTTCTAGGTTGAGAATCCAACCTAGGTATTCCAGGTAGTTGAATGTGGTGACCATACTTTGGTCTAAGCGGGCTACCGACTGGTCTATCAAGAACAGATCGTCTAGGTAAACTATAATCATTATACCTTGGGCCCTTAATCTGGCTAGAGGAGGGGCCAGAACCTTTGTAAACACTCAAGGTGCAGTAGCTAGACCAAAAAGCAGAGCTACACACTGAAAATAAGGATTTTCTACCTTGAAAAGTAGATATTACTAGCGAGCGAGGAAATAGGCACATGGAGGTATGCATCATTAATGTCGATTGACGCCAGAAGTTCTTCTTGTAGGATGGAGACAACTGATTGGATTGACTCCATGCGAAAAAAGAGCGGTTATATTCAGGAACTGAATTCGATTTTTGAGATCTAGAATTTGCATTCGGTTTTGGCACCGTGAAAAAAGGTTTGAACCAAACCCCAACCCCTGCTCTTACATGGGGACCACCATAATCACTTTTTGCCAATTTATGGTCCAATGCTTGAAAGAAAGACCTTTTTATCTGGATCCTTAAGAACGTTTGATCTGAGAAAACGAGGAGACGGGAACTCTTGGAACTCCAGTTTGTACCCTGGAGAAATTGAGGAAGTCCCCCATCTGTCTCGACACTCTTCCTGCCAGATCCTTGAGAACTGCAGATGTATTCCCCCTATTTGAGCGAGTGGGGGCGCCTCCTCATAAAGGAGGCTTTAGTATTTTGTAGGTTTCCTCCCCCAAGACCTCTTTTGTCCCCGAGGTTAACCCTGAGGATTATCTTTTGAACATGATGGCGGAGGCCGTCGTGACTACCTGGAGGCTGATGCCCCTGGCACAGGAGAAGGAGCTTGTTAAAATGAAAATACATTTACTCCTTTGCTTAAATGGCAAAGGGGTACTTTCCACTCGAATTTCTTTGGATGTATTAACAAAACATCCCCAAACAGTCGTTTCACCGCAAAAAGGAAGACTAGCCAGGAGCTTCTTGCATTGAGCTTAACGAAGGGCGCAAGGCCTGAAGGATAGAATCTCTCATAGCAACTATTGCAAACATAAAGCTGCTAGTAGCTTGCCAGATCCTGGGCTTGCTGAACAGGATAACCTTGAACACCTGTTTAAACTGGTCTCTAAATGATTAACCAATTACTGTCAGTGCAGGCTGAGACAATCAATCTGCCAGAGAAATTTATTTTTTTTTATTTAATAGGAATTCCAACTTTTTATGGGATCCCTAAGCATTTGAGCATTGTCTGCCGGACAAGTCAAACTCTTATTCACAGAGGATATAGCAGCGTTAACTGCTGGTATACCCCCCTTTAAGTGAATTTTCTCCTCCATACGATAAAGTGTGAAAAAACTTTTTAGGAGGGAAAAAAATGCTTATCTGGGTGATCCACTCAGATACGAAATAGCCTTTCCAGCAATGAATGGACAGGAAAGGCATGCACAGCTTGAGGAGGCTTTAGCAAACCCAAACACTCAGTTAAGGGTACTAAATGTGGAGCGGACCATTCAGCAAGAAATTGTACCATCAATCTTACAGATTACAGAAAGCTGATCCCCCCCCCCTCCCCCCGCATTTGAAACCTCAGAAGAGGAGTCATCAGCCTCACCATGGTCCCCTGAGGGAATTCATCTTCTCCTGTCCCTAGTTCCTCAGTTTGAGGGTCCTTGGTAATGGAAGAGAACCTGTCGCATTTTGTCCCACACTGGGGTGGAATTAAAGCCACTAACTTTTTTTTTTTTCCCAATCCTATCATGGCTGAGGAAAAAAGACCTTTTTAGTAACAAACAGGGACTGCAGTGTTGAAAACAGTTGCAAACATTTCATGGTCCCGATGCTCACTATGACCAGCCACCCCCTCTCAGGGGAGGATGCCATTGTAGAGATGAGTAGGCTTTCCAGAGCTTGAGGGAGACCCTTTTAGCCCTTTTTTGGGGGTGTTTTAACCCCCCCTTCTGACCTTAGCCCGATGCACAAAAGCAAAGGTACTATGAGAAGAAATAGCATCCACTGCTTGAGCAATAGTCCAGCCACTACTATTAAGGCTCAGCCTGACGCTTTTAGTAAATGTGTCAGGGAATGCCTGTGTCACCAACCTCTTATATGCCCCTTTTTTGCTATTGTGTCTGTCCCTGCAGCCAGCAAAAATGGAGCTTTTAAACATACTCCCGCGCTGGATGTTTGAGGACGCCAACGCCGTGCTAAGCCCTACCCCTTCCATCACATCGCGCCCCCCCTTTCTTTTCAAGATGGGATCAGCGTGTGTGTGGGTGAGGAGACCTGTAACAAGCCACCGTACAGGGGCAGTGAAAAAAACAGAGCGGCATCCGCGATCGTTTTTGGCTTCCCCCTTGCAGGAAGAGGGGGAGAGCTTTGTCCTGGTGGGGGGTGTTTCGTGGAAGAAAATCCCCCCCCCCCAATCTTACCGGAAGTCTGAGCTGCTCGCACGAGGGAAGCCTGCTACTTCTGTGACAAGCGTGATGTTTGAGGAAAGCATGACAAGGTACGAGCCCCGAGTGGTGACTCTTAGGCATGACAGCATTTACTTTTTTAAAGACATTTCATAAGAAAATAAAAAAAAAATCCTTAGAAACCTCCACTTACCTTTCCCGCTGCAGGGTTTTCTGTGGTAAAAACCAACAGAACCAATCTTCACTTCTCACGGTGGGCTCCGTTACAAAACCTTCAGGAAACGGGGACCCTCGGGGAACCCACACTCCTGGACCCGTAAAACACCCCGCCAGAAAAAACTTTATGGCTGAAAAAACCAAAGCTCTGGATCCCAAGGTCCAGCTCTCTTAAAAAGAGAAGCGTTACAGGCAAAACCTTGTTTCTTCCCACACAAGGTCCGGGTACCATTCGATTCGGCCTAAAAAGACACTTTGAATGGATCCGGCTGCATAGCTGGCCCCAGCAAGGATTGCTCCAGCGGAGCTCAGCACAGCACATCTTTACTCGCGACCAACACTTTAGACACTGGCTAAAAAATCGAGGTACTCCCAGTAGTGGGAGGGGTTATATTGGGAGTAAACTTCCTGTCTTCAGGTGTGCCAGTGTCCATCACTTGAAGGTGGCCTATAACCCACATAGTATTTACTATGGCTCGGTGTCCCGTGATGTATGATAACAAAGATATTTTTATTACAAAAAAAGAACATTAAAAAGGTCACTTCTTCATACAATTTTCTACGCAATCGTTCTACATGTTTCGCCTTGTGGCTTCTTCGGGAAATGCGTGGACTTTATTTCTAATAAACAAATACAGAGATAAAATCAACAAAAGAAAAGGTACATATGAGACAAAAGAAAAAAAGTTACATCAAAAAACATATTTATGCATGTATTATAATAATACATACATGAGTGCATCAGTGTAGATAGCAGGAGTTTCCCAACCAAAGTTTCTAGCCTCAATGTTTTGAGAAGTCAGAGCCAGATTTATGGTAGAAAAATTAGGTCAGAGCGAATTTCAGAACACAGGAGGTCCTGCCGACCAAAAAGTGCATCATTTAAATAAAAATGGTGTGGTATACTTATGGCTTTGTTCCCCTATTGGCTCTTTATTCTTACCTGCAGATTTACGGTCTTCATTTATGGTCATTCTTATGCCTCGTTCTCCTCCTTTGGAGTCTCTGTACCCACGGATTAAATAGCATATGAAGGCAAGGTCTTTTACATGTACTAAATTAATACATAGGGGATCTTAATACAACTATATTGCTTTGCTTATGCCCTAATGTTATCTCACTTTTAGAGACCTGATCTTGGCCCTATATAGCCCAGGTAATCTCCACTGTCAGCAGTAAACTATAGGCTCACAGTCATCCATTTAAAAGGAGTTTCATATGTAAGCATATACCCCTTTTTTTCCTGTTGAAGGATCCAATATTCTAACCAAGTATAGAGAGACTTGCACCGAGACTGACATGTCATACTAACACTTTGATTGATCCACAGGAAACGTTTTTTTTTTTAAATCACATACAAGTCACTGACTTATACCTCTCTCTGTGGGTGACTCGGCTAAGTGGGGAAGTTTTTGGTCGGTGGGACCTCCTCTGTCCTGAAATGCGCTCTGACCTCATTTTTCTACCATAAATCTGGCTCTGAGTTCTCAAAACATTGAGGCTAGAACCTTCGGTTGGGAAACTCCTGCTATCTACACGGGGGAACTCATGTATGTATTATATTGTATGCACAAATGTTTTTTTTTTTTTTTTTCTGTCTCTCATATGTATTCTTTTGTTGATTTATCTCTGAATGTATTTATTAGAAATAAAGTCCACACATTTCCTGAAGAAGCCGCAAGGCGAAACGTGTAGAACGATTGCATGGAATATTGTATGAAGGAAGTGACCTTTTTAAGGTATTCTTTTTTTTAAATAAAAATATATTTTACTAAATTTATTGTGGTATATCCATTTGTAGCAATAAGCACCCTTAAAGTCCCATAATCCCCAATATGGTCTTTCTTCTCTGTTTACTACAAGGGACGATGGTGCCTACTATTTGAATCTGTCTTGATCACTCTAATCCCCTACCCAAAACGCAGACAGGGCGAGTTCAGGGACATGCACCCACATGGATGTCAAGTTGGGAGCAGTGGCTGTGTCCTGGCAGCTGCTGCATCCCAACTGACATGAATGTGACTGCCAGCACAGGAATACACGGAACACCTGTGCATTCCCATGCAGCTGCTGTGTCCCAATTGACATCAATGGGACTGCCTGCACGGGGATGCATGGAATACCTGTGCATCCCTCTGCAGCTAAACACGGCCCTGTAGTGGTTTTGCCCTGCGTGAACAAGGCCTTAGGCTTTGTTGAGACTTACGGTTAGGGAGGCGGATGGCATGCAGATGCAGCGCATTTGTTGGCAAAAATTGGATTAAAACAGGTGGTAAGGAGCAATTGCATCGCTCCCTCATCGCCTGTCAGTAGCCTCTGGAGGGTAGCCTTGGGCTTTAGGGGCTCTCTGCGGAGCGGAGACGGACCTGTCATCCGCAGGGGATTAGCAGACCGACCCCCCCCCGCTGACCAAGTGGATTCTGTCCCATGGAGGTGTGAGGGGCCTTGCTATGAAGAGTTCAGTCTCTTTCTCTGCAGGCTCAGCTGAAATGCTATTACTATGTACACAATATAACTGGGTAGTAAGATATAAATCTTACTGATAAAGTTGATCCAGGGAAAATCCGATTGCCTCTCCGGGGATCAGGAAGGAATTTTTTCCCCTGCTGTAGCAAATTGGAGCATGCTTTGCTGGGGTTTTTTGCCTTTCTCTGGATTAACAGTGGCTGTAGGTTTGTATATACGGGATTGTATTTTTTTTTTGGTTGAACTTTATGGACTTGTGTCTTTTTTCAACCTGACTATGTAACTATTCATTCATAAGCGGTGGCATAGTAAAACACTGTTTACTATGCACACAGTGACAGCGGAACATATGAGCGATCAGTACCGGACACTCACTATGTTCAGCTAGGAAAGGGGGCTGGTAAACATATGCTCTCTCCATCCGAGCACTGCACTCGCCGATCTCCCAGGCTGCACCCGCCGAGATTGTCAGCATGCAGAGTTGCATGGTTGCATGGAGGGGCCGCCGGGGATCAGTGAGCGAGGGGGGGGTGGGCACTCACTGAAGGATGTGCCGGGGGGGGGACGGGACGGGACGGGACACGACATCATTTAGAAAAAAGAAAATGTAAAAAATGGGGATGCCAGGTGTAGTGGGCAGGGGACAGAGCATGCATTTTATGTAGTGCAGGAGGGGGGGGGGCAGAGGGTGACGTCATTTTAGCTGAATAACTCTGATCAGCGGCTTATTAGCCGCTAATCAGAGTTATTGTTTTTTTCAGCAGTCTTCTAAACATTTCTGATTAAAATGTTTATGGTCAGTGAAGTGACCATGAGCTTATAACAGAGCAGGAATGTAGGCCTGTGCGGCGTACGGACTTGGCCACCTGTAGACCTGTAGGCACCTCAGTAGGTCCGCAAGGCGTACGGACCTGGCAGTGAAAGAGTTACATTGATTTACATTTTGCCCAGTGTATGCTAACATGCCTCTGGTGATAGCTGTCATAGTTGCCAGTGTGCTCATGTCAGCTTTCAACTGATCTTTCAAACAATCAAATGGCTGGCTACATAGTGCTGTATTAGCTATGACAACTGCAAATCCAAAAAGAATTCAAGATGGCAGCAACCACAGCAAGGGGGTTTAGTTCAGCTTGAAGTAGACAGATTAGACCAGGATTTTATTGAAGCAAATTAAAAAAAAAAACACTTTCATAAAGAGTTAAAACATGAACTCCTCAGATTGGGACTTTAAACCGGGCCACAGACAGTTTGATGGTAAAAAAAATATTCAAAATGTATTATTACACATTGATAATATATAGCAACATGAACATGGGGATATACGCAACAAACACAAATATTGGGAGCAGAAATGGAAACCAGCTGCAAGGAAAAGCCCAGAGCTTTATCAGACAGAACGCCCAACGCGTTTCGAAAAGAAAATGCAGATCTTCAGGGACAGAGGGCTTACGGGTTCCAGATGTGTAGCTTATATCCCAAATGTTGATGCTCCACCCATAAAGCAGAACAGAAGAACATAACTCAAAAATGAAAAGAAAGCAATGTCTGTCAGAGCAGCGCACAAGCAACAGAAAAAGGTGAATGACATCAGCCAGGGGTCCGTGTAATGTGGAATGGAAGTTATTATATAACTTAGTGGTACACCTCTACACAGATTTTTTTTTTTTTTTTTTTTTTTTTAACCATCAAACTGTCTGTGGCCTGTTTTAAAGTCCCAATCTGAGGAATTCATGTTTTGACTCTATGTAGCAGGGACGTGGTCCACAATCAGTTTAAGCGACTAGTTGCAGTAGAGGGTCTCTCTAAATTTTTATAAAGACTTAGTTGAAAGTGCACAAAACCACACTAAAATCCCCCTAGGTTTTAAAATACTGACAGATCTGTCTTACTTAAATAAATAAAATAAAAATATATAATTATAAAATATAATAACAATAATTCCAGCATCCCCCCTCCCTTCTATGTCTGCTCATACTCAAAATATCAAACAGGCCATACGAGTATCATGAAGGTAAACTTTCTCCCCATTTAACCACCCTTCACTTAAAGCAGTAGTAAACCACTGTAGAAAAAACAACAACCTGCAAGACAATGGCATAATGTGCTAGTATGCATCGCATACTAGCACATTATGAAATACTTACCTTAGAACAAAGCTCCCTCAGCCCGACCCAGTCGGCGCTGAAAGGGCTGACATGTTGTCTCGCTGTTTCTTCCGGGGTCGCTGGCTCCGGCGCTGTGAGTGGCTGGCGCTGTGAGGACGTTCCATTCCAGCAAGGTCCGGTACGGTACGCTGGACCTTCACTGCGTATGTGCGGCTGACGTCAGTGGCTGCATGCAAGGTGAATATCTCCTAAACCGTGTAGGTTTAGGAGATATTCATTTTACCTAAAGTAAGCCTTATTATAGGCTTACCTGCAGGTAAAAATGTCCAAGCGGAGTATACAACCGCTTTAACTGGGCAAATCAGATGCTGTATGCCATAGTAACAGCATGCTGACCAAGCTTTAGAATCCAATATTTACTGTGATTAAATAGTGGCAGTGCTGTAATTGATCCTTAGAAACTTCCATCATTTGAACTCTTATGCATTGTTAATGACATCTATCTATGTGTTGATGGAAGCAATTGGTGCATTATAGCAGAGGTTTTAAACCTTTAAATCTACTGTTTGGTGCATACAGTAGTTTTCCAATTAAGGTTCGTTCACACTAGCTGCAGTGACTGTCACTGTAAGGGCACATAGAAAACAATTTTCTTCTATGTGCTTGGTTCACGCTGCAACAAAGGAGTAATTTTTTTTTTTTTTAATTGTTTATCTTGTTTTTCAATTTTATTTTTACACTGTTCCTTTAATTTTTATTTTCTTTTTTTAAATCATTTTTTTGTTCTCACAGGGAATATAAATATCCCCTATGGTAGCAATATGTAGTAACAGGTACTCTTTTTTTGAAAAATTTGGGGTCTATTAGACCCTAAATCTCTCCTCTGCCCTTAAGGCATCGGACCACACCAAGATCGGTGTGATAAGATGCTTTCCCAATGGCGCTGTTTATATCCGGCGAAACCGAAGTCATGAAATGCTCATAGCTTCTGATTTCTTAGGCCATAGGGATGATTGGAGCAGTTCTAGTCTCCGATGAGCTCTATGGTCAGCTGGCGGAACCACCGGGTGCATTCTGCGTTCCCCGATGGGACAGCAAAGCCAGAGAAAACCATGGAAGACGGTACTAAGCGATACTAAGATGATACCTAAACCTGCAGGCATCATTCTGGTATAACCACTCAAAGTCCAGTAACATACCAGGCGCTGGTCCTTGTTGGGCATATATTGTAATGTTCTTTTTTTTTTCATGCAGCCTGTGGGTTAAATGAAAAAAGAGAACCTAACAGATTCCTCCATTCACATTGATCGATGTGGATGAAGAAATCTCTGCCAAGAAAAGTAAATAAAAATATATGCCGAACCATAGGGGCAATCCGCCCCTAATGTCCACCCCTGCCCCATGCTTCGGCATATATGCTCTTAACTGTGGTGGTGAACTCACCTCCTATATCGATGGAGTCACGGATTTATGTATCGTGAGAGCAAACCCTGTTGCTGTCAAAATAAATAAACCCGTGCTGCAACTGAATGGTGTACCTGCAAAGCAAATAATGGTTAAAGGGGTTGTAAACCTGTGTTTTTTCACCTTAATGCATCCTATGCATTAAGGTGAAAAATACCTGAACCCTCGAACTTGACCCATGGGGACAAGCTGTCTCTCTGCCCAGGGTTCTTGGCTCTTGATTGGATAGATTGATAGCAGCGCAGACATTGGCTCCTGCTGCTGTCAATCAAATCCCATAACGCAAGCACCGGGGGTGGGGCCGAGTCCTGTATTTGGCCTCTACGGATGCCGAATGCTGGACTCAGGAGCGCGCCTGCAAGGTAACCCGCTCGGGGAAGCGCTTCTCTGAGGGGGTTATCAGATGTGGGGAGGAGGAGCCACGAGAGCCGCCGGGGGACCCCAGAAGAGCAGGTTCAGGGCCACTCTGTGCAAAACGAGCTGCACAGTGAAGGTATGATATGCTTGTTGTTTTTTTTTTTTTTACCTTTACAATCACTTTAACAATAAAACACAGTAACAGTACAGTTTAACAGTAGAATGCAATACCTGCAAAGCAAACACAATAAAAAACATTACAGTTAAGCATAAAATACAGTAAAACAGTGCAGAACAAAACAACAAATATTTTTTTCTTTTTATGTTTTTTTTTTTAACGCTTATACAACTATAAACGTTCCAGCTTAGGGTCTCTCAAAATGCGATGGCCATCTAACATCTTTCAAGACCCTATGTGAAACTTTGTCCTAGGACTGTGCTGTGCTGTACCCTATTCGAATACTCAACTAGTGTGTGGTAGCGATGGAAACAGTCACCGATGCAGAGACCATGTTGGTCAGGACGGGGGACAATAAATACAGGTGTCACACCTATATCTGCGTTTTCTACAGACACATCATCTTCTTTGGGGTGTTCTTTGGGTAGAGGTACCACGAAGGACATCCGGAAAATGCCTCTCACTGCATTTGGATTGGGAAGCTGGGCCACAGCACCGTCTGGAAACAGAAGGGTTGTGATGATCTCTTCCTGGAATTTTAGGAAGGATCTAGTTCTTCCTGACGCTTTGTATAGCACATAAGCGTTCAGAAGAGCCAATTGGAATAAGTATACAGACACTTTTTTGTACCAGTGTCTGACCTTACGGGCAATTACGGTAAGTATGGCGCCATCATCTGGTTGTTGAAGTCAACCCCTCCCATGTTAAGGCTGTATTCGTGGACAGAGGGACTTATCAACACCAGTCACATTTGTAATTTGGGTAGTCGTATCTGCATGAATGGAGGACAGAACGAAAACATTCCGTATGTCCCTCCACTTCACTGCAAGCAATTTATTACACTTCAAGCAGGCTCTCTCCCCATCTAAATCGGGAATCTACAAGCCATTGGGGGAAGCCCCAAGGATTAGATTGCACGATGCCATATGCGCCAATTCCAAAATGAAAAAGGTGACTAAAAAGTGGCACGCTTATGTAAAAATTGTCCACGTACAAGTGGTACCCCTTTCCGAATAAGGGTGACACCAAGTCCCAAACAATCTTACCGCTGCTCCCTTTTCCCTCATAAATCAGGAAACTACATGCATAGCATGTGGTCCTGTCACAGAGCTTATACACCTTGACCCCATATCTGGCACACTTGCTGGGGAGAAACTGAAAGCAAGGCGGTCAGAAAACCTAATCAGGGACTCATCAACGCAGACAACTTGTTGGGGCGTATACAAGGCTGCAAATTTTTGGTTGAAGTGGTTTACTATGGGCCGAATTTTGTAGAGCCAATCATATTGAGGATCACCCCGAGGACGACAGAGTTCATTGTTATTGAAGTGCATAAACCGCAAGATTAGCTCGTATCTAGTCCTGGTCATGGAAGCAGAGAACAGGGGCATATGGTGAATTGAATCAGTGGACCAATAGGACCGCAACTCACTCTTTTTAGTAATGCCCATGAGGAGGGATAAGCCCAGAAAGGGAACTTTTTCTATTATAGGTTTCCAGACAAATTCTCTGGCAAGGGTGAAATTTGGATTTGCGGCAATAAATTTACCAGTGTATAAATTGCTTTGGTCCACAATACAATACAGATCTTCCATGAAAAAACAGCTCGTAAGAGTCAAGGGAAGTAAAATCCGCTGTTTCCACCTGTATTCTGGGTTGGCCAGTGAATGGGGGAAGTACGGGCGCTGCAGAAGTGGTGGGCTGCCAATCAGGATTTGCAAAC
Organism: Aquarana catesbeiana; assembly: GCF_042186555.1. Lineage (NCBI taxonomy): Eukaryota > Metazoa > Chordata > Amphibia > Anura > Ranidae > Aquarana > Aquarana catesbeiana. The sequence goes on along the minus strand of NC_133326.1, from coordinate 436,350,782 downwards.
ACATAAGAAAGGGCACTATGGGTTCTATGGGCCTGTCTTTGAATTCTTGGTGGCTGGGGGACACTACTTATGCTAGCCACCGCACCAGCTTGAACTGCAATTATGGGACTCGCCACGTCACCAAGTGATACTGCAGTGCTGGTTTGTCTACGACCAAGATGTACTAGGCCACTGGTGCTTGCCAGTTCACCAGAAGGTTGAGCGGCACTAGTACTGGTTCTCTGCTGCATAGGAGAACCATGCAGTTGTTGCACCTCAGCAACAGAAGAACGGGGTCGGGTACGCCTGACCTTAGCAGGGACCACTACTCTGTCGTCAGAGCTATCTGTCAGGGCGCCACTGCTCTCAGGTTCGAAGACTGAGCCTGAATCTGACAGGGAGGCTTCCCCTTCGCTCTCATCTATCATGCTCAGCATCGTGTAGGCCTCTTCACTAGTGTACCTCTGTTTAAACATTTTGGCCACTAAATTTATAGTTACAGCTAGTGCGACTCACAGGTAAAAGAGCACTTGGTTGTTAGCGACTTCTTGAATCGCTACGAAAAAATTAACTGTTAGCAGGGATCAGGCGTGACTCTGCTAACGCTGCAGTTTTGTGTGCTGTGTTTTGGAAGGGACAGTGAGCTACTGATCCTGCACTTGGATGGGCTGGGTGGTGGGGCTAAACGCAGGTGCTGGCAGGTGTCGGGGCTGATCCTGCTAATGCCGCTTTTTGGGAACACTATACTATTGGGGACGCTAGTATAGATCTGATCAGCTCAAAGCTATTGATCTGTTCAAACACTATTCTAGTAAGGGAGGTGTATGGTGTGTGCATGTGTGTTAGTGCTACTAGCAATCAAAGGGTTAAAATCTGACACTGTTTGGGATTGAAGCTAACTGAAGCTGACATCTAAGGGCTCTTTCACACGGGGCGGATCAGTGATGATCCGCCCCGTGAACACCCGCTTGCTCAGCGGGGATTGCTCCGCTGAGCAGAGAGCAGAAAGCTGACAGGTCCATCGCTGCACACTGTGCAGCTACGGACCTGTCAGAGCGCCGCTCTCCCCTATGGGGGATCGGATGATGACGGACCGTAGTGTCCGTCGTCACCCGATCCGATAACGGATGGAAAAGTAGGGTTTTCCTCTGTTACACTTTTCGGATCGGAGCGGGTCGGATGTCACCGCTGACATCCGACGCTCCATAGGGATACATGTATGTCCAAAAACGGAAGGATGAAAAACGGACATACGGATCCCTCGTGTGAAAGAGGCCTAAATGACACTAGCTAACCCGTGACACTAGTACAGTGATCAGAAAAAAGATCTGTACACTATACTAATGCCACAGTGACAGGGAGTGAAAGGATTAACTGGGGGTGATCAAGGCGTTAAACCTTTATTAGGGACAATATGGTGGGTACCCTAAACCTATCTGGGACTACCGCTAACTGCCCCAATGCTGTTTAGTGTCACAAGTGACAGTGATCAGAAAAGAGATCTGTACACTATACTAGTGACACAGTGACAGGGAGAGAAAGGGTATACTGGGATCACAAGTAACACCAGTACAGTGATCGGTGAAAAATCCGAAAACTGCACTTGGTGACACCGTGGCAGGGAGTGAGAGAGGGGGGGCGATCAGGGTGTTAAAAGTGTGCCTACGTGTCCTGGTGTCAGTGTAGTGATTGGTGTACTCACTATGGATGTCTTCTTCTCGTGCGCTGGAACCGAAAAGGGCTCCACGCGAGGATATGACATCACTTCCTCTGCCTGTGTTTACATTACACAGGCAGAGGAGGATTTTCATCCGCCAGAACCAGCAGGTCCAGGCCAGAAATCATTGGCCTGGACCTGTAGATCAATCACTTCTGTAGCGAATCTGATCGCCCTCCGGTATTTCTCCCGGCTCGCCCGTACGATCGGCGAGAGGAAGAAGTAATCGGTCCATGCCAGAAGTTTACTATAGAAAATCTGGCGGGCCAGATGGCCTCCAGACATCTCTATGATCTTTCGGAGGCCAGGCACGATGTTATGATGTCACGCCCGGCCTCTGCAGCCTCGGCCGGGAAACCAGGATCACTTTTTTTTTTTTCAGGCTTCCCAGCCTAGAGGTGAGATGTGAGGACTTATTAACCCCAGATCTCGCTGTAAAACTGTCATGCACTATTCCTATCACAAGGGATGGTTTACATTCCTTATACAGTAATAGGAATGTGGAGCTAGAAAACGGTTCTTCCTAAATTTTATAAGAATGTGCATTTTTCAAAAAGGGAGAATATTTTAGATCAGGTATATACAAATGTTTCCAGTGCATATAAAGCTACTTTGTTGCCACATCTTGGTCTGTCAGATCATACCTCTTTAATGATGATCCCATGTTATAAGCCTCGTTTGCAGAACAAAACCAGATATTAAAACTATACAGGTTTGGAGCGAGGAGTCAAATTCACTCCTGCAAGTGTGCTTTGAATCAACTGATTGGAATGTATTTGCACAGGATGCAGACTAAGACCCCATTCACACAGGGGCAACACGACTTGCAGGTCGCCTCAGCGAGGCGACCTGCAAACGACTGCCCGGCGACTTGCAAAACGACTTCTGTATAGAAGTCTATGCAAGTCGCCCCAAGTCGCCCCCGAAGTCGTACAGGAACCTTTTTCTAAGTTGGAGCGACTTGTGTCGCTCCCCTTAGAACGGTTCCATAGCACAGAACGGGAGGCGACTTGTCAGGCGACTAGGTCGCCTGACAAGTCGTCCCTGTGTGAATGGGCTCTCAGAGGAATATGCTTCACCTGTTATAGCTTATATTCGCTTTTGTGTGGAGGAGATGTTCCTAGTTACAAAAACTATTAAGGTATTCCCAAACCAAAAGCCTTGGTTGAATGGTAAAGTAAGGGCTCAACTTAGAGCAAGGGATCTGGCCTTTAGATTGGGCGACCCTATGGTCTATAGGAAAGCTCGGAATGAATTAAAGAAAGGCATTAAGGAGGCTAAGCGTAGATATAAACAGCGCATTGAATCCGATTTTCAAAATCAAAATTCATGTAGCATGTGGAAGGGGAGTAAAACAATGGTAGATTTTAAATCTAGGAATACAAAGGTTTGTAAAGTGCTCCCTGACACCTTAAACCAATTTTTTGCTCACTTTGAGGGTCAAAATATGAGATGTGAAATCCATAGTAAAGAACTAGTGGAGGGCGACCATTTATTGGTATTAAAAATACATGAGGTCAGGTCAAATTTGAGGAAGATTGACATCAGAAAGGCAGCAGGACCAGACACGGTGTCAGGCCGTATACTGAGGGGATGTGCAGACTAGTTAGCAGGTGTTTTTACTGATATTTTTAATTTGTCATTGAAGCAGGGTGCAGTACCATCTTGTTTTAAATCTACTACTATTGTCCCAATACCTAAAAAATCAGCGGTATCATGCTTAAATGATTATCGCCCAGTTGCTCTTACTCCTATCATCATGAAAGGTTTTGAGAGGCTCGTATTATCACATCTTAAAGCAAGCATTCCTGTTGATCTGGATAAGTATCAGGTTGCCTATCGTGCAAATAGATGCACAGATGATGCAATTGCTATTGCATTGCATGCTGCCTTGACACATTTTGAGCACTCAAACACATGTTAGGATGTTATTCATTGATTTTAGCTCTGCATTTAAGGTAGTCCCTGACAAATTAGTGAAAAATTAACCGGTTCAATACAGGGCATTTTCACCCCCTTCCTTCCCAGACGAAGTTTTAGTTTTCAGTGCTGTCGCATTTTTTTTTTTTTTTTTTTTTTTTTTTTTTTTAAATTCCTTTGTTTTATTTTATTTTCAAGGGAACGTGTTACAGTTTGAGGTACATATTATCAAGTTCTATAACATTTAATGGATAACATAAAACAGTGGTAGGGAGAAGATTTTAACAGGAACTGTCGTCGTCTAGAGATGTAACACATAAACAATCCTCTCGTTTACACAGTCTGTATGGTGAAAGCGGAGCCTGTGTGCATGGGAGGGTCTAATGTAATGACTATCTTAGTGTCCATTTGCACGCATTTCCCTGAGACATGCCTTGTGTAAACATGTAACTCGTGTAATTATCCTATATCGGTAGGTAAAGGGGTGAAGTAAAATAACAAAAAGAGAAACTCTCCACTGATCGGGGGTGGGGATATTCCTGGTCGACCAGTGAAGTCCGGCAAAGGGCAACTAACATAAAGTAATGTAGACCATGATATTCATTATATCTGATCAGATCTTCCCTAAGCCGGTAGAGTATAGGGGATTGTGTGAGGACTGGGGAGGGTGGGGGGGGGGAGGGGGGAGGAAAAAGCGGGAGACAATAAGGGGGAGGGGTAAGGATATTAGAGAGGAGAGATGGAGAGGGAGGTGAAGAAGGTAAGGAAGGGGGGTAAAGAGAGGTAAAGAGGGGAGGGTGGTGGTGCCACCCTCCAGCCAGGCGGGGCCCCCATAACGGGGGGTGTCCACGTTAAGACATCTCCCGGAGGTAGGCCTCGGAGTAAGTGAAGTGTTGCCAAGGGCGCCAGGTCTCCCGGAAGGCTTCCTCCCTGTCATGCAGCGTGGCCGTGAGATCTTCCATGTCACGCAGTTCATTAACCCTGGCATACCACTGGATCTTAGTTGGTGGGGTTTCCGATCTCCAAAATAGAGGGATGCAGGCCTTGGCCGCATTAAGTAGTTGTATAGTGAGTGAGGCTTTATATTTCTTAATTGTTCTGCTAGATAGGTGCAGCAAACAGGCCCCGGGATCTCCCCCCAGTGCGACGCCCGTTAAACGTTCGATCGTGTCTGTCACCTCTTTCCAATAAGGTTTAATCTTGGGGCAGTCCCAGAAAATGTGCAACATCGTTCCTTCTCCTGTTCCACAGCGCCAACATATACTTGGTACCTGCGGGAGGAACCTGTGGAGAGTGGATGGTACCTTGTACCATCTGGTCACAATCTTGTAACATGTCTCTTGGACCCTTGTGGCTAGAGAAGATTTTTGGGCAAAATGTAAGATCTTTTCCCTTTGTGCTTCATTAAAATGCACTCCTAATTCTGTTTCCCATTTAGTGAGGAAGGGGGGCACAAAGCTTTCAGGCGGGGCAATCAGGGAGAGGTAAATCGAGGACAGGGAGTGGCGTACGGGCTCTCTGCGGTGGCAGACACGTTCCAACTCCGTGAGTGGGCGTGGGGGACCTAAAGTCTGAGCACTTCGGCGTAAAAAATTACGCAGTTGGAGACCACTCAGGAAATCCAATGGCGTGTCCAGGTCCTCAATTCCCGCGGCCGACCGGAGCCGGCCACCGGCATCTAGGAAATCGTGGAGGTGTGGCCATCTATCTCCCTCCGATAGGGCTCTATAGATCGGGCCCTGGCAGCCCGGCAAGAAATCAGGGTTGCCCAGTATCGGCACCATAGGGGAAGGAATAGGTGATATCAGGGTTTTACGAAAGGTTTCTCTGGCCACTCTTAATGTGTTTCCCAGAGTCGGGTGTTCGGCGATGATCTTCGGGATCGGAGTGGAAAGCCACGGCCAACTCCTAGCCGTTCCATCGGAGTCCTCCATCTCCATATGGACCCATTGTTTGGCTTCTGAGTGGCAGTACCAGTCTATCAGTCTGGTAAGATGTGTTGCCCTGTAGTAGGCTTTTACGTCTGGTAGTCCCACTCCACCCCTACGTTTTGTCATATAGAGTAGTTGTAATTTGATGCGAGGTTGCCCGCGTGACCAGACAAAATCTCGGAAAAGTGCGTCAAGTCGCTTGAAGAAGGAGGGCGGGAGATGTATGGGGAGGGCCTGCAGGAGATAGAGTATCCTCGGGAGGGCTGTCATCTTGATGGCATTACAGCGTCCAAACCACGTTAGAGTGAGGGAGTGCCAATGTTGTAGGTCTGTTTTAAGCCTGTGTAGAAGAGTGGCAAAGTTTGCTTGGTAAAGGTGGGCGGGGTCCGCGGTAATGGCCACTCCTAGGTACGGAATGGTATCGGTTGCCCAGTGGAACTTGTAGTTCAGGCGTAATTGTCGGATACTTTGAGAGCTCAGTGTGATATTAAGCATGGAGGATTTAGACATGTTTATTTTAAATAGGGACAGGGCTCCGTACTCCCTCAGGGAATAAAGCAAGGCGGGGAGTGAGGCAGTGGGGTCAGCCAAGAAGAAGATAAGGTCATCCGCGAAAGCGGCGACCTTGTGGGCTCCAGATGTTTTACGAAAGCCCTCTATTTGGGGGTTGGCCCGTATCTTACAGAGCAGAGGTTCCAAAGAAAGAATAAAGATTAGAGGAGACAGGGGACAACCCTGTCTGGTACCATTTCGGATGTGGAAATAACCCGACCTGGTTTCGTTAACCCTAACCGCCGCTGTGGGGCTGGAGTAGAGAGATAAGATCCAGCTGAGCATCGACGACCGGAGGCCAATGTGTTCGAGAGTAGCTCTGACAAATGTCCAGTCTACACGGTCGAAAGCCTTCTCCGCGTCAGTTGACAGCAGGAGAAGGGGTCGTCGCGTGGTCCTGGCGGCATGTATGAGGTTCAGCACCCTAATGGTGTTGTCACGTGGTTCCCGTTGGGGGACAAAACCCGCTTGGTCTTTGTGAATTAGGTTTGGTATGTGTGGGAGCAATCTGTTCGCCAGGATCTTGGCAAACAGTTTCAAGTCGGTGTTTAGCAAAGCTATCGGTCGGTAGTTTCCACACCGGAGTAGGTCCTTTCCCTCTTTAGGGATGAGAGAAATGTAGGCCCTAAGGGAATCTATGGGGAAGGAATTACCTTGCGTAATTGAGTTAAGTGCATCCACTAGCGGTTTAGAGAGCGTCTCAAAAAAGGTTTTGAAATAAATTGGAGTAAGGCCATCGGGGCCTGGGGCTTTCTTGGGCTTGGAACTCGCTAGTGCTACCCCTAGTTCCTCCACCGTAATGGGGTCTTCCAGTTCTTCCGCTATGTCGGCCGATAGAGATGGCATGCCAGAGGAGGCTAGATATTCGTGTGGGGTGGGTCCCCCAGAGGGGCCAAGGGCATCAGGAGAGGGTCTATCTAGATTATAGAGGCCGCTGTAGAATGAGCGGAATTCTTCCGCCATTTCTGTTGAGGTAGAGACCCTCTGACCCGAAGGGGTCAGAATGTGGGGGATGAAAGTTTTGGTGCGGGGTCCGCGAAGAGCTCTGGCTAGGAGGGAGCCAGGTTTGTTAGAGAATTCGTACATTGTGCGGCGTGACCATGCTAACCTCTCTTTAGCTTTATGTAACAGAAGCGAGCGAAGCTCCTCACGTGCTTTAAGTAGCTCCTGGTATACGGAGCGAGCTAGGCTGGCCTTGTGTGTACATTCAAGGGTCTTGATCTGAAGAAGAAGTTCTTCAGTTCTACGGGTTCTTTCCCTCTTGAGACGTGCCCCAATGCCTATTAAAATGCCCCTGATAACTGGCTTGTGAGCCTCCCATATCATCAAGGGGTTGGGGACCGAGGCTTCATTGAGTGCAAAGTATTCCTGTAATTTGGCTTGAATCTCAGCGCGGATCTCCGCAGATTGAAGCAGAGATTCGTTCAGCCTCCATGAGGGTGGGGATTTAGACATTGGTCCCATTTGGAGCGTCAGGTGTATTGGGGCATGGTCAGAAAAGGAGATGACATCAATGGATGCGTCCACTACCCTCGGCAGGTCCTTGTGGGAAAGGAGAAGGTAATCTAGTCTTGAGTACGAGTGATGTACTTGTGAAAAGAACGAATAATCCCTGTCCCTGGGGTGTGAAAGGCGCCAGGGGTCTATCAAACGCAGAGAGTGAAGATCAGATTTGATTCGTTTAAGGCGGGCGTATGAGAGATGGGAAGCACCCCGTGAGGTATCCAACAGGGGGTCCATCGCAAAGTTCATATCACCCCCAAAGATGAGCATCCCCTCCGTAAACTCAAGCAATTTGGGTATCAGCCCACGCAGGAACTGTGCGTGGTCGACGTTGGGGAAATAGATATTGGCAAGAGTGACCTGAACGTCAAATACCTTTCCCTTAATCAGGAGAAAGCGGCCCTGGGGGTCCGTCTGCTGCGCCCCAAACTCCCAAGGTACAGATTTTGCCACTAGGATGCTAACCCCCTTAGATTTGGAGATAGGTGAGATACTGTGGTATGCCGTCTGGAATCGATTGTTAGTCAGTTTGGGAATATGCTCACCATGAAAGTGGGTTTCCTGTAGAAAGGCAATCTGGGTTTTAGATCTGCGAAGGTCAGCCAGGAGCTGGGAACGCTTCTCTGGGATATTGAGACCCCGTACATTAAGGGAGGTCACCTTTAGGAGAGTCATTGTGGCAGCCGGGGCACTGATGATCATTAATAGGATGGGGAGGATGATCGCTCTTAGTTCAAGTTCACGTCCCCACCCAGCTAGAGAGTAACAGCACCGGGGAAGAGAGGGGGACAGAGGAAGAGAGACAGTATCAGAGAGAGAGATGGGGGGGTAGATGAAGGAGAGAGGGGGGGAAGGAGGGTGGGAGTAATCTAAATTAGTCAAGTAGCTACTCTATGAGCTCCCGGCCGAGACACAGAGGAGACTGTGCAGCAGCCGGGAGGTCGCCCTAAAGGGGGGTGGCCAATGTGGCGAAGCGCGTAATCAAATAGTTATTGCTATCGCCTATGTAGGCAAACCAAAAAACCTATAAAATAAGGTACTTTTTGGGGGTGGTAGGGAGATGCACTGAGTGGGGGGCCTAAGGAATCAGAAACATTGAGAAAAACAATACATTAACCATCGTAAATAAAGTGTGATTTACCACATATCTGGGCATAACATCCATGAACTCAACTGTGTTTCAGGCTAGTAAGTATAACTAAGTAGGCCTCTAACATCCATAACCTGCTGGCGTTGACGCATCGCAGTGACGGCCGAGGACTGAGGGCTCACTGGCCCATTCGCCCTTCCCCTGTATAGGACCAGGAGGGAGCCCCCACTGTCTAACTGTCAGTGTGCCAAGGCAGCATGGCTGGATGGAATCATGGAAAACATGCATGCACCTCCTTTTCAGTGTCAACGTTCACTTCAGACAAACTCGGATGTAGTGCATGGAATCTAGCCTACCGTAAAAATACAGAATTTATAACAGTCATAACAATTATAACAATGTGTCCCCCCTCCCCCCGCCTCCGTCTGGAATTCAAAAATTAGCCCACAAAAGAGAGAAGAAAAAAGGGAAGGCATCTTCAGGAGGGCAAAAAATAAAAAGGGGGAGGATCGCCTTAAGGGGGGGAAGGAGGGGGGCACCAACCCATATGAGGTACTGGAAGTCTCACCAACAGCCAAAAGGTGGCATGCGTTTAGTCCTCAGATGATGTAGGATGGGCTCTTCGGACTTCTCGGTTTGGCGGGCGGGATCTTGGGCGTCGAAATCTTTGCTGTCTAGGTGGCGCTGAACCTTGTGGATCCTGAGAGAGCAGATATTCAAACCAGTTGGGCACCTCAATCGCTGGCCTGGAGATGAACTGAAAAAGGGCAGGTAGTTGGTCTGGCGTGCGGAGATAGAATTCCGCCCCCTGCCTCCTGACAATAAGATGGAAAGGGTGACCCCATCGGTAGGTGGCATCAGCCTCACGGATAACTTCCAGTAGGGGTCGCATGAGCCCTCGCATGGTGCGTGTTTGTCTGGAAATGTCAGGGAAAATCCTGATGGGAGCCCCGTCGAAGTCTATTGGGCCCTTTTCCCAGGCAAGGCGAAGAATGTCCTCTTTAATTGAGAAGAAGTGCACCCTACATAGTACATCACGGGGAAAGTCCAGTTCGGGTGATGATCTCTGTGCAGAGGGCGGGGGTCTGGGGCCTGGGATACGATGTACCCTGTCCAGTTCCAGGTCAGCTGTCGGTGGTTTGCCCAGGACCTGGTTTAGGATGGCAGTCACTGTAGATCGGAGGTCTGGGCCCATGGTGGCTTCTGGGATCCCCCTTAGGCGCAAGTTGTTGCGCCTGCTCCTATTCTCGCCGTCGTCCAGGCGCAGCTGGACATCGACAAGGTGGCGGCGGAATGCCCCGTACTCCGACTCCAGTGTAGAGAGGCGCGTTTCTGTATTGGTTTGGGAGGTTTCGATCGCGGTGACTCTCTCTTCGACTACATCCACTTGCTGCTTTAGGTCGTGCAGTTCTCTGGTTAGTGCGTTTACAATAGAGGTGGCCATGGCATTTAAGTCTTGCTTGGTGGGGAGGCCTGAGACTATGTCTCTCAGAGAGCCTTCTACTAGGCCGCTTAGGTCACCAGCGTAGTCTGGAGGCAAAGGGGTGTCAGCAGTTATGGAAGCCGGGGAGACTATAGGAGAGGGCACTCTGTGTGGTAAGGGGGGAAAGTCCTCCTCCGCTGCGGAGGTAGTTGCAGGAGCGCTCTTCTTACTTGAGGATGTAGCGCCCACTGAGCTGACTCGAGGCGGCGCCATCTTGCTCCTTCCCGCCGGTGAGGAGGCCTGCTGTTGCCGCAGAAAGTAGTGTGAAATTTCAGGTCCCTTCCTTGTCTCAGTGACTGGTGGGTGGCTGCGGCTTCCTGGCATGAATGGATGGTTTAGTTAGTCAGTGCTGCGGATGATTCATGGCCCGTTTCAGTGCAGAGCTCCCAGTGCCGCGTCTTTACGTTTCCATAGCAGGGTCACGTCACCCCCCTTTGATATATTTGGCGTTAAAGTTCCTGCGTCTTATTCAGGTGTTGGGGAGCCTAGGCCAGGCAGTAGTATGTAAGCGGGTGATGGAGCCTGTCTGCAGAGTCTGGGGTAGTCAGGCAGTAGGTAAGGAGCAGTGTGTGGCCCTTTAACAGTCTTTCCTCTCACCTGCAGGTATAGGGTGTAGATGCTGTCCACCTCAGGGCTCCACAGGCTTGTCAGAGTGTGCAGCCCAGCCAGCTCCTTCCTCTATCAGGCGGGCCAGGGGTATAGGTGCTCCAGAGATGGTGCCTCTGCCCAGGTAGATGTCCCCCACCGTCTCAGGGCCTCTTCCTACAGGCCAGCAGAATCCAGATCTAATGGAGAGGCTGCGGTTGCGGCCTAGTCATACGTGGGGGGGGGGGGGGGCAGAGACCAGGCCCAGAGCACGGCCTATTGTCAGTCCAGGGTCGATCCACTCACCCCCCTCAGCAGTCCACAGCAGCCGGCTTGTGTTGAGACAGGGGCGACCGCGCTAGGGGACCCCCCCGCCGCGCGGCCCGCCAGGAAAGTCCGCGGCTCCGGCCTAGTGGGGCGGGAGTGTGCAGCGGCGTCTATTTGCAGCCCAGGGTCCGTCCACTCACCCCCTTCAACAGTCCACAGCAGCCGGTTTGTGTCTGAACGGTGGCGACCGCGCCAGGGGACTCCCGGCCCGCCGCGCGGCCCGCCAGGAAAGACCGCGGCTCCGGCCTAGTGGAGCGGAAGTGTGCAGCGGCGCCGATCGCGGACCAGGAGCAGAAATCCTCCTCGCTCCTCACCTGGCAGGGGGTGCCTAGGTCTCCCCCGATCAGCTGGGGTGTACTTAGTGGATGAGAAAGGGCGATGGAGCTGGATTTTGTGCTTGGATGAGCGGAGCTCTCAGGGAAAGCCGCCGCTCACAGCGCCATCTTGGCCACGCCCCCCGTGCTGTCGCATTTTAGCACTTCAATACCGGGCCAATTCTGACACTTTGCTCCTACATGTAAAAATCATCATTTTTTTGCTAGAAAATTACATAGAACCCCCAAACATTATATATGTTTTTTTAGCAAAGACCCTAGAGAATACAATGGCGGTTGTTGCAACTTTTTATCTCACACAGTATTTGCGCAGGAATTTTTCGAACGCGTTTTTTTGGGGGAAAAAAACTGTTTTGTGTTTAAAAAAAAAAAACAAAACAGTAAAGTTAGCCCAATGTTTTTGCATTTTGTGAAAGATGAAGTTACGCCGAGTAAATAGATACCTAACATGTCACGCTTCAAAATTGCACACGCTCGTAGAATGGCGCCAATGTTCGGTACTTAAAAATCCCCATAGGCGACGCTTGAAATTTTTTTACTGGTTACATGTTTTGAGTTACAGAGGAGGCCTAGGGCCAAAATTATTGCTCTCGCTCCAACGTTCGCGGCGATACCTCACATGTATGGTTTGAACACCGTTTTCATATGTGGGCGGGACTTACGCATGCGTTCGCTTCTGCGTGCGAGCACACGGGGACAGCGGCGCTTTAAAAAAAATGTTTTTTTTTTTATTGTTAATTATATTTTATTTTTTTTTATTTTGACACTTTTTTGGAAAAAAAAAAAAAAAATTGATCACTTTTATTCCTATTACAAGGAATGTAAACATCCCTTGTAATAGCAATATGACATGTCAGGTGCTCTTAATAGTGAGATATGGGGTCAATAAGACCCCATATCTCACCACTAGGCTGGGAAGCCTGAAATACAAAAAAATAAATAAAACGATCGCCGCTTCCCAGCCGAAGCGGCGCCGTTTTTTTGAATGGAGAGGCCGGGCGTGACGTCATAACATCGCGCCCGGCCTCCGACGATCATAGAGACTCCGGGGACCATCTGGTCCGCCAGAAATCTCTATGATCTACATCCGGCGCCGGCGGGTCCACTCTCCGCCTCACCGATCGTAACGGTGAGTCGGAGCAAGCACCGGAGGGCGGCGGGAGGGGGGGGGACGTCCCCTCTCGCCTCCCATAGGAACAATCAAGCGGCGGAACGGCCGCTATGATCATTCCTATGGTGTAGAGATTCGCCGGCTGAAACCGGCAATATCTGAATGATGTCTGTAACTACAGGCATCATTCAGATATACCCGCCCAAAGCCCAGGACGTCATATAACATCCGTGGGCTGGAAGTGGTTAAACGACAATTGCGCGGTCGTGCGACGTTGTACCCAAACAAAATTGAGGTCCTTTTTTCCCCCACAAATAGAGCTTTCTTTTGGTGGTATTTGATCACCTCTGCGGTTTTTATTTTTTGCGCTATAAACAAAATAAGAGCGACAATTTTGAAAAAAAACACAATATTTTTTACTTTTTGCTATAATAAATAGCCCAATTTTAAAAAAAAAAAAAACTAATTTTTTCCTCAGTTTCGGCCGATACGTATTCTTCTACATATTTTTGGTAAAAAAAAAAAAAAAATCGCAATAAGCGTATATTGATTGGTTTGCGCAAAAGTTATAGCGTCTATAAAATACGGGATAGATTTATGGCATTTTTTTAAAAAAAAAAATATTTTTTTTTTTTTAACTAGTAATAGCGGCGATCGCAATTTTTTTCGTGATTGCGACATTATGGCGGACACATCGGACACTTTTGACACATTTTTGGGACCATTCACATTTATACAGCGATCAATGCTATAAAATTGCATTGATTACTGTGTAAATGTGACAGGCAGTGAAGGGGTTAACCACTAGGGGGCAAAGAGGGGTTAAATGTGTTTCCTAGGGAATGCTTCTAACTGTAGGGGGAGGGGACGCACAAGGGGAGGAGACCGATCTGTGTTCCTCCGTTCTGGGAACACAGATCCCTCTCTTCTGAGCTGACAGGACGTGGATCTCTGTGTTAACACACAGAGATCCACGGTCCGGCCCGGTTAATGGGCAATCGCGGGTGCCAGGCGGACATCGCTGCCGCCGGGCACACGCACCGGGTCCCGAGCAATGCGGCGCGCGCCCCCTAGGCGGCCGGGAACCCGAGGCCGTCATATGACGTCCACCCAGGATGGGAGATCCCATCTGTGGACGTCATATTACTATGGCTGGGTAGGGAAGTGGTTAAAAAGCTTTGGGCCTATGTCCATTGCTGCGCTCATGGATTATGGATTTTCTAACAAACAGGCCCTGTTTACATTGTTCACGCACAACTGTACTCCCATACATGCATCTAATACTATAGTGAAGTTTGCTGATGACATCACTTTAGTGGGACTCATACAAGATAATGATGAGAGAGCTTAAAGGCCGGAAATTCAACATTTGGTTGAGTGGTGTAGAGAAAATGATTTAATATTTAATACGGAAAAAACTAAAGAAATAATAGTGGATTATAGGAGATCAAGAAAGATCAATCATTGCCCAGTTTATACAGGTGGTGAGGAGGTGGACACTATTACATTTTTGGGAGTGCATATTACAAGGGAGTTGTCATGGTCTCAAAATACTTTTTTTTTTACTGGAAAAAAAAGCGCAGCAGAGACTGTTTTTCCTTCGGAGACTGAAGCAGGCTGGATTGCCCTTAAGGCTTCTGGTCAATTTCTATCATTGTACCATTGAGAGTATTCTTCTCCACTGCGCTGTAGTCTGGTATTCCAGCTGCAGGGCGGAGGATAAGAAGTGCCTGTTTCGTGTGGTGAAAACAGCAGAGCGTATCATAGGAACAGAGCTACCGAATTTGGACACAGCATATACCAGCTGATTAAAAAAGCGTGAAAAAACCATAAGTATTGATCCAACCCACCCAGGTTACAGTGCGTTTGACCCATTGCCATCAGGGAAGATATAGAACACATAAAACGCACACTAATCGCTTAAAGGATAGTTTTTTTCCCTAGGGCCGTATTATCCATAATCCCATCAGGTACAGTGTTTTAGAAATTTTATGTGGAATTCTAATATTCTTTTATCATTTTTAAATAACATTTTATATTTTGATATATTTAAATAGATATGTGGGCATGTGCTAGGAGTATTTATGTGTGGTTTTGTTGAGAAGTGTTTTATTGCTGCTGTAAAGAGTACCCGGAAAAATTTTGTTGTATGTATACAATGACAATAAAGTATATATATCTAAAAGTGATCAAAAAAAAAAAAAAAAAAAAAAAAAAAAAGAAACTGTCAAAATAGAAAAATAAAAAAAAAATAAAACACATTTAAAAAGTGCCCCCGTCCCCGTGCGCAGAAGCGAACGCATACATAGGTCATGCCCACATATGTAAACGACGCTCAAATCACACATGTGAGGTATTGCTGCGAACATTAGAGCGAGAGCAATAATTCTAGCGCTAGCGCTGCCTATGGGGATTTACTGAAGTTTGGCACCGTTCCACGAGTGTGAGCAATTTCAAAGCGTGACATGTTCGGTATCCATTTACTCAGCATAACATCATCTTTCACATTGTGCAAAAAAATAGGGCCAACTTTACTGTCTTGTTTTTTTTTAATGCATGAAACTTTTTTTGGTGGGGGGGAGAAACTAACACGTTTGAAAAATGACTGCTCAAATACTGTGCAAGATAAAAAGTTGTAACGGCCACCATTTTATTTCCTAGGGTCTCTGCTAAAAAAAAAAAAAAAAAAAAAAAAAAAACATATATAACATTTGGAGGTTCTGAGTAATTTTCTAGCAAAAAAATTATGATTTTTACATGTAGGAGCGAAGTGTCAGAATTGGCCTGGGTAGCATATGGTTAACCAGTTGCCGACTGCCGCACGCTGATGTACGTCGGCAGAATGTCAAGTGCAGGAATAAGGGCTTACCTGTACGTCCCTGCCGGTCAGAATAGCTTCAGAAGCGATCCGTGCTGAGGGGGAGGCCACCGATTCATGGCCACCCCCTCGCGATCGCTCCTGGCGAATAGAATGCTTCCTCTGCTTCTGTAATGTAAACAGAAGCGGAGCTAGTGATGTCATCTGTAATGTAAACAGAAGCGGAGCTAGTGATGTCATCGCTCCTCATGAAGCCTTTTCGTTCCGGCTTCCGAGGAGAGAAGACATCCAAGTAAGTGCACCAACACTACACTTACAGTAGAACACGCAGGCACACTAATCACCCCCTAATCATCCCCCGATCAACCCCCTGTCACAGTGACACCAATAGCAGTTTTTTTTTACCGATTACTGCATTGGTGTCATTTGTGACTGTTATAAGTGGTAGGGCAGTTAGTGCTAGGCCCCTTTAGGTCTAGGGTACCCCCTAACAAAGATTTAACCCCTTGATCACCCCCCAGTTAACCCCTGTCGCCAGTGTCACTAAGCGATCTTTTTTCTGATCGTCCTATTAGTGTCACAGGTGACGCTAGTTAGCCAGGTAAGTATTTAGGTTCAGTGTCAGGTTTTTAAAGCGTCAGGTACCCCCATATACAACCTAGTAAAGGTTTTAACCCCCTGATTGCCCCCTAGTTAACATTTTCACCAGTGATCACCGTATAACTGTTACGGGTGATGCTGGTTAGTTTTTTATAGTGTCAGGGCACCCGCCGTTTAATACCTAATAATGGTTTAGCCCACTGATCACCCGGTGGGTGATATAAGTTAGGTTTTAGGGTCAGATAGGGTCTGCGTTGCCCCAGGCAGCATCAGGTTAGTGCCAGTACCGCTAACACCCACGCACGCAGCATACACCTCCCTTAGTGGTATAGTATCTGAACGGATCAATAGCTGATCAGATCTATACTAGTGTCCCCAGCAATTTAGGGCTCCCAAAAATGCAGTGTTAGCGGGATCAACCCAGACACCTGCTAGCACCTGCGTTTTGCCCCTCCGCCCAGCCCAGCCCACCCAAGTGCAGTATCGATCGATCACTGTCACTTACAAAACACTAAACACATAACTGCAACGTTCGCAGAGTCAGGCCTGATCCCTGCAATTGCCAACAGTTTTTTTGGTAGCAGTTCAAGCTGGCGAGGTTGCAAGCACCAGTAGTGTCCTGCTGCCACCAAGAAGACAAAGACAGGCCCGCCGAGCCCATAGTGTCCTTCCTGCTTGCATTTGCCAACCCTAATTGGGAACCCACCACTTCTGCAGCATCCGTACTTCCCCCATTCACTGGCAAACCCGGCATTCAGGTGGAAACAGTTGATTTTACATCACTTGATTTTTATTCGCTGTTTTTCATCGAAGATCTCTATAGATCTATTGTGGACCAAAGCAATTTGTATGCTGGTCAATACATCGCCACTAATCCCCAGTCCTCCCTTGCCAGAGATTGGAAACTAATTACGGTTTCCGAATTTAAGATCATTCTGGGCCTATCCCTCCTCATGGGCATAACCAAAAAGAGTGAGTTGCGTTCATATTGGTCCACTGACCCAATTCACCATATGCCCGTGTTCTCTGCCTCCATGACCAGGGCACAATGTGAGCAGATCTTGCGGTTCATGCACTTCAACAACAATGAACTCTGTCGTCCTCGTGGAGACCCTGGATACGATCGGATCTACAAAATTCCGCTCCTAATAAACAACTTCAACTTCAACCAACGTTTTGCACACTTGTTTACTCCCCATCAAGTTATCTGCGTTGAGTCCCTGATTAAGTTTTCTGGCCGCTTGTCATTCAACCAATATCTTCCCAGCAAGCGTGCCAGATATGGGGTCAAGATGTATAAGCTCTGTAACAGGGCCACAGGCTATACATGTAGTTTTATGGTTTACGAGGGAAGAGATAGTCACAAAGAGCCGACAAACTGCCCTAACTACATAGGAAGCGCTGGCAAGATTGTGTGGGACTTGGTGTCACCCTTATTCGGAAAGGGGTACCACTTGTACGTGGACAATTACTACATGAGCGTGCCACTTTTTAGTCACTTGTTTGATCATCAGATTGGAGCATGTGGCACAGTGCAATCTAATCGGCTTTCCCCAGCGGCTTGTAGATTCCTGCCTTAGGCTCTTAGGAGAGATGGAGAGAGCCTGCTTGAAGTGTAATAACTTGCTCGCTATGAAGTGGAGGGATAATAAGAATGTTTTCAATCTTATCTCCTTTCATGCAGACACGATGGTCCAAATTACTACGGCAACTGGTGTTGTGGAGAAACCCCTCTGTGTCCACGAATATAACCAAAATATGGGAGGGGTGGACCTCAACGACCAGTTGTTGATGCCATACCTAGTTGCCCATAAGGCCAGACGCTGGTATAAAAAAGTGTCTGTATACTTATTTCAATTGGCTTTGCTGAACGCTCATGTGCTATACACAGAGCTTCAGGATGGACTGGATCCTTCCTTAAATTCCAGGAAGAGATCGTCAGAGGCCTTCTGTTTC
This sequence comes from Aquarana catesbeiana, assembly GCF_042186555.1. NCBI lineage: Eukaryota > Metazoa > Chordata > Amphibia > Anura > Ranidae > Aquarana > Aquarana catesbeiana. Next base: position 436,332,875 of record NC_133326.1, on the reverse strand, counting down.
CAGACGGTGCTCCACCTCACCTTCCCAATCCAAATGCAGTAAGCCGACTGCATGAGAGGCATTTTCTTTATATCCTCCCGAGTACCTCTACCCAACGAGCCCCCCAAAGAAAATGTCGTGTCTGTAGAAAGCGCGCAACACCCGCTATTATTTTCTCTCCTGTCCTGACAATCCTGGTCTTTGCATTGGTGAATGTTTTGAGCGCTACTATACACTAGTTGAGTTTTAGCGTAGGGTACAGCATTGCACAGACTAGGCACACTTTCACAGGGACTCCCCCCCCCCCCCCTGCTCTCGCGCAAAGGCAAACGCAAGCGTCGGTTTAGTGTCATATTTAAACAGCAATTGCACCAAGCATGTGAGGTATCACCGCGAAGGTCAGATCGAGGGCAGTAATTTTAGCAGTAGACCTCCTCCATAAATCTAAAGTGGTAACCTGTAAAGGCGTTTAAATGCTTTTAAAAATGTATGTAGTTTGTCGGCGCTGCACGTTTGTGCGCAATTTTAAAGCATGTCGTGTTTGGTATCCATGTGCTCGGACTAAGATCATCTTTTTAATTCCATCAAACATTGGGCAATAGTGTGTTTTAGTGCATTAAAATTAAAAAAGTTTTTAAATTAGGGGCCAAAAAACAAGATTGCACCCAGTAAATTTAAATCAGTCTCAACCATACCGCCTGTACCCACATTGATTCCCCTGGTAGGCATGTATCAATGCCGAAAGGCTTTATGCAAAACTTGTAAATTCGTCCAAAATGGACAGAAATCCTTCACCACTAAGGGTAAGACTTATGTATTGAAGGAATTCTTCAATTGCTCATCTGACTTCGTTATCTATGGCCCAAGTTGTCCTTGCGGCCTAATGTATGTAGGCCGGACAATTAGGGCCTTAAGACAGAGGTTCGGCGAACACAGAAGACTTGTTGAGGGAGGTACGGACCCCCATAGTGTCCCAAAACATTTTGCCATGGCCCACCAGAGCTCTACGGTTGGCCTCAGGGTTTGGGTCATTGAACAGATTCCGAGGTTCCTCCCAGCCCCCCGAGAGATTCAAGAAGCTTTGTGCTTGTGAGACCTACTGGATCTATACTTTGGATGTACTCTCGCCAGGGGGTATAAACGAGAGTATTGAGATTGCCACAATCTTATAAATATATTATCTGGTGCTATAATTTTTGTTCTCCAGCCCTGCTCTTACATATTTTAACTACCTAATCTATATTACAGGTCGGTCCCCTCTTTGCTTTTATATGTGGGTGGTGTAAATATTGACTATATATTGCCCTCTACATTCAAAATTGATCTTGTGTTCTCCTTGCCCTTCTTTTCCCTTTACTGTATTGCCCACATAAGCTACAAGTCATATATGACCCATATGTACATACTGGATTTTTATCATGAGCGCTTCCATGCCCCCTGTGTATATCCATGCATAGGTTATACATGGAGGCAACTCATCATGAATGTACATATGTATATTGTTGTTCTTGACCGTACTGTTGAGGCTTTTATTACTGTTTTTATACTGCTGTTTTTAATCATTTTTTATTGTTAATGATTTTCTGAAATATATGCATGTATAGGTATATCTTACATATACATTTTCTACTATTCGTGTGTTCATATTAGTTTGTATAATTTTTATAGACATAAATACCCCCAGATGTGTGCATATTTAATTAGACTGGATATAGTGTTTTTACTTTGGCCACAACCCCTCCCCTCCTCCCCCCCTCGTCCTTCTTAAGCCAACACCACGATCCATCTGTAGCTTGACAAAGGAGCGCGGCTACAGTGACATCGTAGCCCGTACGCTCAAGAAACGCATCGCTTACCAGTGACTTCACAGCTCCGCGCCTACCTTCCACCAGCGTTCCAGGCCTCGCTTTGAATTCCATCACCACCGCGGCCGGCTCTAGCGGTGTACAGCAAGCCACACGCACGGTAGCCAGCAGAGACGTCTGTGACTGATCTGACAGATCCCTCTTATGATGGATCATCTTTTCACTTTTACCACACGCTGTCTTTTATTCATCGAAATGTGAGTTGTTTGCACATTGTTTTTTTTAATAAATTAGTTTACATACTACACCCAGAGGCGCCTTCCCCCTTGTGTTTTTTAAAAAAAATGTATGTTTGGGGGTTCAAAGCAATTTTCTTGCAAAAAAAAAATATTTTTTCATGTAAACAAAAAGTGTCAGAAAGGGCTTTGTCTTCAAGTGGTTAGAAGAGTGGGTGATGTGTGACATAAGCTTCTAAATGTTGTGCATAAAATGCCAGGACAGTTCAACCCCCCCCCCCCCCAAATGACACCATTTTGGAAAGTAGACACCCCAAGCTATTTGCGGAGAGGCATGTCGAGTCCATGGAATATTTTATATTTTGACACAAGTTGTGGGAAAAACTGAGTTACTTACCGGTAACATCCTTTTCCAGGAGTCTTTCAGGACAGCACCATAGAGAGACCTTGGCTCCTCCCATCTCAGGAAACACCGCCTTAGATTTCAAGATTTAAGCCCCACCGTCCCCTCAGTTCTTCAAGAGTACCTCCGGCCAGCTGGGGATACACAAGAACACGTCATACTAACTTTTATCTTACCTGACGGTCTCGTGCGATGAGTTCTTCAGGAGTATCCAATAATTTGAGTGGGTACCAGTGCTGTCCTGAAAGACTCCTGGAAAAGGATGTTACTGGTAAGTAACTCCGTTTTTCCCCATTCCGTCTTTCAGGACAGCACCATAGAGAGGATAAGCGAGCACCTTACCTTAGGGTGGGACTACTGCCTGCAGTACTTTACGCCCAAAAGCCTGGTCTTTTGCTGACAGCAGGTCCAATCTGTAGTGCTTCACGTACGTGTCAAACCTGGACCACGTTGCAGCCCTACAGATCTGCTCTGGAGGAGCACCAGCCCACTCTGCTTGAGAAGTCGCCACTGCCCTGGTGGAATGTGCCTTAATGCCTTCAGGGGGCTCCAACTCCCTGACTACATAAGCCTGAATAATGGCTAACCTTAACCATCTGGCTATTGTACGCCTAGAGGCTTTGAATCCTTTCTTGCCCCCCCCTTAGCAGTGTCTCCCCACTGGAGGGACACCAGAACTGAGGGGCCAGTGGGGCTTAAATCATGAAATCTAAGGTGGTGTTTCCTGAGATGGGAGGAGCCAAGGTCTCTCTATGGTGCTGTCCTGAAAGACGGAATGGGGAAAAAGACCATTTTTTTTTTTTTTTTGCACAAAGTTGTCACTAAATGATATATTGCTCAAACATGCCATGGGCATATGTGAAATTACACCTCAAAATACATTCTGTTGCTTCTCCTGAGTACGGGGATACCACATGTGTGAGACTTTTTGGGAGCCTAGTCGCGTATGGTACCCCGAAAACCAAGCACCACCTTCAGGCTTTCTAAGGGTGTATACATTTTTGATTTCACTCCTCACTACCTATCACAGTTTCGGAGGCCATGGAATGCCCAGATGGCACAAAACCCCCCAAATGACCCCATTTTGGAAAGTAGACACTCCAGCCATTTGCTGAGAGGTATGGTGAATGTTTTGCAGATCTCGCTTTTTGTCACAAAGTTTTGAAAACTGAAAAAAGAAAAATGAAGAATACATTTTTATTTTCTTTCTTAATTTTCAAAAACAAATGAGAGCTGCAAAATGGTCCAGCCAAATGGTCCGGGGCTGAAGTGGTTAAAGTAGAACTATGAGCATTTTTTTTTTTACCATTTTGGAAAGAGTAAGGGAGGGTTATAACCCCCGTCAGTCAATCACCCATTGGGGAGATTTACCTTCACTTCCTGTCCCACAACTAAAACATGAAGTGAGAGAAAATCCCTGCAAATTAAAAAGGAATCCCTTGGGCCCCCAGGTGTCCCTATTGGAAGATTTCCCCTCCAATACTTTTCCTATTGGTCACCACCATCGTTGGGCTGACAGCTCACCTACACCAGCTGGACACCTTCTCCCTGGACGGACGTTTTCAGGTCTGGACTGTTCACCCCGGCGACTCCGGTCTTTTCGGCTCTGGCTCCCACTGGACGGACAGCTTGCTCCGCAGGCTTCCTCAGGACGGCTTGAACCCTCTCTTCTCCCAGTCACAGAGTGCTGCTCTCGTTGCACTGTCCCGGTGTCTCCCACCTGTGGCCACACACTGTCACCCCAACCCATGCTGTGAGTGCCATCGATGTTTTTATATTATTGTTTTCAATAAACTGTACTACATTATGCCTGCCTGGCACCTTTCTACCCCCACCTATTTTAGTAAAAGTCTAATGGGTGCTCTAACTCATATCCACTCTGTCCAAAACTTAAAAAAAAAAAAAAAAAAAAAAAAAAAAAAGCTGTGCCTCTAGTTATACTTTAATAAAGGCAAGCATGAGACGGGTCACTGAAAAACACCAGTCTTATAATATACACTTCTAAGAAATATTTTGACAGCGATGTAATAAAACAGTTGGTTTACATTTTTTCAGAAACGTCAAGTCCAGGTTTAACAAAGAAAAATTAGGAACGGCATATTTATATTATAGAAAAACCCAGGCAAACTGCTAAATACACAGTTGAATGCACATTCTTTTCATACCACACAGCCAGACAGGAGACAACATAATTGCTAATTAAGCAATTTATCTTCCTGGTTCAGTAAATCTGCCCCAGGGAGAAGTAACGTTGACAAACTGGAGCTAAATGACATGGCTGCTTAGCATAAAGGAAACCTGTAATGAGACACGCACAAATTGGCGACCTTTGCTGAAATCCTGAAAATGTAAGTTGACTGGCTGCAAAGATGACCCTCGACTTCAATCATTTTTTAGTCAAGCACATCAAGGTCAGACGGCCCTGTCAGTTTACATTATCCCCCAACTCAGTGACTCAAAGACTCAAGTAAAAGGGTCATGACAACCTAGTAACGAAGGTTTTAAGAGGTCAACATAAGCAACCGTTATACAAAAAAAAAAAAAAATACACTAGAAGAAGTTGGACTTCATAGGTGCCTAACAATATACATAGAACATACAAATTTATTCACAAAATATAAAAAGTACAATGCATTAATGCCACACATGGCCCATTTACAGATCCCCAACGTATTGACATTAAAAAAACACATATTTTACAGTATAATGTTGGCTTTCCCATCCTACTCTGAGAATATATACATCCTTTGTTGTAGTCACATCAGACGACTTCAAGATCCTAGATGACAGTAGTGAGGGGATCTCGACAGTATGTCATGACGCTTTTTATGAGTTCCAAATATCCCACTTTCTCAGGCTCTGTGAAACACTTGGAGGGGTCTCACGAGGGATCCCTTCAAAATAATAAAAAAAAAACTATACCTTTCTATTAGCCTTCTTCTATTGCACCACAATAGATAGTGAGTGATCCTTAAGCCCCATACACACTATCAGATTTTCTGCTGATTTTTGTCTTCAGATTTACCAAAACCATGTAGTGCAAGGGCCTGCCTGATTACATACAAATTGAAACTCCTAAGGTTTGACCTCATATTATATGGTTTTGGTAAATCTGAAGGAAAAAAAAAATCAGCAGAAAATCTGATAGTTTCTGTCTTCCCTAAAGCCCCATACACACTATGTCACAACATTTCACCATCCAATAAACCATCTTGTAGTATACAGTATGTGCTTCCCCAGGTAAGGAGGGGCAGGGATGGAAAAAGAGTCAAGCGAAATGGTCCCGAAAATCTGGTAACTAACATTTTAAGAGGTAAATATAAGCAACCTGTTTTTCTCCTAGCAGATTTATTTTAGTTGATGTTTAAGTTGCACTGCAGTCATCACACAGTTATAGGAAACTTACCATCCTCAAATGGTGTTCCTTCAGGTCTAGAAAAAAAATGGAATGGAATATACAGTGTAAGTTAAAATGTGTATAGCACCACCATTTATAAGGCTAAAAAATCATGTTGCATTCTGCTAGTTTACAAGAGTACGACCACTCACCATGCAGTTTCTTCAAATAAAGACCATTTCATTCCATGCACACAAAAACAAAAAGGATAGTAACACATATGCCATTTACTGGGGAATTTGCAAAATGTAACTGAAAATATTTTTTACTAGTTCGTTAATAATAAGCATAACTGTATGTATATTTAATTTTGACTTTAACTGATTTATACACCCTTTTAATTTATGTATACAAGCTTTGCTTTACAAATAAACATTTACTACACCTACAATGTTAGGGTTTGTTAAAGAGAACAGCAGAACTTTTGGGCTCTTATCTAAATGAAACCTCAGTCACAGCCATACAGGGAGAGGAGAGGGAGAGGAGTCATGTTTTTTTACTTTTCTGTCAAAGTCAGCTTGATTTATCAAGCTCCTTAAACTGAGGCTTGTTAGAACAGTTGGGCAAACTGTGCGTACAGATTTAACTCAGACATAAGTACATTATATTAATATAAATAAAACACAAAGCTTTGCAGAACATGTTCACATGCATTGTGATATGTGGTGCCAGTGTGAACAAGCCCTTAAGTAGGCTGTAAGGGATGAAGGTTTTTTACCATTCATGCATTCTAGGCATGAAGGAAAAAAAACCTTCAGTGCAGCTCCCCCCTCGGCCCCCTTTATACTTACCTGAGCCCAATCTCAATCCAGCAATGTGCACAAGAGCAGTGTCTCTCCCTCATTGGCTGAGACACAGCAGCGAGAGCCATTGGCCAGTGAGGAGGGAGCGAGACTGTCATGCTCTGTGTGTCCCTTAGACACACAGAGGCAGCTCAGGAGCAAGCACGCAAGAGTGCCCCCAGAGCAAGCAGCTTGCTATAGGGGCACGTGACAAGGGGAGGGGCCAGAAGTACCAGTGGGGGACCTGAATAGAGGAGACTCTGGGCTGCTCTGTGCAAAACCATTGCACAGAGCTGGTAAGTATGATGTGTTCATAATTTAAAAAAAAAAAAAATTGTACATTTAGAACCACTTTAAAAGTATAGCAGCCAAGTTGTCAGTTGAAGGAGATCTAACAAACATACCCAAAAATGACTGCATTCCAGACCATAATATTATTTTCAGATGGTGCACCACTGACGCCAACAGGAGGATCTTCCTGTAATCTGTAAAAAGGCAAACATTATTTAAGAGGTTATGAAAATTAAATTCTACATAGAGAGAGGAGAGAGAGAGAGAGATGCACCATCAATGCATCTAGTGCACCACTTGTCACTTTCCCCCCTCCCTCTCTTAAATGTCCCCCAAACTGTGTGGAAAACAAAACAAGAACACACAACACTATTTTTTGTGAAGTTTTCAGCACAGGTGCATGATACCACAGGAGTCCTCTTCTCATGGCTATGCAGTCCTAAGGCAGAGAGCAGAACTGAGGTGCTGACATTAGCGCCACTCTCAGGACCATTACACACAGCACTGGTGATACCCCCAAGACTGAGAACATCATGTAGCAAAAAAGGTAAAGGTAAACTGAGGGACAAGCTAATCAGAATTGAAGGTGAGTATTGTAACCAGAGCCCGGAGTTGGGAATTTATGTATGTAAACCCTGATAAGCAACTTCTCTAATTTGTCCCTTTTTGGTTTGTTAAATATACCTTTAAAAGTGTTTTGCATATTTGCAAGTTAAAGCGGAGTTCCAGTCTTTTATTTTTATTAAAAGTCAGTAGCTACAAAAAAAAAAAAAAAAGTGTAGCTGCTGACTTTTAATAAACACACTTACCTGTCACACGATCCAGTTATCCTGCCGCCCAAACCTTCGGTTCTCTTACTCGCCTCTCCCCAGCGCCAGCATCACAAGTGTGGGTACCTGGCTGTGACAGATGCGCCTCCTCAATGGCCAGGCAATGTTCTGGGACCTGTGACGTGTCCCAGAAGATTGCAGGGAGGGAGGGCGAGAGAACTTCCGCTCTAGTCGCCTAGGCAGCCTGAGCAGAAGTGGGAGCTGGGTACCTGTCAAAACTAGGTATCCACTCAACCCCTAAAAAAATGACATGCCAAAATGCGGCATGCAAGGGGGGTGAGGAGTCCATAAAGCTGACCTTCAGTCATTTTTTCATCTTTCCATCTATTAAATCTTCTGCCCTTGTTGTTTTAACTTTGGATAGTAAAACATTTTTTATCTGCAAGTAAATACCTTATACAGCCCACTTCCTGTTTGTCTGGTAAAAAGCCTAGGCTTATGACATCATGCACAGCTCTCTCTCTCTCTTGTGAGAGTTTGCCAGAAAGGGAGGGGGGTGAGTCATAAGAGGGCCAATGAGAGATGCAGAGCTGGAAGTGTGCCTCTGTGTAAATACAGGAAGTGAAGAGGCAGCAGCTTCAGCTGCCCACAGTTAAAATGTATGCAGCCAGACTCAGTGGAGGGAGATTTCTGCAGTATACTTGCCAAGTACAGAATCACAGTATATATAAAAAAATATGCAAAGTGGTTGGAGGGAAGCTTCAGAATGGCAAAGATGTTTTTATTAAAAATTATGTGAGCAGACTGCAGTTCCTCTTTAATGCAGAACTTCCACTTTGGGTGGAACTCCGCTTTAAACTCTTGTTCCCTTGGGGTTTCTTAACACAGGCTGAGTACAAAGAACAGGATGCCAAGGATTCCAATCAGTGGCCATCAGGGACACCAATCAGTGCCATCTATCAGTGCCCATCATTACCCATCATTGACGCCTATTAGTGCCCATCACTGCACTAATATATTACCAATATAATATACTAATATTATATTGTGTTGCAGATTAGTGCCTCATCAGTGCCCATTAGTGAAGGAGAAAAATTACTTATTTACAAAGATTTTATAACTGAAACGAAAAAAAACAAACTTTAATTTAATCAGCAGTGATTAAATACCACCAAAAGAAAGCTCTATTTGTGGGAAAAAAGTAATAAGTTTTATTTGGGGGGCGTGGCCTGACTGCACAGGAAGATGGACGCTTAGGAGACTAGCTCCCGCTGCTTCACAGCCTCTCCGCTCCAGGGAAGCATCATATCACAGTCCCAGACACACAACGATGGGGACAGCCTCGAGGACCTCCTCCACCTCACGCTCACCGAGAAGACAACAGCAGAGCGGAATGAGCCAGAGTATCCCCAAACTGTTCCGCACTCAGAGAACCAATATGGCGGCGTCCCGCCAGAGTCCCACACAGACCTCAGCACCGCCACCGCCCAGAGCGACATCTAGTCTTCTCACCTCAGAATCCGGCGCTCACACAACGCTCACTCAGCAACACCCGAGCCTCCTGGACCTTAGAGCGGTGGCTGCAGACATCAAAGATACTCTGTCAGCGGCCATAGCAGACCTGTGCCTTGACATCTGCGCCATCACTGACAGAGTACAAGATGTGGAGAAAACTACAGCCCAGCATCACACGGTCCTCCGCAGAGTGACCACTCACAATACCCACACACTTCATAGTTACATAGTAGGTGAGGTTGAAAAAAGACACAAGTCCATCAAGTCCAACCTATATGTGATTATGTGTCAGTATTACATTGTATATCCCTGTATGTTGCGGTCATTCAGGTGCTTATCTAATAGTTTCTTTAAGCTATCGATGCTCCCCGCTGAGACCACTGCCTGTGGAAGGGAATTCCACATCCTTGCCGCTTTTACAGTAAAGAACCCTCTACGTAGTTTAAGGTTAAATCTCTTTTCTTCTAATTTTAATGAGTGGCCACGAGTCTTGTTAAACTCTCTTCTGTGAAAAAGTTTTATTTCTATTGTGGGGTCACCAGTACGGTATTTGTATATTGAAATCATATCCCCTCTCAAGCGTCTCTTCTCCAGAGAGAATAAGTTCAGTGCTTGCAACCTTTCCTCATAACTAAGATCCTCCAGACCCTTTATTAGTTTTGTTGCCCTTCTTTGTACTCGCTCCATTTCCAGTACATCCTTCCGGAGGACTGGTGCATAGAACTGGACAGCATACTCTAGGTGCGGCCGGACCAGAGTCTTGTAGAGTGGGAGAATGATCGTTTTATCTCTGGAGTTGATCCCCTTTGTAACGCATGCCAATATTCTGTTTGCTTTGTTAGCAGCAGCTTGGCATTGCATGCCATTGCTGAGCCTATAATCTACTAGGATCCCCAGGTCCTTTTCCATCCTAGATTCCCCCAGAGGTTCTCCCCCCAGTGTATAGATTGCATTCATATTTTTGCTACCCAAATGCATTATTTTACATTTTTCTACATGGATTCTCATTTGCCATGTAGTTGCCCACCCCATTAATTTGTTCAGATATTTTTGCAAGGTTTCCACATCCTGCAGGGAAGTTATTGCCCTGCTTAGCTTAGTATCGTCTGCAAATACAGAAATTGAACTGTTTATCCCATCCTCCAGGTCGTTTATGAACAAATTAAATAGGATTGGTCCCAGCACAGAACCCTGGGGAACCCCAATACCCACCCCTGACCATTCCGAGTACTCCCCATTTATCACCACCCTCTGAACTTTCCCTGGTAGCCAGTTTTCAATCCATGTACTCACCCTATGGTCCATGCCAACGGACCTTATTTTGTACAGTAAACGTTTATGGGGAACGGTGTCAAATGCTTTTGCAAAATCCAGATACACCACGTCTACGGGCCTTTTTTTAACTAGATGGCAACTCACCTCCTCATAGAAGGTTAGTAGACTGGTTTGGCAAGAACGATTCTTCATGAATCCATGCTGATTACTGCTAATGAGCAATTGAGGGACCTCCAGAGACATATGGAGGATTTAGATAATAGGGGCAGAAGACACAACCTGCGTGTCAGAGGACTTCCAGAAACAGTAGAAACTGACCAGCTTCCTGCCACCATTACAGCTACGTTTAACAATCTATTAGACAGGCCAGCGCAGACCAACATAGATATGGAGCGCATTCACCGTGCACTCAGACCCAAAGGCAGAGAGAATGACCCCCCCAGAGATGTAGTGTGCTTCCTGGTGGACTACAAACTGAAGGAAGATATATTCCGCAAGGCGAGAAATAGGATCCAACTCACACATGGGGGCTCAGAGATACACATATACCAAGATCTTTCTGGCATTACCTTACAAAACAGAAGAGACCTGAAACCACTCCTGGACACTTTGCGCCAAAAGCATACCATACAGGTGGAAATTCCCCTTCAGTCTTTCTGCTACCTGCTACAGCCGCACATCATTACTGAGAGTACCCGAAGAACTACCATCTTTTTGCGACGACATGGGCATCCCTATGATGGAAGTCCCGAATTGGCACGCCGAATTCCACCATCCCTCCACCCAGGAGAGATCAACACCATGAAGAACCCATGAAGCGCAAGACACCAGATACCACAGACACAGATCAGCATCAGACACTAGAGGACACTGCAACGGCACCAGCCCATCCGACTCTCCGCGCCCACGAAGAGCCAGACATGATTTTGGCCCGAACCACGACCGCTCACCACCAAGCTGAACAAAAAATCACCCTGACCGCAAAAAAATTATGTTAGTTGTATAAAGCCGCAAACACACAGGCGGACTTTTCGACCGGACTTGGCCGACGGACTTTCAACAGACTTTTGACGGACTTCCGACTGACTTTTTAACAAACGGACTTGCCTACACACCAACCCCCCCAATTCCAACGAATTCGTACATGATGACGTACACCGGACTAAAATAAGGAAATTGATAGCCAGTAGCCAATAGCTGCCCTAGCGTTGGTTTTTGTTAGTCGGACTAGCATACAGACGAGCGGATTTCTGGGTCCGGCGGAGTTATGACGTAAAGATTTGAAGCATGTTCCAAATCTAAAGTCCGTCAGATTTTCGACTGGAAAAGTCCGCTGAAGCCCACACACATTCGGATTGTCTGCCGGACTCGGTCCGTCGGACCAGTCCAGTTGAAAAGTCCGACCGTGTGTACGCTGCATAACTCTTTCTTTTATCTCAGTTACAACAGGTTAAAATTTTTAGGTTACTTTTAAGCACATGCTTTTTTTGGATGGACAGCTTCCCTCATCCGCAACCGCGACCTCTGGGACGGGTCGTTTATACAGGATAGGTAAGAAGCTCACTCTCACTCTTGTGGGTTCAGATGTCCCATCAATTAAGAGAATCTGCTTATCTTCTACCATCTAACAGAGTCAATGAATCCCACAATACAATGCCTTTTTACCTTGCTAGTTGAGAGACTTCAATTCCTCTACTACCATCATCTTGTTAGTTTTGACACTGGGTTTGTTTTTTGTTTTGCCCAAACAAGTCAATGTGATTTTAGCCGCTAAACATATGATGGTGCTCCTGCTCTACAAATGTGAAAAATGTAATCATCCTCCTGTAAAAGACTCAACGCCATGCATAATATAAGAAAAGAGTATGTTTGGAGGGTTTGCAACTGTTAGTTAGCCAGGGCTTCTCTACTGCCAATCACCCCTCTAGCTTGCTCCGTATGTCTTTTTCTGTTTAGGAGACCCCCCTGCCGTAAGATCGCTTTACCCCAGCGGGTTCGCCTCACATGGCACAATACCCACTTAGCATCCCTCCCACTCTATAAATAATTTGCCCACTTGGGGATGATAATGGCGGTGGAGGAGACTCAGGCTGGCTCATACTATTACCTATGTTTGACCTGTACCACACGCAAATTATTGATTATCAGGGCACAATTCATATTCATATATTACCCAGATTCATGAGGACATCTCATCCAAGCTAGAGGGAAACCTATTTTTTTTTTTTTTTTTTTACCACTTCAGCGAAATTTTTTCTAAGAGACGTTGTTTCAACTTTAACAAAATCAAAAACTAGCCCATCTCTTTTTTTCACATCATTGTGGCTAATATACAAATTATCTTTATTTATTCAAAAGCTTCTTAATTAGAAAAGAAATAAAAGCAACAAAATTCTCCAGCCGAGCGGAAATTGCACATAGTGTTTGTACAAACTACAGTGATGTCTGCTGCCATCTCCCCCCTTCCATCCCCCTCAACCCCCCCCCCCCAACACCCCACCCACCTCCACCCCCCCCTCCCCCCAAATACACACCACCCACACAACCTAAATTCTATTGCACCTCACTAGCTCATTCATACTCCAGCCATAACTTCCATATACTTTTGTATTTCTTTAAATTACCTCTCCTTCTATACCAGAATTCCTCCTTAATGATCATATCCTTGACCTCTCTTCTCCATTCTCCTACCGTTGGGGGTTCTTTCGCCTGCCACTTCCGTGCTATAATTTTCCTACCCTGGAACAAACATCTTATAATTGCAGTTTGAGTGTCCTTCAGCATATCGTTTTTCTCAAATAAACTCAGAAGGCAGGTTCGGGCCTCCATTACCAGTGAAGATCTAAATACTACATTGATTTCCTCCACTAGTTTTTCCCAGTATCTATATAACTTGGGGCATCGCCAGAACATATGTATCAGGTCGCCTCTCCCGTCTCCACAACGCTGACAATTCGCACCCTGCCTCTTTCCAAACCTAAATAGTTTTTCTGGTGTATAGTAGAGTCTATAAATCAGATACAGATGGGAGACCCCTTGTGATGGTGACAAAGATACCCTTGGACCCAGTGCCAAGTTAAACTTCCATTGTTCCTCTGTTATTATGCCGATCTCTTCCCCCCATTTGTTTCTCCTCTTGGGCTCCACCTCCCCCTCCTGCCCCGCCTTGGTTATACTCCTGTACATTTCTGAAATCAGCCCTCTAGATCCCTTGCTGTTTACCAATTTCCTTAATAAGGGCATTTCACTCCACTCTATCTCTTTGCCCTTAAATTGCGCCTTCAGGGCATGTCTCACCTGCAAGTAGCCAAAAAACAAGCTATTGGGCACTGCAAATTCCTCTCTTAACTTTTGGAACAATTTCATCCTCCCTGCTCTGTACAACTGCCTCAGACGGTGGATACCCTTCCTATCCCATTCTTCTATTTTCCCCATCACACTGAGCTCCTTCAGATTTTTGTTGTTCCATAGCGGGGAAAACTCAGAGAACCCCGAATATCCTAGTACGGCCTTTACCATCTTCCAGCTTCTGATCTTTAACAGAGTTGTGGGGCAGCTATGTCCAAAGGATTCGGCCTCCACCTCTGTGTCATAACTGATGTTACTCATCCATAGGTTATCTCTTCCTGACCTTTCTTCAGACACATTGCTGCCTCTCATAAACTGTATTTGGGCTGCTAAGAAATAGCTCCAGGGGTCTGGCAGCGCCAGGCCTCCCTCATCCGCCGCAGCGTCTTCAGACCTATCCTTGCCACACCATTTTTCCAGATTAATTCCCTGAACAGACTATCCAGCCTCCTAAACCAACGCCTTGGAATCCAGACAGGGGAATTATGTAATATAAATAAAATTTGTGGCATCCATATCATTTTTATAAGATTACATCTACCGGCGACCGAGAGAGGAAGACCACCCCACACCCGACTCTTCTGCTTTAATTTTACCAATAATGGTACTACATTGCCTGTTATGTACTGCCCTGGGTCTTTTGTTATATTTACCCCCAAGTATCTCATTTGATTTACAATTTTTAATGAACTCACCTGTCTAGGGAGAGGATTTACCAGGGGATCTATCGGCAATAGAGCCGATTTATCCCAGTTAATCTTCAAACCCGAGAAATGCCCAAATTCTTTAATTAGCTTCATGGCTGCTAGCAAGGAGGCTTGTGTATCTCCCAGGAATAACAGGATGTCGTCCGCATACATAGCGACTTTCTCCTCTGCACCCCTACTTTTGAAACCCTGGATTTCCTGTGACATTCTCAGAGCGGTTGCCAAAGGCTCCAGTGCGAGGGCGAAGAGCAGGGGCGACAATGGGCACCCCTGTCTTGTCCCCCTCCCCAACTGGAACCACTCAGAGCACTCACCATTGACTCTAACTCTAGCTCTCGGATTATCATATAATAGCCTCAGCCATTTCACAAAGTTAGGGCCGAATTTAAGCTCTGCCAGTACCTTGCACAAATAATGCCACTCAAGGCTATCAAATGCCTTGACCGCATCTAAAGATAATATAGCCCTATTGCCTCCCTTCTCCATAGGTACTTGTATGTTACTATACATTCGCCTAATATTCATACTCACCGATCTATCCGGAATGAAACCAGTTTGATCCGCGTGTATTACTCTAGAAATTATTTTTTTTAACCTGTTTGCTAGAACTTTAGCCAGAATCTTGACATCCGTGCATAAAAGTGAGATTGGTCTGTATGAGGCAGCATCTAACGGGTTCTTCCCCTCTTTTAACAAAATTATGATCGTAGCTTCTGTCATAGACATGGGTAATTTACCTTCCAACACGGCCCCATTCAAAACTTCTACTAATTTTGGGAGCAAGACCTCCCCATATTTTTTATACAGTTCTGCAGACAAACCGTCAGGTCCTGGCGCTTTTTGATTCGCCATTTCCTTTACCACTTTTTGTATCTCCACCAGTGTCAACGGGGCTTCCAGGGTATCTCTTTCCTCTCTGGCTAGAGGAACTATTTTCAGTTTTTCAAAGAACTCCCACATCTCCCCTTCTACATCTAACTGTGGGGCCTTATACAGATCTTCATAATAATCTTTGAACACCTCCACCATACCATGAGTATGCCTTATAGTGCTCCCGTCCCTATCCCACACCGCCGGTATCGTGGAGGAGGGGCCATTTGCCCTAGCTATTAATGCCAAAGTTCTACCCACCATTTCCCCTTCACCAAAAAAATTTTGTTTCTGAAACATTCTACTCTTTTCCTCTTTCTCCAGGATTAATTTTCTATATTCCTCCTGACCCTCTACCCAAGCCTCATATCTAACTGTGGTAGGCTCCTCCAAATATCTAGCTTCTACCTCCCTCACCTTTTCCCTTATTCTTTGTTCCTTAACTTGTGCTTTCTTCTTGACATAGGAGATTTTCTGTATAAGGACCCCTCTAAGGAACGCCTTCAAAGCATCCCAAGTTGTACCTATCGGGGCAGACCCTTGATTCAGATTTATGAACTCTTTCCGGTTGCTAATGATTCCTCCATCGTCCTCGATCACTTCAAGCCAAAAGGGGTTCAATTTCCACTCCCCTCGTCCAGTATTCCACCCCATTTTCACTGAAAAAACCACTGGAGAGTGATCTGAGAGCCCCCTAAGATCATAATCTATCCCTTCCACCATTTTCAGAGCTTCCTCGTTACAGAGTACCAAATCTATCCTGGAGAGAGTGCATGCGTCCTTGAGTGGCATGAATATTGCCTTTCGCCCGGATGCCACCTCCTCCAGACATCCACCCATCCCACTTCCTCACAAAATTGGAGAAGCGGGCCCCTAGATGTCCCTCCAGGAGCCAACCCTGTCGGGAATCTATCTAAACGGTTATCTATAGCCATATTGAAATCCCCCATTACTATGACAGGTACCCCTGGTTTGTCCGCTAAAAAACTTATCAGTTTGTTAAGTATCTCTGTTTTAAATGGTGGAGGAATATATACACCTGCAAGAATACAATCCCGCCCCTCAATATTGCAATAGAGAAAAACGTATCGACCATACTTGTCCAGTTTACTCTGTCTACAGGTGGTCTACTGGTGTTTATCAGCACACTCACTCCTCTTGAATACGAGGTATAGGTTGAGTGGAACTGCTATTGATAGCCCCTATTCCTTAGAATGTTAACCGAACCCCTGTCTAAATGAGTCTCCTGGAGACAGAGTATCCTGACATCCCTTATTCTGGCCATAGAAAAAATTGCTAGTTTCTTGCATGCATCTTTCACCCCCCGCACATTCCACGAACATACCTTCACACAATTAAGTGTTCCTGACATTGCCCTCGTATCTATTTTTGTGCCTGCCATCACCTATTCCTATATCTTAACTCAAAATAATACTCAATTTCCAACACAATTGTGATTAATTTTTGAAATTTTAGTGCTATTACTTTTTGTGTGACTTCAATACTACCCCCTTCACTCCACTCTACCCCCCTATCTCCCCCCCTCTCCCCAAACCACCATTCACACGTCCTCGCCCCCACACCCTCCCAAACCCCCCCCCCCCCCCATCCCATCCCCCCCCTCCCCCACCGACCAAACCTTGGGCCCTTCCCACCGAGCTTCTAAAGTGACCGTGATTAAACCTTTAAACCTGGGTATACCACCTTCCTCCTCTTGCGTTGCAACCCGAACCTTTATAAGAGGGGGATTACCCCCAACATACTTAATATGTGTAAATATAAAAAATTTTTCATAACTGCTACTCCCTTAAACCCACACGACTAAACCATATATCCCTACTACACCAACTGAGAGAAGGATGGGAGGGGAAAAAAGGAAAGGGGGAGGGGGGGGGAAGAGAGGAGAGGGAAAAAAAAAAAAAAAAAGAGAGAGGCAAAGAGCCCTCACATTCCGATCTCCTACTCCCTCCCCCCCTCTCCCTGGGGCCCCTCACCTGGCCGCAGCCTTCCCTCATACTTTTCCAATCATGAAAACACTTCTGCAGGAGCATTAAAAAATTTCACCTCTCCATTTGCTATTACCCGTAAACGAGCTGGATACAGCAGCGCATAACTGAATCTATGCCGCTGTAAGCTTCGCTTACATTCTACAAACTTCACTCTCTGTCTCTGCAGCTCAGGAGAGAAATCTAGATACAAAGATATTCTTGCACCATTGTACAGGATATTTTTCATCTCCCTCGCTCTCTGGAGAATAGTCACTTTGTTTCTGAAAAACAAAATTTTAACTATGAGTGGCCTTGGCTGACCCCCTGGATGTGGAACCCTCGGGGCGATTCTGTGTGCTCGCTCAATAGCAAACATTTTGGAGAAAGCGTCCTTACCAAACATGTCCCTAAACCATCCCTCCATGAATTCTGCAGGGTTATTGCCCTCACTTTTTTCAGGGAGGCCCAGGACCCTCACATTCTTCCTGCGTGCTCTGTTCTCATATTCGTCCATTTTCTGGAAGCATGTGTCTAACTGTACCTTCATCTTCTTAACCTCCTGTCTCAGTGGGTTCACATCGTCCTCCACCTGGCTGAGCCTCTCTTCTAAAGCGGTGGTACGGACACATACCTCTTGCATATCCTTTTTCAATATGACCAAGTCGTCTCTAATTCTTCTAAGTTGGTCTGATAGATCTGACAGCGTGGTCTTGCAGACATTAACTGCTAGGAGGATGTCCTTCAGGGATGGTTCCTGTTCTGGGGCCTCCTTATCCTTTATTACTTCATGGCCCAGGCCACTCAGGCCACTCTCCTTTACCAAATATGTCTGCGATGCTGATTCTGTTACTGTAGGTATACAGATTTCAGCTGGACCTTGGCTTTTCCTCCCCCCAGGGTGATTAATCTGCGCCCCTTGGAGTTGTGCGCCATCCCCCCCCCCCCCGGTTCCCTTTTTTGGTGTACAATTTGGTGTGTGGGCAAATCGCTCCAATTTTGCGGCCGCTCCCTGGGCTACTTTCTCCTTGGGACCTCGCAAATTGTGCGCTCTTTCCTGTGCTGTGGCCTCCTCTGACCCTTTTTTTCTGGTCATCTTATCCACCCTCACCCCTTGAAATTTCGGGGGCAAAGGTTTGTACCACTTGTTCAGTCACTGCCCACTCTTTTCTTCCCAAATAAACTAGTGGTTTGCTATTACCCCAAGGGAGAGAACCGCCTCCAGAAACCGACTCCAAAAAGTTCAGAAAAGCCCTGAGATGGAAGCGCTAGGCAGTATGTTCACCTTCCACCTTACAGCACAATCTTCAACCTTTAATATGCCCCCTCCAGTACATCAAAGTAAAGACTCACCGGGAGATGTCACTACAGGAGGGTTCCCCAGATCCACGTTTTTTAGGGATGACACAGACAGATTACCTCGGATGTACAGCGCGCCGTGTAACTGGGCAGTCCTCCTTCCCCCTGTCATCCAAACCGCTGACCAGCGGCATCCACCTGTGTGCGGGCAGCCATCACGGGCGCTCTGATGGAGGATCCGGTGCGGTTTTTAGACTCCTGTCTCCAGGAAAGCCGCGGCTTCAGCTAGGTCTTGAGCCAGCTGCTCACTCCCTGTCACCCCTACCCACCGGCCGTCATAAACGTGGGGAAAGCCGCTTCTGCATCCCGAACATCCAGCATGGGCGGCGGGCGGGCGTCAGGAGGAGCAGCTGAGAGCAGCTAGGTCCAGGTTCTCAACGCCCTCCCCTTCCCCTCAGCCTCTGGTCATGCCCATTCCCGCACAAATACTCGAGGGAAACCTATTATACTCCTCCTGTGGTCGACTAAGACCCCTTACAACACAACTAACGGTGAGGCTATATCTGCCCTACTCCATCAAAAACACCCCACCGCCCCTTATATAAGGTGGAGATACATTGGATCACAAGGATCCTGCTTGTTGTCACCTAAGGGATGAGAGTTAGGACCCCCAAGGTACTCACCTGTTCAGGTTCCGCTCATAGTACACAGGGGTGCGCTAACAGCTGAATAAAGAGTTATGTTTGTTTTATTGTTTTACCAGTTGTTACTGCGATTATCATTTTTGAAGGACTTAAATGTATGAACCCCATTTTGTCAGGCCTCCATGGTTTGTCCAGTCTCATGTATACACAAAAAATAGATAAAGATACTACATGCCTATGTAGGGACCTTACTTCCTTCCTGACCAGAACGGCCTGTCCGACTTACTAATTAGGGATATAACCATATATACCATGTACAGGCCAGGCACCAAAGGAAAATGTAAAAAAAAAAAAGACAAAAAACGCAAATAATGCTTCCCAAGCTTCTACACTCACCTGTCGTTGGCATTGAAAGTGGCAGACTATCACAGTATTAATTTACCTCTTTCCCGTGTAGTCTTTCTCAACCCCCACACTGCAGTTTGGACCAGAGTGGGCCTCTCTTGGACAGGCTCTCTCTGTCCCTTACTGAACCTACTCATACAGGTGTAGGGTTAGATCCCTAACCTGCTCAGTTTACGATCTAGGAGTACTACCCTCCTACTCTTTCCCCTTCCCCATATCCCCCCCACACCTATCCCCCCCCCCCCCACCCCCACGCTTCTCAACACAACATCTGCATTTCTAACAAATGTGGTGCATGACAACCCGACCTCACTACGCCACCTCCCAGAATAGGCAACCCCCCCCCCCCCCCCCCCCAGGTCAAACTATACTCCTTAAACATAAGGGGACTCAACACCCCTGAAAAAAGATCAGCTGCTTCTACTAATACGGAAAGCCAAGGCAGATGTGGTCTTTCTCCAAGAAACACATTTCAGATCGGACAATATTCCCAAACTTTTCAATTCATCTTGCCCAAAGGTATACTACGCCACCAATAAAGATTCCAAATCTAAGGGAGTTTCCATCCTAATCTCCAAAAATTGCCCCATACAGATCCATGACACAATGATTGATACCAACGCACAATACATTTTTCTAAAGGGCATATTGCACAACAAGCCTATTACACTGGCCAACCTCTACACTCCCAACATCCAGCAAGTTCCCTTTTTTCGCGACACCCTGCAAAGCCTCACCACATTTTCCAAGGGTTTGCTGGTTGTCGGGGGCGACTTCAACTTAGCCCTCAACCCCTCTATAGACGCATCATCAGGCGCCTCCACCTCAAATAAATTTCACCAAATCCAAGGCCCTTAACGTATCCCTACCTGACTCCACAGTGACCTTATGCAAAGCCAACTTCCCATTTGGTTGGGATGTTCACACCATAACCTACCTAGGGATTCAGCTTCCATATAAACTAATTGACCTTTATCCTAAGAACTTTTCCCCCATAATGAAAACAATACGGAAAGACCTCCAAGATTGGAACAGAGGCACTTTTTCATGGTTTGGGAGGGCGGTGATTATAAAAATGAACATCCTCCCCAGAACTCTTTATTTACTACAAACAATCCCGATTAAACTACCGCCAACATTCTTTTTTTACATATAAAAGGCTTTGCCTACAATTTATTTGGGCTGACAAACAATCACCTGTAAGATGGGGAAAATTGATGACACCAAAGTTGAAAGGAGGAATTGGCCTCCCTGACATACAAAAATATTACATGGTCATGTCACTTAGCCAGAATTATAGATTGGCACTTACATTCCAGGACTAAAGCATGGATAGGCATCGAGGAGGCGTTCTCCTCCCTGCCTATTCATCACCTGCCATGGATAAGCCCACACAAAACACCACAGGAAAACAGATCACATCCCCTGACAGGCCCCAAGATACAGGTTTTTCATTTGTAAAAAACTGAACATTGCCTCCTCACCCGGTCCACTGACCCTGCTCAATTGGAACCCAGAATTTCCCCCGGGTGTCACACCCCTTGACAATGATGACAGATCAACATCAAGTTCCATCAGAGCAGAATCCTTCTTTGATAAAGGGAAGTTGGTGTCCTTCCACAACATTCCAACCCGACTCCATGATATGGAAATACCCTTCTTTAAGTATCTCCAAATACGGCATTTTTTACAGAGCTAAAATCCACAATCCCAGTGGTTTAGAGAACATACACCGTTCGAAGCCCTTTGCACCAGACACGACCCACAGAGGCATGTCATCTCAGTTATGTAATCCTTAATGTTCCCCGAGACACCGACCGACATGCCAAAAATGGGAGAGAGAACTATCCACAGACCTTACACAAGAGGACTGGCATAACATATATACTCACATTCTTAAAGGATCTCTATATGTTTCCGCACAAGAGAACGGGTACAAAATATACTCCAGGTGGTATAGAACCCCAGATGGAATTCATAAATTCCACCCCAGTATCCCTCCACTTTGCTGGAGATGCAACACCGCTCACGGCTCTTTAATACACATCTGGTGGGAATGTCCCCTAATCCAACCTTACTGGAACAAAGTTTACCGTCTTACCTCACAGATTACAACATATACCCCGGATTTCACGCTGGCTCAATATCTCCTACACCATACGTCCATACCACAATCAGCCTATAAAAAATCTTTTACCCTGCACCTCATAAATGCAGCGAAATTCTGCATTCCCACTCACTGGCAGGCTACCTCCCCTCCCAATATATATGAATGGCTCCGTAGAATTGGGAAAATAGCTGAAATGGAAGATTTATTCCATCAAGCACGGGATACTCCGACTAAATTTCATAAAACATGGGCTTGCTGGCTACATTTTAAAGAAATGACAGAATATAGCAACAACTCCTCATAGCTTGGCCTGGGGGACAGTACATATTACCTCACAAATAAACCTTACACCCAGTCTTGAATCCCCCCCCCCTCCTTTCCTAACACCCTCTTTTCTCTATTCCCCGCATCTCCATACACATACGCTACCTCCATAGACAGATCTTAGTCAAAAAACATCACATCGACTATCCATAGTAACAATAGGACTCATTACTAAGCTGGATATGACCGAGAGACCGGCAGGTTCAAGACATGATTCTAAGAAAATACCAGCCTCACCCAAGCACAGTTAGTTCCCATTAGGGGTGCGTGTGACACCCGGTCTCATGGGGAAACCTGCAGTAAGACTTTAGTATAGGTTATTTAAGAAGACCATATGCCCTATTTTCAATCCTAAAAGCATTCCACAGATTTAAGTATTCTGGAGAATTTCCATATGTGACATCTTGGTTCATGTTTCTGTTTATGTTTTTTCTTTAACCTCATATCCCTCTTCACACTATGACTATATGCCATTGTTAATGATGTATTGCAAGTATGTATGCCGCATGGTTCGATGTCTTATTATTTGTAACCTGCTATTTCTTCAATATAAATATTGAAACAAAAAGTTTTATTTGGGTACAGTGTCATTCAATTGTCATTCAAAGTGCAACAGCACTGAAAGCTGAAAATTGGCCTGGGTAGGAAGGGTGTGAAAGTGCCCAGTATTGAAGTGGTCAAACATCTTGGAGATGTCAGCCATCAACTGACAATCTCGTCTGCATACAGCGTTTCCCTGTCCAGGGAAAACAGGCTTGTTCCACTTTCATAGAATTTCCTGTTGGTAATTCCATGAGTGGTATGGTAACTGCTTCAAAACCTGGTCACCACGAAGCCTGACACTCCTATACATATGCAAAGGGAGGACCAGAGATCCTTCTGTAGATGTTAAACACGATCCTGAAGCTTCTAAGGATTTTCTGGTGGTAGAAAAACTTTTGTCAGTCCAGTGTCCAAAATGATGTCTAGATAATCCAAGCAAGGAGATAAACAAAAGATAATTGTTCAGAAAAATTCTTGTAGTATACACGACATCTGAAGATTGTCCACAAAAGGTGCGGATCTGCCCTTAGCAGTAAATTGTCCAAGTATGCCATGATGGAAATCACCTTCAGCTAAAAAAAGAGAGCTAGCGCTGAGGCCAAAACATTGGTAAACACTTTTAAGGCTGATGACAGACCTAAGGACAGGGCTACAAACTGATAATGGTTCTCCCCTACAATCAATATCAGAAAAAAAAACTGTGGACTTGAGTAGATCGGGAGATTTAGGTATGCGCCTTGTAAACCTGTACACAACAGAACAGAAGGAGGGAACTAATGCGCAAAATCAAAGTGAGCTGAAGCAATTATAAATAAAGAGATCAAAGAAGCTGGAAGGGACATCTGACTCCTCTCTGGCGTGTTGCGTCACTGCTCAACGCGTCAGAGAGGAGTCACGTGTCCTCACTTCCGGTCGCGCCCGAGACCAGAAGTACTGTGCTCTGTGCTGTCTATCCTGATTTTAAATGTAAGTTACTACGTTGTGGTTATAAAAACGGTGTTGAATACTACACAATGGGGATACTCCTTTTTATTGCATGCCTCCACCCTACTTGCCCAGCTTGAAGCCTTCCACCAGAGACCCGCCAAGTGCTGCGACGATCGGAGGGGATCGATCGACCACTGGTTCTCATCTGCTTCCAGACTGCAGGCTCAACTTGACCCGTAGGGGTCTTTACTAGAGGTGAGAGGCTGGGGGAAATGAGTGGCGCACCACGGATTGCGGATTATTGGAGGGATCTGAAATCGATCATTTTCTGCACATGCACTTTTTGTTCTTTGCACGAACTGTTATATGAAGATTTACTTCACCCATGTTGGAATCGATTGCGATTTTTTTCATTATATGCGACTTTTTTCACTTTATGCAATTTTTTACATTTTTTTATTTTTTTGTGATTTTTTTCATCTTTATGCACTTTTAGAGTATTATTGGACTTATGCACTCTTAATGGATTCTTTTATCACTTTGATTTTGTTAGTGTATTGATGTCACACCTAAGAATGGTCTTTATTTTTATGTTTAATCACATTATTTATGATCTTTTCATGCACTTTAGTTAGCTCCACTTTTTTTTTTTTTTTTTAAAGATTTTAATTGGACAAATCTCACATACATTGTAAAGATAGTTATACTTAACAGAGCATGTTACATTCAATCCCGAAACAGTCCAGTTTAACCGTATACAAAGGAGGCTATTGAAAGTGGCTCAAAAAAAAGGATGTTAAGGAAAACAAAACAGGTATTAAATAAAAAGGAAAGCCTTCATCAAAATACAAAGTCATGGCTGTCAGGGGGTCTATAAACGAAGAGATTAACAGCGATGAAAATAGCTAGACTCCCAGAGGCGGGCGCCAGCCGGTCCGAGAGATCCATACACACCACCCCTTTGGGAACTCTCTGTGGGTATGTACGGAGCCCCCCCGGGGGCCCATGACCACCTAAACAGAGGTCAATCTTGCTCGAATGGAAAGGCTATAAAAGCGGAGCCCTCCCATTCCAAATGTGAGTCCATGGTGTTTGCCTATCAAATGTATAATCACGAGGAAGAGTCCCTCCTGACAGCCGGACCTGAAACTACTAATCCCCCGTAATGGTGACGACAGGTCTTTCTGCACAGTAGGAGAGCGAGGGACTAGGACGTGCCCGAAAGGAGGGAGAGAAAACGTGTGAAAGGAAAGGAGATAGAAAGACGAAGGGGTTAGTGAAGGGGGGGGGGGGGGGAGCGTTCTTGGTTCTGGATTCCATTCCAGGAAGTAGAGGTATATCACATAATCTGGCCCAAGGTTCCCAGGTGGCATTAAATTTCCCTGTTGTCTTTGAGTTTTGCTAAAATTTGTTCCTGGGCCATAATCCAGGAGCCTTTCCTCCTGAAGCCCTGAAAAGAGACAGCGGGCCTTTTCTATCGTAATTTTCACACCTAAAAGAATGAAAAAAAGAGAGAACCTGAGCATGCTTATGTAGGTTAGGGATACTGTGATCAAGCAGTGCTATGTCAGGGTTAGGAGAAACCGTTTTGTTTGTTAAAGAGCTAACGGTACGAAAGATTTTCTGCCAGAAGGTTCTAATACAGGGGCAAGTCCACCAAATATGTAGCATTGTGCCCTCCAGCTCACATCCTCTGAAGCATAACGGAGATGTCCCTGGATAAATCAGTACTAATCTGGAGGGAACATAATACCACCTGGTTAATACCTTTAGGCTGGCCTCAAATGAGAGATATGTTGAAAATACCTTTAAAAGAGCGAGTCGAGGCTCGGTACCATTCTGTTGTGGTCCACGTTCTGCCCGTGTCCTCCTCTCAGGCCCATGCGTACAACGGCTTTTCAGGATTCATCAATAGGGCAGTGTAAATCAAAGAAATGCTTCCTCTCTGATCCAAAGTATTGGAGCACCAGTGCTCATAAGGGGTTATCGTGGGGGGGTTCCTTTTTGTTAGTCCAAATTGAGTTTAGGAAATGTGAAATTTGGGAGAATCTAAATACTTCTGTTTCGGGCATGTCCAGTTTTTTCCTGCAGTGAGATAAGGTAAGGTGACCTGCTGGGGAAAGAAAGTGACCTATACGGTAGAGGCCTTTATCAGTCCACCACCGAAATGCTTGTATATTCACACCCAGGGGAAAGTTGGTGTTATGAAATATATGAGCCAGTGATTTCAGGGTGAATGTCAGGGAATGTCGCGTGTAAAGCTTTGAGCACAGTGCAATGGAGTGGGAGAGGGTGGGGGACATTATGGCCAGTCTGTTCTTTGGATCACACCATAAGAGAAAATCTATGGTGTTGTGGGGAATTGCTTCTCTCCATGAAGAGCCAGTCAGGTTTTGGGCCCCTGGAAAAGACCATTGAAATTTGCATTAATTGCGCAGCCTGATAGTAACCCCAGAGGTCCGGAAGCCCCAACCCACCCTGAGATTTCAGGCGAAGAAGGGTTTGCGATGGGCACCTATACCCCTTGTTACCCCAGACAAAGTGTTTGAATTACGACTGGAATTTACTGAGGAATTGCTTAGAGAATGGGAATGGTAGAGAGCGGAATAAATATAGAAGACGGGGAAGGAGTGTCATTTTCACTGCATGCACCCTGCCCAGTCAGGACAGACCACATCTGGAACACTTTTCCAAGTCACGCCTACACTTGTAAAGCATAGGAGGGTAGTTGGCTTTAAAGAGATTATTGATATCCGGAGTTAGACTGATCCCTAGGTAAGGAATCACTGTAGGGGCCCAGGAAAAGTCAAAGTTACTTGCCAGCTGTGCCAGCAAGTCTGGAGGGACCGTTATGTTTAATGCTATTGATTTATTAATATTAAACCTCAGGCCAGAAATTTCGCTGAATGTGTACAGCACTTTATAAACCCCAAGAGGTGGAAAATAGAGCCGAGGTGATATAGAGGAGGAGGTCATCTGCATAAAGCGCATATTTGTGTTTCTGGTCCCCGCAAGCTACCCCCTTAAGGTCGGGATTCGTTCTAAGTGCTACTGCCAGTGTTTCGATGGCCATTGCAAAGAGGAGGGGGGAGAGTGGGCATCCCTGTCTGGTACCCCTGCCTATGGGGAACGAGGCTGAGTACCTGACCATCAGGCGAACCTGAGCCGACGGGTTTGAGTAAAGCGATTGGATTAGGTTTAGAAAGTATGGTCCAAAGCCCCATCTGCGTAGGGTATCAGAGAGGTAGGCCCAATCAATTGAATCAAAGGCCTTGTGCAGGTCAATTGAGAGGATGAAGCCTGAGGAGGTCCTCTGTCCCATTGGGACTTGAGGAGGGAGATAATATTTATGGTCCGTCGAATCTGATCTGGGCCTTGCCTCCCAGGGATAAAAACCACCTGATCTTTATGGATATATAAAATGGTATGAAGCTCGCTACTGTTCGCTAGTATCTTTGTCATAAGTTTGAGATCATTGTTTATCAGTGAGATCGGACAGTAATTCCCTACCTCGCTTGAGTCCTTACCTAGTTTGGGCATTACCGAAATAAATGCTGAATTTAGGTCAGTCCCAAAGGGGCTCCCTCCCTAAGGGAATTGTACAATCTCGCTAAGTGTGGGGCTAGGCAGGGTCCAAATTTTTTATAGTACCCAGTAGAGAAACCATCCGGTCCAGGCGATGAGCCTACTTTTAAAGATTTTATTGTGTCCAGAATCTCTTCTTGGGTGAACGGGCTCTCAAGGAGATCTTTGTGGTCCTTAGTCAGGGTGGGTAGTGGGAGGGAGTCTGAAAAAGTATCCAATTTCCGGACGGGAAGGTGGGAGATTTGATTTGTAAAGATCAGAATAAAACTGAAGGAAGGCTGTCATTTTGTCTGGGTTCTGAGTCAGGTCTCCCGATGGTAATCTGATTTTCGGGAATGTTAGGGAGTGGGGTTTGGGGCCAAGCTTCACTGCCAGTCTCGAACCGATTCTATCCTTTTGGGAACAGAATTTCGCTCCAGTCCACCACAGGTGTCTTTCAGCGGCTGTTGTCAGGTTCAGGTTAAGAAGGGCCCGGGCTTTGTCTAACCTAGCTAGGGAATCTGACGTGGGGTATTGTTTGTGTGACTTTGCAATGGCTCGGAACTCCTCGGTCAGCTTTATTGTATCGGCTTTATGTTCTGCTCTAAATTTAGCTGTCAATTGAATACTTTTCCCCCTTACAACGGCCTTATGAGCTGCCCAAATGGTCCCAGGAGAGACGTCTCCCGTCTAATTTATTTGGAAGTATTCCTTAATGGCCTCTTCTAGTATGGAGCATTCTGTTGGATCGCTTAAAATAGATTCTTGCAGCCGCCAGTGCAGGGGACCTCTGAACCCTGTAGTCCTTTGTGTGGTTAAAGTGACCATTTGAGTGGTCTGAAAGGGGGGTGTCTACGATCTTGATACCTTTAATGAAAGGAATCGTAGTGGGGCGTGTGCAGATGTGGTCTATCCTGGCAAATGAGTTGTGGTGTGCCGAGAAATAAGTGTAGTCCTTAGAATGAGGGTTGGTCTCTCTCCAGATGTCGATCAATCCCGTGTCATGCAGTAATTTCGCTATTCGAACGCTTTGTCCAGAGGGGCGTCTAGGTTTCGCTTCCCCTCTGCCAGATTTGTCAAGGGAGACATCGAAAGCAATATTAGATTCCCCACCCATGAAGATCGTTCCCTTAAGGTGTGGTTGTAATTTATGTAGCAGGGAATCAAAGAAGGTCTTCTGTCCCTTATTAGGGGCGTAGTAAGATACAAAGGTGTATAATTCCCCATCAATGTTTCCCGAAACCAGAATGTATCGTCCCATGGGGTCAATTACGGTTTCTGGTTGGGAGAGGTTGATGTGATTGGCAAAACAGATGGCCACCCCTTTAGTTTTGTTGGCTGCCGAGGACATAAAAAATTGGGGGAAGCATTGATGGAGGAAAGTAGGTTTATATGAGGAGGGGAAGTGAGTCTCTTGGAGCAAGAGAATGTCTGCATACATGGAGTGGTAAGTTTGGAAAAGCTTCCTACGTTTGATAGGCGAGTTGAATCCCTGAACGTTGTGAGACATAATTTTGAGGGTGGGAGTGGTGTTCCGAGGGTTAGTCATGAATCAGAGGAGGTGAGGCTATTCGTAACCTGTGGGTCTTACCTGTTCTGTTTGAGGGATTCACTCCGATATGCCCCAAGGGAGAGCGAGCCATAGAGCTGGGACCTGTGAAGGGAGGCCAGAGACACACGTGGAACCTGGGAAAACTCAGGCGAGTAGAGGAGAAAAAAAGAAGGGGGAAAGGAGTGAAAAAAAGAGGAGAGAAGAAGTTACAACAACCTGTGTAATTGAATGTTCATATGATAAACAATAATGAAACTTCAGAAACTGGGGGTCCCCCGACCCCCACCCCAGGGGCGGGATGGACTAGCCACACCTAACCCCTTAACCTGAGAGGACCGGTAACCCTAACTATAGGGAAACCAGGTAAGTAACCAAGAGCGCAAACGGCTCTCCTGGTTCCCACTGGAGAAGCACTGGGTCCACCACAGCCCTGCCACCCATATATTTAAGCAACTGAAGGCTGTCAAGGAGCCTGTGAGCACCTCTGAACAGAACGTCCCATAAGAAAATATTAACCTTAAACTGACTTGGAAAAAAACAAATAGAACACAAAAAAGAAGACCGAAACACCAGGTACCCCCCCCCAGCGTCACCTCCTACCCAGGGTCCCAACCTTTCAGGCTCGGGGCCCAGGGGAGCAAGCAGACCCTGTACAGGGTGAGGTCTAGGACCAGGAACCTAGTGCAGGAAGAAACCCCTTGTGGCATGTTGTGACACTCTTCCGAGCAGCCTATGTCGTGTGTCATGCCAGTAGCATAGAATCAGTACAAGGTGGGACCGCTTATGCAGTAATCTTTTACCATCCTGATGTCCAGTAGGTGTCTCTCAGGAGAGACTACCTAGAAAAACCCACTGGGGGCTTGTAATGTTCCATGGAGAGTGACACAAGTGAAATGTCGGCCTTCTGTTGGAGTTATCGAAGGGGGTAAGGGATAAGGATTCGCCCCTATCTCCTTACCCAGATGTGGGGATCCAGTCTTGCCATAGTGTGAGACTGGATCACAACAACTTGACACAGCTGGGGAGTCGGTGCCAAAAAGGGTAGAACTAGAGGGGGGTGGGGCAATGGGTAACCTCAACAGGTATTCTGAGTCGTCAAGTGGAAAATAGGAAAGTCCCGGATCAGAGCCCTGATCCAAAGGAGGAGACAACCTCATGGTGGGAGGTTTTCTTTGGATCGTTTCGATCTTTGTTTCAGCCAGGTGGGTTGCAGCGGGCTTGCTGGTGGGGATCTCTTCGCGGATGAGGGGGTGCCCCTGACTGGGCGGACGGTTCCTGTGTGATCAGGCCCAGCTGGAGCAGAAGGCGTTCTCCCTCTGCAAATGAGGAGAAGCTGTAGCTTTTGTTCCTGAAGGAGAAGAAGTTCAGGCGGAGCAGGAATGACCATCTATATGTGACTTCCTTTTCCAGTAGAAGTTGGAGTAATGGTTTAAGAGAATGTCTTTTCTGAACCGTATACGGTGATAGGTCTGCGAAAATCTGGATTCTATGCCCGAGCAATTTGAGATTTTCAGAACCCCTGGACCTCCTTATCACCTCCTCCTTAACTGAGTAAAAATGGGGTTTGACAATAATGTCCCTGGGGAGGCCATCTGATCGTGGGGGTTGAAGGGCTCTGTGAGCTCTGTCTAGCTCCAGGCGGTGCTCTGCGATATCTGGGATAAGGCTCTTTATCAGGCATTTTACAGACGCATGGACATCTTTCTCAGATTCAGGGAGTCCTCTGATTCCAAAGTTATATCGTCTCAACCTATTCGAGGTCATCAATCTTTGCAAAAGCTGTTTCCAAACGGCCTGTGGGCCTGCTACTGTGTGGGTCCAGCATGGGGGTGGTAGGGAGGCCCGAGCTCAGTCTGCCCAGCAGGGACTCCGTGGAGGCCGGGGATGTGGTCAGGGGCAGGGGTGGGAAGGCAGTACCTTAGGAAAGTGGCTGTAACAAGTCCTGGTCAGCTATGAATTCGTCTGTTTCCTCCGTGCTGTATGGGCCTCGTGGAGCCGCCGCTATCTTGGCATAGCCAACCGGGACGGTCGCCGCGGTCTTCTGGCTCGTGAGGTTCCTCCTAGCTTGCGCCGTTGTAAGCAGAGGGTTCCCGGGGGTTTCCCCCGTTCGTTGGTCCCGGTTTTAGGCTTCGGGGACTGTTCGGTTTGCGGCGGTGGCCGTTAGTGGGCTATAATCGGGCGAAAATGGCCTTTTCGGCAAAGTGCCGAAAGAGAATTCTTGCCGATAATGGCGCCGAAAATCGCGCATGCGCAGTAGTGGTGGGCAGCGTGCAGGTTCCTCGTGGTTAAGACGCCGCACTCGTAAGCACGTTCTCTGCACGTTCCCTGCTGAGACGCTGGCACCTTCCCCGCGGACACACCTCATGCTTGAGACACTGCTGGGACCCGAGAGACGCTGCTGAGACCCGAGAGACGCTGCTGAGACCCGAGAGACGCTGCTGAGACCCGAGAGACGCTGCTGAGACCCGAGAGACGCTGCTGAGACCCGAGAGACGCTGCTGAGACCCGAGAGACGCTGCTGAGACCCGAGAGACGCTGCTGAGACCCGAGAGACGCTGCTGAGACCCGAGAGACGCTGCTGAGACCCGAGAGACGCTGCTGGGACCCGGGAGACGCTGCTGGGACCCGAGAGACGCTGCTGGGACCCGAGAGACGCTGCTGGGACCCGAGAGACGCTGCTGGGACCCGAGAGACGGCTTCATAGAGGGCTGCACATAGCATACTCAAGTACAAGAGTGGGCACTGTCCCTCCTGCATGGCTACCATTACTACTATTAGCCAGTGAGCATTTTGTCTTATTTAAACTGACAGAAACAATCCAACTAGTAGTATTTTATTTTATTATAGTACTGAAACTGAAATGATGATCTTTCTGTCTATAGCAGTCAAACATGTATTACTTACTACCTGGCCTTTGTTAAACAACAAGCCAGCACTTTTGCCATGCAATACTAGTATTTAAAATTTCTGTCTGTCTGCACTGCAGTAGATCTGACTTGTAGCAAAAAGATTTTATATAACTGAACTGATTAAATAAGATTTGATTTGAAATGGAATGGAATGGATTGCAATTGCATGCTATTTATTTTTTTAGCTATTCTGTAGCTATAAAATGTATGCACTTGTTGTCATTGAGTATAGTTATACTACAGATGACAGCAAGCGCATGAATTTTTTAAACATGACATGACAGTATGCAATAAATATAATATAGTTATTTAGTATAACTTATAATACTAGTATACTACGCTGACAAAGTGTCAAATTCAATGACAACAAGCACAAGTTTATAGTATACAAGGGGTCCCCGGGTTACAAACAAGTTAGGGACTTGTTTGTTCTTAAGTTGAATCTGTTTGTAAGTACAGAGTGTACTCCAGCCAAAAAAACTATTTTTAAGCTTTTTGGATAGCATAGGGAAGGGTTAAACACCCCTGTAACATTTGTTTTGCTGTGTGTGCCCCTGTTCAGAAGATTTCACCTCACTTCCTGTCCCAATGACAATTGGATTTTGAAAATTTTGGGTTGTTGTGGAAACAAGCCTTGGTGATAAAGCATCAGTGGAGGTACCTTTTCCTCATAATAGCTCTTAAAGGAGAGAATTTCCCTTCCTAGGGGTAGATTTCCTCTCACTTCCTGTTGTCTCCCTCCATTTGTAAGTAGGAGTCGCTTGTAATCTTTATCTTTTTAGTACAAGTCAGATGTACTGCAGTGCAGACATACATAACTACCTTGCATGGCAAGAGTTGCACCAAAAAAAAAAAAAAAAAAAAAAAAAAAAAAAAAAATTGGTTTGTTTTTTATTTTTTAAAGCTGCCTTCTGGGGTTTAGCTTTTAAATTGATTTTGTCCTTTTTTCCCCCCCTCAGATTTCACTCCCACTATAAAAAAAATCATTCTATGCTATTATTCTGCGCTACCAGCAAAGGTGGACCATGTCTGCAGTGTGGAAATATTTTAAAGTTTCTGATAAAGACCCAAAATTTGCAATCTGTAGTCTTTGCCCAGCAGAAATTTCAAGAGGGGGTACAGTGCCAAGGCATTTTTCAACAACAGGTTTTATATACCACCTGAAAACACATCATCCAGTTCAGCATGCAGATAAGAAAACAGCGCCACTTTCAAAAAGTGCCTCAGGCTTAACACCATCTGTGGCCACAGTCTTTGAAAAGGTTAAAAAATATGCAAGTGACAGTCCAGTCCCAAAGCTCATGCCATTACAGATAAAATTATGGATTTTTTTTGGCATTAGACGACCAGCCATTCTCTGTTGTGGAGGACGTTGGATTCCGTAGGCTCATGCAACATATTGAGCCGCGTTACTCACTACCAAAGCAGACGCTACTTTGCAGATAACTGTCTACCTGAATTGTTTTTCAGTGTTAGAAAACAGGATCATGAGCTCATTACTACCGACATCATAGCAATCAGTTTTACTACTCACATTTGGAGTTCGGACGTCAGTCCAAGGAGCATGCTTAGCCTGACAACGCAGTGGATAGATGACAAATTTCAATTGCAAAACATCCTACTTAACGCACGTGAGTTTGTTGGATCACATACTGCAGCGACAATATCTGATGCTTTAAAAACCATGCTTGACACTTGGCACACTGAGAAGCCTAAAGTGCATTTGATTGTCCCAGATAATGCGCGGAACATGGAAAAGGCAATGGTGGACAGTGAACTTCAAAGCATACCGTGCATGGCACACATGCTACAATTGGCTGTGAATGAAGGATTGCTGATTCAGCGCACCATATCTGATATCGTATCAAAAGGAAGAAAAATTGTGGGTCACTTTAAGCATTCTCCACTTGCTTATTCCAGATTACATTTGCAGATGCATGAGAAATGGAGTTATGGCTAGAAAGGTTACATTAGATACAGCACCTCATCCCAAAATATTAACGAATTAGGGGAATGAAAGGGGGATTATAGCGGTGCCAGAGGAAAATATAGAAATAGAATATTTAAGGTAAAATTGCAAAAATACTTTAACAAATTTCAGCGCATACAAAAAAAGACATAGGTAGATAAAATCTTGGATGCAGTTTACACATAAATTGTACAAAATCAAATGCAGTGAAGTAGGCCTGGTGGAGACGGCCTTCAAAACAGAAGCTCAGTTCCTACATGTTTCGCCAAGACATTGGCTTCTTCAGGGAATGATGTGAGCCTGTTGCAATAATGAGGATCTATGCACAGAAATACAAAAAAAAAAAAGCTGGACAAAAGAGAAGACAATTGTGGGAGAACATATTGCAACAGGCTCACATCATTCCCTGAAGAAGCCAATGTCTTGGCGAAACATTGTACAATTTATGTGTAAACTGCATCCAAGATTTTATCTACCTATGTCTTTTTTTGTATGCGCTGAAATTTGTTAAATAAAGTATTTTTGCAATTTTACCTTAAATATTCTATTTCTATATTTTCCTCTGGCACTGCTATAATCCCCCTTTCATTCCCCTAATTATTCATTTGCAGATGCAGTTTGGAATGGCACCGAAACGACTGCAGCAAGATGTAGCCACTCGTTGGAACAGCACCTACAATATGCTACAAAGTCTTTTTGAACAAAAGCGTGTTTTAGCTGCATACATTGCAGATTACGAGCTGCCAGCAACACTGAGTGCACATCAGTGGACGTTAGTTGAAAATAGCCTGTCTCTTCTATCACCATTTGAACAGTTAACAAAAGAAATAAGCTCAGCTAATGCTTCCATTGCTGAAGTTATCCCCTTGATTTCTGCACTGAAGCGTCTGCTTGGAAAAGAGGTAGAAACAGACCATGGCGTAAAAACGGCTAAAGCCACTCTACAAGAGGCCGTTACCAACCGGTTTCAAGACACCGAGTCCAACCCTCTGTACTGCACTGCAACAGTTCTAGATCCTCGATTTAAAGAGCATTACTTTAATGTGGAGAAAAAGCAGCGTGCATGGGAAATGATACTGGCACAAATGGAGGTGGTGGAAGCATCTAGTTGAAGGAGTTTTGAGGTGTCGCACAGAGGAAAGTGAGAAAGGGTCGCATACAAGTGAAGAGGAACAAACTCCCTCCATATCTGATATGTTTGAAGAAATTTTACACAAATGCTAAGCTGTCAGCCCGCTGCATGTGCAAATGCAAAAAACTGTATGTTCTGTATCTGTCTAGTGTCTACATACTACAGTACTATACCGCACTGTGTTCCGGAAATGGGCGGTGACTTCCATGAACACAGACTAGTCTACAATGCTTGCGGTGATTAAAAGTTAAAGAAAAAGAAATTGCGCTAGGTGCATAGAAAAATTGTGAAAAGATGAAAAAGATTCCTGCTGCTGTGCACTATAACCCCGATATAAGGGCACAAAAAACAAAATATAATGTAGAGAGTGCAGCGCTGGACATGTGAAGTGAATAGTGAAATTTGATAAACCAGTTATTAAAATGGTGAAGAAGGTTATTCAAAGTCAATATATCAAAATAGTGACCTATATATATATATTATAAATGTTTTTTAGAACGTGAACATATGAATTAAAATAAGGGAGAAAAAAATTCCTGTAAATAAAACTTATGAAGGCACATAAAAGTCCAAAACAGTGTATTTGATGCGATGTAGATTTCAGGGATACATCTTCAATATTCAATGTTGCCCACCACCGAATAGATGAATAAAAGGCTTACCAGAAAGCCTGTGACCGCCCTTATTCAGGGGGGTCAAAACAGGCTTAGCAGATATGGGGGAACCGCCACAGGAATACTCCAGGGGACACCGATAGACCGATGCGTCAGGACTCCTTGCCAGATAGCGAACCAGCCGACAACCGCTGTAGATGCTCTCCCAAATCCTGTCCTCTCATGGGGCAAACTTGAAATTTCCACGGATCCGGTGAAAAAAGATGTGGTTTATAATGCCAAAAAGAAACAAAGAAAAAATGCTCCGCTGGTGCAGATAACTTTGGGTTTCTTTTATTGGCAAATTGCGGTATATAGCATTAAAAACCAAGAAAATGAAGTAAAAGCGAGCAAGATAAAAAAAACGACAAAACGGCGGTAGTAATATAAATTGTGTGGAAAAAAAAAAAAAAAAAAGAAGAATGAATGTATTACATACTGACAGACAAAATTTAAAGAAAGGGTTTGTAACTCAGAACGTCATTCAGCCCAGGATGTTTCAAAGCGTTTAAACTAAAAATCCATTTAGTCTCACGTTGTAATAAAGTCCTATGGTAGTCTCCACCCCTTTCAGTTGGGGGGGGCATACTCCAGGGCGAAAAAGTGCATTTTGCTGTCATCAAACTGGTGACATAACCCCATATGTCGACTGATGGGAGTTTCCATCTTTTTTTTATTTACTAAAGAAACATGGTCTCTAATTCTGTGGAAAAAGGGACGTTTGGTCTTTCCCACATAAAATGCATTACACTCGCATAGCATAATATAGACTATACCGATGGATTGGCATGTGGCTAAGAAGTTTGGATTATAGAGCCGTCCATTTGGAAGAACAATATTGCGAGATGAATAAATGTACCTACAGAAGTCACACTTGTGACAGGGTATTGTTCCCTTATTTTTGGTAGCAATTACAGACAGGGGAGCATAGTGGCTGTGAACAATGTGATCCCTAATTGACCGAGATCGTCTGTAGGTGATCTCGGGGTGATCCTTAAGATGTTTGGACACCCTGGGGTCACCCATCAGCAAATACCAATGCTTCTGTAGCAAATCACGCATTTGCTGATGTTGACCGGAAAAGGTTGTGATTAATCTCAAACCTGGATCTGGTTTAGCATTGGATGAGTTGGCTGCGATCACTCTTTTTGGCTCTGAGGTAAGCTCTTTTAAGGCATTTATTACTGTAGCCTCGTGCCTTAAGACGTGTTCTTAGTGCCCTAGCCTCGGATTCAAAGTGAACGTTTTCACTGCAATTTCTCCTTAGTCTTAAGTACTGTCCGTACGGGACATTGTTAATGAGTGACAATGGATGTGAACTGGTGGCGTGCAGGAGCGAATTTCCTGCTGATGGTTTACGGAATAGGGTAGTCCCTATGGTTCTGTCGGGATTAATCAGAATGGTAATGTCCAGGAAAGTTAGAGTGGTTTGGTTAGCTTCCATAGTGAAAGTTAAATTGTAAGGATTAGTTTTTAATCTGTCGAAGAGACGGGAAAGATCCTCTCTACTGCCCGTCCAAATAAGGAACACATCATCAATATACCGTTTCCATATCGGTATGTATTCCACCAGGGGTTGCATATCCTCCCTGAAAAAAAGTCTTTGCTCCCACTCCCCCAGGTACAGGTTCGCATAGGAGGGGGCGCACCTGGTCCCCATTGCGACTCCCTGCACCTGGAGGTAGTGGGAGCGTGCAAACAAAAAGATGTTATTAGTAAGGATGAACCTCAATAAGTCCAGAATGAACCCATTGTAGGCCCGGGGAACATCACTATTGTGAGAGATGAAGCCCTCTACAACTGCCACCCCCAAATCATGGGGGATGGAGTTATAGAGGGCCTCCACATCCAATGTCACAAGCCACGCCCCTTCGGGGATGGCCAAACCATCCAGAGTGCGAAGAAGTTCACTAGTATCTTGTAGATATGATGTAAGGCCTTCTACATGGGGTCTAAGGAAATCATCCACAAGTTGGCTAGCATTTTCAGTTAAAGATCCGTTACCGGACACTATCGGCCGGCCGGGGGGATTACATAAATCCTTGTGAACTTTGGGAAGGGCGTACAGTGTAGGAGTCCGAGGGCAGGGCACGTTAAGAAAATTCCATGTTGGTTTTGTGATTAGACCCTGATGGTAAGCAGTCCCAATCAGTTTTCTATAGCGTATAGTCATATTGGTGACATGCGCCTCGGATACTTTCTTGTACCAGTCCCTGTTCTGGAGGAGGCGTGAGACCATGGATTCATACTGTTCGGTATCAACTCCTGTATCAATCAATTACCCTATTTGCTTTGTAAAAGTGTTATTTTCTTTGTCTGTTTTTTTAAAAGATTGTTAAATAAAAGATCTTTTTATTCTACTTTTTCTACCTCATTCACCTCAGCACCGTTAAAAGTCCCGGGGCCTGTATTTGGCCCCAATGTCCCCTCTCTTTACATTTTAATAACTGGTTTATCAAATTTCACTATTCACTTCACATGTCCAGCGCTGCACTCTCTATATTATATATTGCTTGCGGTGATTGGCTGAGCACCGCTGCTGTAGACTAGTCTGTGTTCCACTTCCAGGATGTCTACTCCCATACCCAGGGGCATAACAGTGCGGTCTACTGTATGACTAGTATGTATCTAACCCACAGCTACATACATACATACACTTTTATATGGCACATCCAGCCGCTGACACCTTAGGGAGAGAACTTGGGGAAAAAACTAATAGTTCTCATTTAAGTAAGAAAGAAAATAATAAAATAAAAATGTTATTATAGCATAGCAGATAGCACTGTACTATGTTATATTTACAGAAACTGTGAAACAGAATAACAGCCTTCTGCCATATTTCTGTTATGGTTAGTTGAGAGTGTTGTTCTTTAAAGTACTACTTATACAAGTTTACATAGTTACATAGCAAGGTTGAATAAAGACACAAGTCCATCCAGTTCAACCTGAGTGAGCACCCACAATTGTCCCCATCCCCGCACATTGCGTCCCATCAAGATGCCTATTTTTTTAATTAATATATATATATATTTATATATATTTATGGTACCCATGTAGTGCCATCAATCTATGCAGCGCTCCACACACACCCACATCGGTCCCCACCCCCAAGGGGTCTGCAATCCGAGGTCCCCAACTCACACCCATACACCAGGGCCAATTTTTGGACAGAAGCCAATAAACCTAGCAGCATGTCTTTGGAGTGTGGGAGGAAACCGGAGTACACGGAGGAAACCCACGCAGGCACAGGGAGAACATGCAAACTCCAGCGACCCTAGGCGAGAGTGCTAACCACTACACCACTGTGCTGCCCTAATTTTGTTCTGTTGCTGGGCCAAACTATGTCATTGTCTCTCCCTAAGGCTGGGTTCACACTAGCTGCGGCCACGGCTCACAGCACGGGTCTGGTGCGTCCCTGTAAACCGTTTCAGGTGTGAATCAGGTCCAAATTTTTGGCTAAATTTGCACCTGAAAAGGAGCCAAAGATGCAAAGGACCCTTTTCCAGTGCATTCTGTGGCCACCCCCCCCCCCCCCGGAGCTGTGTAAACTGGCTCTATTGAGAGCCGGTCACAGTCTCCTGTCATGCAAATTGGATGCGGGGGAAACCCACATCCAATTTGCATCAGTGTGAACCCAGCCTAAATGTTTTTTTCCTTCCTAAATGCACTCCCTGCATTAAAGTGGATTTAAACCCTCACATAACCCAATGAAGTGAACAGCCTCAGATGATACACAGGGATGAAACAAATCTCTCTGCATACGTATTACATTTATATCTGCTGTCTTCAGCCTGCTATATTCTTTAGAATCCTTATATATCATGTAAGAATTTTCACTTCCTCATTTAGCTTTAGTCTTGGCATACACTGACAGCTGATTGGAGGAAAGGCACACACCCCCACTTCACATAGGCAGATGAACAAAAAGATACTTTCAGAGCTGTGCTAAATAGATTAGCAGAGAACTTGTCTTGTCACAGCTCTGAAAGTATCTTTGTTCTCCGAGACGGAAGATAAAAGCAGCCTGAAATGAGTCGGGGAGGGTGCTATAAGTACAGCACCCTCCCCGACACACATTTAAGGCTGCTTTTATCTCCCGCCTCGGAGAACTTGTCAGAAGTTATTATGCGGATAACAGTGGAACGAAACAGCAGAAAGACACGGGACTCAGGGCTTTGGAGAGGGACAAGTAAACACTACAGATATATGTGCCCAGGTCATGAAATCGGGTTTACATCCACTTTAAGGTAAAAAACACCAACTGACCTCCCCCATTCTTAAACACCTGACTCCTCCACCAGTGCCGTCTTGTCTGCAGTACCGCTGATCCCTTTTCCTTATCTCACAGGAGACACTGAACAGTGGGAGCCATAGGCTATGTGTCTAAGGACACGGATGCCTGCACAGGTGCACCTCAGCACACAGCTTCCTGAGGGGACACTCAGAGGAGAGAAGGAGCAGACAGTGATGGTGGGGAGCTCCAGAAGAGGAGGAAAGGAACCGCTCGATGCAATGCCATTGTCTCAAGCAAGTATACACTCTTTTTATTTTAATTTAAAAAGAATAAAATTGCCTTTAGAATCACTTTAAGCCCTGCCTTCTCCTTGAACAAAGCTCCAGCCCAGTGATTAAAGCATTTGGTACCTATAAAAAAAAAAAAAAAAAAAAAAAAAAACAAACAAAAATGAACCCGTTCCTTTAACCACCTGCCGACCAGCCACAGTATATATACTGCGGCAGGTCGGCTCTTCTGTGCAAATCGACGTACCCATACGACGGTCCGTGCATATTAAATTACGGGCACATGCACCCGCTGCAGGAGTGTGCCCATGGGTCCCGCGGACTCGATGTCCTCTGGCCACCAGCGATCGCAGTGAGGAGAGGCAGAACAGGGATCTGCCTATGTAAACAAGGAGGATCCACATTCTGTCAGGGGATAACTCTGAGATCTGTTGTTCCTAGTGATCAGGAACAGCAATCTCTCTGTTGTCCCAGGCAGCCCAGCCCCCACACAGAACACACCTAGGGAACACAGCTAACACCCTTGACCACCCCCTAGTTTTAACCCCTTCCCTGCCAAAGTCACTTATACAATGATCAGTGCATTTTTATAGCACTGGTCACCAAAAAGTGTCACTTGGGGTTAGATTTGATCGCCGCAATGTCGCAGTCCCGAGAAAAAAAAATTGCAGATGGCCGCCATTACCAGTAAAAACATAAAAAAATAAAAAAGTCCATAAATTTATCCCCTCCTTTTGTAGATGCTATAACTTTTGCACAAACCAATATATACGCTTATTTTGATTTCATTTACCAAAAATATGTAGCAGAATACATATTGGCCTAAACTGATGTATAAATTTGTTTTTCTATATATTTTTTGAATACGTATTATAGCAGAAGATAAAAAAAAAAAATAGGATTGTTTTCGTCATACTTGCCTCTAAAATCCTTTTCTTTGAGTACATCATGAAACACATCATCTCCAGGTGAATGGACACTGGTAGACCAAAGGTTTTAGACAGGAAGTGATCCCCTATATAACCCCTCCCATACAAGTAGTACTTCAGTTTTGTAGCAGGCACTGAATCCTCAAAAAAGAGGGGAGGGACCTCTGTGTCCCACGATGTACTCAAAGAAAATGATTTTACAGGTAAGTATGACGGAAAAAAAATTCCTATATTCTTTTTCATACATCGCAGGGACACAGAGTTTGGCTAATATTCATTACCTATTGGGAGGTCCCAGAGCAATAGCCTTAAGGGGAGGGAGACACCCTGCCAAACAATAGCCAGACGTTATACTGCAGCCCGCAGTACACTGCGGTCGAAAGTCGAATCCTCGGCTGCTCGAACATCCACTTGATAAAACTTTGTGAACGTATGCACTGAAGACCAGGTAGCAGCCTTACAAATGTGAGCCACAGATACCCGATCGCGAAGCCCAGGAGGTTACTTCACCCCTGGTAGAATGAGCTCTCACCCTAAAGGGAGGAGCTTTACGTTTCAGACCGTAGGCCTGAATGACCAATTGACGGACCCAATTGGCAATGGAAGCTGCCTGCCCCTTCTTGGGTCCTTTTGGTAAAACAAAAAATGAGTCTGATCCTCGGATCTTCACAGATGCAGACAAAAAAACCTTGACTGCCTGGACAATGTACAATAAATGCAGTCTCTCTTCAGCCGAACGAGGCTGAGAGAAAAAAAAGGCAAAATAATGTCCTGATTTAAATGAAAGGCTGACACCGCCTTTGGCAAAAAGGGTGGAGCAGGTCGTAACAAGACCTGTCGTGGTGAAGGATCAAGTATGGTTCCCTGCACGAAAGGGCCGCCAACTCAACACCCTTCTAGCCAAGGTGATGGCCATCAGGAAGGCTAGCTTGTGTCACAGCAAGTCTAATGCAATTTCCTTGATAGATTCAAATTGTTGTTTCTGTAACAGACAACACCAAGTTCAAGTCCCAAGGGCACATAGGTGACCTAATGGGGGGAAGCAAACGAATTGCCCCCTGCATAAAAGGTTCGGACCAGCGAATCGGAGGCTAAAGGCCTTTGGAAGAATACTGACAGGGCCGAAATCTGACCTCCGATTGTACTCAAAGCCAATCTGATTTCCACAGCTGACTGTAGAAAAGAGAATTCTCCCAATCACGTATTTCCGAGGATGCCATTTTCTGGCTTCACACCAAGCAATATAAAAGTCTTCCAGACCTTATGATAGATCCTCCTAGTGACAGCTTTTCTAGCATTCACTAGGGTAGACACCACGGTCCTTTAACACCCTGCCGTCAAATTTAGAGACTGTAAATTGGGGTGGGACATAGGA
Organism: Aquarana catesbeiana; assembly: GCF_042186555.1. Lineage (NCBI taxonomy): Eukaryota > Metazoa > Chordata > Amphibia > Anura > Ranidae > Aquarana > Aquarana catesbeiana. Next base: position 436,290,656 of record NC_133326.1, on the reverse strand, counting down.
CCTTGAGACAGTAGATCGGGGCGACGTGGAAGCGTCCATGGCCCGTCTATTGTCAGTCTCACAATCTCCGGGAACCAGGGCCTTCTGGGCCAGGCTGGTGCCACCAGAATGACTGGAACCCCCTCTCTCCGAATCCTGCGCAACAAATGTGGAAGGAGAGGGATCAGAGGAAAAGCATAAACCAGGGATTACTGGCTCCATGGAACTACCAGAGCATCTGCTCGGATTGCCAGAGGATCTCTTGTTTCGGGACACAAACTGCTGTAGCTTGTTGTTGAACCTGGATGCCAGTAGGTCATCCTCTGGCCATCCAACGCTGGCAAATTTCCTGGAATACCCCTGGGCAGAGGCGTCGCTAGGGGGTGGCTATTGAGACTATAGCCCCCAATCTGGGGCCCATAGCCCCGAGTCTCTAGAGCAGGGGTCGCCACCTGGCCCGCCACTGCTGAATGCAGGCACCCGGCCCGCGGACATTATCACAGGGCTGGATGGGGGCGGGAACCGCAGGAGTTAACTTTTTTCATGAAACAGCAGGTAATTGGTTGCAATCCTAGCAACCAATTACCAGCCTGATAATGTGAAAAGTTAACTTCAGTAGTTCCCGCCCCCATCCAGGCCTGTGATGCCGATCTCAGATGCTCTGCTTGCTGTACACCTGTGTAAGGTAGAATTCTACCTACACAGTGTCTGTTTCTGTGGTGGGGTGCAGGGGACAGAGGACACTACTAGAGGTCGACCGATATGGGTTTTTCTCTGGCCGATGCCGATGCCGATATTTAGAAATCGCGGTGGCCGATGGCCGATATATGATGCCGATTTTTTTGGGCCGATATATTAGGCCGATTTTTTTTTTTTTTTTTCCCTTCATCTCATAAAATCTAACAGTTAGACCCCTTTCATACTGGGGCGTTTTTCAGGTGCTTTTGGGCTAAAAATAGCGCCTGTAAAGTGCCTGTAAAACGGCTCCCCTGCAGTCTCAGTGTGATATCCCGAGTGCTTTCACACTGAGGCAATGCGCTGGCAGGATGTTAAAAAAAAGTCCTGCAAGCAGCATCTTTGGAGCGGTGTATACCGCTCCTCCACCACTCCTGATCATTGAAATGAATGCGCACCGCTGCCGAAGCGCCAGCAAAGCGTTTCGACAGCAGCGCTTCATGGGCACATTTAACCCCTTCCTCGGCCGCTAGCTGGGTTATAAGCGCCCTGCTAGCAGCCGAATAGCGCCGCTAAAATGACGGTAAAGGCCGCTAAAACTAACAGCGTTTTACCGTCAACGCCTGCCCGCTGCAGTGTGAAGCAACCATAAGTAATAAGTGATACAGAAAATTTTTTACATTTAAACATTTATTAAACAAAACAAACCTCCAATCAGTTCACTTCTATGCATAATTTAGATTAAAAAAAAATAACTATCATAAATATTAAATACACAAAAACAGGTAACCAAAACTTTTGGACGAAAAAAATGGGCTAACTTTACTGCTTAGTTTTTTTTTTTTATTTCATTAATTTTTTTTTTTAAAAATTGCGTTTGAAAGACCGCTGCGCAAATACCGTGTGACATAAAATATTGCAACAACCGCTTTTTTATTCCCTAGGGTCTCTGCTAAAAAAAATATATATAATGTTTGGGGGTTCCAAGTGAATTTCTAGCAGAAAATACAGGATTTTTACTTGTAAGCAACAAGTGTCAGAAAAGATTTAGTCTTTAAATGGTTAAACTGAGAACTTCTACACACCGAGTTCAGTCTATTGATAAAAAGAACTTGAAAAGATACAATGTATCTTCTTATCAGACTTGGCAGGCTGCCCAGAGGGGGAGAAAATCCTCTCCACAGATAACCTCGGGAAACTTGCATTAACTTCTATTACAGAATTCATTTGCAAGTCCCGCTGAAGTTATAATCGGCTTTTTTTATCAGCACAATCGGCCGATGCCGATTAAGTAAAAAAAGCCAAATATCGGCCGATATATCGGCCGGCCGATATATCGGTCGACCTCTAGACACTACGGTGGGGTACAGGGGACAGAGGACACTGCAGTGGGGTGGGGTGCAGGGGACACTACAGTGGGGGGTACAGTGCTGGGCACAGGTGAGGCTGCATTGCTAGGCACTGGTGAGGCTGCATAGATGGGCACAGCTGAGTTCTGCATTCTTTATGTAGCCAACTCCTGAGCCCTGGGGCTCTCTGGGGACCCTGATGTAAGGGGAGGCTCTCTGGGGACCCTGATGTAAGGATGATGGGCTCTCTGGGGACCCTGATGTAAGGATGATGGGCTCTCTGGGGACCCTGATGTAATGAGGAGGGCTCACTGGGGACCCTGATGTAAGGGGGAATCAGCACTCAGATATGTAACAATATTATATTCTATACATGTATATGCCCACCCAAGCGTATGACTTTCTTTACTTCGCTGCTGTGGGCTCTAGCCCCTGATCTTTTGTAGACCTAGCAATGCCCCTGCCCCTGGGTGTAGGGACCATTCCCCAGGGCAGATCTGCTGGTCGCTGAGATCATCTGCCTTCCAGTGCTCTACTCCTGGTATATGGACTGCCGATAGAATTGGCACATGTCTCTTTGCCCAGGCTAGTATGTGGGTAACCTTCATAGCTGAACGACTCCTGGTATTGGCTTGGTGGTTTATATAGGCCACTGCAGTGGGGATTGTTGGACTGAACCCTGATAGGACAGTCCTGAAGCTCCACCATCCAGGACCGTAGGGCCAGACGTACTGCCCATAATTCCAGGGCATTGATGGGCAGGATCTGTTCTGTCTTTGACCATTTTCCCTGAGCTGTGAGCCCCTCTAGGGTCGCTCCCCAGCCTGAGAGACTGGAATTTGTAGTCACCGGGAGGAAGGTTTTTCCTTTCTGATAATGCAACCACCAGTTTAGGTGCCCGAGGAGATAAAAACCAATGGATAATCCAGGGCTTGTCCTCTTCTGTTCCAAGCCAACAAGATGTCTTGTAAAAGCCTGGAATTGAACTGGGCATAGGGCACTGCCTCGAAGAAGGACACCATCCTCCCTAGAAGACTCATACAGAGCAGAATGGAGGATTGTCCGGTGCCTCTTATCTGACGCACCTGATCCTTCAGGATACAGATCCTTACGGGTGGCAAAAATACCCTTGCTTGGACCCTATCTAGGAACAGACCTAAATACTTCAGACTTTGAGCTGGTCTCAAGGTTGACTTTTTGGTATTTATACAGCCTAAGCTTTCCAAATACCGCACTGTGCATGTTATGCTCTGTTCTAGAGCCTGTAGTGAGTGATCTCTGAGCAGGAGGTCATCCAGATAACCAAGCACCAAGGGCGGACTGACCATTGAGCCACGCGGGCACTGCCCCATCAGGGTTGCCAGACTCAGTAAAACCAGGGACAGTATGTATAAATCTGTTTTTTTTTACATCTGTCTGTGTATACTGTGTGCACATGTATGTGTATACTGTGTGTGTATACTGTGTGGCCCCATAATCTCCTATTGCCCGGGGGCCCCATGAGTTATCAGTCCGCCCCTGCCAAGCACCAGGATCCCTTGGGCCCTTAAAAGACCCAGACCTTTGTGAACACCCGGAGAGCTGTAGCAGGCCCGAAGGGTAGATCCACAAACTGAAAATGATGTTCCTCTACTGCAAATCGCAGTAACTTCTGATGAGGCTGAAAGATAGGTACGTGTAAATATGCGTCTTTTATATCGATGGAGGCTAGAAAGTCTCCCATCTGGAGTGAGGCTACTGCTGACAGACTCCCTGTTTGGTTTTTGAACCGTAAACAGGTTAGAGTAAAACCCCGGGCCCCTTTCGGGTACAGGAACCTCTACAATCACTCCTTGATGCACTAAATGATGTAGTGCCTGAAGAAATAAGTCTCTTTTTGGAGGATCCGAGGGAACGTTGGATCTTAAAAACCTCCTTAAGAACCCCCCGCAACTTCAGCTTGTAACCGCGGGATATAGTTGAGGTGACCCACTTGTCCTGAACTGTTCTCCAAATGTCCGCAAAGTGCAGCAGCCTTCCCCCCACCCGATAGAATGGGGACGTCCTCTCAAAAAGAGGGCTTGGTGTTGGTTTTTAGAAGAGTTTTGGACCCAGGGCTTTTTCTGACCCTGGCCTTGTGGCTTGCCCCTGGCTCTAGCACCCTGTTGGCGGCGGAACTGCCTTGGCACTGGGACACTTGAGAAAGCAGTCCCTGAGGTGTTAAACGAGGGACGCCTGGTGCTTTTCTTCACAGGAGGTAGCAAACTCTTCCCTCCGGAAATCTTTTTGATATATATTTGTCCAAATGATCACCAAATAAACGTTCCCCATGAAAGGGGAAACCTGCCAATAACTTTTTACAAGGAAGCTCGGCTGACCAGTTCTTAAACCACAAAAGTCTGTGTATATGTACAGACAAGAGAGCCAAGCGAGAAACCTGCTGTATTGAATCCTTTAAGGCGTCAACAGCAAAACACAGTGCTCAAGGAATATCTGTCTTACTTTCAGCCAGATCATCCTCCCAGTTAAGCCTGTCAGGCCATCTGACCTGATCCTTTACGGACTGGCAGATACCAATTGCTGCAACAGCTGGCTGAATAGCTGAACTGGCCAAAGAAAAAGGAAGCTTTTAATAATGAATTGTCAATTTTTTTGTCAATAGTGTCTTTCAAGCTCTGTGTGTTATCTACCGGACAAGTTAAAGTTCTTGTTTAAAGGAAGAGACTGCTGCATCTACAGCTGGCATGCTCAACTTCTTAAACTTTTCATCCATGGGATATAAAAAGGGAAAACCTCGGGGGTGTGGTTTCGGTATGCAGCAGTGAAGACGTGTCTCCTTTGAGCTCCGGTGCTGGCACTATTATTTATCGGCTTAACCCAGGGTTTCATCCCGCTCCAAACCTGCACACTATGCGGAAGAGATCAGGCAAGTCCCTGCCTAAAAAAGGAACTCCCTTGGGATCTATAAAACGCTACCTGGCCATAGATCCGGAGGACACTCTCGACATGGATGAACTAGGCCGCTCTCCTCGCGGCTCGGGCCCCTCCTCCCACCATAGGCCTGAGACCAGGAGACACTCCCCAGCTACCTCGGCTTGCTCAGAGGGAGAAGAAGGCGCCTCCAAGTATCCTGAGGTTGCAGCGCTCGTGAGTGATCTCCCCACTAAAACAGAGCTGGCTTCCTTGTTCTCGGGGCTTTGAGCGCTCAATTAAAGAAGAACTCTCTGCGGTGCAATCGGATCTCGCGCACGTGTTAGAGCGGGTGGAGGAGTCCGAGCTGCGGCTGGATCGTCACGCGGCCGCCATTAGAGCCTTGCAGAACACTACCCGCACCCTCTCTATCGCACACAGAATGGCCCTCTACAAGATTGAGGACCAAGAGAACCGTAACAGGCGGAACAACATCAGGATAAGAGGTTTGCCGGAGGCCACAGGTGATGATGATCTCCTCCCCTCCCTGCGGGGCATATTTAACGGCCTGCTTGGACAGGCGGCGGACTATCCTTTGAAGATAGATCGGGCTCACAGGGCCCTGCGTCCCCGCAATATGTCATCAGAGGTCCCGTGTGACGTTATATGCAGGCTGCATTACTTTGAGGAAAAGGAGATAATAATGAAGAAGGCCCGTGAAAAATCACCACTGGACTTTGATGGGGCCTCTCTCTTGTTCTTCCCAGACTTGGCTAGGGAAACGTTGGAACGGCGCAGGGCTCTGCGTCCCCTGACTGAAAAGCTCCGCACAGCATCGATTAACTATCGCTGGGGGTTCCCTGCATCACTCATTGCGCACAAGGAGGGCAAGACTGTGACACTTCGCTTCCCAGAGGACCTGGAAAAGTTCTGCTCGGATCTTAACATACCCCCACCAGAGCTCCCAGGATGGCAGGATTTCATTCCTCCCCCCACTACCTCTTCAGAACCACGGTGGCAGAAAGTGGATCACAAGCGTAGATCGGGCTCTTCCGGATCATCCCCTCCCCAAGTGGGGTGACTTGTGCTCTGATGTAATATGGCCCTGGCCTGAAACATCGCGTCCTCCGTGGTAGCCGCAAGTATTATGTTATTAGTTATGTTATAACGGATCTTTTTTCATTTGTTCCTAGTTTTATTGATCCGTTAAATTTTTTCTAATTTTTTTGACGTTACGGAGTCTTAGACTCCATTCCTAGAGAAATATAGCTAAGGGCTACCGAGAGAGTTATCCTAGTGGGTTTACTAACATATAATTTTAATTTTGATGTATGTAGAAAATTCTCCTTGGGTTTTGTATATTATGTTTTGTTTGTGCTGGCGCCGGAGCTCCGAGACAGACACGTGCGCCATATTGGGTGCTCTGTTTGTCGTTCCGGGCAACGGACCCGTCCCCCCAGGGGTGTCGGGGGGTCCCGTGCGCTCGTGAGCCCGCCCCCAAGGGGGTTGGAGGTCCGAGAGTTTGGGGCTCGCGATTTACCCCTATCATGCACCGCAGTGATCTGCGTGCTGGCGACCACCTGCAGATAGATTGAATGTTGATTATGCGGATACGGTTTGATAATTTACTGCTTTTTTTGTCTCTTTTCTTTCTCTTTTTCCTTCCGCCTCTTCTCTCTGTCTTTCCCAGCCCCACCCCATTTTTTCCCTAACCTCCTTCTTGGTTGTCTGCCTCGGATCAGATGGGTTCGGAGACTATATGGAGCGGGTTCCCCCTGACGGTGTCAATGGCTAAGCTCAACTTACTCTCACTTAACGTGCGAGGACTATATGCTCCAGGTAAACGACACAACTTATTTAGAGAGTTGGATCGCCTGCGGGCCGACATTGTCTGCCTGCAGGAGACCCACTTGACACATACAACCTCAGTAAAACTTTTCTCACCAATGTACCCCACATGGTACTACAGTCTCTCTGATATACACAAGGCAAAAGGTGTGGCCATTGGCTTCCGCAGGGGTACCTCGTTCACGTTTGATTCTATGGTAAGTGACCCTTCGGGGCGTTTTCTGTTTATTAGAGGCAAGCTGGGCAGTATGTCGTGTACCATTGCTACGTTATATGCTTCCAATCGTGACCAAGCTAGTTTCTTGGCTGCCACCCTGACTAAATTGACGGATTTCGCTCAGGGCTGTGTGCTACTGTCAGGAGACTTTAACGCCCCCTTAGAACCCCCTATAGACACGTCCCTAGGCACATCTTTTATCTCGCACAGGCGCTTAACACTCATACGTAAGCGTCTACACGATGCTCAGCTAATAGACGTCTGGAGAATCCTAAATCCTAAGACGAGAGATTATACCCATTTCTCACACTTACACCACTCTTATTCGCGCATCGATTATTTTTTTATTGATCACCATCATCTTCCCCTTATCACGGACTCAAAGATAGAAACCTCAACACTAATCGGACCACGCACCAATTATTCTTAAGATACAAATCCCATCCATCCCAATTAAAAATGTAAACTTGAAACTGAATGATCATTTACTCACGTAAGACTTTGACACCACCGCGATTAGCACTGAGCTGACACAGTACTTCCGGGACAATGCTAGCCCAGAGATTTCCCCGGGCGTACTTTGGGAGGCCCATAAGGCCTTCATCCATGGGAAATTTATTGAATTGGGGGCTAGAAAAAAAAAAAAAAAAAGAGTGACACGGCAATCAGAACTTATCCGGGATATAGGCGCCCTTGAGCGACAGCATAAAGCAGGCCTCGCAAAGTCTGTGTTTGAGGCTCTGACCAAAAAGAGAGATTTGAAGAACCTCTTTCACATCGAACAAAAACAACAATTCCGCATCATAGCTCAACGTACATACGAATGGGGCAATAAACCCGGCAGATTGCTGGCTCGCTCTCTGCAACAAAAAAAAGCTGCAACCTTTATTGCTAAAGTTAAGTCCAAAACAGACGAGTTAGTACACCATACCCCCTGCAATAGCGGCAGAGTTTCGATCGTTTTATCAGCACTTGTACCACGTTCATCATAATATACCTGACCAGGTAACCCGCACGCAGGCCATACAAGATTACCTTGCTCAGGCCAAACTGTCAAGATTAGCAGATGACATGTTAGCTACCCTAGATGGTGCATTCACCACGGAAGAGCTACATAGGGCACTTAAGGCCATGGCCATGGGTAAGGCACCAGGACCGGATGGGCTTACGGTCTTATATTACCGCTCTTTCGCTGATATTTTGCTCCCGCGGCTAGCTAATTATGCCAACTCAATCCCATCTGGGGATCCCATAAGGTCAGAAACATTACACGCACATATTACCATTATCCCCAAAGCAGGGAAGGATCCTAGTATTTGCGGTAGTTATCGTCCCATCTCCCTCTTGAATTTAGACGCTAAATTATATGCAAAGCTAATAGCCAATAGACTTCTCCCCTTAGTTCCAAAATGAGTCTCAAACGAACAAACGGGCTTCATTCCCGGAAGAGAGGCACGCGACAATTCTCTACGTACCCTTTCCCTGATTGCGCATGTACGGGGGATCTCCCAGCCCACCCTGTTATTGTCAACAGACGCTGAAAAGGCGTTTGACCGGGTGGACTGGGAGTTCCTAATGGCGACCCTGGCCCACCTGGGGATAGGCCCTTCTTTCCTTAGCCAAATAGCAGCCCTTTATAACTATCCCACAGCCCAACTCAGAATAAATGGTAAATGGTACTAAATGGTAAGTGACTCATTCATATTGCATAACGGTACCCGCCAGGGTTGTCCTCTTTCGCCAATTTTATTCGCCCTCTCGCTAGAACCCTTCTTATCGACAATAAGACATAACCCGAACATACATGGCATCACCGTGGGCTCTTTTGAACATAAATATGACATTTTACGACATTTTGTTTTACATTCAGCAGCCCAGAATTACTCTACCTAATTTAATGCAAGCCTTCTCGACATTTAACCAAATCTCAAATTTTAAAATTAATATGTCAAAATCTGAAATTTTGAATATTTCAGTTCCCAAGGAAACCGCTGGCCACCTGCAGGAATCTTTTCCTTTCAGTTGGCAAAAGAAAGCCATGAAATACCTAGGTATATTCCTCACTCCCTCCTTAACTTCTTTATTCCAAGCCAATTTCATGCCCTTACTAAACTCAGTCAAATCCGATCTTCAAAGATGGTCACAAATGGCACATTCATGGATGGGGAGGATAAGCGTGGTAAAAATGAACATACTGCCCAGGTTGCTATTTTTGTTTCAAATGATACCTTTTCAAATACCAGAGGGGTATTTTACACGTATAACAACTATGATATGTAGATATGTCTGGAACAGACGACGCCCCAGGTTGGCCAGATCACTTCTTACTAGGTCAAAAGCGGAGGGAGGTCTAGCTCTACCGGACATTAAACAATATTTTTTGGCAGTCATTCTATCCAGAATCTCAGATTGGAAATATCACAAAGACTCGAAGCTTTGGGTGTCACTGGAGGTGGCACTGGGGGGCTCTGACCTTTATCCCTTAATTTGGATTCCGAAGAAATTCAGGCTCTTATCTAAGGATGCGTCTCCTCTAACACACTACACCCTAAGGACTTGGGACCTACTCTGCAAAAAACATGTCTGGCAATACAACTCTCCTCTTATGCCAATAACTGGTCATATGTATTTTCCTCCCGGGAACATTGACCCCAAACTCCACTCCTGGAACCTTGGGAACTCTGTTTTACTACACCAAGTTATTAAGGACTCTGACATTGTACCTCTTTCCAAGCTCTCAGCCGCGCCGAACCCATCGCTCATGGATCAATGGAGATATTTACAACTGTCAGACTTTATCAAAACCCTCCCAAAGCCATTGCGCAATACAACCAACTTAACAGCGATAGAAGCAGCATTTGTTGATGTCCATCCAGTGGAGAAACCTCTCACTTATTTTTATAAATCACTAAGATCACTAGCTACTGCAGGATACCCTAGCTTTCTCTGCAATTGGGAGAAAGACCTCCATAAGAACCTGACGGAAACCCAAAGGTCATCCATTCTTCAACTTTCTCATTCGTCTTCTATGTCCTCAAAAGCGGCTGAAGTTAACTATAAACTCTTGACCAGGTGGCACTACACACCCGCTGTACTCCATAAACTCCTCCCTCAGAATTCGCCTCTCTGTTGGAGTGGCTGTGGTGAGAGAGCGACGCATGCCCATATTTGGTGGTTCTGCCCACTTATCAGACCTTTTTGGCTCACTATTCTCCACTGGATAAAAGTAATCCAGGGATCAGAGATTTCTAATGATCTCTGGCAAGTATTATTGCATTGTACAGACGAACCAGCGGGAACATACAAAAAATCTATTACACCACATTTATTAAATGCTGCTAAGGCCCTCATACCTAGGTTCTGGAAAACTCCCAAGATACCTTCCCTATGCCAATGGATAGGTGAGGTAGATCACACATATTATATGGAAGATTTAACCTTCTCCCTCAGAAACAAAATCAGACTTAGGGAAAAAAATTTGGTCCCGTTGGTTCGCCTTCAAGTATACTGCGGCATACGAGGAAATTATGGCTTTGAACACATAACGTGCTTATATTTTGATTTGCAAAACTCTGGCTGAGGCAGACACCCTACTTTACCCACCCACCCCTCCTCCCAATCCCCCTCTCTATCACCTCTTACTTTGTCTCTGTGCTTTTTCTTTCTTTTCTCTTTTCCGCTCACACAATTCTCACTTCTTTTTCTTTTTATGGATATGTGTTTCAATAAATAAAAAATGTGTCAGGACTAGGTCCTTTCTCAAATGCTGTACTTTATGTAACCTGATCATCTATGCTTTGAACAGTTATCACTATATTGTGATCCAGTGTGTTATGGAACTTAAAACATTTCATGTTTGTATTGTTTGCTCAAGCATGTGATGCGCATTTTTCTGTATTGGACAACCTGTCATCAATAAAAAAATATATTAAAAAAAAAAAAAAAAAAAAAAAAAGGGAAAACCTCTTTAGGAGGAACAAAAATCCTGTCAGGATGTTCTCAATCAGCATACACTGCCTGTTCTGTAAGGGGAAAGCCTGTGCGGCCTGAAGAGGCCTCAGGGACCCCAACGAGGACCAGGGGGGCTCAGTAAACTCTCTAAGAGGCAACTTAAAGGCAGAACGAACCATCTCGGTAAGAGACTGGATCAAAAGCCTCTGCGACTGAGAGGCAGACATCAACTGGATATTTTTTGTCCAAATTGCTCAGAAGCAAACTCATCTGCCAGGCCCTCCACAGAATCCTGAGCTTTTAGCTCTATTCCCTTTTCAATTAGTTTTTATTGAAAATTCAACCGTAAAATAATACATAGTACATCAGAGTTATACAATACTGCAGAGGTTGCACCTCTTCATCAGCAGGGAATCCAGTACCAAATCAAGTTAGTAAGAAAAATAAGGAGTTGTTCCTTTAATTGAGTCAAATGATCGCGTTTACCTTGTGACCATCTTAATGGCGTCGCACCTGTGATCCAGGCACCCCCAATGGGTTCCAACTGTGCCACAGATCACTGGCCCGCACAGACAAATAGTGTCATGCACACTTCCATATGACTGTTGCTTACTATTTCAATTATTTGTTATAATTTGCCTAATCGATCTATTATGTATTTGGGAAGATCTCCCAAAGCTCATATAAAAATGAAGAAAAAAGAACACTAACAGTTTAATAGAAAGAACGTTAACAAGTTACATGTACCATCTAAAAAAATGCATGTATCTAATAATGCAAGTAATTTACCTATCCCTAATTGGTAGGATATTGCGCTACCCATGATTCCCAGGATATATTAAATTTTGGGATATTATGGCTTTGTATAGCGAAAAAATTTTCATATGTGTATTGTGTTTTAACTCTATTTATAACTTCTGACAACAGAGGAGTCTCTTTAGATTTCCATTTAGAAGTTATGGTTAGTTTTGCTGCAATTAGTATGTGAGTAATTAGTGATCTATACTTGTTTGGGATTAAGTGCATTCCTATGTTAAAAAGTGCCAACTGTGGCGAGGGTATAATAGCGTCTCCCGTAACTTTATTGATTAGGGAAAACACCTCCTTCCAAAAAGTTTTGACTTCCTTGCAGCTCCATAGTATATGTAGGATGCATCCCCTTCCTCCGCAGTCCCTCCAGCAATTGGGAGAGGAGTCTGGGTAAATCTGTGCCAGTCTTACTGGAGTTAAGTAGGTTCTATATAGTATTTTCAGTAGCAATTCCCAGTGGTTTACACAGTGGGATTATCGAAAGTGGGATTGGATGGCCATTTGCCAATCCTTCTGTGTATAGAGATTACCCAGCTCCCTTTCTCAGTTTTGCATGTTTGAGGATTTATGAAAAGCACCACTATATTGTAGCTCGTCATAAAACCACGACAGTCCTTTTGTGCTGTCTCGGTCAGAGTTCAAGCGTGTCCATGTTTCCCTGTGGATATTATAGTGTATATTGGGGTTGTTTTTATGAAAGTAGGTGAGTTGGATATAGGGGAATGAAGTGGGTTTGGGGTATTTGGTAACCAGTTCTCTATTGGTCTGCATCTCTTCTCTTATCCATGGCTGATTAAAATTCGGTATAACATGTTCGTATATCTGCAGTGGAAAGTTTGTACATTTATCTTTAGTATCTTGAGGTACCACAGCATGCAGGTTGTTCCACGCTAGTATTGTGGCATCTATGGATGGGAAAGGCTTATGAATTAACTTCAGATGGGTCAGACTTGACAATAGTAGGGCCGGCAGGCTTCTATTACCGACTATACACTTCTCAATCTGGACCCATAATTTATCAGAGTTGGTATCAAACCAATCTTTAGTTTGATCCAGTCGAGCAGCCAAGTAGTAGTTTTTAATATTAGGGAAGTTTACTCCACCATTTAATTTATGCTTCATTAGTATAGGAAATGAAATCTTGTTCATCTTCTTTCCCCAAATGAAGCGCCTGAAAAGTTTTTCTACCTCTCTAAAGAAATTATCTGGTATAATGATTGGTATGGTTCTAAAATATATGATTTTGGGTAGCAGTGTCATTTTGAGAGCTGCAATCCTCCCAACCCAGGACATTTCAAATTTCGATATATGTTGCAGGTCCTGTTTAATTGTCTCTAACAGTTTAGGGAAATTTGCTTCATATGTGGAAGCTGTTGGGTATGATAGAGTAACTCCTAAGTATGCTAAATTGTGAGGTACCCATTGAAACGGGAAGGTTCCTTTAAGATGCTCTTTCATTTTCTAAGTCAACCCTATCGCCAGAATAGATGACTTATTGGAGTTCAGTTTGAAGTAAGATGCCCCCCCAAATTCATTTAAAATCAATTGTACCTTCGTCAGTGAAGAGGCCGGACTAATTAACGTCAAAACAACATCATCGGCAAACAACCCAATTTTATGCGAGTAGCCTCCTATTTCAATACCTGCAATTGAGTCGCAAGATCTAATGGCCTCTGCCAGGGGTTCCATTATTAAGGTAAAAATCAGTGGCGAGAGAGGACAGCCCTGACGTGTGCCATTAGTTATGTGAAACATGTCAGAAAGGACATTAGGAGGTAAATACTCTTGCTGTGGGCTTTGTGTAAAGGGCCATAATTGCTGTGAGTATCGTGCCGCTCAGACCAAATTTCTGTAGAGTCGCATTCAAGAAACCCCAATGTACCCTGTCAAACGCTTTTTTAGCGGCAAGCATCAGAACCACAGTGGGGGCCCCTCCAGCCTCTGCCACCTGCAGGAGGTTATATAGTCTATGAGTGTCATCGGGCGCCTGTCGGCCTTTCACAAAGCCCACCTGGTCTGCTTTAAACAGTTGTGGTGTGATTATTGCGAAACGATTGGCGATAAGCTTTGCATAGATTTTTAAGTCGGTATTGAGCAGTGAAATTGGCCTAAAGTTTTGGAGGGCAATCCGGCCTCTTCCCTGGTTTAGGCAAGGCTATGACAGTGGCTTGGAGCATCTCTTTGGGTAAAGAGGCATTTGAGGCAGCATAAGTGAAAAGTCTTTGTAAATATGGTGCAAGAGTTGATGCAAAGGCCTGGTAATATTCTGCTGAAAAGCCATCACTCCCTGGGGATTTAGATTTGTGGGAGTGATTTAATTATGTCTAGAATTTCTTTGTCTAGAATCAGTGAGTTCAGAAATTCAAGGGCTTCAGTGGTAAGCTTGGGTAACGTTACTGAGTTCAAAAAGTAATTTATGGTGAAGTCGTTAGGTTGTGGGGTGTTAGGGTCCGAAGCTAAATTATATAAATCACTATAATACTTTTGAAAAGCATTGGCTATTTCGTTTGGGTGAAAAACGGTCTTTCCCGTGTGGGGGTCAGTCATAGGGGTTAGTCTAGAGTACTGTTTTTTTCTAATGTAATTAGCCAAAAGTTTGCCTGCTTTGTTTCCGTGTGCATAATAATTAGCCTTAAAACGTTTAAGAGGGTTTGTATGCTCTTCCAATAGGGTCTGCCTAAGCTGTTGTCTGTAATCTAAGAGTGACTTTGTGATGGTAGGGGAGGGGTTTTGTTTATTCTGTAATTCTAGCGATTGTAGGGTGGACAAGAGAGTGGCAATTTTTTTTGCCTTCTGTCTCTTTTCCCTAGCTGCTGCCTGTATCAACAAGCCTCTGCCATAGGCTTTATGAGCGCACCATAAAACCATCATTAAGTTGAAAGTATTCATCAAGCAGTTTAGCCATTTGCCCTTTGTGGTGAGGGTTAGAAAGTAAAGACATTCTTTATAACATTGTATAATCAATAAACTTCTTTTGACAAAGAAAGTAAAGACACGTTATTCCTCCATAGATATGAAGGGTTGCAGGAGTGTTGTTCATTTATTGTGATTGTCACTGGTGCATGGTCCGACCAAGTTAGTTATAGTGTGGATTTTTACTTCCAGAGTCCTTTGTAGAGTTTTGAGATCAGACAAGATCATATTAATCCTTGAGTAGGAGTTATGAGGGGCTGAAAAGTACGTATAGTCACGTTCTGAAGCATTGGTGCATCTCCATGAATCATACGGCCCAATTCTGTAAGGAGTGGCTTAATTTCATACCTGTGTGTACTTTTAGAAGATCAGTCCATATATTTATCTACTACTCAGTTAAAGTCCTCCGCAAATGAGTAAAGAACCTTTAGTATGTTTTTTTATACGTTGGTGAAGGGAATTTAGGAATGAAGCTTGTCCAGTATTCGGTGCGTATAAATTAATTATGGTGTACTCCACATTGTTCAGGTCACAAACTAAGATGATGTACCTTCCTTTTGGGTCTGTAATGACCTCATGGAGATTGAAAGCAACAGACTTGTTTATTGCAATCATTGTTCCTCTTTTCTTAGATGTGGCGCAGGCTTGAAAGATATGTGGGAAGGATTTATCGGAGCATTTCGGTTGTTTGCTTTGGGAAAAGTGGGTCTCCTGACCACATAATATGTCACCCTCAAGCTTTTTTGCTTCCTGCCACATCACCCTTCTTTTAAACGGGCTATTTAGACCGTTGACATTAAAAGATATCAATTTAATGGTCATAATCAATCTGTGGGTGAGATTCTAGATATAAAGCCATGCAACTGAAAATCATACGCAATTCACTAGTTTTACCTGAAGGTGGCAGCGAAGGATAGGATTTGAAGTAGTAATAGATGGGATCTTTGTATAATTCTGCTTGATCTGCAAACACAGGCTGCATCCAGCGAGTGCAGGTTCATCATAACTTTGTGGTACATGTAAAAAAGAGAAAATTGAGGGAAAAAAAAAAAAAAAAAAACAAGAAAACATATATAAAACACAAAAAATTTTTCGCTCCTGAGCATTGAGGGGGTCTGTGCTCCCTGAGATCCAGTAACCCATCCAGGTTAGGCTGATGTATAATGTGAGGAGTTACAAGTGCAGGTGAACTATTCCTCCATTATTACCCATGTTTGACTTTTTGCCATTCCTGTGATATTTTAGGAGAATGTGACGGTGTGGGGTTTTCGTCTTCCTCCGGGAGAAGCTGCCACTTTCTGGCCAGCTTCAAACCGTTCTCTAAGTTGGTGATAGCATAGGATTTGCTTTCTCTTGTGATAATAATTTTAGTCGGAAAACCCCAAGGTATTTTGTGGTTTTGGAAAAGCTTTGTCAGTGTAGCCAGGTTTCTGCGGGCTTGCATAGTATGTTGCGAGATATCAGAGTATACAGAGATGTCTGCATATGGATCAGGAAGTGGGGAGTTTTTCCTGGTATATCGCATGAGATCTTCCTTTACATGAAAAAAATGAATGCGTGCTATTACATCTCTAGGCACTTTTTCTGGTAGGTGCTTTGGTTTGGACAAGCGATGTGCACGATCTACGATCACCTCCCTCTCCAGTGTTTCTGGTAGCAATGCTGATATAAATTGCTGTACAGGTCCGCAGGCATAACAGATTCAGACACCCCTCTCAATCTCACATTGTTCCTTCTGGAACGGTCTTCTAAATCTGCCATTTTACGTTTAATCGCCTGTATCTCGTCTTCTGCTGCATTATAAGCATCTACAAGCTCATTGTGGGCTGTGGCAAACCCCCCCATCTTGTCTTCAGTATGTGAGACTCTGTCCCCAATGGCAGTCACTTCAGCTTTCAGCTTCCATCAAGTCACTGTGCAGCGAACCCCTCAAAGTCACTAGCATTTCTTTCAGTAAAGTATCAGTCAGTGGCTGATCCAGGGTGGGGAAATCATGCATTTGTTCTATGAACTCCTTAGTGCTGTCCTGAGATATGTCATATCCCCCTTGCTCACCTGGATATCTGTGCTCTTCTGACCGCTTCTGTGATGCTTTCTGTGGGCTCTGCATGGGTGATGTTCCTGGGGAGGGTCTGTTGCTGTACCCTGGGGATGGTGCCTGGTGCCTGCCGTCTTTCTGAGATGCCGATCCGCCACCACGGCCGCGCCTCGAGTTGTAGGCCTCGGAGCCATCTTGGGTTCCATGAGGTTCTAAGCTGTAGAAATCAGTCAGCTTTTTTGGGCCCCGTTTAAACATCTCGGCGGCTGGTGATAGCTGGGCTCTTAGGGAGGTTGATTCTCCTCACTGTGCTGTCTGGCGTCGCTTCTTTCAGCTGGAAGGGACTGGATTCCTAACAACATAGGTGTACCCTTCCCTGTAGTGTTAGTCCCGCTCCTCTTTTTTTGAAGACATTTACTAGTCTCAAAAAGAGAGTACCTGGGTGTAATATTAACACACCTCAGAAGGGAGACCCTTTAATGGGGCTCACCAAGCCCCTATGCAACAATCCTGCTAAGCACCTTTAGCCTGCCAAGCAACACCTGGTGACTCAGGTGACTTGGGTAAGGAGGAATGAACAGCTGCAGATGCCTGGTTCAGACCCTGCTCTGTCTCATAGCTGCCTTCTGGAAGCACCGCATGCTTGGCATACACAGCTTAAATAAGCTAGCTGTGGGCCGGAACGTTCTGTGGTCCCGGTAAATGGGTGTGGCTGTATTAGCGAATGACGCAAATCCTGGAGCTCTCTCCTTAAGCTGCCATCTCCTTGGCTGCTGGCCACGCCCCCCTTTAGCTCTATTCCCATCCTCAACCCATTTCTGCTCCAAACTGGAGGCTCCAGGGAGGGGGATCTGTCACGCTTCTTGCCACCCTGCGGGATAGAAGCAATCATGCCAGCAATCCTGTGCTCTAACCTGGCTAGGGCCGAGGACAGTTCATCCTTGGTGATAAAGGGTGAAGCAGCAGCGTTGACTGTAGGCACAATATCAGATAGGCTCAGATTGCCCGGAAGCCTCTGGTCCTTCAGGGGATACACTAGGGATAAGACTAGGTTCATCAAGGAACTACTAACAACATAGGCGTACCCTTCCCTGTAGTGTTAGTCCCGCTCCTCTTTTTTTGAAGACATTTACTAGTCTCAAAAAGAGAGTACCTGGGTGTAATATTAACACACCTCAGAAGGGAGACCCTTTAATGGGGCTCACCAAGCCCCTATGCAACAATCCTGCTAAGCACCTTTAGCCTGTCAAGCAACACCTGGTGACTCAGGTGACTTGGGTAAGGAGGAATGAACAGCTGCAGATGCCTGGTTCAGAGTCTGCTCTGTCTCATAGCTGCCTTCTGGAAGCACCGCATGCTTGGCATACACAGCTTAAATAAGCTAGCTGTGGGCCGGAACGTTCTGTGGTCCCGGTAAATGGGCGTGGCTGTATTAGCGAATGACGCAAATCTTCATGCGCCCAGATAAAGGCTAACCCGTATGCCCCATGGCCGCCAAACTGCCGACCCCAGCAGTGCTCTTGCGAACACACGTGCGCCATGGCGAACCAAGGCGAAATGGCGCACTGTCGTGCGCCATCATACGGGTAGAAAAAACAGCCAGACACAAGCAAAAAAGGTACACTTTGCAAATACACACAGCTAGCCCAAAACTCCCCCGTATGGTAACCGCACACAGGTGTTGAGCCTCTAGCTAGCTTGACTGATTGTTACAATTACTGGGACACCTCACAATAATAAAAGGAGTTTCACTTACCCGTCCAGGCGCAGGGCAGCTTAGAAACTAAGAGCCCAATCTTCACGCTTCACGGCGGGTTCCTGTCACTTGAGGACCTTCAAGGACTGGGTACCCTTTTCATGTTTAGGGTCCACTCCCTTGGACCTGTACAGCACCCTGCAGGAAGGCCTTAGCGCTGTAGTGTCCAGGATTCCACTTTGCAGGGTCCTGCGCCCGGAGGCTGCATTACAGGCAAAACCTTACAGGATCTTGAGTCTTCTTTGGGAGGCTCGGGTACCATTTATTGAAGCGTATAGAGCCTTTGTCAAATAGATCTAATTGGTCAATCCCTTGATTCATTTAAGAACCATTTGTGGGACTAGAGACCTGGAGCACAGAGAGCTCAAACAACCGTGCCATCCACCTTGGAGACACTGGTAAAATACTGAAGCACTTCCTGTATGGGAGGTGTTATATAGGGGATCACTTCCTGTCTAAAGACCTTTGGTCTACCAGTGTCCATTCACCTGGAGATGAAGTATAACCCAGTAGGTAATGAATATTAGCCTAAAGCCTCGTACACACGATCGGATTTTCCGACGGGAATTGTGTGTTGACAGACAGACTGTTGGCAGAAAATCCTACCGTTTGTACGCTCCATCGGACAATTGTTGACGGATTTTGCGCGGATAAGTGTTGGATGGCAGGCTTTAAAATTTTCCGCAGACAATGGTCTGTTGTCGGATTTTCCAATCATGTGTACACAAGTCCGTCAGACAAAAGTACAAACACACATGCTCAGAATCAATGCTCACCAAACACAACATTAGCAGAAGGTGCCCAAAGGGTGACGCTAAAGAGCTGAAAAACTACGTAGTACGTCACTACGTTCGTGTTTGTTGGCCGACAATTGTGTGCCGTTTGTATGCAAGACAAGTTTCTGGCCAACGCCCTTCGGACAAAAGTCTGACGTTTTGTCTGCAGAAAATCCGATCGTGTGTACAAGGCTTTACTCTGTGTCCCATGATGTATAAAAAATAAATATATATATTTTTTCAAAATGGTCATCTTTTCTTGTTTATAGAGCAAAAAAATAAAAACCACAGAGGTGATCAAATACTATCAAAAGGAAGCTCTATTTGTGGGAAAAAATAACATCTATTTTATTTGGGTACAGCGTTGCACGCCCGCGCAATTGTCAGTTAAAGCGACGCAGTGCCATTTTGCAAAAAAATGGCCAGGTCGTTAAGGGGGCAAAACCTTCCGGGGCTGTAGTGGTTAAAGCATGAATAACAGCACAGTGCTGTGTAATTTGGCCCCCTGTATCACCAGAAATACCTGGCTGATCCTGCCACTTTTTGCCCACCCCTCTGTAAACTGACCACGGTTGATCATGGCTGCTGAGCCCTGACACTGGTCAGTTTACATGCTCCCATCCTCTCGGCCCTCCCTTCCCTGCCTGTCAGCTCTGTGTGTGAGCCGCCCCTCCCCTTCTAGCACCGTTCTGAGCAGTATACAAATTGACTGTTCACAATCACTGCCAGCCCCTCTGCTAGGATAACATTTAGTATACAGTGTATGCCGGTTTTAAAATTCTTCTTCTAAATACCTTATTTCTGCTCACAAATCAGTAGTCACATGACTGCCCATCGCTCCATATATATATATATATATATATATATATATATATATATATATATATATATATATATATATATATATATATATATATATATATATATACACATACACTACCGTTCAAAAGTTTGGGGTCACATTGAAATGTCCTTATTTTTGAAGGAAAAGCACTGTACTTTTAAATGAAGCTAACTTTAAACTAGTCCTAACTTTAAACAAATATACTCTATACATTGCTAATGTGGTAAATGACTATTCTAACTGCAAATGTCTAGTTTTTGGTGCAATATCTACATAGGTGTATAGAGGCCCATTTCCAGCAACTATCACTCCAGTGTTCTAATGGTACAATGTGTTTGCTCATTGGCTCAGAAGGCTAATTGATGATTAGCAAACCCTTGTGCAATCATGTTCACACATCTAAAAACAGTCTAGCTCCTTCCAGAAGCTACAAAACTGACCTTCCTGTGAGCAGATTGAGTTTCTGGAGCATCACATTTGTGGGGTCAATTAAACGCTCAAAATGGCCAGAAAAAGAGAACTTTCATCTGAAACTCGACAGTCTATTCTTGTTCTTAGAAATGAAGGCTATTCCATGCGAGAAATTGCAAAGAAATTGAAGATTTCCTACAACGGTGTGTACTACTCCCTTCAGAGGACAGCACAAACAGGCTCTAACCAGAGTAGAAAAAGAAGTGGGAGGCCGTGTTGCACAACTAAGCAAGAAGATAAGCACATTAGAGTCTCTAGTTTGAGAAACAGACGCCTCACAGGTCCCCAACTGGCATCTTCATTAAA
Organism: Aquarana catesbeiana; assembly: GCF_042186555.1. NCBI lineage: Eukaryota > Metazoa > Chordata > Amphibia > Anura > Ranidae > Aquarana > Aquarana catesbeiana. Next base: position 436,269,834 of record NC_133326.1, on the reverse strand, counting down.
TAGTACCCGCAAAACACCAGTGTCAACATCTACAGTGAAGAGGCGGCTGCGGGATTTTGGGCTTCAGGGCAGAGTGGCAAAGAAAAAGCCATATCTGAGACTGGCCAATAAAAGAAAAAGATTAAGATGGGCAAAAGAACACAGACATTGGACAGAGGAAGACTGGAAAAAAGTGTTGTGGACGGATGAATCCAAGTTTGAGGTGTTTGGATCACAAAGAAGAACGTTTGTGAGACGCAGAACAAATGAAAAGATGCTGGAAGAATGCCTGACGCCATCTGTTAAGCATGGTGGAGGTAATGTGATGGTCTGGGGTTGCTTTGGTGCTGGTAAGGTGGGAGCTTTGTACAGGGTAAAAGGGATTCTGAATAAGGAAGGCTATCACTCCATTTTGCAACGCCATGCCATACCCAGTGGACAGCGCTTGATTGGAGCCAATTTCATCCTACAACAGGACAATGACCCTAAACACACCTCCAAATTGTGCAAGAACTATTTACAGCAGAAGCAGGCAGCTGGTATTCTATCGGTAATGGAGTGGCCAGCACAGTCACCAGATCTGAACCCCATTGAGCTGTTGTGGGAGCAGCTTGACCGTATGGTACGCCAGAAGTGCCCATCCAACCAATCCAACTTGTGGGAGCTGCTTCTAGAAGCGTGGGGTGCAATTTCTCCAGCTTACCTCAATAAATTAACAGCTAGAATGCCAAAGGTGTGCAATGCTGTAATTGCTGCAAAAGGAGGATTCTTTGATGAAAGCAAAGTTTGATGTAAAAACAATGTTATTTCAAATACAAATCATTATTTCTAACCTTGTCAATGTCTTGACTCTATTTTCTATTCATTTCACAACGTATGGTGGTGAATAAGTGTGACTTTTCATGGAAAACACAAAATTGTTTGGGTGACCCCAAACTTTTGAACGGTAGTGTATATATATATATATATATATATATATATATATATATATATATATATATATATATATATATATATATATATACACACACACACACACACACACACATACATACATACATACACACACATTTTTTTTACCGAAATTTTGTGTTTCCTAGACCTTTGCGGTAATATTACGCGACATAAAAAATTGGAACTACCACAATTTTATTCTCTAGGGTGTCTGCTTTCAGAAAATATATATTGTTTGGGGGTTTTATGTAATCTTCAGGCCTAAAATGATTTTATAAACGTGCAAAAAAAAAAAACGCAAAAACATCTCTGGCTGTGAAAGGGTTTAACACATTCATGACTAAGCCTATTTTTGACATTTGGTGTTTCATATATATATATAATTTTTAGCAGAGAATCTAGAGAATAAAATGGTGATTGTTGCAATATTTTATATCACACGGTATTTGTGCAGCGGTGTTTTAAACACAACTTTTTGGGAAAAGGGACACTTTCAGATGCCGGTGTGTGCACAGCAGCCGCACAGTCTGTGAGAACAACTCCTGGATAGGAGTTTAGCATCTCCCGCATCCAGGTTCCCCTTTTTATGGAGGCTAGTGGTCCAGTCACAGTCTAAGGAGCGGTTTAGTGGTGTCTCCATCTCAAGAAAGGCCCCGACCGGGTTAAGGTCACAAGCTTTCTTAAGCTTGCCAGTTGGTAAGCGTGTATTTTACTCATATCACAGTGGTGCGGTGAAGGTATCCAGTTTCATTCGCTAATTATTTCTGGAAGAGACCCATGCTGGGGTTCCTCATCCGTTTCACCTTTGAAGATTGTCACGGTTAGAACTGTACTGACTCAATTGATCAGATTATGGACTTTATGCATTATTTATCACTATTGTGACATTTATTTATCACATTTTGGTTTACAGCGCTGCTTCTTCTATTTTATTTATTGTTTAGTGTGTGTATCTCACCTATAAGCGGCTGCTTTTTCTTCTTTTTTATTGTATGTCATTTATTACTTGATTGTGCTAATTGTTTAACCAGTTGCCGACCGCCGCACGACTATATACGTCGACAGAGCGGCACGGGCAGGCAAAAGGACTTACAGGTACGTCCTTGCCTGCCCGCGGGTGGGGGGTCCGATCGGACCCCCCCCCGGTGCCAGCGGCGGTCGGATCGAGGTCAGGGTCGATCAAAGGTGAGGGGGAGGCCACTCATTCGTGGCCCCCCCCTCGCGATCGCTCCTGGCCAATGACAAGCTTCCTCGGCTTCTGTGAATGTAAACAGAAGCGGAGGAAGTGATGTAATCTCTCCTCTAGTCGGTCTTTTCGTCCGGCGCCGAGGAGAGAAGACATCCAAGTAAGTGCACCAACACTACACATACAGTAGAACACGCAGGCACACTTGTCACCCCCCTGTCACCCCCCGATCACCCCCCTGTACCCCCTGTCACTCTGACACCAATAGCAGGTTTTTTTTTTTTCTGATTTATTGCATTGGTGTCAGTTTGTGTCAGTTACAAGTAGGGTTGTCCCGATACCGATACTAGTATCGGTATCGGCACCGATACCGAGCATTTGCCCAAGTACTTGTACTCGGGCAAATGCTCCCGATGCTTCCCCCGATACCTGGAGGACAGCTGTGATCGGCGCGTGGGGGAGTTACAGGATTCTCCCCCAGCGGCTTTCACCAGCTTTAGTGACATACAGCTGTGATCGCTCACAGCTGACTGTCACTGCATCCTCCTCCGTGCTCCCTCTGTTCCTCTGTGCCTCTCCGCTGTCCCCTGCATTCCTCTATCCTTATCTGTCCCCTCCGTTCCTCTATCCTTATCTGTCCCCTCCGTTCCTCTATCCTTATCTGTCCCCTCCGTTCCGCTCTCCTTATCTCTCCCCCTCCGTTCCTCTATCCTTATCTGTCCCCTGCATTCCTCTCTCATCTGTTCCCTCCGTTCTCCCCCTCAGTTCCTCCGTCCTCCCCCTCCTTCCTTTGTGTATGGATAGAGTCAGCTGACTCTGTCCATTCACATAACTGAAACATTGTAATCTCCTGTGATTACGATGTGTCAGTTTATGAATGGAGAGAAGCCGCTGTCATCTCTCCATTCATTCTCAGTGCAGCTGACGCTGCAGAGAAAGGGACTGGGGAATCTCTATCCTCTGTCTCTTTCTCTGTTTCAAGGGGGAGATATCAGAGGTCTGTTAAGACCCCTGATATCTCACCAAAGCCCCCCAACAGGGCTGATTTAAAAAAAACAAAAAAAAAAAACAATAAATAATAAAAAAATATTATTGTAAAAAATAAAAATTGTAAAAGAAAACAAAAAAAAACCACACACACATACAACGTTCACCCCCCCCCCCCCCCAAAAAAAATAGCAAAAAAAAAAACTGTCACGTGACATTAAAAGAAAAGTATCGGTAATCGGCATCGGCGAGTACTTGAAAAAAAGTATCGGTACTTGTACTCGGTCCTAAAAAAGTGGTATCGGGACAACCCTAGTTACAAGTGTTAGGGCAGTTAGGTTAGCCCCCTTTAGGTCTAGGGTACCCCCCTTTAGGTCCAGGGTACCCCCCTAACCCCCCTAATAAAGTTTTAACCCCGTGATAACCCCCCGTCGCCAGTGTCACTAAGCGATCGTTTTTCTGATCGCTGTATTAGTGACACAGGTGACGCTAGTTAGGGAGGTAAGTATATAGGTTCGCTGTCAGTGTTTTATAGCGACAGGGACCCCCATATACTACCTACTAAAGGTTTTAACCCCTTGATTGCCCCCTAGTTAACCCTTTCACCAGCGATCACCATATAATTGTTACAGGTGACGCTGGTTAGTTGGTTTGTTTTTTGTAGTTTATTGTAGTTTATTACAGTTTTAGGGCACCCGCCGTTTATTACCCTATAAAGGTTTAACCCCCTAATTGCCCGGCGGTGATAGAAGTTAAGTTTTTAGGGTCAGATAAGGTCTGCGTCGCCCCAGGCAGCGTCAGGTTAGCGCCAGTACCGCTAAAACCCACGCACGCAGCATACACCTCCCTTAGTGCTATAGTATCTGAACGGATCGATATCTGATCCGATCAGATCTATACTCCCCAGCAGTTTAGGGTCCCCCAAAAAAACGCAGTGTTAGCGGGATCAGCCCAGATACCTGCTAGCACCTGCGTTTTGCTCCTCGGCCCAGCCCAGCCCACCCAAGTGCAGTATCGATCGATAACTGTCACAAAACACTAAGCACACATAACTGTAGCGTTCGCAGAGTCAGGCCTGATCCCTGCGATCGCTAACAGTTTTTTGGTAGCGGTTTGAATCAGTCGCTGACAGTCAGGAGCTTTTTTGCCTGTGAGTCTCACTAGTGTACCCCTAAATTTAGAGGCCAAAATGGCAAATCGAAGGTACACTAGTGAAGAGGCCTACACGTTTCTGAGTATGACAGATAGTGAAGAGGAAGTCACTCATCTGTCAAGTTCAGGCTCAGAATACGAACCTGTAGAGGACAGCGGCTCCATGACAGATAGCTCTGACGACGGAGTTGTGGTCCCTGCTAGAGTCAGGCGTACCAGACCCCGATCTTCTTCTGTCCTTGAAGTGCAAGAACCGCAGGGCTCTCGTAGGGAGCAGAGAGGTACTAGTGCCGCTACTCCTTCTGGTGAACTGGCAAGCACCAGCGGCCTAGTACACCCTGGTCGTACATCCAGCACTGCAGTATCACGTGGTGACGTGGCGAGTCCCATAAGTGCAGTTCAAGCTGGCGAGGTGGCAAGCACAACTAGTGTCCCGCTGCCACCAATAAGACAAAGACAGGCCCGTCGTGCCCATAGTGCCCTTCCTGCTGCATTCGCCAATCCGAATTGGGTACCCACCACTTCTGCAGCACCCGTACTTCCCCCTTTCACTGGCCAACCCGGAATTCAGGTGGAAACAGTTGACTTTATGCCACTGGATTTTTATTCACTGTTTTTCACCGAAGATCTCTATAGATCTATTGTGGACCAAAGCAATTTGTACGCTGGTCAACACATCGCCGCTAATCCCCAGTCCTCCCTTGCCAGAGATTGGAGACCAATTACGGTCTCCGAATTTAAGATCTTTCTGGGCCTTTCCCTCAACATGGGCATAACCAAAAAGAGTGAGTTGCGGTCATATTGGTCCACTGACCCAATTCACCATATGCCCGTGTTCTCTGCCTCCATGACCAGGGCACGATACGAGCAGATTTTGCGGTTCATGCACTTCAACGACAATGAACTCTGTCGTCCTCGTGGAGACCCTGCATACGATCGGCTCTACAAAATTCGGCCCCTCGTAAACCACTTCAACCAACGTTTTGCAGACTTGTTTACCCCCCATCAAGTTGTCTGCGTTGATGAGTCCCTGATTAAGTTTTCTGGCCGCTTGTCCTTCAAACAGTACCTTCCCAGCAAGCGTGCCAGATACGGGGTCAAGATGTATAAGCTCTGTGACAGGGCCACAGGCTATACATGTAGATTTATGGTTTACGAGGGCAAAGATAGTCACGTAGAGCCGATCAACTGCCCTGACTACATAGGAAGCGCTGGCAAGATAGTGTGGGACTTGGTGTCACCCTTATTCGGAAAGGGGTACCACTTGTACGTGGACAATTATTATACGAGCGTGCCACTTTTTAGTCACTTGTTTGATCAGCAGATTGGAGCATGTGGCACCGTGCGACCTAATCGCCGGGGCTTTCCCCAGCGGCTTGTAGAGTCCCGTCTTAGGCTGGGGGAGAGAGCCTGCTTGAAGTATAATAATTTGCTCGCTATGAAGTGGAGGGATAAGAAGAATGTTTTCGTTCTCACCTCCCTTCATGCAGACACGACGACCCAAATTACTACGGCGACTGGTGTTGTGGAGAAACCCCTCTGTGTCCACGAATACAACCTTAATATGGGAGGGGTGGACCTCAACGACTAGTTGTTGGCGCCGTACCTAATTGCCCGTAAGGCCAGACGCTGGTACAAAAAAGTGTCTGTTTATTTATTTCAATTGGCTTTGCTGAACGCTCATGTGCTATACAGAGCTTCAGGACGGACTGGATCCTTCCTTAAATTCCAGGAAGAGATCGTCAGAGCCCTTCTGTTTCCAGACGGTGCTCCACCTCACCTTCCCAATCCAAATGCAGTAGGCCGGCTGCATGAGAGGTATTTTCCTTATGTCCTCGAGAGTACCCCTACCCAACGAGCCCCCCAAAGAAAATGTCGTGTCTGCAGAAAGCGCGGATTTAGGCGTGACACCCGGTATTATTGTCCCTCCTGTCCTGGCAATCCTGGTCTTTGCATTGGTGAATGTTTTGAACGCTACCATACACTAGTTGAGTATTAGCGTAGGGTACAGCACTGCACAGACTAGGACACACTTCCACAGGGTCTCCCAAGATGCCATCGCATTTTGAGAGACCCAAACCTGGAACCGTTACAGTTTTAAAAGTTACAGTTATAAAAAAAAAAAAAAAAGTAAAAAAAAAAAAAAGTAAAAAAAAAAAAATACACAAAAAAAATATAAAATAAAAAAACCAAAAATAGTTGTCGTTTTATTGTTCTCTCTCTCTCTCTATTTTCTCTCTATTGTTCTGCTCTTTTTTACTGTATTCTATTCTGCATTGTTTTATTGTTATGTTTTATCATGTTTGCTTTTCAGGTATGTAATTTTTTTATACTTTGTTTTTTTTATTGTTAACCACCTTTGTGTTTTCAGGTACGCCATTCAGCTGCAGCGCGGATTTATTTATCTTGACAGCAACAGCGTTTGCTCCCACGATACATAAAGCCGTGACTCCAGCGCTGTCGGAGGTGATTTCACCACCACAGTTACATACTTCAGCATATATGCCGAAGCGTGGGGGCAGAAGTGGGTGGAGGAGCGATTTGCTCCTGCCTTTTGCGGGAGGATGCCCCCATGCTTCGGCATATATATATTTTAGGTAGGCACAGGTTGCGTTAAATGTTTTATTTTTTACTATGGTTTTTTTTTGTATTTGCTTTGCAGGTATGGTAAGTATTACTGTTATACTGTAATGTTACTTTGTTTTTTGTTAACCATCATTTGCTTAGCAGGTACGCCATTCAGTTGCAGCGCGGATTTATTTATCTTGACAGCAACAGCGTTTGCTCCCACGATACATAAAGCCGTGACTCCAGCGCTGTCGGAGGTGATTTCACCACCACAGTTACATACTTCAGCATATATGCCGAAGCGTGGGGGCAGAAGTGGGTGGAGGAGCGATTTGCTCCTGCCTTTTGCGGGAGGATGCCCCCATGCTTCGGCATATATAAATGGTGCATGTATGCCCATCATTAGAAGTGGGTGGATGAAGGGAGGTATTCTAATGGTGGGCATACCCACCGATCAATATCTTTTTTTCGTTCAGCCCACAGGCTGCATGAAAAAAAAGTTTACAATATATGCCCAACAAGGACCAGCAACGTACTGGTATGTTGCTGGACTTTGAGTGGTTATACCAGAATGATGCCTGCAGGTTTAGGTATCATCTTGGTATCATTCTTTTCAGCCAGCGGTCGGCTTTCATGTAAAAGCAATCCTAGTGGCTAATTAGCCTCTAGACTGCTTTTACAAGCAGTGGGAGGAAATGCCCCCCCCCCCCACCGTCTTCCATGTTTTTCTCTGGCTCTCCTGTCCCAACAGGGAACCTGAGAATGCAGCCAGTGATTCGGCCAGCTGACCATAGAGCTGATCAGAGACCAGAATGGCTCCAAACATCTCTATGGCCTAAGAATCCGGAAGCTACGAGCATTTCATGACTTAGATTTCGCCAGATGTAAACAGCGCCATTGGGAAATTGGGAAAGCATTTTATCACACCGATCTTGGTGTGGTCAGATGCTTTGAGGGCAGAGGAGAGATCTAGGGTCTAATAGACCCCAATTTTTTCAAAAAAGAGTACCTGTCACTACCTATTGCTATCATAGGGGATATTTACATTCCCTGAGATAACAATAAAAATGATTTAAAAAAAATAAAAATGAAAGGAACAGTTTAAAAATAAGATAAAAAATCAAAAAATTAATTAAAAAAAAAAAAAAAAAGCACCCCTGTCCCCCCCTGCTCTCGCGCAAAGGCGAACGCAAGCGTTGGTCTGGCGTCAAATGTAAACAGCAATTGCACCATGCATGTGAGGTATCACCGCGAAGGTCAGATCGAGGGCAGTAATTTTAGCAGTAGACCTCCTCTGTAAATCTAAAGTGGTAACCTGTAAAGGCTTTTAAAGGCTTTTAAAAATGTATTTAGTTTGTCGCCACTGCACGTTTGTGCGCAATTTTAAAACATGTCATGTTTGGTATCCATGTACTCGGCCTAAGATCATCTTTTTTGTTTCATCAAACATTTGGGCAATATAGTGTGTTTTAGTGCATTAAAATTTAAAAAAGTGTGTTTTTTCCCCAAAAAATGCGTTTGAAAAATCGCTGCGCAAATACTGTGTGAAAAAAAAAAATGAAACACCCACCATTTTAATCTGTAGGGCATTTGCTTTAAAAAAATATATAATGTTTGGGGGTTCAAAGTAATTTTCTTGCAAAAAAAAATAATTTTTTCATGTAAACAAAAAAAGTGTCAGAAAGGGCTTTGTCTTCCAGTGGTTAGAAGAGTGGGTGATGTGTGACATAAGCTTCTAAATGTTGTGCATAAAATGCCAGGACAGTTCAAAACCCCCCCAAATGACCCCATTTTGGAAAGTAGACACCCCAAGCTATTTGCTGAGAGGCATGTTGAGTCCATGGAATATTTTATATTGTGACACAAGTTGCGGGAAAAAGACAAATTATTATTATTTTTTTTTTTTTTTTGCACAAAGTTGTCACTAAATGATATATTGCTCAAACATGCCATGGGAATATGTGAAATTACACCCCAAAATACATTCTGTTGCCTCTCCTGAGTACGGGGATACCACATGTGTGAGACTTTTTGGGAGCCTAACCGCATAGGGGACCCCGAAAACCAAGCACCGCCTTCAGGCTTTCTAAGGGCGTAAATTTTTGATTTCACTCTTCACTGCCTATCACAGTTTCGGAGGCCATGTAATGCCCAGATGGCACAAACCCCCCCCAAATGACCCCATTTTGGAAAATAGACACCCAAAGCTATTTGCTGAGAGGTATAGTGAGTATTTTGCAGACCTCACTTTTTGTCACAAACTTTTGAAAATTGAAAAAAGAAAAAAAAAATACGTTTTTCTTGTCTTTCTTCATTTTCAAAAACAAATGAGAGCTGCAAAATACTCACCATGCCTCTCAGCAAATAGCTTGGGGTGTCTACTTTCCAAAATGGGGTCATTTTGGGGCGGTTTTGTGCTATCTTGGCATTTTATGGCCTTCAAAACTGTGATGGGTAGTAAGGAGTGAAATCAAAAATTAACGCTCTTAGAAATCCTGAAGGCGGTGATTGGATTTCGGGGCCCCGTATGAAGCTAGGCTCCCAAAAAGTGCCACTCATGTGGTATCCCCGTACTCAGGAGAAGCAGCAGAATGTATTTTGGGGTGTAATTCCACATATGCCCATGGCATGTTTGAGCAATATATCATTTAGTGACAACTTTGTGCAAAAAAAAAAAAAAAAAAATTGTCACTTTCCCGCAACTTGTGTCAAAATATAAAATATTCCATGTACTCATCATGCCTCTCAGCAAATAGCTTGGGGTGTCTACTTTCCAAAATGGGGTCATTTGGGGGGGTTTTGTGCCATCTGGGCATTTTATGGCCTTCAAAAATGTGATAGGTAGTGATGAGTGAAATCACAACTTTACGCCCTTAGAAATCCTGAAGGCGGTGCTGGGTTTTCGGGGCCCCGTACGCGGCTAGGCTCCCAAAAAGTCCCACACATGTGGTATCCCCGTACTCAGGAGAAGCAGCAGAATGTATTTTGGGGTGTAATTCCACATATGCCCATGGCATGTTTGAGCAGTATATCATTTAGTGACAACTTTGTGCAAAAAAAAAAAAAAAAAAAATTGTCACTTTCCCGCAACTTGTGTCCAAATATAAAATATTCCATGGACTTAACATGCCTCTCAGCAAATAGCTTGGGGTGTCTACTTTCCAAAATGGGGTCATTTGGGGGGGGTTTGTGCCATCCTGGCATTTTATGGCCTTCAAAACTGTGATAGGTAGTGAGGAGTAAAATCAAAAATGTATGCCCTTTGAAATCCTGAAGGCGGTGCTTGGTTTTCGGGACCCCGTACGCGGCTGGGCTCCCAAAAAGTCCCACACATTTGGTATCCCCGTACTCAGGAGAAGCAGCTGAATGTATTTTGGGGTGCAATTCCACATATGCCCATGGCCTGTGTGAGCAATATATCATTTAGTGACAACTTTTTGTAATTTATTTTTTTTTTTTTGTCATTATTCAATCACTTGGGACAAAAAAAAAAAATATTCAATGGGTTCAACATGCCTCTCAGCAATTTCCTTGGGGTGTCTACTTTCCAAAATGGGGTCATTTGGGGGGGTTTTGTACTGCCCTGCCATTTTAGCACCTCATGAAATGACATAGACAGTCATAAACTAAAAGCTGTGTAAATTCCAGAAAATGTACCCTAGTTTGTAGGCGCTATAACTTTTGCGCAAACCAATAAATATACGCTTATTGACATTTTTTTTACCAAAGACATGTGGCCGAATACATTTTGGCCTAAATGTATGACTAAAATTGATTTTAATGGATTTTTTTTATAACAAAAAGTAGAAAATATCATTTTTTTTCAAAATTTTCGGTCTTTTTCCGTTTATAGCGCAAAAAATAAAAGCGGCAGAGGTGATCAAATACCATCAAAATAAAGCTCTATTTGTGGGAAGAAAAGGACACAAATTTCGTTTGGGTACAGCATTGCATGACCGCGCAATTAGCAGTTAAAGCGACGCAGTGCCAAATTGTAAAAAGTGCTCTGGTCAGGAAGGGGGTAAATCCTTCCGGGGCTGAAGTGGTTAAGGGTATACAGCGCGGTGCTTTTTCTTCTTTATTCTTTTCCTCTGATGTATGCATTACAGATGGATTTCATGTGACCACCTGGCAGACATCAGAGGGAGACTTAGACCCATCCCTCTGTAGTACATACATCGAAGGAAGAGAGCGACGGGTGGTCATGTGACCGCTGATCGTCGAGGAGAAATAAAGTATTTAGAAGAAAATTTTTTTTAAAAGCGGCATACACTGTATACTACATGTTATCCTAGCAGAGGGGCTGGCAGTGATTGTGAGAGCTGCTTTTACAACCCCTTTAAACCACTTCAGCTCCGGAAGATTTACCCCTCTTCATGACCAGGCCATTTTCTGCGATACAGCACTGTGTTACTTTAACTGACAATTCCAAAAAAAAATTTATATATATATATATATATATATATATATATATATATATATATATATATATATATATATATATATATATATATATATATATATATATATATATATATATATATATATATATATTTTTTTTTTTTTTTTTTACTTTCTGCTATAAATACCCAATAAAATATTTTTTTATAAATCTAATTTCTTCATTAATTTAGGCCAATATGTATTCTGCTACATATTTTTGGAAAAAAAAATCCCAATATGCGTATATTGATTGGTTTGCACAAAAGTAATAGTGTCTACAAACTATAATGATATTTTTATGGAATTTTTATTGTTTTTTTTTCTTACTAGTAATGGCGGCGATCAGCGACTTATAGCGGGTCTGTGACATTGTGGCAGGCAAATCGGACACTAAGTGACACTTTTTTGGGGACCAGTGACACTAATACATTGATCAGTGCCAAACATATGCACTGCCACTGTACTAATGACACTGGCTGGGAAGGGGTTAACATCAGGGGCAATCAAAGGGTTAAATGTGCTCCTAGGGGTTGCTTAGCATAAACGCAGGATGTCTGTCTTTTACTGTCACAGAACGGCGATCTGCCTTGTTTACATAGGCAGACCGCCATTCTGACTGCCTCGGGAACGATCGGTGGGCCCTGGCGGACATCAGGTCCACCGGGCCCACTGATTGGCTCCCACTGTGTCCAATCACAGCGGAAGCGGGTCGCTGGCGCCACGCACAGGTCCGCCCTTCCACAGTATATGTACGTGGGGCAGACCTTAAGCAGTTAAAGTACAAGAATTTTAGTGGGAGTACTGGCCCTGGCAGTGAGTGGGATTTAGCATGAATTTTCTTGTTACACTGTATTCTTGTTACTGATGTACAGTATCTCACAAAAGTGAATACACCCCTCACATTTTTGTAAATATTTTATTATATTTTTTCATGTGACAACACTGAAGAAATTACACTTTGCTACAATGTAAAGTAGTTGAGGGGGCGGGACTGAGCGTGACTGCGAGCCGAGCCGAGTACACAGGAGATCCGGCTCTTTTTCAGCAGCGCTCGTCCCCTCCTTCCCCTTGGTTGTGGCCTATATCGGCGTATAACATGCACACACGATTTTACCCCTATTTTAATTGGGGAAAAAAAGTGCGTGTTATACGCCAATAAATAATAATATAAACATACAATACAAATGTTATAAATTCAGCTGCAGTTCGGTGAGTAAAATATGTATTTGACCCCCAAGCAAAACATGACTTAGCACTTGGTCGAGAAACCCTTGTTGGCAAGCACAGAGGTAAGAGGTTTCTTATAGTTGGTTACCAGGCTTGCACACATCTCAGAGGGATTTTTTTTTTTATATATATATAAAAATTAGAGATGGATAGTATATATATGTGTGTGTGTGTGTGTGTGTGTGTGTGTGTGTGTGTGTGTGTGTTCATTATACAGTATCTCACAAAAGTGAGTACACACTCACATTTTTGTAAATATTTTATTATATCTTTTCATGTGACAACACTGAAGAAATTGCACTTTGCTACAATGTAAAGTAGTGAGTGTACAGCTTGTATAACAGTGTAAATTTACTGTCCCCTCAAAATAACTCAACACACAGCCATTAATGTCTAAACCGCTGGCAACAAAAGTGAGTACACTCCTAAGTGAAAATTTCCAAATTGGGCCCAATTAGCCATTATCCCTCCCCGCTGTCATGTGACTAGTTAGGGTCGGTTCACACTGGGACGACTTGGGATCCGACTTGTACGCCCTCAAGTCGCCCCAGAAAGAGATTCACATTTAAGTGAATGGGAGCGTCTTAATAGACACTACTGAAGTCGCTCCGACTTCAGAGCGTACTCCCTGTACTACTTTAATCCGACTTTGATCCGACTTCAGCCTATTGACTATCATTGAAGTCGGATCAAAGTCGGATCGCCGTCTCGCATGATCCGACTTCGGCATGCGACTTGTGCTCAGATGATCTTGAGGGGGAACTCCGCGCCAAATTTTAAATAAAAATCCGGCATGGGTTCCCCCTCCAAGAGCATACCAGGCCCTTGGGTCTGGTATGGACCTTAAGGGGAACCCCCTACGCCGAAAAAGCGGCGTGGGGGGTCCCCCAATCCATACCAGACCCTTATCCGAGCACGCAGTCCGGCCGGACAGGAATGGGGGTGGGGGACGAGCCAGCGCCCCCCCCATCCTGAACCGTACCAGGCCGCATGCCCTCAACATGGGGGGGTTGGTGCCTTGGGGAAGGGGGGCGCGCTGCGGCCCCCCCCCACCCCAAAGCACCTTGTCCCCATGTTGATGAGGACAAGGGCCTCTTCCCGACAACCCTGGCCGTTGGTTGTCGGGGTCTGCGGGCGGAGGGCTTATCAGAATCCGGGAGCCCCCTTTAATAAGGGGGCCCCCAGATCCCGGCCCCCCACCCTATGTGAATGAGTATGGGGTACATCGTACCCCTACCCATTCACCTAGGGAAAAAGTGTCAATTTAAAAAAAAACACTACATAGATTTTTAAAGTATTTTATTAGACAGCTCTGGGGGTCTTCTTCCGACTTCGGGGTCTCTCCGGTTCTTCTCCGCGCTCTCCGGGTCTTCTGCCGGGCTCCTCCGCTATTTTCTGCTCTTTTGCTATAGCGGAGGAGCCCGGTCTGCTGCCTTCTTCTCTTCGGGGGTTTCTCCGGTTCTTCTCCGCGCTCTCCGGATCTTCTGCCGGGCTCCTCCGCTATTTTCTGCTCTTTTGCCGCTCTTTTGCTCTAGCGAAGGAGCCCGGTCTTCAATCTTCTGCCTTCTGCCCTCTTCTCCTGATGTTGACACGACGCTCTCTGGGGCTGGAATGCACTCTGAGCGCTCCGCTCTGACTTATATAGGTGGTGACCACGCCCCCTTATGCCATCACAGTCCCTGGGCATGCTGGGACTGTGACGGTTTAGGGGGCGTGGTCATCACCCAATGACCACGCCCCCTTATGCAGTCATAGTCCCAGCATGCCCAGGGACTGTGACGGCATAAGGGGGCGGGGTCACCGCCTATATAAGTCAGAGCGGAGCGCACAGAGAGCATTCTAGCCGGAGAGAGCGTCGTGTCAACATCAGAAGAAGAGGAGAGGACAGAAGACCGGGCTCCTCCGCTTTAGCAAAAGAGCGTCAGAAGAGAGCGGAGGAGCCCGGAGGAAGATCCGGAGAGCGTGGAGAAGAACCGGGGAGACCCCCGAAGTCGGAAGAAGACCCCCGGAGCTGTCTAACAAAATACTTTAAAAATCTATGTAGTGTTTTTTTTTTAAATTGACACTTTTTTCCTAGGTGAATGGGTAGGGGTACGATGTACCCCATACTCATTCACATAGGGTGGGGGGCCGGGATCTGGGGGCCCCCTTATTAAAGGGGGCTCCCGGATTCTGATAAGCCCTCCGCCCGCAGACCCCGATAACCAACGGCCAGGGTTGTCGGGAAGAGGCCCTTGTCCTCATCAACATGGGGACAAGGTGCTTTGGGGTGGGGGGGGCCGCAGCGCGCCCCCCTTCCCCAAGGCACCAACCCCCCCATGTTGAGGGCATGCGGCCTGGTACGGTTCAGGATGGGGGGGGGGCGCTGGCTCGTCCCCCACCCCCATTCCTGTCCGGCCGGGCTGCGTGCTCGGATAAGGGTCTGGTATGGATTGGGGGACCCCCCACGCCGCCTTTTCGGCGTAGGGGGTTCCCCTCAAGGTCCATACCAGACCCAAGGGCCTGGTATGCTCCTGGAGGGGGAATCCATGCCGGTTTTTTATTTTAAATTTGGCGCAGAGTTCCCCCTAAAGATTCATACCAAACACAGTGGCGGGGATCCAAGTCGGATCCCCGTTCATTGAAAGTCGGACACATGTCGCAGGGCAAAGTCGGATCCACAAGTCGCGTTGAAGTCGCGTTGCAAAGTCGTGTTGAAGTCGTGTTGCCCCTGTGTGAATCGAGCCTAAGCGTTACAAGGTTTCAAGTGTGAATGGGGAGCAGGTGTGTTAAATTTGGTGTTATCGCCCTCACTCTCTCATACTTGTCACTGGAATTTCAACATGGCACCTCATGGCAAAGAACTCTGAGGATCTGAAAAAAAGAATTGTTGCTCTACATAAAGATGGCCTAGACTATAAGAAGATTGCCAAGACCCTGAAACTGAGCTGTAGCATGGTGGCCAAGACCATACAGTGGTTTAACAGGACAGGTTCAACGCAGAACAGGCCTCGCTATGGTCAACCAAAGAAGTTCAGCGCACGTGCTCAGCATCATATCCAGAGGTTGTCTTTAGGAAATAGACGTATATATAATTTTTAGCAGAGAATCTAGAGAATAAAATGGTGATTGTTGCAATATTTTATATCACACGGTATTTGTGCAGCGGTGTTTTAAACACAACTTTTTGGGAAAAGGGACACTTTCATGAGTTTTAAAAGAACCCAAACAGTAAAGTTAGCCCAATTTTTTAGTATAATATGAAAGATGATGTGACGCCGAGTAAATAGATACCAAACATGTCACGCTTTATAATTGCATGCACTCGTGGAATGGCGACAAACTAAGGTACCTAAAAATCTCCATAGGCGTCGCTTTAAAAATTTTTTACGGTTACCAGGTTAGAGTTACAAAAGGAGGTCTAGTGCTAGAATTATTGCTCTCGCTCTGACAATCACGGCGATACCTCACATGTGTGATTTGAACACCATTTACATATGGGGGCGCGACTTCCGTATGCGTTTTCTTTGCTGCGCGAGCTCGTGGGGACAGGAACGTTTTTTTACATTTTTTTTTCTTTTTCTTATTTTATTTTATTTATATTTATAAGTTGTGTTAAAAAAAAAAAAAAAAGATGTGATCACTTTTATTGCTGTCACAAGGAATGTAAACATCCCTTGTGACAGTAATAGGTGGTGACAGGTACTCTTTATGGAGGGATCGGGGGTCTAAAAGACCCCCGATCTCTCCTTTGCACTTCAAAGTATTCAGATTGCCATTGGCAGCCGAGTAAATGGGAAGTGACGTCATGACATCGCTTCCGTGTTTACTATTAGGAGGCTGGAATGAAGCCGCTTACAGCTTCGTTCCAGAGTGTCACTAGCCGCCAGAGGCAGCGGATTGGTGATCGGGAGGCCCGGTAAGAGCGGTGGGAGGTGGGGGGACGTCCCCTCCCGCTCCTCCGGTATAACACCTTTTAGCCGCATCAGTTGTTATACCTGGAAAGCCGATCTCCGGCTCTAAAAAACAGTGGATGATGCCTGTAGCTGCGGGCATCATCCTGGTATAACCCCGAAAGCCGAGTACGCACATCTGCGTACGCTTGACGGGAAGGGGTTAAAGGATACGTTCACCTTCGGGAACATGTTACAAGTTTCACCCGTAAGATTTGTTAGTTTTCTGAGTCCTAACTTTTTTAGCTGGCTCCTAGATTCAAAGCAAAGTTTGTCAAGCCCTGGTTTAAAAGGATAAGTTCACCTTTTAAAAAAAAAAATAATAATTGGACATCTTTTTGCAGGTAGAAAAAAAAATGTGCATTTATTATTTTTTTTAATTGGGAGAATGGAAAGCACTGCACCCACGATCAGCAGATTGTTGGTTCTATGCAGGGCTCTTGCAGGCTCTGTGTGTAAGCTGTTTGGCCGTACAGCGTACAGCCAACCAGTAAAGCCTTGTACACACTATCGCATGTTTCAACGGGAAATGTGTGATGACAGGCTGCTGGATGAAAATCCGACCATGTGTATGCTCCATCGGACAATTGTTGTTGGATTTTCTGAGGACAAATGTTGGATAGCAGGTTTAAAATTTTCCACGGACAAATGTCTGTTGTCAGATGTTCTGAGCGTGTGTACACAAGTCCGTCGGACATAAGCGCATGCTCGGAAGCAAGGACGAGTCGGAAGCGGACGGTCTTGTGAACTAGCGTTCGTAATGGAGAATTAACATTCATGACGTGGTAAATTATGAAATCTCCAAATGCAACGCACAATTCTCTTCTTCTTTAATGGGATAATAATGAAGCTGCTTTGCTGTTGATACTGATGGAGTTATTGCAAACAAATTTTCAAATCAATTTTTTTTTCTAGTGATATCAAGAATATATATTTTTTTGGGGGGGGGGCAAGTTACCACAACACCATTATCCCGTAGTTTTTAAGATCAAGGATATAACTATGTTGGTGTACCTTGTCAATTTTACATTGTATTATTCTACACATTTTTTTTATTGTGCATTAAAAAAAGAAAACAAATAAAATTAGACATGCTATCTGCCAATAGAATTTAACCAAAAAGTGCATTCTGTGCATCCAAAAATATAGAAACTATACCAAATCAAATCATTATTCAAGCAAAAAAATAATGTCAAAGCAATAACTCCAAGGCCAATAATAAATAACAAGTTATCTCCTCCGATTACACAACATGTCTGGTTGACGAACGGCCATTCAGAAACTAACTGAAAAGCGCGAAATGAACAGCACAAATCAACACTCACCAAACTTCTACTAACACGAAATTAGCAGAAGGAGCCCAAAGGGAGGCTCCAAAAAGCTGAAAAAACACATAGTAAATCTAGTACGTCACTACGTTCGTGATTGCTGGCCATCAATTGTGTGCAGTTTGCATGCAAGACAAGTTTGGGCCAACGCCCTTCGGACAAAAGGTTATGTTGGCCAACAATCCGATCGTGTTTACGAGGCTTTAGGCTCGATTTACACCTATGCATGTTGCTTTGGAGCGTTTGAGTGCTTTTTGCTGTGCTTTCTGCATTTTTACCGTGATTTGCATTTTGTGTTTTTTTTTTACATTCACTGTACAGTTGTGCTCATAAGTTTACATACCCTAGCAGAATTTTATGATTTCTTGGCCATTTTTCAGAGAATATAAATAACACAAAACATTTCTTTCACTCACGGTTAGTGTTTGGCTGAAGCCATGTATTAACAATTAACTGTGTTTACTCTTTAAATCATGACAACATAAACTACCCAAATAACCCAGATCAAAAGTTTACATACCCCGGTGATTTGGGCCTGATAACATGCACACAAGTTGACACAAAGGGTTTGAATGGCTATTAAAAAGGTAACCATCCTCACCTGTGATCTGTTTGCTTGTAATTAGTGTGTGTGAATAAAAGGTCAATGACAGACCCTTGCATCTTTCATTCAGTGCTGCACTGACGTTTCTGGACTCTGAGTCAAGGGGAAAGAAAAAGAATTGTCAAAAAGGATCTGCGGGAAAAGGTAGTTGAACTGTATAAAACAGGAAAGGGATATTAAAATATATCTAAGTAACTGAGAATGCCAATCAGCAGTGTTCAAACTCTAATCAAGAAGTGGAAAAGGAGGCGTTCTGTTGAGACAAGAGCTGCACGATTAATCGTCAAGAATCGTTATTACGATTTTTTCCCAGTTGCGATCTTGACAAAAGTGTTTCACGATTCCGTCTATGCAAAGAATTTTCTCTTCTCTTCTGAAGCCGACAGCCGTCAAAAGAAAGGAAGAAAAAATCCAGCCAGTCTGCCAAGAATCACAACATTTTTTAGCAGTGAACTTAAGTATAAAGATTGTAATTCGTCAATGGCATAGACTTGTGTGTAAGTGAAGAAAGTTTAATCACTTAAACACTAAACCTTTTTCTGACATTTGTTGGTTTCAAGTTAAAATCTTTTTTTTTTTTTTTTTTTTATAGAAAACTACTTAGAACCCCCAAACATTGTATATATTTATTTTTTTAGTAGAGACCGTAGAGAATAAAATGGTGGTTGTTGCAATATTTTATGTCACACTGTATTTGTGCAGCGGTCTTTCAAATGCAATTTTGTTTGGGAAAAATTACTTTAATGAATTAAAAAAAAACTAACCAGTAAATTTAGCCCAATTTTTTTTGTATAATGTGAAAGATTTTAAGTTTCGAGAATCGTGATCTTTTTATTCTAAGCAAAAAAATTGTGATTCTCATTTTGGCCAGAATCATGCAGCTCTAGTTGAAACTAAACCATGGTCAGGTAGACCAACTAAAACTTCAGCCACAACTACCAGGAAAATCGTTCGGGATGCAAAGAAAACCCCACAAATAACTTCAGGTGAAATACAGGACTCTCTGAAAACATGTGGTGTGGCTGTTTCAAGATGCACAATAGGGAGGTACTTGAAGAAAGATGGGCTGCATGGTCGAGTCGCCAGAAGAAAGCCATTACTACGCAAATGCCACAAAGTATCCCGCTTACAGTGTGCCAAACAGCACAGAGACAAGCCTCAAGTCTTCTGGCACAAAGTAATTCCTACTGTGTAACACGGAGGTGGATCGCTGATGTTTTGGGGATGTGGGAGTTACAGAGGCACAGGAAATTTGGTCAAAATTTATGGCAAGATGAATGCAGTATGTTATCAAAAAATATTGGAGGAACATTTGCATTCATCAGCCAGGAAGCTGCGCATGGGATGTACTTGGACATTCCAACATGACAATGATCCAAAACACCAAGGCCAAGTCGACCTGTCATTGGCTACAACAGAATAAAGTGAAGGTTCTGGAGTGGCCATCTCAAGTCTCCTGACCTCAATATCATTGAGCCACTCTGGGGAGCTCTCAAACATGCAGTTTATACAAGACAGCCCAAGAATTTTCAGGAACTGGAGGCTTTTTGCCAAGAGGAATGGGCAGCTTTACCATCTAAGATAAAGAGCCTCATCCACAAATACCACTAAAGACTTCAAGCTGTCACTGATGTTAAAGGAGGCAATACACGGTATTAAGAACTGTAAACTTTTGATCAGGGTCATTTGGATAGTTTCTGTTGTCATTATGATTTAAAAAGTCAACAAGGCCTATGATGTTAAGTACACCATTCCTACTGTGCAACACTGAGGTGGATCGCTGATGTTTTGGGGATGTGTGAGCTACAAAAGGCACAGGAAATTTGGTCAAAATTGATGGCAAGATGAATGCAGTATGTTATCAAAAAAATAGTGGAGAAACATTTGCATTCATCAGCCAGGAAGCTGCACATGGGACATACTTGGACATTCCAACATGACAATGATCGATCCAAAACACAAGGCCAAGTCGACCTGTCATTGGCTACAGCAGAATAAAGTGAAGGTTCTGGAGTGGCCATCTCAGGGTCCTGACCTCAATATCATTGAGCCACTCTGGAGAGATCTCAAATGTGCAGTTCATGCAAGACAGTCCAATAATTTACAAGAACTGGGAGGTTTTTTACCAAGAGGAATGGGCAGCTTTACCATATCAGAAGATAAAAACCTCATCTACAAATACCACAAAAGACACAGCTGTCATTGATGTTAAAGGGGGCAATATGTGGTATTAAGAACTGAGGCGTGTAAACTTTAGATCAGGGTAATTTGGGTAGTTTCTGTTGTGATGATTTAAAAAGAGTAAACACAGTTGATTGATAATAAAATGGCTTCAGCCAAACACCAAAAATGAGTGAAATAGAGGTTTTATTGTTATCATTCATATTCTCTGAAAAATGGCCAAGAAATCATAAATTCTGCCAGGGTATGTAACCTTATGAGCACAACTGTATATAGTTGATTAATAACAAGCGTGTCAGGAAGCCGGCCTCCGTGTCCTTAACAACCGATGAGTCATCAGCTGTCAGCAGGCTTCCCCACTGTGAATGTGAAAATAAATCTGGCAAAAAAATTTCAGGAAAAAAATGGAGTGAGGCCCCGTAGGTCAGGAAAGGGAGGTGACAAGCAAACCCCACCCCCCCACCGAACCATATCAGGCTGTATGCCCTCAACATGGGAACAAGGGCCTCTTCCTGACAAGCCTAACCAGTGGTTGTTGGGGTCTTCTGGTGGGGGGCTTATCGGAATCTGAAAACCCCCCGTTAAAAAGTGGATCCCCAGATCCCGCCCCCCCGAATGTGAATGGGGTACATCACACCCCTACCCATTTACCAAAAAAGCAGTGAAATGTAAAAAAAAAAAAAAAAATACCCCATGAGCCGGTTTTTACAAGTCCTTTATTAAAAAAAGATAGCTCTGTCTTCTCCGCGAGCCATCTTCTTCCTCACCGTTACCCACTAAAAGACAAAAAAGGCTGTCTTCCTCCGTTGTGATGTCCCCCGCCATCTGACATCTCTTATAAAGCCATGGGGCATGGCTATCCGATGATGTCACCCACAGCAACAGTGAGTAAGAAGACTGCACCGGGAGAGACAGCGGTAGGAGAAGGAGGCTCAGGGAGAAGACAGAGCTTTGAATAAAGGACTTGTCAAACCGGCTCTTGTTTTTTTTTACATTTCACTGCTTTTTTGGTGCATAGGTAGAAGTACGATGTACTCAATACTCATTCACATGGGGGGGGCCTGGGATCTGGGGGTCCCCTTGTTAACAGGGGGTTTCCATGTTCCGATAAGCCCCCCCGCCCCGTGAAAACCACTGGCCAGGGTTGTTGGGAAGAGGCCCTTTTCCCCATCAACAAAGCACCCCCCGCCCATGTTGAGGGCATGCGACCTAGTATGGTTCGTGGGGGGGGGGGGTGCACTTGCTCATCCCCTCCCTTTCCTGACCTACCGGGCCGCATGCTCGGATAAGGGTCTGGTATGGACTTTGGGGGGGACCCCACACAATTTTTTTTTTTAATTTTGGCATGGGGGCATCGCCTCCTAAGCCAAAAGGTCTGGTATGGTCTTGGGGGGGGCAGGCCTTTTTCTCATGAATTTCTTTAGCCAGCAATTTTAAGCCCGCTGACAGCTCATCAGCTGTCATCACTCATCAGTTGTTAAGGACGCGGTGGCCGGCTTCCTGGCCTGCTGCTTAGCAACCAGCTATAACAGTGAATGTAAAAAAATATATAAACTCAAATCGCAGTAAAAAAACACAGTACTTGCGTTTTGGGTGTCCACTGGAGTCTATTACATGCAAAACACTGCATTTTGCGTGAAAAAAAGTCCCCGACCCTTTCCAAAAACGCAGAGGCACAAAAATGCATTGCATTGATGTGAATGTGTTCTATAGGAACCCATGTTAAAAAATTCCCTGCATTTGGACAAAATGCAAAAAGCTTCAAAAAACAAAATAGTCTGAATCAAGCCTTACACATTAACAGGAAACATCAATGAACTACCAGGATGCTCAACAGCGCCGTGGTGGTTCACTGACAACTACCAGTTGACAGCTGCAAAGGCTGCCGGTTCTTGTAGTTTTCAATTCACAGAACTCTGTTAATTAGTGACGCGGCCAGGCGGGCGGAGCCCCGCCTGGCTGAGTTCTCTGCACATTCTGAGAGAGAGCGGAGGGAGAAGAGGTGAACTTATCCTTTAAGGCAGTGTTTCTCAACCCCTTTTCAGTCAAGGCCCCCATTAAAAATTATGTACAACTGAGGCACCCTTAAACCGTTTTCCGGCCGTCAAATGACGGCTGGGCGGCACGGCTCTCGCTCTGGGTGGACGTCATATGACGGCCTCCCCGAATGACTCTGGTGCACATCGCGGCGATCGGTGGTGAGGTGTGTCAGTCTGACACACCACTACACCAATCTCGGTAAAGGGCTTCTGACGGAGGCTCTGTACCAGGTGATTAGCCGTATCCAATCATGGCTGATCACAATGTAAACAGGAAGAGCCGTTGATCTGTTTTTCCTCACTCACGTCAGACAGACGCGAGTAGAGGAGAGCCGATCGGCTGCTCTCCTGACGGGGGGGGGGGGTCTGTGCTGATTGTTTATCAACGCAGCCCTCCTCGGATGCCACCACACTGGACCACCAGGTATGCCACCCTAGACCACCAGGGAAATGCCAATAAGTCCTCAGGCAGCTGCCAATTAGTGCCCATTTCCAATGCCTGCCAGTGCCATCAGTGATGCTTATCAATGGCATCTATCAGTGCCCAGCAGTGCCGCCTATCAGTGCCACCCATAAGTACCCATCAGTGCAGCCTTTCAGTGCCCAGTGCCGCCTATCAATGCCCATCAGTGCAGCATATCAGTGCCACCTACCAGTGCCCATCGTCAGTGCCAACTCATTGGTGCCGCCTTATCAATGCCCATCACTGGAGAAAAACTTACTTATTTACAAAATTTTATAACAGAAACAAAAGAAAAACTTTTTTTTTTCAAAATTTTAGTTTTTGAAATTTGTTTAGCAAAAAATAAAAAAACGCAGAGGTGATCAAATACCACCAAAAGAAAGCTCTATTTGTGGGAACAAAATAATAAAAACCCTGTTTGTGTACAGTGTTGCATGACCGCGCAATTGTCATTTAAACAGCGGCAGCGCTGAAAGCTGAAAATTGGCTTGGGCAGGAAGGGGGTGTAAGTGCCCTGTATTGAAGTAGTTAAAAAGTATGGACAGTCACCAGGCACCCCATTCTAAAATGTAAAAACTATTTTAACAGTTTTACATAATGCAGCAACATCCACACAAAGTAGGACCCCCAATGTTAGACGTGATTTATTCTTCCAAAGCAAATACACTTTTGCAAACTGGTACTGACTAGTATACCAATGTTTCTCTTCTCCCTCAGCTTTTCTCCATCACTCAGCTAATGTGACCTCAACGCTGATGGAGAGGAGCAGGAGAGGGAGATACAAGGATGCTGTGCAGGTAATTGACGTCCTCCATATCAGCTGATGAAGCCATTGGTCGTTAGGACACTGGCAGCTAGAAGGTGGTAATAGTGCACAATAAAGGGCTAGTTCACACTACATGCAGTCCACTGCGTTTTTTTCTGCATCAAAAACGCATAGAAAGTAGGTTATATGGTTTCCAATGGCATAGCCAAATGCACCGGAATGCATCAAAAATGCACTGGACCCTAGTACTAGTTTAACCACTTGCCGACCGGGCCATAGCCGAAAGACGGCTGCAGCGCGGTCGGCTAGTTCTGGGTGGACGTCCGTGGGACGTCCTCCCAGAATCCTGCTCTCCCCGCCCCCTGGGGCGCGCACCCGAGAACTTCCGTGACCGCCGGGTCCAGAGGACCCAGCGCATCACGGTAAACGGCCGCTGATCGCGACCGTTTACCATGTGATCGCTCCGTCAAATGACGGAGCGATCACGTGTAAACAAACGGTTCCTCCCTCCCCTCTCTGTACCGATCGGTACAGTGCGAGGGGAGGGATCGAATGGCAGCACCGCTGTGGGCTGTATGTGTACTGCCTACAGCGGTGCTCAGTGACAATTACAGTCACATCCATCCATCCCTCCATGCTCAGCCATCCCGGCAATATACCCGGCAATACTCTGCAATATACCCGGCAATACACCCTGCAATTTTTAACCAGTTCCCGCCCTCCGTCATATGACGTCCTTGACTTTGAGCGGGGATATCTGAATGATGGGTGCAGCTACAGGTATCATTCAGATATCAGCTTTTTCAGCCGGCGATTTCATACACCATAAGAATGATCATAGCGGCTGTTCCACTGCTTGATCGTTCTTATCAATTTTCAGATATTGGCACCATAGCTTTTGGACTCTCTAACATTCACAAAGACCAAATAATATACACCAAGTTGTACTTATTTTTACCAAAGATATGTAGCAGTATAAATTTTGGCCAAAATTTACGAAGAAAATTACTAATTTGCTAAATTTTATAACAGAAACAAAGAAAAATTCATTTTTTTAACAATTTTTCAGTCTTTTTTCTTTTATAGCGCAAAAAATAAAAAACCCAATGGTGATTAAATACCACCAAAAGAAAGCTCTATTTGTGTGAAAAAAAGGACAAAAATTTCATATGGGTACAGTGTTGTATGACTGAGTAATTGTCATTCAAAATGTGAGAGCACCGAAAGCTGAAAATTGGTCTGGTTAGGAAGGGTGTTTAAAGAGGAGTTCCACCCAGGGGGTCCATTAAAAAAAAAAAAAAAAAAAAAAAATTTAAAAGTCAGCAGCTACAAATACTGCAGCTGCTGACTTTTAATTGGACACTTATCTGTCCCTGGGTCCAGCGATGCGGAGGATCGAAGCCCCGCTCATCCCCCCCCCTCCGCTCGTCGGCATTTCAACTGTGGGCACCGGGCTGTGGCTTCACAGCCTGGCACCCACTGCGCATGCACGAGCGGCGCCGCGCGCCGTGATTGGCCGCTCAATCACCTGGGACCTGTAATGGGTCCCAGATGATTGACATGAGGGAGGGAGCAGAGCCGAGCCCTTCCTGTGCCGAGGGGGAAGTGATGTCACCAGCCCAGGCAAAGGAAGAGGCAGAGGGACCACCTAGCAACAGGCATTTAGAGGTAAGTAAAAAAAAAAAAAAAAATCCAAATTTTTTTGGGTTTTTTTTTTAGAATTTTTCAGGTATTTTCGTTTGTTTTGGTGGAACCCCACTTTAAGTGCCCAGTGGTCAAGTGGTTAAAGAAAAAAAAGAAAAAAAAAAAAAAAAAAAAACAGAAAAAAATAAATAAAGCATCTGGAACTGCATCAAAAACGCACTGGAACGTAAAAATGGATCTGGAGTGTTTTTCTGGTGTGAACCAGCCATTAACCTGTGGCTTTGTGTAACTAAAAGACAGGCTTCATCCACACACTGGCTTGTATACAATTTTTGGGAAATTTTTAGGCATTTTGCCATGGCACCCCTGAAGAAACCTCAAGGCACCCTGGTTGAAAAAGCCTGCTTAAAAGGAAGAATCGTTTTGATAAACTTTTACAAAGAATTGTTTGTAGCTCAGGTGAAATGAAATTGAGAAACTAGTTGCCATGTAAAACTAGGAGAGTTCTTACTTCAAAATACTTTTGGGCCTGTTTTATAAGGCAGTGGTATGGTCTTACCAGGGCCATACCATCAACTGAAAAATTTTAGAGCACAAATTTGTCCTCTGCTAGTTTTGGCAAGTCCTGTCCACTTCTTAGGTGGACGTCATATGATGTCCTGGAGTTTAAGTGGTTAAATCTGAATGATACCTGCAGCTGCAGGAATCATTAAGATATCTTCTTTTATTGCCGGCGATTCCCTGATGTAAAAACAATCATAGCGGATGTTCAGCCACTTGATGGTTTTTACAGGTTCCCCTCCCGCCGCCCTCCGATGCCTCTACCAGTTCACCCGTGCGATTGGCGAGCCGGAAAATGAATCGGCCGGCGGCAGCCGTTTACCATAGCGAATACAGCGGACCAGATGGTCCCCCCTGAGTCCCCATGACCTTAGGAGGCTGGGCGCGCCATTATGACATCACGTCCAGGCCTCGCCAGATATAAACACTGCCTTTTCCTTTTTATTTCAGGCTTTTCAGCCTAGAGGTGAGATATGACTAGAGGTCGACCGATATATCGGCCGATATTTGGCGTTTTTTTACTTAATCGGCATCGGCCGATTGTGCTGATAAAAAAGGCCGATTATAACTTCAGCCGTGACTTGCAAATGACTTCTGTAATAGAAGTTAATGCAAGTTTCCCTAAGTTATCTGTGGAGAGGATTCTCTCCTCCTCTGGGCAGCCTGCCAAGTACGATAAGAAGATACATTGTATCTTTCAGGTTCTTTTTATCAATAGACTGAACTCCGTGTGTAGAAGTTTTCAGTTTAACCATTTAAAGACTAAATCTTTTCTGACACTTGTTGCTTACAAGTAAAAATCCTGTATTTTCTGCTAGAAAATCACTTAGAACCCCCAAACATTATATATATTTTTTTAGCAGAGACCCTAGGGAATAAAATGGTGATTGTTGCAATATTTTATGTCACACGGTATTTGCGCAGCGGTCTTTCAAACGCAATTTAAAAAAAAAAAATACAGTAATGAATTAAAAAAAAAAAATAAGCAGTAAAGTTAGCCCATTTTTTTTCGTCCAAAAGTTTTGATTACCTGTTTTTGTGTATTTATTATTTTAAGATAGTTTTTTTTTTTTTTTTTTTTTAGGTTTTTTTTCTAAATTATACATACAAGTGAACTGATTGAAGGTTTGTTTTGTTTAATGTTTAAATGAAAAAAAATTTCTGTATTACTTAAGGCTGCTTTCACACTGGAGCGGGCAGGCGTTGATGGTAAAACGCTGCTAGTTTTAGCGGCGCTTTACCGTCATTTTAGAGGCGCTATTCGGCTGCTAGCGGGGCGCTTATAACCCAGCTAGCGGCCGAGGAAGGGGTTAAATGCGCCGCTGCCAAAACGCTTTGCAGGCGCTTCGGCAGCGGTGCGCATTCATTTCAATGGGCAGGAGTGGTGGAGGAGGGGTATACACCGCTCCAAAGATGCCGTTTGCAGGACTTTTTTTTACATCCCGCCAGCGCATCGCCTCAGTGTGACAGCACTCGGGATCTCACACTGAGACTGCAGGGGAGCCGTTTTACAGGCACTTTACAGGTGCTATTTTTAGCCCAAAAGCGCCTGAAAAACGCCCCAGTGTGAAAGGGGTCTAACTGTTAGATTTTATGAGATGAAGGGAAAAAAGAAAGGAAAAAAAAAAAATCGGCCAAATATATCGGCCCAAAAAAATCGGCATCACATATCGGCCATCGGCCACCGCGATTTCTAAATATCGGCATCGGCATCGGCCAGAGAAAAACCCATATCGGTCGACCTCTAGATATGACCCCAGATCTCACTGTAAAGAGGACCTGTCACACCCTATTCCTGTTACAAGGGATGTTTACATTCCTTGCAACAGGAATAAAAGTGATTAAAAAAAATAAATTAAAAAAATTTTAAGCGCCCCGTCCCCATAAGTAAATGGCGTTCAAACCACACGTGAGGTATCGCTGCGAACATTAGAGCAAGCGCAATAATTCTAGCCCAAGACCTCCTCTGTAGCTCTAAACAGGTAACCTATAAAAAATATTAAAGCATTGCCTATGGAGATTTTTTTAAGTACCGAAATTTGGCATCATCCCACGAGTGTGCGCAATTTTAAAGCGTGACATGTTATGTATCTATTTATTCAGCGTAACATCTTTTTTCACATTATGAAAAAAAAAAAAGGCATTTGAAAAATTGCTGCGCAAATACCGTGTGACATAAAAAGTTACAACAACCACCATTTTATTCCCTAGGGTCTCTGCTAATAAATATATAAATATTTGGGTGTTCTCAGTAATTTTCTAGCAAAAAAATTTTGATTTTTACATGTAGTAGATAAATGCCAGAATAGGGCCGTATCAAGGGGTAGCCTAACCATGATCTGACAAACACAAAGCCACAAAAAACAAAACACATACTGAAACAAAAAAAACACTGGTATAGTATACCAAGTCATGTGCACAGAAAATAACAAAGAAACTGTATCTTGCCCATGATTTAATGATGGAAGTCAGCAGAGCTTCACCTCATTTAGTGAGTGTGTGTGTGTGTGTGTGTGTGTGTGTGTGTGTGTGTGTGTGTGTGTGTGTGTGTGTCCCGACACTGTGCATGCATTTGACCTGTGATGTGCTGCAGCTTGACTGTATGTGTATCAAGGTGCCCATTCACGATAACTATCAATGTACACACTGATCAGCCATAACATTGTCACCACCCACCATAGCCCATTGAGGCATGAATTCCACTAGACCTCTGAAGTTATGCTGTGGTATCTGACACCAAGTCATCAGCAGCAGATCCTTTAAGTCCCCTAAGTTGTGAGGTGGGGCCTTCAGGGAGCAAACTTGTTTTTCACATCTCACAGATGTGCGAGTGGATTGAGATCTGCAGGCCAAGTCAACACTTCAAACTCGACGTTGTGCTCCTCAAACCCTTCTTGAACTCATTAGGCCAGACCACCTTCTTCCATTACTTCTGTGGTCCAGTTCTGAAGCTCACGTGCCAATTGTATGCACCTTTGGCTGTGGGCTGGGGTCAGCATAGACACCCTGACTGGTCTGTGGCCACACAGCCGCATACACAACAAACTGCGATGCACTGTGTTTGGACAAAATCAGAATTAACTTTTTTAAGCAATTTGAGCTACAGCAGTTCTTCTGTTGGTTTGAACTACATGGTCCAGCCTTCGATCCCCACGCGCATCAATGAGCCTTGGCTATCCAGGACCCTGTGGCCATTTCCTTCTACCACTTTTGGTAGGTCCTGACCACTGCAGACTGGGAACATCCCTCAAGAGCTGCAGTTTTGGAGATGATCTGACCTAGTCGTCTAGCCATTACAATTTGGCCCTTGTTAAACTCTCGCTTAAATCCTTACACTTCCCCGTTTATTTTATTTTTTTGCTATTTTTTGCTTTCAAATACATGAACTTCAGGGTCAACATGTTCACTTGTGGCCCAATATATCCCTCCTACTTTCAGATGCCAATATAACAAGATAAACCAATGTTATTCACATTACCCGTCAGTGGTCATAAGGTATGGCTGATCGGTGCATACTGTAATTTGAGGTGCGTTATCATGGCTGTATAGCTGTGAATCTTGCTGAACATATGCAAAAATAAAATTACATTAAAGTAGAACTAAACCCTAACTGGATGCTAGAAGATATTCAAGAACTCAAAATTAAGAAGAAGGAAGACCCCGACTACATCAAAAGTGGCATCCGGAAACTGGCTAAGAGAAAAGAGTTGGTAATCTGTCCTGCCGACAAAGGCGGAGGGATTGTCATACTCGCAAAGGAACAATACCATCAGAAGATGACAGAGATGCTCAGTGATGAGTACACCTACACAAGGCTATTAAGTAATCCTATATATAAATGCAGGAAAGCACTGGAACAAATAGTATGTCTTGGAGTAAAGAAAAATATTCTGAATAAGAAGGAAGCTAAATTTCTAGTCCCAGAGTCGGCTCGCACACCCATCATATATTTTCTGCCGAAGATCCACAAAAATAACACTAATCCACCACCGAGACCAATAGTAAACGGTATCGATTCATTATCATCACGTTTAGGTCAATATATTGATGTATTTTTACAACCAGCCGTACAGCATACACGAGCATATCTGAAGGATACTAAACAGATGCTGCAGATCTTGGAAAATATCCCTAAAGAAGAAGGCCCATGGATTTTGGCGACCGCAGACGTGTCGTCACTATATACCATTATACCACATCATCTGGCATGTGAAGCAGCCAAATGGGGCCTGAGAAAGTATACCAAATTACCCTGCATACAGAGGAAATTTCTAATCAAGTGCATCGAGTTCAATCTCAAGAACAACTACTTTTGGTATAATGGTAAATACTACCGGCAGCATACCGGGGTTGCAATGGGGGCAAAATTTGCCCCCAGTATAGCTGGATTATTTATGGCCCAATGGGAGGAATTTAGTGTGTTTGAAGACACACCAAGTGAATTAGTAATGTATAAAAGATACATTGATGATATTTTTATCTTTTGGAAAGGTGACACGGAAGGGCTCACTAGTTTCCTGGAAAGACTAAATAGGAACAACAAAAATATCACATTGACCTGGGAAATCAGCGAGAGTATAGTTACATTTTTAGATCTCGAAATTATTCAAGACACCTCAGGGCTTACCTCACGAACGCACTTTAAAAACGTAGACAGAAATAGCTTCTTGCCTATTGAAAGCTGCCACCATAAAAATTGGCTTTTCAACGTACCGAAAGGCCAATTTGTAAGACTAAGAAGAAATTGCACGCAGCTAGACATGTACTTAGACCAAGCTGAGAAACTAGCACTGAGATTCTCAAATAAAGGCTACGACCGCCAACTCCTAACAAAAGAAATAGAAGAAGTTGCAAGAATGGACCGGAAAGATCTAGTTAAAGAGACTAACAAACCAAAACAGCCACTAGGGGGAGCACCTTTGATTTTAGACTTTAGCCTACAGCATAAGAAAGTAGAAAGGATTATTAAAAATCACTGGCATATTCTCCGAGCAGACAAACAATTACAAGAAGCTTTACCTACACGACCGCACTTTATCTATAGGAGAGCCCCGACCATTCGCGATAAGGTGGTAAAAAACGTAATTGATCCACCAAAAAGAAACTACACTTTTTTTACCGGGAAAGGATTCTACCCGTGTAAGAGGTGTTTTGCCTGTTTAAAAACCAAAAGACCAAATGAGAGGAAATTTAATTTCACATCAACAAGTACTGGTAACACATTTAAAATTAATAATTTTATCAGCTGTAATACGGAAGGGGCGGTATATGCCCTGGAATGCAGCTGTGGGCTCCAGTACGTGGGCCGGACAAAAAGACCTTTAAAAGTACGGATAAAAGAACATGTGAAGAACATCTTGAAAGGCTACGACAAGCACAGCGTCTCAAAGCATTTTTTACTACATCACAATAAAGATCCGACACATTTGAAATTCTGGGGTATTGAACCTTATATTAGGCATTGGCGGGGGGGGACATAAGGTTAGATCCCTGAGCCAGGCCGAATCCAGATGGATCTTTACCCTGGACACATTCACACCCCGAGGCCTCAACATAGAGTTCGATCTGAACTGCTTCCTGAGCGATTTCTAGATCTCGACAAACACATTTTTTTACCCAGGTAGAGCATATTCTATCCATTCCTACAATCTCTCCCTCTCCCCTCCCCCTCTTGTAGCTAAGGAACGCATCTATTATTTACATGCGATTCTGACACCATGCGACCCAATTAATCTGGCTCACCTTCTTAACCAGACCAATTGGGGGGTTTTTTGGTACCCAGTACCATAGCAACACTGCTGTCTATTTTTATAGGGAGAGTTTCCCTAGTTTTTAGATAATGGATAAGATTTTTTGTTTTTATATATCTTTATTTTTTATCTTACATATTTTACTTGAGAAATACAATTTTTATCAGACATCGCATACACATATTGTATACACTCTTATTTTTATATTTTTATATTTTTTCTATCCCTTTATTTGTTTTGTAAATCTTATGTGGAAAACAGTCTTTGTAATGTGCAATATGGTGTTACTGTACGAGAATGCAATGCTCTCAGTGGGAGGTGCAAATCTGCTATTTAGTAATATCCAACCCCCTCCCATCACTTTTGTCATGCACTTGCCCTTAACATACCCCGGATTAAGGATTAAGGATTTTGACATCCCTGACAAGAGTAGCATTCAGTGGTCACTGCCCTCTATTGGGGTACTCCTGCTGACATGCATTATTGTTGTACTAAGAGGCAACCTGAGCATTTAATATACATACACCGCCTATTCGTCCCCTTGTTGTCCATAACCTATTATAACCAGTAAAATGGCGGTGCCCATCGAGCCCCAGGAAAATGGCCGCTATGATAAATTAACATTCAACTCCGGGAAAATGGCCCATAGACTTAACCTGGTCTATTTAAAGACAGTGTAGCTTGCCTTGTACTATCCTCTGATGAAGCCACGTGACCCGTGAAGCCACGCGTAGGGACAGGCACCGCCCACTGGTAGCAGTGTACGAGTTCGCCGCTCGTCCGGATACATTGTACCGTCCACTGTACACTGTGTGAGTACCCTGTATGATGTTTAAAACTGAATAAAGTCTAACTTTTAATACAAAATACTACACTATATGGGATTTTATCTCTTCATTCCAACATGATGTTTCCTATGGGCTTGAGGTCTGACTAATTGACAACACATCACCTAGGACCCCCCTGCATAGGAGACACCAATAGCGTTTGCTGTTCTATGCTGCAACCTCAGTATAGTGAGGTAAAAGGCCACTACCCACCATTTGAGGATTCCTGCATGGATATAATCTTGCTTTAAACTGCACAGTCACCATTCCTCTGAAGTCATGTTACCTAATTTCACCTGCATGCTATGATAATGTGACATCACTAAGGAAACATTGAAGCTGATTTATGCTGCACTTAGGCACTTTCATTTGAACTGTATTATTTGAATTTTGAGCACCCCCTGTTGGTTGCCGGACACTTTATTGCATGATGCACTATTGCTTAAGATCACTATGGCTATTCATTGTAACATTGTATTAGAAATTTTTTTTTTTCTGTTTTTTTTGGCATTGATTGTTTTAGTCACATAATTTAATTACTGATCACGGTTTTATACACTGCATCAATTTCTGGATATATATGCACAGCACTTTATACTGGTTTCAAATGTGTTAGAGGCAAATACTTTTTTTTGGAGAATATTTATTTTGATATTGCTTAACCACCGGATTTTATATATTTTTACATTACTTTATTGGTTTATCATTTTATGCTACACACTGCAACAATTGGGTGGGTCCCAATGGTATATATGTATATTATATAGATTTTTTTTTTTTCCATTTGGATCACCTGTTTGGCACTTTTCACTTGCTTAGTTATCAAGCACTATATTTGTTGTTTAAAATTGAACTACCACCCCCTACTGCAGTGCAGGCTGGAATTCATATCCAGCACACCCAGCTACTTGATTTGATCTCAGGATTAGCGCAGCATTTTATAATGGATGACATTTAAAAAAGGAGAATTCCAGGTTTACTTTCACTCTAATGCCGCCAGCAAAACTCAGATGAGAGCTTTTTGTCGGAAAATGCAACCGTGTGTATGCTCTATCGGTCTTTTGCTGGCGGAATTCCAGCCAGCAAAAGATTGGGAGCATGTTCTCAATTTTTCATTTGGAAAAAGTTCCTATCAGAAAATGGGATAGTCTGTACAAATTCCGACGCGCAGAATTCCTATGCATGCTCGGAAATAATTCGCGGCATGCTCGGAAGTATTGAACTTCATTTTCTCGGCTTGTCGTAGTGTTGTACGTCACCGCGTTCTTGACGGTCGAAAGTTCTGAGTACTTTTGTGTGCCGGGGGGGATGCAAGGCAAGCTTGAGTGGAATTCCGTTGGAAAAACCATGCAAGTTTTTTCCGACGGAAAATCCGCTCGTGTGTACGGGGCATAAATGGTTTGTTTGGGCCATAACAAATTATTTCCATCCAGAATGGTCTGACCTTTGGGGCTGCTTTAACCACTTGCCGACAAGCCGTCGCAGTTGTACTGCAGCAGAATGGCACGGCTGGGCGAAGCAACGTTATGTTACGTTGCTTCGCCCTGTGGCCACTAGGGACGCGCAACGCCCCCTGCTCGCCCCCGGAGCCAATGCGAGTGCCCAGCGGTCACAATCACCGCCGGGCTCCCGCG
The DNA here is from genome assembly GCF_042186555.1 of Aquarana catesbeiana. NCBI lineage: Eukaryota > Metazoa > Chordata > Amphibia > Anura > Ranidae > Aquarana > Aquarana catesbeiana. The sequence continues at coordinate 436,235,609 of NC_133326.1, read as the reverse complement.
ATCGCAGCTGACACACGGAGAACCGGGATCTGTTTGCATGCATTAAAAAGGGGATCAACTCCAGGAGATAAAACGATAATTCTCCCGCTCTACAATACTCTGGTCCAGCCGCACCTGGAGTATACTGTTCAGTTCTGGGCACCAGTCCTCAGGAAGGATGTACTGGAAATGGAGCGAGTACAAAGAAGGGCAACAAAGCTAATAAAGGGTCTGGAGGATATTAGTTATGAGGAAAGGTTGCGAGCACTGAACTTATTCTCTCTGGAGAAGAGACGCTTGAGAGGGGATATGATTTCAATATACAAATACCATACTGGTGACCCCACAATAGGGATAAAACTTTTTCGCAGAAGGGAGTTTAACAAGACTCGTGGTCACTCATTAAAATTAGAAGAAAAGAGGCTTAACCTTAAACTACATAGAGGGTTCTTTACTGTAAGAGCGGCAAGAATGTGGAATTCCCTTCCACAGGCGGTGGTCTCAGCGAGGGGCATTGATAGTTTCAAGAAACTATTAGATAAGCACCTGAACGACCGCAACATACAGGGATATACAATGTAATACTGACATATAATCACACACATAGGTTGGACTTGATGGACTTGTTTCTTTTTTCAACCTCATCTACTATGTAACTATGTGTGTGTAAACATACAGTTTCCGGATCTCTGAGGGGAGAGAGGGAAGAAAAGACAGATTGTTCATACAGAGTATGAACAGCGATCTGTCATCTCCCCTACACAGTCCCCTCCCCCCTTCAGTTAGAACACACACTAGGGAACACAATTAACCCCTTGATCGCCCCCTAGTGTTAACCCCTTCCCTGCCAGTGACATTTTTACAGTAAATCAATGCATTTTTATAGCACCGATCGCTGTATAAATGACAATCATCCCAAAAATGTGTCAGAATTGTCCCCATAAAAAAAAAAAAAAAAAAAATTTAATAATAAAAATGCCGTAAAACCATCCCCTATTTTGTAGACGCTATAACTTTTGCACAAACCAATCAATATACGCTGATTGCAATTTTTTTTTACCAAAAATATGTAGAATACATATCGGCCTAAACTGAGGAAAAAAAAAATTTTTTTTTATATATTTTTGGGGGATATTTATTATAGCAAAAAGTAAAAAATATTGCGTTTTTTTTCCAAAATTGACGCGCTTTTTTATTTATAGCGCAAAAAACAAAAACTGCAAAAGGTAATCAAATACCACCAAAAGAAAGCTCTATTTGTGGGAAAAAAAGGACAACAGTTTTGTTTGGGTGCAATGCCGCACAATCGCGCAATTGTCCGTTAAAGCGAGGTAAAGCCGAATCACAAAAAGTGCTCTGGTCAGGAAGGGGGTAAAATCTTCCGGGGCTGAAGTGGTTAAAGTGGTTATAAACCCACAAAAAAAAAAAAAAACACCTGCAAGACAAAGGCATAATGCATAGCATACTAGCTCATTATGAAATACTCACCTTAGATCGAAGCCCCCGACACACTGCTCTGCCCGGAGACATGTCTCCCGGAGTTACTTCTGGGTATCGCGGGCTCCAACGCTGTGATTGGCCGGAGCCGCGATGACGTCACTCCCGCACATGCGCGCGGGAGCCGCCGGTAACGGCACATCAGCCGAAACAAGGGCACGAACTAGCCATTGCTTCAGTGCGCATGTGCCGATGATGTCAGTGGATATCTCATGCAGGTTTAGGAGATATTCACGGTAGCTACAGGTGAGCCTTATTATAGGCTTACCTGTAGTGGTCTGTAAGGCTTTACAACCACTTTAATAGACTGTAGTAGCATTAGCTACATACAGCTAGCTGTTCTGGCAGCACTACAAGAGACTTGCCGTCTGCTGCTAGATATAAGAGAAACCATCTTAGCCCATCCCAGGGCAAGCGTAACAATGCAGGAGCACATAAAAGGTTTTAATTTACAGTGCATCCGGAAAGAATTCACAGTGCTTCACTTTTTCCACATTTTGTTGTTACAGCCTTATTTGAAAATGGATTAAATTAATTATTTTCCTTAAAATTCTACAAACAATACCCCATAATGACAATGTGAAAGAAGTTTGAAATCTGTGCAAATTTATATTAATATTATATTTATTATAATAAAAATATACATACATACATACACACACATACACACATACATACATACACACACACATACATACATACATACATACATACATACATACATACATACATACATACATACATACATACATACATATATATATATATATATATATATATATATATATATATATATATATATATATATTACACACACACACATATACACACACACACACACACACACACACATACACACACACATCCACAGCCTTTGCGCAATACTTTGATGAAGCACCTTTGGCACAAATTACAGCCTCAAGTTTTTTTTTTTGAGTATGATGCTGCAAGTTTGGAACACCTATTTTTGGGCAAGTTTCTTCCATTCTTTTTTGAAGGACCTCTCAAGCTCCATCAGGTTGGATGGGGAGTGTCAGTGCACAGCCAATTTTCAGATCTCTCCAGAGATGTTCAATCGGATTCAAGTCTGGACCACTCAAGGACATTCACAGAGTTGTCTCGTAGCCACTCCTTTGTTATCTTTGCTGTGTGTTTGGGGTCGTTGTCCTGTTGGAAGATGAACCTTCGCCCAAGTCTGAAGGTCCAGAGCGCTTTGGAGCAGGTTTTCATCAAGGTTGTCTCTGTACATTGCTGCATTCAACTTTCCCTGGATTCTGACTAGTCTCCCAGTTCCTGCCCCTGAAAACCATCCCTACCACATGATGCTGCCAGGTGATGAGCAGTGCCTGGTTTCTTCCAGACAGGACGCCTGCCATTCCGGCCAAAGAGTTCAATCTTTGTTTTATCAGACCAGAGAATTTTGTTTCTCATGGTCCGAGAGTCCTTCAGGTGCCTTTTGGCAAACTCCAGGTGGGCTGTCATGTGCCTTTTACTGAGGAGTGGCTTCTGGTGGAATGCTGCAGAGATGGTTGTTCTTCTGGAAGGTTCTCCTCTCTAGACAGAGAAATGCTGGAGCTCTGTCAGAGTGACCACTGGGTTCTTGGTCACCTTCCAGACTAAGGCCCTTCTCCCCCGGCACTTAGTTTGGCTGGACGGCCCGCTTTAGAAGAGACCTGGTGGTTCCAAACGTCTTCGATTTATGAATGATGGGGGCCACTGTGCTCACTGGGACCTTCAATGCTGCAGAAATTTTTCTGTACCCTTCCCCAGATCTGTGCCTCAATACAATCCTGTTTCAGAGGTCTACAGACAATTCCTTGGACTTCATGGCTTGGTTTGTGCTCTGACATGCACTGTTAACTGTGGAACCTTATATCGACATGTGTGTGCCTTTCCAAATCATGTACAACTGAATTTACCACAGGTGGACTCCAATCAAGTTGTAGAAGGATGATCAGTGGAAACAGGATGCACCTGAGCTCAATTTCAAGTGTGGATACTTATAAAAAATGAAAAAATCACATGTATATATTTAAGAAATTTGCAAAGATTTTAATCAAACTTCCTTTACATTGTCATTATGTGGTATGGTTTGTAGAATTTTGAGGAAAATAATGAATTTAATCCATTTTGGAATAAGGCTGTAACATAACAAAACATGAAAAAAGTCAAGCGCTGTAAATACTTTTCACTCAAACAGGCCTGAAAATGCACAACAAAAAAGATGCATGCATACAACATTTTACAGAAACACTCTACACTCTACACTTTGATACAATGTAAAGTAGTGAATGCACAGCTTGTATAACAGTGTAAATTTGCTGTCCCCTCAAAATAACTCACACACAGCCATTAATGTCTAAATCGCTGGCAACAAAAGTGAGTACATCCCTAAGGGAAAATGTCCAAATTGGGCCCAAAGTGTCAATATTTGGTGTGGCCACCATTATTTTCCAGCACTGCCTTAACCCTCTCGGGCATGGAGTTCACCAGAGCTTCACAGGTTTTCCACTGGAGTCCTCTTCCACTCCTCCATGACAACATCATGAAGTTGGTGGATGTTAGAGACATTGCGCTCTTCTACCTTCCATTTGAGGATGCCCCACAGATGCTCAATAGGGTTTAGGTCTGGAGACATGCTTACCCTCAGCTTCTTTAGCAAGGCAGTAGTCGTCTTGGAGGTGTGTTTGGGGTCGTTATGTTGGAAAATTGCCCTGCGGCCCAGTTTCCGAAGGGAGGGGATCATGCTCTGCTTCAGTATGTCACAGTACATAAGAAATAAAAAAGAATTGCGCTAGGTGCATGTTAAATATGAAAATTGAAAAATTATTTAAAAAAGGGAACCGTGAAAGATATCCTGCAGCTGAACACTATAACCCCAATATAGGGCACAAAATGATATAAATAAAGCCTGTGACCGCCCTTACTCAGGGGGGTCTAAACAGGCTTAGTAGAGCAACAGGAATGCTGCTAGGATCTCCCAGACCTTCTACACAGGTGGCCAGTCAGCTTCAATGAAGGTCTTCCTCACTGGCGCATTTTCAAGAGACAAGCGCCATGCGACAATGGACGATTTTTCTTTTTTGTCAGGTGGCACTGGTTGCCACTGATTGGCACTGGCAGGTGGCACCGATTAGCACTGGCAGGTGGCATTGGTTGGCACTGGTTGGAACTGGCAAGTTTCACACTGAGCCATTTTGTCAGTTTCAGTTAAGCTATATGTAACCAGCTGTCAGAATTCAGCGTGATGTCGGGGGTGGGTGGGTCCCTGCAGCTATCAAAACACCAGTCAATGATTGAGCTGCTTAAGAAAGTGGGCAGGGCTACATACACGTAGCAGCCCGTCCAGATCCCATCGGCCCACCCCCGATATCACGCTGAATTCTGACAGCTCCTCTCTCTGCATTCAGTTGCAAATCAGTTTCACACACTGAGCACAGAGCCGCTCAGTGTGTGAAACTGTCAGTGGAGTGTGGGGAGGGGAGGTAATCTGCCGATTGATGCCGATTTCTTAAAAAAGGCCAAATATCGGCCGATATATCGGTCGACTTCTAGTCCCACCACCATGCTTGACATTTGCCTTTGTACTCCTCACCTGGTTGCCGCCACACACGCTTGACACCATCTGAACCAGATAAGTTTATCTTGGTCTCATCAGACCACAGGACATGGTTCCAGTAATCCATGTTCTTAGTCTACTTGTCTTCAGCAAACTGTTTGCGGGCTTTCTTGTGCAGCATCTTTAGAAGAGGCTTCCTTCTGGGATCACAGCCACGCAGACCAATTTGATGCAGTGTGCGGCGTATGGTCTGACCACTGACAGGCTGACCTCACACCCCTTCAACCTCTGCAGCATTGCTGGCAGCACTCATGGGTCTATTTCCCACAGACAACCTCTGGTTATGACGCTGAGCTCATGCACTCAACTTCTTTGTTTGATCATGGCGAGGCCTGTTCTGTGTGGAACTTGTCCTGTTAAACCGTTGTATGGTCTTGGCCACAGTGCTGCAGCTCAGTTTCAGGTTCTTGCCAATCTTCTTATAGCCTATGCCATCTTTATGTAGAGCAACAATTCTTTTTTTCAGATCCTTAGAATGTTCTTTGGCATGAGGTGCCATGTTGAACTTCCAGTGACCAGTATGAGAGAGTGAGAGCGATAACACCAAAATTTAAACACACCTGCTCCCCATTCACACCTGAGACCTTGTAACACTAACGAGTCACATGACATGGGAGAGGAAATAGCTAATTTGGCAATTTTCACTTAGGGGTGTACTCACTTTTGTTGCCAGCGGTTTAGACATTAATGGCTGTGTGTTGAGTTACTTTGAGGGAACAGAAAATGTGCACTGTTATACAAGTTGTACACTCACTACTTTACATTGTAGCAAACTGCAATTTCTTCAGTGTTGTCACATGAAAAGATATAATAAAATATTTACAAAAATGTGAGCGTGTACTCACTTTTGTGAGATACTGTATAATGAACACACACACACAGTATACTATCCATCTCTAATTTTTATATATATAAAAAAAAAAATCCTTCTGAGATGTGTGCAAGCCTGGTAACCAACTATAAGAAACATCTTACCTCTGTGCTTGCCAACAAGGGTTTCTCGACCAAGTACTAAGTCATGTTTTGCTTGGGGGTCAAACACGTATTTTACTCACCGAACTGCAGCTCAATTTATAACATTTGTATCGTATGTTTATATTATTATTTATCGGCGTATAACACGCACTTTTTTTCCCCAATTAAAATAGGGGTAAAATCGTGTGTGCATGTTATACGTCGATATAGGCCACAACCAAGGGGAAGGAGGGGACGAGCGCTGCTGAAAAAGAGTCGGATCTCCTGTGTACTCAGCTCGCAGTCACGCTTAGTCCCGCCCCCTGGACGGCTCCTAGTATTGACGTCCCCCGGCACTGGACCGGCGTTATGTCCATATTAGGATCCAGGCCAAGGGGCGGGACGCTGAGCCGAGTACACAGGAGATCCGGCTCTATTTCGGCAGCGCTCGTCCCCTCTTCCCCTTGGTGGCAGCCTATATTTCGGCAAGGCTGCAGATGGGCACAGATCAGGCTGCATTGATGCTCACTGACCATTATTTTGCTTCAAAGTGGATTATTTAAAAAAAAAAAAGTCCCCCCCCGAAACTTCCCTCTTAAATTGGGGTGCGTGTTATACGCCTATAAATACGGTAGGTGTGTATATTATATACACACACACACACACACACACACATAAATATATACACACACACACACATATACATACACACGTCTCACAAGTTTTACATACCCCGGCAGAATTTATGATTTCTTGGCCATTTTTCAGAGAATATGAATGATAACAAAAACATTTCTTCCACTCATGGTTAGTGTTTGGCTAAAGCCTTTTTTTTAAACAAGCAACTGTGTTTACTCTTTTTAAATCATAATGACAACAGAAACTACCCAAATGACCCTGATCAAAAAAGTTTACACACCCCAATTCTTAATACCGTGTATCGATTTTGGCCTGATAACATGCACACAAATTGACACAAAGGGGTTTCAATGGCTATTAAAAAGGTAACCATCCTCACCTGTGATCTGTTTGCTTGTAGTGTGTGTGTGTGTGTGTGTGTGTGTGTGTGTGTGTGTGTGTGTGTGTGTGTGTGTGTGTGTGTGTGTGTGTGTGTGTGTGTGTGTGTGTGTGTGTGTGTGTGTGTGTGTGTGTGTGTGTATGAGGTCAATGAGTTTCTGGATTCCTGACAGTGCTGCACCAACGTTTCTGGAATCTGAGTCAAGGGGAAAGCAAAAGAATTGTCAAAGGATCTGCGGGAAAAGGTAGTTGAACTGTATAAAACAGGAAAGGGATATAAAAAGATATCCAATGAACTGAGAATGTCAATCAGCAGTGTTCAAACTCTAATCAAGAAGTGGAAAATTAGGGGTTCTGTTGAAACCAAACCGCGTCAGCTAGACCAACTAAAATTTTTAGCCACAACTGCCAGGAAAATTGTTCGGGATGCAAAGAAAAATCCACAAATAACTTCAGGTGAAATACAGGAATCTGAAAACATGTGGTGTGGCTGTTTCAAGAGGCACAATAATGAGGCACTTTAAGAAAGATGGGCTGCATGGTCGAGTCGCCAGAAGAAAGCCATTACTACGCAAATGTCACAAAGTATCCCGCTTACAGCACAGAAACAAACCTCAAACCTTCTGGCACAAAGTCATTTGGAGTGATGAGACCAAAATTGAGCTTTTTGGCCACAACCATAAACGCTACATTTGGAGAGGAGTCAACAAGGCCTATGATGAAAAGGTACACCATTCCTACTGTGTAACACGGAGGTGGATCGCTGATGTTTTGGGGATGTGTGAGTTACAGAGGCACAGGAAATTTGGTCAAAATTTATGGCAAGATGAATGCAGTATGTTATCAAAAAATATTGGAGGAACATTTGTATTAATCAGCCAGGAACCTGCGCATGGGACGTACTTGGACATTCCAACATGACAATGATCCAAAACACCAAGGCGAAGTCAACCTGTCATTGGCTACAACAGAATAAAGTGAGTGGCCATCTCAAGTCTCCTGACCACAATATCATTGAGCCACTCTGGGGAGCTCTCAAACGTGCAGTTTATGCAAGACAGCCCAAGAATTTTCAGGAACTGGAGGCTTTTTGTCAAGAGGAATGGGCAGCTTTACCATCTAAGATAAAGAGCCTCATCCACAAATACCACAAAAGACTTCAAGCTGTCATTGATGTTAAAGGAGGCAATACACGGTATTAAGAACTGGGGTATGTAAACTTTTGATCAGGGTCATTTGGGTAGTTTCTGTTGTCATTATGATTTAAAAAGAGTAAACACAGTTGATTGATAATAAATGGCTTCAGCCAAACACTAACCATAAGTGAAAGAAAAGTTTTTGTGTTATTCATAATCCTTGAAAAATGGCCAAGAAATCAAATTCTGCCAGGGTATGTAAACTTATGAGCACAGAGATAGAGACAGAATATCAACCAAAAATCTAGGAAAAAAAAAAAACAAAAACAAACATACGATACAAATGTTGTAAATTCAGCTGCAGTTCAGTGAGTAAAATAAGTATTTGGCCCCCAAGCAAAACATGACTTAGTACTTGGTCGAGGAACCCTTGTTGGCAAACACAGAGGTAAGATGTTTCTTATAGTTGGTTACCAGGTTTGCACACATCTCAGAGGGATTTTGGTCCACTCTTCTTTACAGATCTTCTCTTAGTTCTTAAGGTTTCTTGGCTGTCACTTGGCAACTCAAAGTTTCAGCTTCCTCCATAAATTTTCTATAGGATTAAGGTCTGGAGACAGTCTAGGCCACTCCATGACCTTAATGTGCTTCTTCTTGAGCCACTCCTTTGTTGCCTTGGTGGTAGGTTTTGGGTCATTGTCATGCTGGAAGACACATCAACAACCCATCGTCAGTGTTCTGGCTGAGGGAAGAAGGTTCTCATCCAAGATTTTACAATACATGGCTCCATCCATTAGCCCCTCAATGCAGCAAAGTAGGCCTGTACCTTTAGCAGAGAAACAGCCACAAAGCATAATGTTTCCACCTCCACGCTTGACTGTAGAGACGGTGTTCTTAGGGTCATAGTCAGCATTTTTCTTCCTCCAACCACAGCGAGTCAAGTTAACGCCAATTTTGGTCTCATCTGACCACAGCGCTTTCTCCCAATCCTTCTCTGAATCATTTAGATGTTCATTGGCAAACTTCAGATGGGCATGTACATGTGCCTTCTTGAGGAGGGGGACTTGCGGGCGCTGCATGATTTCAAACCATGGCGGCGTATTGTGTTACCATAGGTTTGTTTGGTGACTGTGGTTCCAACTCGATGATGTGGGAGCCTCCACTCAAAGAGGGGCTTAAACCAGAGTGCTTGTGTCTCATTACCTCCAGGAAGAGAAGAGCCCCAGGTGCTGGCTGAATGCTGATGCAAGCAAAAGAGAACAAGACGACCTGGACGGCCACACACCGGAATGGATAAATCTGTCTTTTTATTCAAAATACAGGATCATGGGGTACACAGAACACGACTGTGGGGCGCGTTTCACACTTACACCAAGTGCTTACTCATAGCTGTAAGTAAGCACTTGGTGTAAGTGTGAAACGCGTCAGCTATTTTTGTACCACCCCACAGTCGTGGTCTGTGTAGCCCATGATCCTGTATTTTGAATAAAAAGACAGATTTATCCATTCCGGTGTGCGGCTGTCCAGGTCTTCTTGTTCTCTTCTACCTGTGGTTCCATCTCCCTTGAGATCATTCACAAGCTCCTCCCGTGTAGGTCTGGGCTGATCACTCACCTTTTCTCATGAGCAACCTTACCCCATGAGGAGAAATCTTGCATTGAGCTCTAGACCGAGGGCGATTGATGGTTATTCTGTATTTCTTCCATTTGCAAATAACTGCTCCAACAGTTGTCTCCTTCTCACCAAACTTCTTGCTGATGGTCTTGCAGCCCATTCCAGCCTTGTGAAGGATCTACAACCTTGTCCCTTACAGCTCTTTGGTCTTGCCCATGATGGTGAGGTTTGAATGGAAGAAAGAGATTCTGTGGACAGGTTTCTTTTATACACATAACGAGTTGTCGTTAGTAGCACCTTAAATTGACAGGACTACTCTGTGTACCACATGAGCACATACTGTAGCCAGTCTGTGGGAGCCAGAATTATTGTTGGTTGGTAGGGAATCAAATACTTATTTTACTCACTAAACTGCAACTCAATTTAGAACATTTGTATAATGTGTTTTTGGTTGATATTCTGTCTCTATCATTTAAAATGCACCCATTTTTTTATATTCTTTATTTACTTATTTTGCATTGCCAAGAATAGTATACAGCTCTTGCCAGTTTTTAAAACAAACAAAAACACATATTATTTACATCCCCCCCCCCCCCCCAACCCCTACCACCACAACCAGGGAAAAAAGAAAGAGAAAAAAAAAATAAGATAAAAAAAAAAAAATAAACCATTTACCCCTTCCCTCTCCCCCCTCTCTCTCTCTCCAGTCCTATAGCTCCATCAACAACAAATACCTCTCCGATACCCTAAAGTCTACCCATTTCCACCATTTCCTTTGATATTTCACCCCTAAGTCTCCCATCTGGTATATTGACTCTTCCATGGCTCTTGCCCACTCCAGTCTTGCTATCCAATCCTTTAACCTTGGGGCTTCCTGGGATTTCCAATAGCAAGGAATCAAAGCTTTAGCAGCGTTCAGAAGATGTGGGACTAATGAATTTAAAATGCACCCATGATAAAAATTATAGACCCTTCATTTCGTTGTAAGTGGGCAAACTTACAAAATCTGCAGGGGATCAAATAATTATTTTTCCCCACTGTATAAAACACACACACACACACACACACACACACACACACACACACACACAAATAGCCTTTTTAGAAATTGGCATTACTTACTTTCACTCTCCCTGCCAGGAACTGCACTGTAGGGCGAGGCAGGGAGCACAGCACACACTGTGCAAAGCACATCTCCCTTGCTTTTATTTTAGAAGGTGTAAACACAGTCTGACCGAGCTTCCGAAGTGTTGATTGATGGTTCAGCTGAGGATCAGAGAGCTCGATCACATGCGACAGTCTTTCTCTGCCAAGATGCCGCGGCACCCCTGGCGACCTCAGGCGGGACCCTGGTTGAGAAAGGCTGATCTAGGTAAAGGTTCACTTCAAGAGCTAAGTGCATTTTTGGTAGATCAACTTTAACCAATTGAGAGCTGATCCAATACCCCTTCATTGCCCAGCCAGTTTTCAGTGATAGTGATAGTTTGACTGACAATTACTGACCGAGGTCTCTTTTGGTGGCATTTAACCACTACAATGCCAGGCACTTGTATCTCCTTCCTGCCCAGGTCAGTTTTCATCGCTGTTACACTTTGACAATTGCGTGGTCATGCAACACTGTACGCAAACTCCTTTTTGTCATACTGTTTACACAACTAGAGCTTTCTTTTGGTGGTAATTAAATACCAATGGCGTTTAGGATGTCGAACGATATGGGTTTTTCTCTGGCCGATGCCGATATTTAGAAATCGCGGTGGCCGATGGCCGATGGCCGATATATGATGCCGATTTTTTGGGGCCAATATGTTAGGCAGATTTTTTTTTCCCTTCATCTCATAAAATCTAACAGTTAGACCCCTTTCACACTGGGGTGTTTTTCAGGTGCTTTTGGGCTAAAAATAGCACTTGTAAAGTGCCTGCAAACGGCTCCCCTACAGTCTCAGTGTGAAAGCCCGAGTGCTTTCACACTGAGGCGATGCGCTGGCAGGATGTTAAAAAAAAGTCCTGCAAGTAGCATCTTTGGAGCGGTGCATACCGCTGCTCCACCACTCCTGCCCATTGAAAGCGTTTCGGCAGCGGTGCATTTAACCCCTTCCTCGGCCGCTAGCTGGGTTATAAGCGCCTCGCTAGCAGCCGAATGGCGCCGCTAAAATGACTATAAAGCGCCGCTAAAACTAGCAGTGTTTTACCGTCAATGCCTGCCCGCTCCAGTGTGAAAGCAACCTTAAGTAATAAGTGATACAGAAATTTTTTTACATTTAAACTTTTATTAAACAAAACAAACCTCCAATCAGTTCACTTGTATGTATAATTTAGATTAAAAAAAACTATATATATATATATATATATATATATATATATATATATATATATATATATATATATATATATATATATATATATATATATATATATATATATATATATATATATATATATCTCTCTTAAATATTAAATACACAAAAACAGGTAATCAAAACTTTTGGATGAAAAAAAATGGGCTAACCTTACTGCTTAGTTTTTTTTTTAATTCATTAGTGATTTTTTTTTTTTAAAAGTTGCATTTAAAAGACCACTGCGCAAATACCGTGTGACATAAAATATTGCAACAACCGCGATTTTATTCCCTAGGGTCTCTGCTAAAAAATATATATATATATATATATATATATATATATATATATATATATGTTTGGAGGTTTGCAGTGATTTTCTAGCAGCAGAAAATACAGGATTTTTACTTGTAAGCAACAAGTGTCAGAAAAGATTTAGTCTTTAAATGGTTAAACAGAGCTTCTACACACTGAGTTCAGCTCATTGATAAGTGTAAACATTGTATCTCTTCAGGTTCTTTTTATCAAACTTGGCAGGCTGCCCAGAGAGGAGAGAAGTCACTTCACAGAAGACTTCAGGCAATTTGCATTGACTTCTATTACAGAAGTCATTTGCAAGTCGCGCTGAAGTTATAATCGGCCTTTTTTAATCAGCACAATCGGCCGATGCCGATTAAATAAAAAATGCCAAATTTCGGCCGATATATCGGTCGACCTCTAATGTTGTTTATTTTTTGCTGACCATAGTAACATTGTACTATTCTGGGGAAGTGACCTGGATTTTTTTTTCCACATTATGATTGTTTATAGCAGTGAATTTCATTGCTATAAGCAAGTATTTTACTGAATGAAACGGATTCATTCAGTTTGTTTTTAATTATTTGGCCAGAGCTAATCACATGGTACAGATGTGCTGTGATTGGCCTTGTCTGTATCATGTGAGCACTGTGACCAATCACAGCTAGCAACACAATTGTACAGAATGGATGACATGAAGGGAAGCCATCCATTGTTTACAATTGCCATGTGATCTGCTGTGATTAGTCACAGCGATCACATGGTACAGACAGCGAGCCGGTACACTGATCAGTCATCAGCCGTGTACAATGGATACAGCCTGTGACAGATCACGCTGCAGCGTTGCCACAGGCGAGGTGCGATCCAAGAGAACCTCATATGACGTACTCCCCGATCAAAGAAAGGCCCTTCCAGCCGTCATTTTACTATAGGCTGAGTGGGAACCGGTTAATCACTTCAGCCCTGAAAGATGTGGCTGTTCAATGACCAGGCAATTTTTTGAGATACGGCACTGCATCGCTTTAACTGACAATTACAGGGTCGCGTGACGTTGTACACAAGCAAAATTTACATCCTTTTTTTTCCCACAAATTGTGCTTTCTTTTGGTGGTATTTGATCATCTCTGCGGTTTTTATTTTTTGCGCTATAAACAAAAAAAGACCGACAATTTTGGGAAAAAAAAAAAAAAAAAAAACACAACATTTTGTACTTTTTGCTATAATAAATATCTCCAATTTTTTTTTTAAAAAAAAGCTATTTTTTTCCTCAGTTTAGGCCAATATGTATTCTTCTACATATTTTTGGTAATAAAAATCGCAATAAGCGTATATTGGTTATTGATTGGTTTGCGCAAACATTTTTTTAATAATAATGGCGATGATCAGCGATTTTTATCGGGACTGCAACATTATGGCGGACAGATCAAACACATTTGACACATTTTTGGGATCATTGGCATTTATACAGCGATCAGTGCTATACAGTAAATATGCATTGATTACTGTGTAAATGTCACTGGCAGGGAAGGGGTTAACACTAGGGGACAATCAAGGGGTTAAGTGTGTTACCTAGGGAGTGATTCTAACAGTGGGAGGATGGGATTGCCTGGGTGAGGAGACCGATCATTGTTCATACTTAGTATGAACAACAGATCGCTCTCCTCACCCCTGACAGCACGAAGATCTGTCTGTTTACATTGAGAGATCTTTGTTCGGTCTATGTGTGGAGCAATCACACGCATCGGCTGCGGCGGCACACGCGCCCCCTAGTGGTCCAAGGGCAAACCAACGTACAGCTACGTCAGTTCACTCAGGGGAGCCAACCTGCCACAGTATAACTGCGGCAGCTGGTCGGGAAGGGGTTAAATATCCACTGCAATTTTTTTTTTTACAATAAAATCGAAAAAAAAAACCAAACATTTTATGACTTCTTTACTCCGGAAAGTAGACACTCCATGATGACCTCTAGTTTATGCTAGTGTAGCTCTGTTAAGAGCAAATTGCTTCGGGTCGCTCTTCAGAGAACATTCAACAGGCGGTGAGAGCAGTCAATAGTCTATTAATATTTAGGTCATACACAGAGGCAGAAGGAAGTTAAGGTGGTAATGTATAGGTTACAGTGAGAGTATTGGGATGAGGGAGTTAAAGAGGGCCTTCACCCTAAAGGTCATATCATGTTACCCTGCATACACACCCCCATACCTCTTACATTTTTAATTTAAAGTGGTAGTAAACTCTGTACTACCACTTGTACCTACAGGTAAGCCTAGAATAAGGGTTATCTGTAGGTACTGTGAATATCTCCTAAACTTGCACAGTTTAGGAGATATTCAGAGTGCATGCAGCCGATGACATCATCGGCGCATGCACTCTGAAGGTCCGGCTTACAGTGCCAGACCTTCAGAGCTCGTGCCGGAAACTGCGGCTCCCATGCGCCTGCATAACATCATCGCGTCTCCAGACAATCACAGAGCTGGAGCTTGCAAATCTGGAAAACAGACAGGGTGAACATGTAAGCCCTCTCAGTGGTGACTTTACAGCACTGGAGGGCTTCATTCCAAGGTAAGTATTTCAAAATGTGCTAATACTAGCACATTATGCCATTGCCTTGAAGGTGTTTTTTTTTTTTTTGAACATCGGCGGTTTACAACTGCTTTAACTAATGTAACTTGTCAAACCTAGGTGAGAATTATGTTTTTCCCCGTGTGTGTGCAAATGTACTGAAGGGCTTTGGGTCCCCAGTAAGCCCTCTGGCATAGCTTCGCAAATGCTGGGTTTCCTGACCACATGTGCACTTGCACAATGACAGCTATTAGAGAAGCTCCAAAACTTCTGCTATCTTTGCATATGTGCAGGAAAGCATTTGTGGGCAGCACAGTGGCTATGTGGTTAGCACCTCCGCCTAGCAGCACTAGGGTTGTCAGTTTGAATCCCAAACACGGCACTACCTACATGGAGTTTGCATGCTCTCCCTGTGCCTGCGTGGGTTTCCTCTGGGTACTCCGGTTTCCTCCCACACTCCTAGGTTAATTCGATCCTTTCTAAATTGGCCCTAGTATTTTCAAGTATGAATGTGAGTTAGGGACCTCAGATTGTAAGCTCCTTGAGACAGGGACTGATGTGAATATACAATATATATGTACAGCACTATGGAAGTAGCAGAAATAAAGAATAAATACATTTTGTGTGGCTAGATGTGCTGAAGGGCTCTGCCAGGACCCGAAGGCCAAGCAGAGACTTTCTGCACATTAGCCATAATGATGGCACTGGAGGGGAAGGAACTACTTTAGATAAGGACTAAACGTCCATTTTAATGTGCAGGGGAAGGAGTTAATATTCAGAACACATAGAGATGAGCTGTACAGGAGAAGAGGGGGGTGAGTTAAAAAAAAAAAAAACACACAACACAATAATTAATTACAATGCCTCACTGTGGATTATTTGCTGCTGCTGATTACTTTATTCACAAATCTTTATTGATAAATACTCACTTTCTCTCCTTCCTTGGTTGTAAGGGGGGGGGGGATTTCAGATGTAAACAATATGGAGTTTACATTTGTGATTGATTATCAAAGCTATCACATTGTACAGAGCTGCTTGAATTGGCTCTGTACATTGTATCTGATGACAGCTCAAACTACATCCATTAAAGTGGAAGTTAACTTCCATGCATGACTTTTACTTATAGGTAAGCCTATAATAACAAAGGAGAGAGGTGCCTCTAATTGTAGAAGTAACATGATTTAATGGGATTATACAAATGGAAACTCACATGTGTGGAAAGATAAAAAGGCACATCTGTAAGTAAAGGATCCCGGGGGATGTCACCGGCAGAAAGTCAAGGTTCCTCTGCTCCTGTCTCAGCAGAGCACTGGAATCCCCGCTGTGATGGAAGAACAGCCGTACGGTGGAGGAAACCAGAATGCGGCTTGGTGCACAGATGGCTGGGCGGCGTAAAGAGATGACATCACCGGAGTGCGACGCGTTTCCGAACATGCGCGATGCGTATGCTGCGGCAGTCGCGTGCCTTTCTCAAGCGCATGCTCAGAAACGCGTTGCACTCCGGTGACGCGCTCTCTTCACACCACCCAGCCATCTGCGCACCAAGCCTCGTTCTGGTTTCCTCCACCGCGCGGTCGTTCTTCTATCATAGTGATGACCAGTGGGGATTCCAGTGCTCTGCAGAAACAGGACTGGAGGAACCTTGACTTTCTACTGATGACATCCCTTGGGATCCTTTATTACAGATGTACCTTTTTATATTTCCACACATGTGAGTTGCGATTTGTATGAATCCATTAAATCGTTTGAATTCATGAAATCGTCCTAGGAGATATTTACTGTACATGCAGCCAGTGACATCACTGGCGCATGCGCTCTGAAGGAACGGCCAAAAACCCGGAAGCAAGCCGGGTGAAAATGAAAGCAGCCTCCAGCGTGGGAGGGCTTTGTTTTATAGTAAGTTTAACATAATATGCTAGTATGTGATGCATACTAGAACATTATGGCTTTACCTTGCAGGGAAAAAAAAAAAAAAAAACATGCAGCGGTTAACAACCGATGGGCCCCTGACATAGGTGCCAAAACTCTTTGAAACTGTCGCAAGACTTTCATGAAGGTTATTTAGAAGAAACTGTACTGCCAAAAAGTGTCATAAATGCTTTACTGGAAACCTCCCCTTGTTGAGTTGTGTCCCACTGCAGAAATGGATTTTACAAAAAGTATGAAAAAAATCCTTTATTATAGCCCCGAGACTGTACATTCAACTCCATTAGTCTCATACATTGAGCCTGTACAAGCCAAACTGGTGGGACTCCAATGACCTATATAATAGATAGGCAGACCTCCCCCCCCCCCCCCCCCCCTTGGTAAGCCCATGTGAGCAGCCCCATAAGCCATAAGGCAGCCGTAGGCTCTATAGTGTAGTGTGGATGGTGGCAGAGGGCAGATGGTACTGTGAACTCCGACATGAATACTAATTGGCACTAAAAGTCGACAATCACCCATGATGGTGTTTACGTGCTGGGGAGCCCTTACTCCCGCTGATGTCACCGTGAAAGTTTTCTGATGTCCTATTGAGATGAATAAGCTGGGGGTCACTCACCTCTTGAAGTCCCTCATGAGCCTTCTCCTGGCCGGAGTGGACATGGCCCTGGTTCAAGGAGGACGGAGAAAGGGACAAGGGCGACGGGCTAAGGCAGTTGTCGGGAGCCAAGGCCCGGCTGCGGCTTCTCGCTCTGCAGCCTTGGCACAAACAAGCTGCGATGACGTTTCACAGCGCCCCAAAAAGGGCAGAACAGAACGTTCCACCGGATCCAACCATTCGTCCCCAAACAGAGGGGTGAACGCATCCGCACACTCGCATCAGAAGTCACTCAGATCATTCCCGTAGCGACAGTACAACGTTTTTGGAGCAAACTATGTATTTTAGCAACATATATTGCTATTGAAACCACGAAAAGAATCGCACCCAAATTACGACCACTACTGTCTTAGGAATGGAATATTCCAAAGAGTGACAACCAAAAAGTTCCTGGAGAAAGATTGCGTCAGATCATGTGATCTGTGATCTTCAGTCTGTATACAGAGCGTGTTTGGTGCGTGTGTCAGAGCATAATATAAGTGTAAACCTGGCAATGCTTGCATCATACAGACAATCTCTTTTATTCACAACGGCCTGTTATTAAAGGTCGGTGCAGCCAGTAAGGCCAGTAGTGCTCCAGAAAAGTATGGCATGTTGAAGAGGAACTACAGTCTGCTCACATAATTTGCAATAAAACATCTTTGCCATTCTAAAGCTACCCTCCAACCACTTTTCATTATATTCCATATATCAGGGGTAGGCAACCCCCAACATGGGTGCCACAAGTGTCACGCGAAGCCCCTTTTGCCGGTGTCTTGTCGAATACAGTCCCCTATCCAGAAGTGTCCGCCCTGTACTGCGCAGGCGCAGTACAGAGGACAAACGAGACGCCGAAAGTCTCCGAAGTTCAACAGCTGATCGTCAGCTGTACACGGCGCCTGCGCATTTATTCTTACCCTATGTCCAGGATCATTCCCTACTATCCAAGTGGACATAGAGTTAGAATAAATAGTTGCCGAGCGCAGCGAGGCCGTGCCCGAAGCGTGGCGAGCGAAGCGAGCCTGTGAGGGGCCCTCTTACACTGCCATCGCTAACAGGTGCACGAGCCCCGTGTACAGCTGATGGTCAGCTGATCAACTTCGGACATTTTCGGCATCTCCTGCTGCTCCGTACTGCGCAGGCGCTGCGCCTGCGCAGTACGGGGCGGACACTATCTGATAGGAGGACACTATATGTCAGAACACCGGCACTCGACTCCCTCCCCTTCAGCAGAGCAGCACAGGGAAGTGTCACTGAGACACTGATGCACTCCAATCACAGAATTTCCCACACCAGACCTGCACTGAGGGGGAGGCACTGTGCCCCTACACATTGTAAAAGATGGGAAACATTGTTTGTTTCTCTAACTTTACTGTAGCTGCGAACGTCAGCTCTTGTGGTGGGGAAGAGATTGGGTGCAGTTCTGCTAGGGGGGGCAGTAATTATGTATGTGTGTATGTGTAACTTACTACTGACCCCTCAGCTCTGCATCATCTACTCCCAACCTCTAAACTCTGCATCACTTACACCTGACCCCTGAACCTTGTGTCACTATTGAACCCCTGCACTCTGTGTCCTTTTAAGCCACAGCCAGTATTCTATTCAGCGCAATGAAAATCATGCCCAACTTTTGCTGCAGCGCTCCACGCCACACTTTTTCTCTGCTGCTGCACACAGGCCCACTGCTTTCAGAAAATGCCCCTGACCTGAGCTCATCATTGTGCATCCATTCCAGATGATTGTATGTGAGGTTACATACAAGCACGTGGGCTGGATGCGAGAGGCAGATCAGCGGGGATGAGTGTGCCAGGACAGGTATATGTGTCTCATCTCTGCTTCCTTGCACCACTCTGCATATCGCGCATATCATAGACGAGAAGAGTATACAGTGGTGGGGCAGATGAGCAGGGGGAATTCAGCGGTGGGACAGAAGACCAGGAGGGTACAGCAGTGGGGCAGATGTGCAGAAGGGTACAGTGGTGGAAGAGATGGGAAGGGGGTTCAGCGGTGGAACAGAAGAGCAGACGGGTACATGGGGGCAGATGATCATGGGGTTACAATGGTAGGACAGATGAGCAGGGGGGGTTCAGTGTTGAGCCAGATGAGAAGGGGATTACAGTGATGGGACAGATGAGCAGGGGGTTCAGTGTTGGGGCAGATGAGCAGGGGGTTCAGCGGTGGGACAGAAGAGCAGGGGGGTACAGCAGATGTGAAAGGAGGTGCATTGGTAGGACAGATGAGCAGGGGGATACAGTGGTGTGGCAGAAAAGCAGGGGGGTACAGAGGTGGGGCAGAAGAGCAGGGGGGTACAGTGGTGGGGCAGAAGAGCAGGGGGGTACAGTGGTGGGGCAGAGAAGAAAGGAGGTACATTGGTGTGACAGATGAGCAGGGGGAACAGAGGTGAGGCAGAAGAGTAGGGGTGTACAGAGGTGAGACAGATGTGCAGGAGGTACAGTGGTGGGGCAGATGAGAAAGGGGGTTACAGTGGTGGGGCAGATGAGCAGATGGGTTCAGTGTTAGGACAGATGAGAAGTGTCAGAAACCATGAATCAGACCAAGACAGAAGTACAATTAAATCACACTTGTTTAATAATAAAAGTAAATAGAACAAACATAGTCAAAACATAGCCAAAGTTCGGTAACCGAAACGGATAATCAGACAAGCCAGAAAGTCAGGAAGCCAGGAATCAGTGCAGTGGAACAGCAAGCAGGATCTGGAGCCAGAAGGAACGTCAGCCAGGAACGTCTTTAACAGGAACGCAGAAGAAAATCTCTGTGATGTTGACCAGGCGAAGGCAGAGATCATCTGGGCTGGATGGCTTAAGCAAGCAGGACTGATGAGCAGGAAATCATCAACAGGTGAGTCACTGTGAAGACATAGGAGCTGGCAATTAACCGACAGCTGAGCAGCCAGCTCAGAGAAGGAAGGGCTGAGCCCTGTCCTGACAGTACCCCCTCCTCAATGACCCCTCCCCCTTGGAGGACCACCAGGCTTGAGGGGAAAATGTCTATGGAAATCACGGAGGAGGACAGGGGCATGAACGTCTGAGGATGAGACCCAAAAGCGTTCCTCCGGACCGTACCTTTTCCAATGCACCAGGTACTGTATACGCCCACGGAACCTACAGGAGTCAACAATGGACTGTACCTAATACTCCTCATGGTTCTCAACCTGTGCAGGGTGAGGACGTGGCACTGAGGTAGTAAAGCGGTTGCAGACCAAAGGTTTTAATAAGGAGACATGGAATACATTTGAGATATGCATATTAGAAGGAAGGTCACTGGGTTAATCCTGCGGAGAATACGGAATGGCCCAATAAACAGAGGTGCCAACTTCAGAGAGGGAACACGGAGTCGGAGGTTGCAAGATGACAGCCAGACCCTGTCCCCAACCCGGTAGGAAGAAGAACGCAAGCGTCTGCAGTCAGCATGGAGTCTGTCCCTAACGAAGGAACGGAGATGTTCCTCTAATGCAGGAATGCGCTGCGGAACAAATAAGTCAGGCAACATGGAAGGTTGGAAACCATAGTTTGCCATAAACGGGGACAATCAGGAAGCAGAATTCAAGGCACTATTGTGAGCAAACTCTGCCCAAGGTAAGAGGTCTGACCAGTTGTTATGATGGTCATAAATATAGCAACATAGGAACAGCTCCAAGGACTGGTTAGCTCGTTCTGTGGCCCCATTAGACTGCGGGTGATACGCAGAGGAAAAGCAAGCTGAATTCTCAACTGTGCACAAAAGGCTCGCCAGAACCGGGACACAAACTGACTACCCCTGTCCAAGACGATCACCTTGGGTAGCCCACGTAAGCGAAAGATCTCACAAGCAAAAATGGAAGCCAGTTCCTTAGATGTGGGCAACTTCTTAAGTGGAATACAATGAGACATTTTCGAGAACCGGTCAACCACCATAAGGATAACTGTGTTGCCCTGGGAGTTGGGTAACTCCACAATGAAATCCATAGACAGATGGGTCCAAGGCCTCTCTCCACTGGGTTTTAGGAGACCTACTGGAAGGTGTCGTGGAGTCCTACTCTGAACACACACGGAATAAGCAGCTACGAAGGCGGCTACTTCAGCTCGTAGACTAGGCCACCAGAATTGTTGAGAAATGGCCCAAACGAGTTGATTTTTCACAGGGTGGCCAGCAGCCTTGGGAGAATGGTAAGTCTGGAGCACGGCAGTGCGGAGACTCTCAGGGACAAAGCAGCGGTCACAAGGTTTCTCAGGATAAGCATGGACCTGAGGGGCAAGAATTTTGTCACCCAAAGGGGAAGTAAGACTGGTGCGAACTGTAGCCAAAATACGATCAGGAGGAGTCACAGGAACCGGAACAGACTCCATCTTGGAAGTGGAGGAAAATTGTTGTGACAAAGCATCAGCCCTTACATTCTTAGTACCGGGTAAGAATGAGACAATGTAATTAAAGCTTGACAAGAAAAGAGCCCATCGCGCCCTTCTGGGAGAGAGGCATTTAGCCTCAGACAAGAATGTGAGATTCTTATGGTCAGTAAGAATGAGAACCGACACAGTTCAAGGAGATGCCTCCATTCCTTAAGGGCTAAAATGATCGCTAACAACTCTCTGTCCCCAATTTCGTAATTTCACTCCGCAGGTGACAATTACTTGGAAAAGTAGCCACACGGATGCATAGCGCTCTCAGGGGTAGGACATTGAGACAGAAGGGTGCCAACTCCAATCTTCAAAGCATCAACCTCAAGGATAAAGGGTAGTGTAGGATCAGGATGTGCCAACACAGGAGCAGAAACAAAGGCAGCCTTGAGACTCTCAAAGGCCTTAACGGAATCCAGAGAACAACTTTGTGGGTTACCGTCCTTTCTGGTCATATCAGTCAGGGGTTTGACCAGGGACAAGAAGTTACAAATAAACTTCCGATAATTGGCAAAGCCAAGAAAACATTGCAGAGGACGTATACCCACAAGTCGGGGCTACTGTAGGATTGCTGAAAGATTCTCTGGGTCCATTGAAAACCAGCAGTGGAAATTACATAACCCAGGAATTGAACCTGTTCACGATGGAACTCGCCCTTCTCCAACCTACAATAGAGGTGGTGGCTCTCTAGGGACTTGGAAAATATGAGGATATCGTCGAGATAAACCATCACACATAGCTGCAACAAACCTCAGAGTACAACGTTGATAAATTCCTCGAAATCTGCTGGAGTGTTGCAAAGGCCAAATGGCATTACGAGGTACACATAATGGCCTGTTCTAGTATTAAACACAGTTTTCCATTCCTCGACCTCCTTAATCCTCATGAGATTGTATGCCCCTCTCAAATCAAGTTTCGGGAAAACCGTTGCTCCCTTGAAGCGATCAAATAACTCCGTAATCAATAGAATTGGATAAGCATTCTTAATCGTGAGATGATTGAGACCCCTATAATCAATACAAGGTCTCAGTTCACCACTCTTCTTCTTCACAAAGAAGAGACCAGTACCGGCAGGAGACGAGAATTTGCGGATGAAACCTCGAGAAAGAGCGTCTGCAACATACTCCTCCATGGCCCTATCCTCCGAGACAGATAAAGGGTAAACCCAGCCACGAGGGGGTAAGGCACCAGGTTGAAGGTCAATTGCGCAATCATACGACCGCTGTGGTGGCAACCTCCTGGCTTGACCTTTGTCAAAGACATTGCTGAAATTGCGGTACTCCTCCGGCAGGGAGGAGAGTGAAGAGGTGCACAGGACCTTAGCCACCCTCTGAAAGCAAGTCTTACTGCATTGCGGCGACTAGGAGAGAACCTCAACATGAAGCCAATCGAAAAATGGGTTGTGCCTCTGTAACCTAGGATAACCAATAACCAGCAGAAATTTAGGTGAGGAAATAACTTGGAATTGAGTTATCTCATGATGAAGAGCCCCTAAGGCCATGGACAATGGGGCAGTCTCATGAGTCACATAGGCAGGCTGTAGAGGTCTCCCGTCAAGAGCCTCAATGGCAAGTGGAGTGGCACGCAGCTGCAGCGGAATCGAGTGCTTCGATACAATGGCATCATCAATGAACAGGCCTGCAACCCCAGAGTCGATTAGAACCTGTATCTCGATGGACGACTCAGCCCAAGAAAGGGTAACCGGAACCAGGGGCTTATCCTTCTGGATAACTGGGGACGAAACAATGCCACCTAAGGTCTCGGAGACAAATGTACAGGAGGCCTCCGCAAGCGCTCCTTAAAAGAGAGTCTTTCTCTGAGTCTGGAGTCAATGAGGGTGGCAAACGTGATCAACTTCCCCAGTTCAGTGGGTATATCTCGGGCTGCTATCTCATCCTTATAGGTATCCAAGAGACCATGAGGAAATACAGCCACAAGGGCCTCATTGATCCAAATAACCTCTGCTGCCAGAGTACGGAATTCAGTGGCGTAATCGGCAACAGTTCTTGTACTCTGATGGACATGAGACACTTGGCAGCAGAAGCGGAGCGTGCGGGAACGTCAAATACCCTTTGAAAAGAAGCCACAAACTCTGGGTAACTCAGCACAATGGGTTTTTGCATCTCCCATAGAGGGTTTGCCCAGACCAAGACTCTCTCAGAAAGCAAAGATATCACAAAACCTACTTTGCTTCTGTCCGTGGAAAATGCCTGGGGCAGCATCTCAAAGTATATCTCAAACCTATTTGTGTGATAATATGTTAGTCATACATTGTATATCCCTGAATGTTGCGGTCATTCAGGTGCTTATCTAATATTTTCTTGAAACTACAGATGCCCCCCGCTGAGACCACCGCCTGTGGAAGGAAGTTCCACATCCTTGCCGCTCTTACAGTAAAGAACCCTCTACATAGTTTAAGGTTAAATCTCTTTTCTTCTAATTTTAATGAGTGGCCACGAGTCTTGTTAAACTCAGATGAAAAAAGGGGGCACATTGGTAGGGCAGATGAGCAGGGGGGTTACAGTGGTGGGACAGAAGACCAGGGGGGTACAGTGGTGGGGCAGATGTGCAGGGTGATACAGTTATGGGGCAGATGTGCAGGGGGTTACACAGTGGTGGGACAGATGAGCAGGAAGTACAGCGGTGAGACAGAAGAGCAGGGGGGTACAGTGATGGGGCAGATGAGCAGAGGGTTACAGTGGTGGGACAGATGAGTAGGGGGTTACAGTGGTGGGACAGATAAACAGGGGGATTCCGTTTTGGCCAGATGAGAAGGGGTTACAGTGTTGGCATAGATGAGCAGAGCAGGAAGGTTCAGTGTTGGGGCAGATGAGAAGGGGGTTCAGCGGTGGGGCAGAGGAGAAAGGAGGTACATTGGTGGGACAGATGAGCAGGGGGATACAGAGGTGAGACAGATGTGCAGGAGGTACAGTGGCAGGGCACATGAGAAAGGGGGTTACAGTAGTGGGACAGATGAGAAAGTGGTTTAGCGGTGATATAGAAGAGTCTGGGGGTACAGTGGAGGAGCAGATGAGAAAGGGGGTACATTTAGGATTGCCACCTGGATTGGATGGATTCACCCGGACAGTCCGGGTTTTGAATCGTGCCTGGGTTTAAGTCCACCTGAAACCTGGACACATTGTTCAGACAGGAATGTGGCTAGGAACACGACGCGACAGGAGGGTGAGGGGGCACTATGTGTGCCGAATTACTATTCTCTTTGGAGTGCCCAAAGGTGTCTCGGGTCTGTTACAATCCTTGAGTGTATACTAAAACAAAACAAACAGTGGTGGGGCAGATGTGCAGGGGGTTACAGTGGTGGGGCAGATGTGCAGGGGGTTACAGTGGTGGGGCAGATGCGCAGGGGGTTACAGTGGTGGGGCAGATGCGCAGGGGGGTACAGTGGTGGGACAGATGAGTAGGGGGGTACAGTGATCTGAGGAGTGGAGGTGCAGGAATTGGGGCTGATCTGAAGTGTGGAGTTGCAGGAATTGGGCCTGATCTGAGGCGTGAGAGTGCAGAATGGTAATTTGTCACCATTACTCAAGTAGTTTACAGCATTTTCTTTATAAAAAATCATTTTCGTGATTGAGAGTGTGAAGTTGACATTTTTTGGTTATAAAATCGGCACGCTCAATTTCTTTGAAAACATTTTTCGGCACACTGCGCTCAAAAGGTTGCCTACCCCTGTTATATATACTGTGATTCTGTACTTGTCACCCTTCACTGAGTCTGGCTGCATTCATTTTAACTGTGGGCAGCTGAAGCTGCTGCCTGTTCACTTCCTGGATTTACACAGAGGCACACCTCCAGCTCTGCAGCTCTTATTGGCCCTCTTATGACTCACCCCCCCCTTCCTGGCAAACTCTCACGACAGTGAGAGGGAGAGCTCAGCATGATGTTATAAGCCTAGGCTTTTTACCAGACAAGAAACAAAAAAAAATGTTTTACTATCCAAAGTTAAAACAACAAGGGCAGAAGATTTAATAGATGGAAAGATGAAAAATGACTGAAGTTCTGCTTACAAAATGCAGGCTGAGGTTGTTTGTGAACCAAAATGTCCATTAAAATTCTTGCTTTTATGTGGTGAATACAATCTGATGTTTATGTCACACAAGGGATAATAGTATAGAGTTTATATTAAAGAGGTCCACCTAAAAAAAAAAATATCAAAAGCCAGCAGCTACAAATACTGCAGCTGCTGACTTTTAATAAATGGACACTTACCTGTGCCAGGGTCCAGCGATGTCGGCAGCCGAAGCCGATTAATCGCTCGGCTCTCGGCTGCTGTCCTCAGTGAGGGAATCAGGAAGTGAAGCGTTGCGGCTTTACTTCCCGGTTCCCTACTGCGCATGCGCGAGTCGCACTGCGCAATCTGGATGGTCCCTGCTGTCTCTGGGACCCGTGTGTTTCCCAGCAGACAGCAGGGGGGGGCGGGTTAAGGGGCGTAGACTTCCGTGGGAGTCTATGCCCGGAAGTGGTGCAAATACCTGTATTATACAGGTATCTGCACCCCCCTCCCCCCTGAAAGGTGCCAAATGTGACACCAGAGGGGGGGAGGGTTCCGAAAAGCGTAATGGGGCGTACACACGGTCGGACTTTTCAGCTACAAAAGTCCGACAGCCCGTCCGACAAACTTTCGACGGACTTTTGGCGGACTTGCGGCGGTCTTTCTAACGAACGGACTTGCCTACATACGATCACACAAAAGTCCGACGGATTCGTACGTGATGACGTACACCGGACTAAAATAAGGAAGTTGATAGCCAGTAGACAATAGCTGCCCTAGCGAGGGTTTTTGTCCGTCGCATACAGACAAGCGGATTTCTGGGTACGGGGGAGTTACGACATAAAGATTTGAAGCATGTTCCAAATCTAAAGTCCGTCAGATTTGCGACTGGAAAAGTCAGCTGAAAGGCTGAAAGTCTGGGGAAGCCCACACACGATCGGATTGTCCGCCGGATTTGGTCCATCGGCGTCCGACCGTGTGTACCTCCCATTAGTTCCATTTTTGTGTGGAACTCTGCTTTAAGGATTTAATTAGTGTGCTAGACTCAATATTTATGCAGTTGATCTTTTATTTAGCTTAGCGACAGGCCAGAGAGCAGTTTACAGACGGCTGTGAGGTTATGTGTTACCTCCTCACCACTAGAGATGGGCTCGGGCATGTTCGAAAACCCCACGTGCCCGATCCCGCCAGGAAGCCGACACTGCACAGGGCTAATCACAGGCTGTGAGATATTTCCCGGTCTGCAGGCAGCTGCAGAGATCGGGAAATGTCTCACTACCTGTGATTAGCCCTGTGCATTGTCGGCTTCCTGACGGGATCGGGCATGTGGGGTTTCGAACACGCCAGAGCCCATCTCTATTCACCATCTCTTTTAAACCAGAAAAGCCTGCAATGCAGCTTCATTCACCTAAAGCATAACTATTAAGAAAAAAGGAAATCCTCCTTCATTGGGACTTTGGAGGCAACACACACTTGGGTAATGCAAAGAATCAAATTTATTGAGTGTACATAAAAATGGAAATGATCGATGGTTAAAAAACATCACAGTTTGTGCAACAACTACTTACAAGAAAAACAGAAAAAACAAAAAACAAAAAGGACCAAGCCTAGAGATTGGAAAATTTGGAAATCAGGCAAAGACGTAACAACGTCCGTATCTTGGGCTTTCCTGAACATGAAGAAGGTTAATCAACGACCATTTTTATTGAAAAATGGATAATGGATATTGAATTGATAATTGAAAGGGCCCATCGCATTCCCAGCTGCCCAATTCCCTCCTCAAGCAAACCCAGGACAGTGATTATTAAGATGTTAAATTACAGAGATAGAGAAATATTGAATATAACGGTAATAAAATCTCCTTCTTCCCAGATTTTTCGATGGAAGTACAGAAGAAGGTTGAGAATAAAAGTTGAGAATTATGGATGGAGAAAATATTCTTTTCTTTGAAGATCCTGAAGCTGTCAACGCTTGTTTGGATGAAAGACATACAAAGGAGAACAAAAAGACTTCCTGAATGTTAATTAACTTGTTGAACTTTCTCAAATATTTTTTTCCTCTCTCTATCTCCTTTCCACCTTCGGAAACATATATCTGAATATTGAAACAGTGGACAATTTTTTCCTTTTTTTCCTTTTTTTCGTTTAGGCACAACTATAACACTTGTAACTGTTTCAAGGCCACTAAGATAGCCCCCTTGTATGAGTCCTGGGTGGACTGTAGTAAGGGGTTGGGGTTACTACCAACCAGGATGGGTGGTGGGTAATTCCCAGGAATGTTTGGGCGCGTAAGAGGGGGAGGATAGGTTTAGGGGGGTTCCCTTTTTTTTTTCTTCTCTTTCTTTTCCTTTTTGTTTTTGTGTTTATTTATTTATTTATTTTGGCCCCGCGTGCTCTCTCTCTCTCTCTCTCTATCTCTCTCCTCTTTTTTAACTCCTAGTATTCTGTCGGGACCCTCTTTGCCATGGTCTTATTTGAGAGATAATTTTTTTGATGCCTATGGATACCTTGTTTGGTCTGCTGGAGTTCAATACCTTTGGGTGAACTGAAATAATGAATAGGAAAATAACGGTGTTGTCATGGAATGTGAAGGGGTTGGCAGCAGTGTTAATTTTGGCAGCAAATTTCGATTTAGTTTTAGTCTTAGGACTAAAATGACATTTTAGTTTTAGTCCCATTTTAGTCTTCTGCAATTAAAATGGGCGTGGTTTACGCAAAATAGTGGGTGTGGTTTAAATGGGCATGGCTCAAAGGGGTGTGGTTAGAGTCTGAGATGAATGAGAGATGGAGAGGGAAAGGGGAAAAGGGGGAGAGAGGGATGGAGGGACAGCAGCCCCAGATCCTACACAACAATAGAAATATGTGTATTCTAGAAAGTTTAACAATCAGCAGATAAAGATACTCCAAACACCTGGTGTTAGCACTTCAATCATCCCGGCACCATGGTTGTTATGGTGTCAGGATGATTGAAGTGCATTATTTCTATTACTACATTGTAATATAAAATGAAATCATTCAACTCACCATAATGCCTAATTAGTGGGATCCCTAAGCGTGTCACCTGCCACGTTGCCTGCCACCAGCAGAGTCCGTCCTTGCATCAGGTGCCACCAGCAGAGTCCGTCCTTGCATCAGGTGTCCCCAGCAGAGTCCGTCCTTGTATCAGGTGCCCCCAGCAGAGTCCGTCCTTGCATCAGGTGCCCCCAGCAGAGTCCGTCCTTGCATCAGGTGCCCCCAACAGAGTCCGTCCTTACATCAGGTGCCCCTAGCAGAGTCTGTCCTAACATTAGGTGCCCCCAGCAGAGTCTGTCCTTGCATCAGGTGTCCCCAGCAGAGTCCGTCCTTGCATCAGGTGTCCCCAGCAGAGTCCGTCCTTGCATCAGGTGTCCCTAGCAGAGTCCGTCCTTGCATCAGGTGTCCCCAGCAGAGTATGTCCTTGCATCAGGTGTCCCCAACAGAGTCCGTCCTTGCATCAGGTGTCCCCAGCAGAGTCCGTCCTTGCATCAGGTGCCCCCAGCAGAGTCCGTCCTTACATCAGGTGCCCCCAGCAGAGTCCGTCCTTGCATCAGGTGCCCCCAGCAGAGTGCGTCCTTACATCAGGTGTCCCCAGCAGAGTCTGTCCTTGCATCAGGTGTCCTCAGCAGAGTCCGTCCTTGCATCAGGTGCCCCCAGCAGAGTCCCTCCTTGCATCAGGTGCCCCCAGCAGAGTCAGTCCTTTGTTCCCAGCCTTAGTCCTTACATCAGTGTCCCAGGCAGAGCCATAGTTACCCCCCTGTACATAGTTACCCCCCTCCCCCTGTACGTAGTTACCCCCTCCCCCTGTACATAGTTACCCCTCTCCCCCTAGTTACCCCCTGTACATAGTTACCCCCCTGTACATAGTAACCCCCCCGTACATTGTATCCCCCCTGTGCATAGTTACCTCCCCTGTGCATAGTAACCCCCCTGTACATAGTTAACCCCCCTTCTGTACATAGTTAACTCCCTCTCCTGTACATAGTTAACCCCCCTCCTACACATAGTTACCCCCCCCTCCTGTATATAGTTAACCCCCCTCCTGTATATAGTTAACCCCCCTGTATATAGTTAACCCCCTCCTGTATATAGTTAAACCCCCCTCCTGTATATAGTTAAACCCCCCCTGTATATAGTTAACCCCCCCTCCTGTATATAGTTAAACCCCCTCCTGTATATAGTTAACCCCCTCCTGTATATAGTTAAACCACCCCTCCTGTATATGGTTAACCCCCCCTGTATATAGGTAACCCCCTCCTGTATATATTCAACCCCCCTCCTGTACATAGCTAACCCCCCCTCCAGTATATAGTTAACCCCCCTCCTGTATATAGTTAACCCCCCCTCCTGTCTATAGTTAATTACATTACAGTTACATCGCTGCCTAGGCTTTACACTGAGAGAGAGGGACAAGAGCAGAAGGAACTCCACTTGAGCAGCTGGCACCATGTGTTCAGTGGAGAGGGGAGGGGCCGATCCGTGTAGCTAACCCTGGCTTCAGTATTGTGAAGATAGAAGCTGATTCATTGGCTGCACGGATCGAGCCCCCTTCCTCTCTCCACTGTACACAAGGGAAACGATCTAGCAGCGGCGCCAGGGGGCATTTTGTTGAAGCCAGCAGCTGCAAAAGTGCAAAAGCAAACATTCCCGATTTCCCTGGGCAAAAAAGCCAAAATCTCGAATCGGGGCGGTCTCCAATCGGGACGAGGGTCCCAAAATCGGGATTGTCACGGGAAAATCGGGACTGTTGGCAACTATGGAATACTCATGTTGCTCGAGCACATATGGCACTTTGTCAAGAATAGATCTGGCTCTGGGAAATGATAACTTTCTTCCTTGGGTAGAGGCAATTCAATACGGTCCTAGGTGGTTTTCTGATCATTCCCCACTTATAAAGAATATACAGTTTGAGGGACAGACACTCTCTCTTCCTTGGAAAAGTAATCCACAATAGCTATTATTAATGACGGAGGAACACAAGATAGATTTACAGCTGATTGAATTAAAAAAAAAAAATAAAAACTCAACATCTTTATTAGTTATTTGGGATACTATGAAGGCATTTATGCGGGAAATAATGATTAGAGAAATTCAGTCCCACCCTTGCCTCCCTCACCTCTCATGCTTCCTGGTACCGAGTCGGTCAGTGAAGATAAACCAATGCACTAGGGCTTCACGCATCTCTCTGCAAATGAGAGAGCCTTTAGGAGGCGGGAGAGATTGTGCCTTTATTGTGGCTAGGCAGGTCACTTTTTGAAGTCTTGTCCTACCCGTCCTGGGAACACCCGAACCTTGAGGTCCTGTCATGGACAGACCTTAGATAGTGTTGTGTCATCCCCAGTTATCCAGAAGGATAAGGCCCTGGTTTCGGTCACCCTTTCTTGGGCTAAGTCGTCTATCGAGATACAGGCTCTAATCCACTCTGGGGCTGCAGGCCTGTTCATTGATGCTGCCTCTGTATCAAAGCACTCGATTCCACTGCAGCTGCATGACACTCCACTTGCCATTGAGGCTCTCGATGGAAGATCTCTACAGCCTGCCCATGTGACTCATGAGACGGTTCCGTTGTCCATGGCCGTAGGGGCTCTTCACCATGAGATAATCCAATTCCAAGTGATTTCCTCTCCTAAGTTTCCGCTGGTTATTGGTTATCCTTGGTTACAGGGGCACAACCCCTCTTTTGATTGTCTCCGTGCGGAGGTTCTCTCCTGGTCACCACAATGCAGTGAAACATGCTTCCGGAAGGTAGCCAAGGTCCTGTGTACCTCTTCACTCTCCTCCCTGCCAGTGGAGTACCGTGATTTTAGCGATGTCTTGACAAAGGTCAAGCCGGTAGTTTGCCTCCACACCGGCCATATGATTGTGCAATTGACCTTCAACCTGGTGCCACTCCCCCTCGTGGCCGGGTTTACCCTTTGTCGGTCTTGGAGGATAAAGCCATGGAGGAGTATGTTGCAGACGCACTTTCTCAGGGTTTCATTCGCAAATCCTCGTCTCCTGCTGCTGCTGGTTTCTTCTTTGTGAAGAAGAGGAGCGGTGAACTGAGACCTTATATTGATTATAGGGGTCTCTATCGTTTCACAATTAAGAATGCCTACCCGATCCCATTGATTACAGAGTTATTTGACCGCCTCAAGGGAGCAATGGTTTTTACTAAGCTTGATCTGAGAGGGGCTTACAATCTTGTGAGGATTAAGGAGGGCGACGAGTGGAAAACTGCGTATAATACCAGAACAGGCCATTATGAGTATCTCGTAATGCCTTTTGGCCTTTGTAATGCCCCGGCAGTTTTCCAGGAATTTATTAACGATGTCCTCTGGGATTTGTTGCAGTTATGTGTGGTGGTTTATTTCGATGATATCCTCATATTTTCCAAGTCCCTGGAGAGCCACCACACAGATTTCTGTCGTGTGCTTCAGAAATTAAGAGAGAACAATCTCTATTGTAAACTGAACAGTGTGAGTTCCATCGGGAACAGGTTAAATTCCTGGGCTGTCATTTCCACTGTTGGTTTTTTGATGGACCCAGAGAAACTTTTGGCAGTCCTACAGTGGCCTCGACCCGTGGGATTACGTCCTCTGGAGCGTTTCCTGGGTTTTGCCAACTATTATCGGACGTTTATTTGTAACTTCTCATCTCTGCACAAGCCCCTGACCGATATGACCAGAAAGATGGTAATCCACAGAGTTGGTCTCCAGAGTCCATTAAGCCCTTTGAAAGTCTCAAGGCTGCCTTTGTTTCTGCTCCTGTGTTGGCACATCCTGATCCTATGTTACCTTTTATCCTTGAGGTTGATGCTTCTGAGACTGGTGTTGGCGCCCTTCTGTCTCAACGTCCTACCTCTGAGAGTGCTATGTATCCTTGTGGCTACTTTTCCAAGAAATTGTCACCTGCCGAGTGCAATTACGAGATTGGTGACAGAGAGCTGTTGGCAATCATTTTAGCCCTGAAAGAATGGAGACATCTCCTCGTAGCTACCACTGTGCCGGTTCTCATTCTTACTGACCATAAGAATCTCACATTCTTGTCTGAGGCTACACGCCTCTCTCCCAGAAGGGCGCGATGGGCTCTTTTCTTGTCAAGTTTCAATTACATTGTCTCATTCTTACCCGGTACTAAGAATGTAAGGGCTGACGCCTTGTCACGACAATTCTCCTCCACTTCCAAGTTGGAGTCGGTTCTGGTTCCTATGATTCTTCCTGATCGTATTCTGGCTACGGTTCGCACCAGTCTTACTTCTCCTTTGGGTGACAAAATTCTTGCTGCTGAGGTCGATGCTCCTCCTGAGAAACCTTGTGACCCATGCTTTGTCCCAGAGTGTCTCCATACTGCCATGCTCCAGACTTACCATTCTTCCAAGGCAGCTGGCCACCCTGGTAAGAATCAATTCGTTTGGGCCATTTCCCAACAATTCTGGTGGCCTAGTCTACGAGCTGATGTAACTGCCTTCGTAGCTGCCTGTTCCGTGTGTGCTCAGAATAAGACTCCACGACACCTTCCAGTGGACCTCCTACAACCCATACCCAATGGAGAGAGGCCCTGGACCCACCTGTCTATGGATTTCATTGTGGAGTTGCCCAACTCCCAAGGCAACACAGTTATCCTTATGGTGGTTGACCGGTTCTCAAAGATGTGTCATTGTATTCCACTTAAGAAGTTGCCCACTTCTAAGGAACTGGCTTCCATTTTTGCTCGGAAGATCTTTCGCTTACATGGGCTACCCAAGGTGATTGTCTCGTACAGGGGTAGTCAGTTTGTCTCCCGGTTCTGGCGAGCCTTTTGTGCACAGCTGGGAATTCAGCTTGCTTTCTCCTCTGTGTATCACCCGCAGTCTAATGGGGCCGCAGAACAATCAGTCCTTGGAGCAATTCCTACGTTGCTATATTTCTGACCATCGCAACAACTGGTCAGACCTATTACCATGGGCAGAGTTTGCTCACAACAGTGCCTTGAGTTCTGCTTCCCGATTGTGTCAGTTTATGGTGAATTATGGTTTCCAACCTTCCATGTGGCCTGACTCATTTGTTCCGCAGAGTATTCCTGCGCTAGAGGAGCATCTCCGTGGTCTTCGTTCCACTTGGGCACAAGTCCAGGAGGCTTTGTGTCATGCTAATGATAGGTACAGACTCCATGCTGACCGCAGACGCCTGACTGCGCGTTCCTACCAGGTTGGGGACAGGGTCTGGCTGTCTTCGTGTTCCCTCACTGAAGTTGGCACCTCAGTTTATTGGGCCTTTCTGTATCCTTCGCAGGATTAACCCAGTGGCTTTTGCGTTGGACCTTCCTCCTAGTATGTGCATCTCAAATGTGTTTCATGTCTCCTTATTGAAACCGTTGGTCTGCAACCACTTTACCAACTTGGTGCCATGTCCTCACCCTATACAGGTTGAGAACCATGAGGAGTATGAGGTTCAATCCATTGTTGACTCCCGTAGGTTTCGTAGGCGCATACAGTACCTGGTGCATTGGAAGGGGTACGGTCCAGCGGAATGCTCCTGGGTCTCATCTTTGGACGTACATGCTCCTGCCCTCCTCTGTGATTTCCATAGACATTTTCCCCTCAAGCCTGCTGGTCCTCCGAGGGGGAGGAGTTGTTGAGGAGAGGGGTACTGTCAGGGCTGGCTCAGCCCTTCCTTCTCTGAGCTGGCTGCTCAGCTGTCGGCTAATTGCCAGCTCTCATCTCTCTCCACAGTTAACTAGCTGTTGTGGATCTGCTCGTCAGTCCCGCCTACTTAAAGATCTCCAGCTCACTTTATTCCTGCCTTCGCCTTGCTCACATCACAAGAAACTATCTCCTGCGTTCCTGTTTAAAGGCTGGTTTTGCTGACATCCCTTCTGGCTCCTTATCCTGCTTGCTGTTCCTCTACTTGGATCCCTGACTTCTGCCCTGGCTGATTACCCAAACTGGTTACTGAACTCTGGCTTGGCTGATTACCTGATCTGGTTACTGAACTCTGGCTTGGCTGACTATCTGATCTGGTTACTGGACTCTGGCTATGCTTTGACTACGCTTACTCTATTTACCTTTTTATTTTTATTAATAAACAAGTGTGATTTTACTGTACTTCTGTCTTGGTCTGGTTCATGGTTTCTGACAATGGGGGAACAGGTGGGTCGTATGTTGGCGGTGATGGCTCGGGCACAAGAGAGCCCCATAACTATCACAGTGGTCAAAGACCCGGAAGGAGTGGTAATGCATGATACGGGTAGCATCCAGAAGATGTTTGTTGACTTCTATACCTCACTTTATGAGTCATAGGTGTCGAAGTCAATGAACCAAGCCAAACGATTTTTGAATAAATTGGTTCTCCCAAAACTTAAAACGGATGATAGAGAATCTCTCGATAGTCCTATACCCCTGGAGAAGTTAAGACTTGCAGTTACACAAACCCATAATAATAAAGCACCAGGGATGGATGGACTACCGACAGAGATATATAAAAAATTTGATAAGATTCTGCTACCAGAACTTTTAGAGGTACTAAACAACGCGTTTGAAAAACAAAAACTTCCAGAATCAATGCAGGAAACGATAATAATAGTGATTCCTAAACAGGGAAAGGACCCAATGTTACCTGAGTCTCATCGCTCTATATGTCTCCTCACCTCAGATGTCAAGATTCTGGCTAGGGTTCTTGCAAACAGGTTATCAAATTAAATTAACAGTTTGATACATGAGGATCAAAAGGGTTTTATCCCAAAGAGAGCTGCACCAACAAACTTTCGCAGGTTATTCTTGAACTTGCAATTACCTATGCAAAAATATGGGATCTAGAGCAATATTGTGTTTAGACGCCCAAAAAGCCTTTGATATGGTGGAGTGGGAATACCTATGGGCTGTATTGGAAGCATTTGGTATAGGCCTAAAATGTGTCAAAATATTATATAGGGACCCTAAAGCAAGGGTAAGAATTAATAATACACTATCCAGTCCGTTTACCCTATCAAGAGGGACAAGGCAAGGCTGCCCCCTGTCCCCATTATTGTTCGCTATAGTAGTGGAGCCTGTTGCCCTTGCCATTAGACAATCAACAGAAAAAATAGGATTCCGTTGGCCAGGAAGAGAGGATAAAATAGCCCTTTATGCAGATGACGCCCTTATTTTCCTGGGGGACACCTCAAACTCATTAACAGAACTTATGAGCCTTGTCTCCATATTTGGGCTATTTTCGGGTTTCCAGATTAATTGGGATAAATCTATATTACTACCCCTAGATGAGTTAAAAACCCCTCTATTAAATCAAGCCTCCAAAATTCAAATTAAGGACACAGTGAAATATCTGGGGATAGAAATCTCTCGGGATGTAAAAGACTATATTTACTTGAACTTGAAACCTCTATTAAAAAAATTTAAGGATTTACTTAGTTATTATGAAAAATATCATAGAATTGAGCTTTAAACCAGAAGAGCTGTTTCCCATGGTGTCCATTTCTTTTTGTGAATAAACACTATCTTCCAATTTCTACTGAAGCCATACTTAACAATTGTATTATTTAAAGCGGAGGTTCACACAAAGATTGAACCTCCACTTTTTGGAACCCCCCCTCCGGTGTCACATTTGGCACCTTTCAGGGGGGAGGGGGGTGCAGTTACCTGTCTAATACAGGTATTTGCACCCACTTCCGGGCGTAGACTCCCGCGGGAGTCTACACCACTTCCCGTCCCCCCCGTGCTTTCTGCTGGGACACACATGGGTCCCAGAGACAGCAGGGACCGTTCTGATTGCGCAGCGCGACTCGCGCATGCGCAGTAGGGAACCGGGAAGTGAAGCCGCAAGGCTTCATTTCCTGATTCCCTTACAGAAGATGGCGGCGGCAGCACCCGAGAGCCGAGCGACGGTTCAGCCTCGGGTGCCGACATCGCTGGACCCTGAGACAGGTAAGTGTCCTTATTTTAAAAGTCAGCAGCTGCAGTATTTGTAGCTGCTGACATTTAAAATTTTTTTTTCGCAGGACGCCCTCTTTAACTGCTGTCATAGATGCTACTACTTTTCTCATGATATATCATACATTCATGTATAATCAAAGATCACCCCTTCACCTGTATTTTTCTTGTGTTATATATATCTGTACCATGACCTTTTCTACAATAAAAACCGTGTGTAAATGAAAAAAATTTAAGGATAAAAGCTGTAGCTGGTGTAAGTTACCCCTGACGGTGATAAGTACAGCAAATCTTATCATAATGATTTGGACCCCACAACTACTTTATGTGTTTAATAATCCACCTATATGGATTACAGTACCTTGGTTTAGAAAAATAGAATCTCTATTTAGAGAGCTGATTTGGAGGAAAAAGCAACCACGTATAAAGTTAACAACATTAATGCTTACCAATGAAGAAGGTGGACTGGCGATCCCCCATCCCAAAAATTATTTTCTAGCCTCTCAATTACAACATTCTTATGGTTGGACAATAGTATCAGACTCTGACAATAGTAGCTATACGGAACTGTTGAAACTGGAAGGGTTTGAAATTTGGAGGCAGAAGGGACTAAGGTACATGATACAGTTATTTCAGGAAGATGAGATGAAAACCTTTAGTGAATTAAGAAATTAATATAATATCCCAAACCAAAGATTTTTTCAATTTTTACAGCTCAGGCATGCATTGAAAGCACAGGGTCGATCGCATGAATTGAAGTTTAAAAAATCAGTGGTAATAGCCTTGCTCGATAAGATGGAAAGAAAAAAGGGTTTGATATCACAATTATATGATATATTATATGAGAAAACTAAAGGTGCTGTGGATATACCTGCAAGATCAGCTTGGGCTGGCGATATATGACGAATTTCTGATGAAGTGGGCATTGGTAATGTCGGTAATACCTCTGGCCTCTCTGTCTCCAACTCAAAATTTAACACAACTATTTATCCTACATAAGGTAATTTATACACCAGAGACATTATTTAAATGGAAATGGTGGAACACAGACCAATGCCTTAGATGTAAAGGGAGGGCAGCCAACTTAATACACATGATATGGAGATGCCCTAAACTCCATCACTATTGGTACGGGGTGGTATCTATGAGATACTGTATAATGTATTTGAGATTGAGATGTCTATAGAACCAGGTGGATGTATCCTGGGTATCATGGACGAACTAAGAACTCCAGGGAATACTTGGTATCAATAAATAGTTAACATTTATTATTCAGGCTCGTAAGCTTATAGTACAAAAACGGTTGTCACCATATCCACCTACAGTAGCAGAATGGAAAATGCAAGTAAGGGAAACCATAATTAAGGAAAAATATACCTTTTTACATAGAGGCAGTCTAGGGAAATTTGAAAAAATATGGAGAAGATGGTTTGATATTCTGGATGTATGATGAGAGGGGTCTGGATAGATGTGGGAGCAATGGGGAGAGGGGGGGGGGCGAGGGTTTTTTTTTTTTTCTTTCCCTTTTTCCTTTTGTTATTCCCTCTCTATACATGTTGGGTTGTATGTTGTTATCATTGTTTATGGTATTTGTATATAAAAGAAATAAAAAAATTATTTGATTTTAAAAAAAAATGCAGGCTGAGGTTGTTTGTGAATCGAAATGTCCATTAAAATTCTTGCTTTTATGTGGTGAACACAATCTGATGTTTATGTCACACAAGGGTAATAGTATAGAGTTTATAATAAGGATTTAATTAGTGTGCTAGACTCAATATTTATGCAGTTGATCTTTTATTTAGCAGGCCAGAGAGCAGATTACAGGCGGCTGGGAGGTGATGTGTTACCTCCTCACCACTAGAGATGGGCTCGGGCATGTTCCAAACCCCATATGCCCAATCCCGCCAGGAAGCTGACACTGCACAGGGCTAATCACAGGCTGTGAGACATTTCCTGGTCTGCAGCTGCAGAGATCAGGAATTGTCTCACTGCCTGTGATTAGCCCTGTGCAGTGTCGGCTTCCTGGCGGGATCGGGCATGTGGGGTTTCGAACACGCCAGAGCCCATCTCTATTCACCACCTCTTTTAAACCTGAAAAGCCTGCAATGCAGCTTCATTCACCTAAAGCATAACTATTAAGAAAAAAGGAAATCCCCCTTCATTGGGACTTTGGAGACAACACACACTTGGGTAATGCAAAGAATCACATTTATTGAGTGTACATAAAAATAATCTATCATGGAAATGATCGATGGTTAAAAAACATCACAGTTTGTGCAACAACTACTTACAAGAAAAACAGAAAAAACAAAAAACAAACATTTTTTTTTTTTTTACATGAACAGTATGATAACAAAATAATACTCTCCGGTATATAGTAATACCCGGTACCCGACGCATTTCTGGTTAAAGACCTTCGTCAGGGGTATAGGATAGGAGTAAGTATAATCACACTTTGTTTTTACAGTGTCCAATATCAGATAAAAATGGCTGATCAGAGTTTTTAAATAAATCTCCTAGTCAGATCAGTAACACCAGGCCTTCCATGGTTTGACAAATATGTATCTTCCCATAGAAGTGTATATATGGGTCCCAGAGGATAGCATCTCCCTGCTCTGAAGTTTTTGTTTTTTGTTTTTTCTGTGTTTCATGTAAGTAGTCGTTGCACAAACTGTGATGTTTTTTAACCATCGATCATTTCCATGATTATTTTTATGCACATTCAATAAATTCGATTCTTTGCATTACCCAAGTGTGTGTTGCTTCCAAAGTCCCAATGGAGGGGGATTTCCTTTTTTCTTAATCATATATTAGGGATGTGGCAACCACACTCTTTGGATCTGACATGGTGAAACCCTTTCTTTTGTTAAAGCATAACTATACTCATTCCTTCTGTCCTGCAATGCGGCATCTGAAAACTTCCCTCTGGCCACTGACATCTTTGGGCGGTCGGCTTCTGGGTATCGATTGACAGCTGCTTTCATTGTCCGGGCTGAGATGATATCACTTCCACGCATGTGTGGGAGTTCAATCAGTTCGGCATTGCCAAATTTGTACAATGTGCTGCATGTTGCACAGCTCGCTGCACAGGGGCAGAGAGGCAGGTAAGTAACCTTAAAGTGGAGTTCCACCCAAAACTGGAGGCTCCACTTATCAGCCTCCTCACCCCCTCTGGTGCCACATTTGGCACCTTTCAGGGGGGAGTGGGTACCCGTTTTTGACAGGTACCCGTACCAACTTCCAAGAGATCTCGCCGTGGCGAAATCACTCAGAAGTTTGGCTACCCTCCTCCTTCCCCCACTGCCGGGCCATTCAGCAAGCAAAGCACGCTTCGCACATGCGCAGTAGGGAACCGGCTGTGAAGCACGAATGGCGGCGGAAGCACCCGAGAGCCGATGGAAACATTGGGGATTCTAGGACAGGAAAGTGTCCTGATTACGGATGAGCCGAACACCCCCCCCCCCCCGGTTCGGTTCTCACCAGAACCTGCAAACGGACCGAAAATTCGCACAAACGTTAGAACCCCATTGAAGTCTATAGGACTCGAACGTTCAAAATCAAAATAGCTAATTTTAAAGGCTAATTTGCATGGTATTGTCCTAAAAAGGGTTTGGGGACCCGGGTCCTGCCCCAGGGGACATGTATCAATGCAAAAAAAAGTTTTAAAAACGGACATTTTTTCGGGAGCAGTGATTTTAATGATGCTTAAAGTGAAAAAAAAAGTGAAATATTCCTTTATATATTGTACCTGGGGGTGTCTATAGTATGCCTGTAAAGTGGCGTGTGTTTCCTGTGCTTAGAACAGTCCCTGCACAAAATGACATTTTTAAAGGAATAAAAGTCATTTAAAACTGCTTACGGCTTTAATGTAATGTCCGGTCCCGGTAATATAGATGAAAATCAGTGAGACAAACAGCATGGGTACCCCCCCCAGTCCATTACCAGGCCCCTTGGGTCTTGTATGGATATTAAGGGGAACCCCGCACCCAAATTAAAAAAAGGAAAGGCGTGGGGCCCCAGGCCCTCTGAACAGCAGTATACAGGCGGTGCAAACAAGACAGGAACTGTAGGTTTGTTGTTAAGTAGAATCTGTTTGTAATTTTGAACTGGTACATTTTTAAAGTGTAGCTCCAGCCAAAAAATCTATTTTTAAGCTTTTTGGAAAACATAGGGAAGGGTTATCACCCCTGTGACATTTATTTTGCTGTCTGTGCACCTCTTCAGAAGATTTTACCTCACTTTCTGTCCCAATGACAAATGTTTTTTGACAATTTGGGGTTTTTAGTGAAACAAGGATTGGTGATAAAGCATCAGTGGAAAGGAGACACGTTTTTCCCATATTAACTCTTACAGGAGAGAATTTCCCTTCCTAGGGGTAGATTTCATCTCACTTCCTGTTGTCTCCTTCCATTTGCAAGTAGGAGTCATTTGTAAGTTGGATGTTTGAAAGTAGGGGCCTGCCCTATATACTCTGCAGAAATTGGGGCCTTAGGTGTTGGTGTTGCCACAACACGGGAAGCCCTCACAGTTACTCTTGGTGGGCACAGAAACGGGCCCTGCTGTGAAATATTAGATCAAAAATTGTAATTACATGCCCCTGTTGAACAGGGTCAGAAAAATTGGGCCTTTGGTGTTGATGGTGCTGGTGCCACAACACTGTAAGTCCTCACAGTTACTCTTGGTGGGCGCAGAAACGGGCCCTGCTGTGAAATATTAGATCAAAAATTGTAATTACATGCACCTGTTGAACAGGGGCATAAAAATTGGGCCTTTGGTGGTTGTGGTGGTGG
This sequence comes from Aquarana catesbeiana, assembly GCF_042186555.1. Lineage (NCBI taxonomy): Eukaryota > Metazoa > Chordata > Amphibia > Anura > Ranidae > Aquarana > Aquarana catesbeiana. Next base: position 436,193,949 of record NC_133326.1, on the reverse strand, counting down.
TGTTGCCACAACACTGTAAGTCCTCACAGTTACTCTTGGTGGGTGCTGGAACGGGCCCTGCTGTGAAATATTAGATCAAGAATTGTAATTACATGCATCTGTTGAACAGGGGCAGAAAAATTGGGCCTTTGGTGGTGGTGGTGCTGGTGCCACAACACTGTAAGTCCTCACAGTTAGTCTTGGTGGGCGCAGAAATGGGCCCTACTATGAGATATTAGATCAAGAATTGTAATTACATGTCCCTGTTGAACAGGGGCAGAAAAAATGGGCCTTAGGCACTGGTGCCACAACACTGCAACCCCTCACAGATTGGAGTTGGAGCGAAGGAATGAGTCCTCCTGTAAAATATTGCATCAATGATTGTAATTACACGCCCCTGTTAAACAGGGGCTGAAAATTGGGCCTTAGGCACTGGTGCTGGTGCCACAACACTGCAACCCCTCACAGATACTCTAGTTGGAGCGCAGGAACAAGCCCTGCTGCAAAGTATTGCATCAAAAATTGTAATTACACGCCCCTGTTAAACAGGGGCTAAAAAATTGGGCCTTAGGCACTGGTGCTGGTGCTACAACACTGCAACCCCTCACAGATACTCTAGTTGGAGCGCAGGAACAAGCCCTGCTGCAAAGTATTGCATCAAAAATTGTAATTACATGCCCCTGTTAAACAGGGGCTGAAAAATTGGGCCTTAGGCACTTGTGCTGGTGCCACAACACTGCAACCCCTCACAAATACTCTAGTTGAGTGCAGCAACGAAGCCTCCTTGAAAAATAATGCATCAAAAATTGTAATTACACGCCCCTGCTAAACAGGGGCTGAAAAATTGGGCCTTAGCCACTGGTGGCGGTGCCCAGAACCAAAATTATTCTTACAAGCTATCAGCATGTTCATTGAGGAGGAAGAGGATAGTCACTCAGCATAACAGGATAGTCACTCAGCATCAGCATAGGCTCTTGAAGGGATCTTACATTTCAAAAAAAATTATTCAGTTACATCAGCATCAGGTGCTTGGTAGCTGGTGGTGATCCGAGACTGATTCATTTTTATGAAGGTCAGTCGATCGACCGAGTCGTGGACAGGCGCACCCTGTGATCGGTTACAAAACCTCCAGCAGCATTGAATGTGCGTTATGAAAGAACGCTGGATGCAGGACAGGCCAGTAGCTCAATTGCATACTTTGCAAGCTCTGGCCAGTGATCCATCCTCAAGACCCAGTAACCCAGAGGATTTTCGTTGGAAATGGTGTCCAAGTCAGATCCTGCCCCTAGGTATTCCTGCACCATGTAAAACAGATGCTGGCAATGGTTGCTGGAACCAATCATACCTTGGGGCTGCAGACTAAAAAATTGTCTGAATGCATCAGTCAGATGGCCACCTTCTCCACCGCTCTTTCTTTGACTGACCGAAGCCTCAGCAACACGTTGTCCAGGAACAGGAGTTTGTAACCTCCCAGTCTCTGGGAACGCGTTGCACAGACCTTTCTGCAAGGCCTCCCGAAGATGTTTCATCCTCTGCTCCCTCTGCGACAGCAAGATAAGGTGCGCAACCTTACCCTTGTAACGTGGATCAAGGAGGGTTGCCAGCCAGTATTGATCCCTCTCCTTGATACCACGAATACGAGGATCCTTCCACAGGCTTTGCAGCCACGTACAAGTCCATGGGTTTCTTGGGACTGTAAATGATCCCTTAAAGATTGCTGCTGATGCTGAGTGCCAGGCTCCACCTCCATGCTGACACAATCCTCCTCTTCCTCCTCCTCCTCCTCCTCTTCCTGTGTGATCGGCGGGCACGCAGGAACACTGTCTGGATAAAGGGGGCCTTGAGAGCTAAGGAAGTCCTCCTCTTCCTGCCTCTGTTCTGCCTCAAGTGCCCTGTCCATTATTCCACGCAGCGTGTGCTCCAACAGGTGGACAAGAGGGACAGTGTCACTGATGCATGCACTGTCACTGCTCACCATCCTCGTGGCCTCCTCAAATGGTGACAGGACACTGCATGCATCCCTGATCATGGCCCACTGGCGTGGGGAAAAAAACAAGCTCCCCTGACCCTGTCCTAGGTGCCATAGTTGCACAGGTACTCATTGATGGCCCTCTGCTGCGTGTGCAGCCGCTGCAGCATGGCCAACGTTGGGTTCCACCTGGTGGGCATGTCACAGATTAGGAGGTTCTTGGGCAGGTTAAATTCCTTTTGGAGGTCAGCCAGCCAAGTACTGGCATTATATGACCTACGGAAATGCACACAGACTTTCCTGGCCTGCCTCAGGACATCCTGTAAGCCCGGGTACCTGTCCAAGAACCAATGCACCACCATGTTAAGGACGTGAGCCAAACAGGGCACATGGGTCAGTTGTCCTTGTCGGAGGGCGGAGAGGAGGTTGGTGCCATTGTCGCAAACCACCATACCTGCCTTAAGCTGGCGTGGCGTCAACCACCTCTGAACCTGCCCCTGCAGAGCTGGCAGAATCTCTGCCCCAGTGTGGCTCCTGTCCCCCAAGCACACCAGCTCAAGCACCGCATGGCATCTTTTGGCCTGCGTGCTTGCGTAGCCCCTTGAAAGCCTACGGAGTACCGCTGGTTCCAAAGTCAAATCAGCACAGGAAGAGGCCATGGAGGAAGAAGAAGAGGAGGGGGTGGAGGAGAGAGGTGTGGTAGAATCACCACTAGTAGTATTTTGGAGGCGTGGTGGCAGAACAACCTCCAACACTACTGCACCCTGTCCTGCATCCTTCCCAGCTGCCAGAAGAGTCACCCAGTTGAGCGGTGAAAGATAGGTAACGTCCCTGTCCATGCCTGCTGGACCATGAGTCAGCGGTAATATGCACCATACCGCTGACCGCCCTGTCCAGCGAGGCCAAGACATTGCCTTCCACATGCCGGTAGAGAGCCGGAATCACCTTCCGTGAGAAAAAGTGGCTTTTGGGAACCTGCCACTGAGGAACCGCACATTCCACAAACTCATGGAAGGGGGCAGAGTCTACCAACTGAAAAGGCAGCAGTTGAAGTGCTAGCAATTTAGCCAAGCTAGCATTCAACCGCTGGGCATGTGGATGGCTGGGAGCGAACTTCTTTCGGCGGTGCAGCAGCTGGGGCAGGAAAATTTGCCTGGTACAATCTGACGTCAGTGTACCGATAGCAGATTGCCCCCAAGTACTTGGCTGTGACACACCTAATTCTACACCTTCATTCCTCTCAGTGCAGGTCTCAGAGAGGACTGAAGGTATAGTGGGGTTGGAGATCCCAGCTGATGAGGAGCAAGGAGAGGTCCTCTTTGTTCTTTGGTGTGGGTCTTTTACGTATGCTTGCCAACTAACTGCATGGCAGGTCAACATATGTCTGGTCAAACATGTGGTGCCCAAGTGGGAGATGTTTTGGCCACGAGCGATACGCTTGAAACATATGTTGCACATAGCAGCGGTGGGATCTGATGCACTCGTCTCAAAAAAGGCCCACACCAAAGAAATTTTGGAATAACGCGCAGAGACAGCAGCGCCCTGCACATGCGGAGCTCTGCGGTGTGATGCAGTCGGTGTGCTGCCCTTAAGCTGGCCCCTGGAGGGCATCCTGCCTCATTGGTGATGTGCCTCCTCCTCCTCCTCTCTCCTATCAAGCACCCACGTGGAGTCAGTGACCTCATCATCCCCTCCCTCCTCATCACTGGAGCAAAGCTGGCAGTATGCTGCAGCTGGGGGAACATGACTGTCAGATTTCTGTCCTTTTTGGGCACCCCCTCTCTCTGGGCTCACGTTACTGCCTTCCTCTAGCTGGGTACCAATATCAGAGCCTTCAAAACGCTGGGCATCCTCCTGGAGCATGTACCCAACACTGTGGTCAAACAGTTCGGGGGACTCCTCAGGAGAACATGGTGGGACTAGGGAAGGAGTGACTGATGCCATTGAGCCGAGGGAAGAGGCCGCGTTGGCAGCTGCTTTGTCAGACAAAGTACCCTGAGCCTGGGTGAAAGAGGATGAGGAGGATGAGGACGGCTTGGTTATACACTCTACCAAGTCTTCCGCATGTTGCGGCTCAACGCGGCCAGCTGCCGAAAAAAAGGACAAGCGTGTCCCACGGCTACGTGCTGATGAGGATGCACCATCTCCATGACCAGCACTGTTACCTCTAGACACAAAGCCTGCTTGCCCTCTTTTATTGGCTTGTGACTGTCTGCCTCTCCTTGTTGGCCTTCCAGACATACTAATGGCCTGCAGTGAGATGTAGCTGCACAAAGCTGGGATGTATATATATACTGATACTGCAGCTAGCAGAATCAACTGCCTGCCTGTAGTATTATTAGTATGAGAACACCACTAATTTTCTTCAGGTAGCTTTAGGTGCACACTGTGCAGAGGACACAGTGCACTAACTGTAAATACTGTAGCTGCCTGCCTGTGGTATTAATAGGAGCGGAACAACAGCAATTGTCTCCAGGTAGCTTTGTATGCACACTGTGCAGAGGACGCACTACACTAACTGTAAATACTCTAGCTGCCTGCCTGTGGTATTAATAGGATCAGGAGAACACCACTAATTTTCTTCAGGTAGCTTTAGGTGCACACTGTGCAGAGGACGCACAACACTAACTTGTAAATACTACAGCTGCCTGTGGTACTGTACTAATAGGATCAGAAGAACACCACTAATTTTCTTTAGGTAGCTTTAGGTGCACACTGTGCAGAGGACGCACTACACTAACTTGTAAATACTGTAGCTGCCTGCGGTACTGTACTAATAGGATCAGAAGAACACTAATTTTCTTCAGGTAGCTTTAGGTGCACACTGTGCAGAGGATGCACTACACTAACTGTAAATACTGTAGCTAATAGGACTAATAGGATCAGAAGAACACCAGCAATTTTCTTCAGGTAGCTGTAAATTCTGTAAAAACACCTGCCTGCCTGTCAGTAGTAGGAAGAGAATAACAGGAACGGCTCTAGCTAAGCTGAATACAGTGTGTATATATATATATATATATATATATATATATATATATATATATATATATATATATATATATATATATATATATAAATATATATAAATAGAACACCTAGGACAACACCTACACAATACACTGTAAGTGCAGCTAACTGACTCTCCTGGCTACTCTATCTAACTTAAATCAAATGACACTGTCTCTCTGTCTATCTATCTCTCTCTCAACGCTGGAACACACCACACAGGGCCCCCGTGCATATAGTGTGGGGTGTGTACTAAACCCCCTGAGCCATAACTGGCCAAAGCCACCCTGTACAGACAGCGCTGTGATTGGCCAAGCATGCGGGTCATAGTGCATGCTTGGCCAATCATCAGCCAGCAATGCATTGCGATGCCGCAGTGAATTATGGGCCGTGACGTGCCACTCCCTAGTCCTGATATTGAAAGTCAGCAGCTACAGTATGTGTAGCCGCTGACTTTTATTTTTTTGCTGGGGGGGCCACCTCTTTAAAGTGGAGTTCCACCCAAAAATGGAACTTCATGGAAAGTGCTAGTGACCCTCTGACATGCCACATTTGGCATGTCATTTTTTTGGGGGGGGGCGAGTACCCTGTTTTTACAGGCACCCAGCTCCCACTTCTTCCCCTGGTGCCGGAAGGAAGATCACCTCTCCCCCCTCCCTCCCTGCAATCTTCTGGGACACATCACAGGTCCCAGAAGATTGCCCAGCCAGCCACAGCTGGGCGCAGAGAGGAGGGGGAGAGGAGCGAGGCTTTGTGCGCCCGCATTGCTGGACCGTGGGACAGACGAGTGTCTGATTATTAAAAGCCAGCAGCTACACTTTTTGTAGCTGCTGACTTTTAAATGGGTGAAGCTCCTAAAAAAAAAACCCCTAAAACCCTAAAAAAAAAAAAAAAAAAAATAGATCCTGTTTCCTTAAAGCGTGTTATACAGCACAGTGCCTGTGCTGTGTAATGTGGCCCCCTGTATTATATAAAATACCTGGCTGATCCTGTCTTGCTCCCCCCCCCCCTGTAAACTGACCACGTTTTATCATGGCTACTGAGCCCTGACACTGTAGTCAGTTTACGTGCCTCCGTCATCCGCAGCTATCTGCAGCTCTCCTCCGTTCCTGCTCTCCCCTCCTCCCTGCCTATCTGCTCGTACCAGTGCCTGCCCCACCTCTCCTGTTGCTAGAAAAACTATGATATGAACATACAATCCCCTCTGTTAAATAAGGACATGTGCCCCACTGCATGTGTTTTATAAAAACTATGCCGATTTCTACCTTATTTCACAGCACCATCCAGCACTCACCTGACTCCTCCCTGCTCTCCTCCCGGCCAATGTCAGCAGGAGTTCTAGGCCCCTCCCGCTGTAGCTGTCAGACCGGGATAGGGGAGAGGCGAGGAGTCACGTGAGCGCCAGGAGGCGCTGTGAAATAAGGTAGAAATCTGCATATTTTTTATAAGACACATGCAGTGGGGCACATGTCCTTATTTAACCACTTCAGCCCTGGAAGGATTTGTCCCCTTAATGACCAGAACACTTTTTGCAATTTGGCACTGCACAATTTTAACTGGTAATTGTGCGGTCATGCAATGCTGTACCCAAATGAAATGTGCGTTCTTTTTTTTCCACAAATAGAGCTTTCTTTTGGTGGCATTTTATCACCTCTGGGATTTTTTTTTTTTTGCGATATAAACTAAAAAAGATTGAACGTTTTGAAAAAAAATTATATTTTCTACTTTTTGTATTGAATCTTTTATTTTTTTGTCACAAGTGATTGAAAAATGCCAATAAATAATTAGAATTTACACAAAGTTGTTACTGAAATGGAATATTTTATATTTTGCCACAGGTTTCGGGAAAATGACAAAAATTATATATATTTTTTTTTTTACACAGAGTTGTCACTAAATTATATATTGCTCACACATGCCATGGGTATATGTGGAATTACACCCCAAAATACTGCTGCTTTTCATGAGGCTTTCTAAAATGGTGATTTCACTCCTCACTACCTATGACAGTTTTGGAGGCCATGAAATGCCAAGATAGCACAACCCCCCCCCAAATGACTCCATTTTGGAAAGTAGACACCCCAAGCTATTTGCCGGGAGGCATGTTGAGTCCATGGAATATTTTATATTTTGCCACAAGTTTTGGGAAAATTACAGTTATTTTTTTTTTTTTACACAAAGTTGTCACTAAATGATATATTGCTCCAACATGCCATGGGTATATGTGGAATTATACCCCAAAATACATTCTTCTGCTTCTAAGTACGGGGATACCACATGTGTGAGACTTTTTGGCAGTCTAGCCACGTACAGCAGTGGTCATCAACCCTGTCCTCAGGGCCCACTAATGCCCCGTACACACGATCGGACATTGATCGGACATTCCGACAACAAAATCCATGGATTTTTTCAGACGGATGTTGGCTCAAACTTGTTTTGCGTACACACGGTCACACAAAGTTGTCGGAATTTCCGCTCACCAAGAACACCGTGACGCACACCACGTACAACGAGACTAGAAAAGGCCAGTTCAGAACCAAGCGTGGCACCCTTTGGGCTCCTTTTTGCTAATCTCGTGTTAGTAAAAGTTTGGTGAGAGACAATTCGCGCTTTTTCAGACTGGTGGTTTTCAGATCGTTTTCTGCTGTTCAGTTTGTGCTTGTGGGTTTGTATCTGCTCTTCAGTGCGTGCAGCAAGCTACGCATGACTCTGTCATTGTGTACTTGTTCGTTCGTTACTGTTTTTCAGGTCGCTCTTCACAGGCCTTGCTGTTCTTCAGTGCGTTCTGTTACTTCGTTCTGAGCAGCCGACCGTTTTCTAGCCATGTTGCGTATACGTACTCCTCGTAGAGTTCGTGCTGTGCGGGGGCTTGGTGTTGGGGTCCTGACCTTGACACAAGTCCAGTCCATGAACAGGGTGGGGAGGAGTTCATGGACCAAGAATTGGTTGCTTCAGCGTGACCAGTTCTGTCACATGCCTTTGCTCCATGAGATCCGTGAGAATAATCCTGATGATTTCAGGAACTTTCTCCGGATGACAGATCCCGTATTTCACTGTTTGTTGGCTTTGCTGACCCTTTATATTAGCAGGCAGGATACCTGCATGAGGCAAGCCATCACTCCGGAGCAGAGGCTCGTCGCCACCCTGCGGTACTTGGCGACGGGGAGAAGCCTGCAGGACCTCAAGTTCTCGACAGGCATCTCCCCACGGGCTCTGGGTATCATTATCCCAGAGACCTGTTCTGCCATCATCCAGGTCCTGCAGAAGGAGTATATTAAGGTAAAATTTATCCTTTAACATCACATTTTATTGTATGTAATGTTTGATAATATATTGTATTTCTTTCCTCATTCCCTAATTACCATGATTGTAATATGCTGTGAATGTCCCCTTTGTCCTCATGCATGCTGGATTTTTATGTAATTATTTTTTTTGTCATTCATACATATTTGCCTTCACTTACTTCCCCAGCATGGTCTCCTGGACCTATATTCACCTCATGTAGTCACTTAACAATGTATTTTATCAGCTCCAAAGTAGTGCTTTCTGGCCTCCCACTTTGCCCAGCGATGGGACTTTCCTAACTGCGGAGGGGCAATTGATGGGAAACACGTCCACATCGTCCCACCACCCAACTCGGGGTCGTACTATTATAATTATACGGGGTTCAATAGTATTGTGATGTTGGCGGTGGTGTCGGCTACTTATGAGTTCCTGTATGTGGACGTTGGGAAGAATGGCCAGATGTCCGATGGTGGAGTCATCACCCAGACGGAGTTCTACAGGCGTCTCCAGAATGGCAGCTTGGACTTGCCACCTCCAGAAGACAATGTGGAAGGACTCCCATTCGTCTTCGTTGCGGATGAAGCATTTGCGCTGGGGGACTATCTTATGCAGCCATTCCCGATGAGGACCCTCACCCCGGACCAGAGGGTTTTTAATTACCGGCTGGCCAGAGCCAGAAGAGTGGTGGAGAACACGTTTGGAATCATGGCCAGCCGGTTCCGCCTATTTCTTACACCCATACACATGGCGGAGTACAAACTGAATCATATTATCCTGGCGTGCTGTGTTCTACACAACTTTTTACGGCAACATTCTGCCAACTATGCTGGCTGAGTTGGGCCTGAGGCTGGAATTTCAAATGAACCAACCCTGACGGCGCTTGAAAGTGGCCGTCCTGGCTTGCCCCCCCTGAGTGCCCGTGATGTCCGGCTAAGATACCTTGAATTCTTTGTGGGTAGGGGGGCTATCAATATGCGAGACAATGTCTAAAACCTTTTTCAAATAAAAAAAAAAACTACTAAAATCTTTGGTGACATTTACTGCTTGTGTTTGTTTTAGCTGACCCTCACAGAAATGTGGTGAGTCCTGAAAATGGCGTGATTGTGTAACCTTACAAAGCACTGTTGGGTGTTATTTACTAAAGGCAAAGACACTTTGCACTACAAGTGCACTCAAAACTGCACTGAAACTGCACTTGTAGTGCAAAGTGGATTTGCCCTTAGGAAATAACACCCATTGTCACAGAAAACACCAATTAGAGCACCACAAAAGTGTTGTAGCGTTTAGACAATAATCCACACATTCTTGATTAACAATCTTTTTAATACCAGCACAATCACATGTGCATTTAGAAAAGGTTTTTAAAACAAACCAACATGTTTGTTGTATAACAATTTTTGGGGTCACATTAGAAAAAGTAGAAATGTCCATTTAAGATAAAACAGGCATGTTTAAAACCAACAAGAAAGACACAAACCTTGAACTTACAAAGTTCACATTTGGTAGAACTTGAAGGCAATATCAGACATGAGTATTTACAAACTGTGTTTGATATTGCTTTCAGATGGGGTGAAGTCACCCCAGGAAAAGACAAATTTTGAAGATGCTCACAAATTTACAAATGTCAACATGTGCTACCTGCCATCACGGGGGATCAAGGGACGTGTTTGGGGGGTGCAACCCCTTCCTCACAGCTACTTTATTATTGAGGAAGGGGTTGCACCCCCAAAACGCGTCCATTGATCTCCCCTGATGGCAGATAGCACATGTTGACACACTGTGTGCATCTTCAAAATTTGGCTTTTCTCAAATTTGTCAAAAAATGTCAAAAATTTGTAGCACACAAAAAAACAAAGGGATTTGGAGGGGTTTTAAACTCTCCCTAAAACATCAATGATGTTCTTCATTTTTGAAGAACATCATTGATGTTTTTCTTGATGTTTTCCAAGTCCCTATTACACCCCATGATCTCCCTGATCAGGATCTGTGCACTTTCCAAGGTGAAAGGATCTGGATCCACAACATCACTATCACCTAAAAAGATAGAAACCAAAAAACACCATGTATTATAAATATGCCGGCATCCATCTCTTACCTGAGCCTGTGGTCGCAGACACTCACCTGTTGTGGTGCCAATTTACACCATGTCTTCCTCCTCCTGCTCTGCTTGTCTTGGGTGGATTTCCCCTTCTTCCAGAGGTGGGGGGTCTGTGGTCTCCTCGGATGAGGGGTGTCCTCCGAGTCTTTTGTCCCCTATGTAAAAAAAGAAATGGTATATTTAGCACACAGATATTTGATTACATATTTGAACTATAAATATGAAACATTGCTTGGAAGTGGGGTACAATTGTCTATTTTGGCAGAGTTCCAAGATGTAGAATTTTTAGTGTCCTTTGTCAAGCTTCAATACTTTACCTGTTTTGTACAAGCTTCACAGATGGAGACACCCCTATAGTATACACTGGAGCACCTGTGTGGGACCCCCTAATAAAAAGGGTGTTCTTGTGTCCCACACTAGTGCTCCAGCGTCCAGATGTGTAACCAGCTGCTGAGTGTCCTCTCCTTACACAGAATCTAGTTTGCATTTCATTCTAGTAACAAACACATCTACACAACCAAATTAGTTTCAGACACGTAGGCCCTAAAAAATGTGGCCAAATGCATATGGCCAAAACAATGGTGTTTTCTAGGCCGAACGAACAATGTTTTATACGAACTAATAATGTGCCCATGAACATGAAAGTTGCCTCTTGAAACTGGATAACAGTTAGGAAAAGCACATGGAGCAGCACGAACGTAATAAACATAAAGAATAGGAACACAGGACAACTACTTACTTTTTTGCAGCACTCTCCGGATCTTTCAGTACTGCTCATGCTCTCTTAATTTCAGGTCCGACCACCGCTTCCTGAGCTGATCTTTCAATCGTCGTACCCCGAAATTCCGGTGCAGACTCTTGACCACTTTCGCCATGATCTTGGCCTTTCTGACATTGGGGTTGGGGTAAGGTCCATACTTCCCATCATAGTCGGCCTTCTTCAGGATGTCGACCATCTCCAACATCTCCCCAAAGGACATATTCGATGCCTTGAATCTTCTCCTTCTGGATCCAGACGTTTCAGGCTCCGGGCTTTCCTCCTCCTCCTCGTTGCTGTAATTAGCACGCACCTGCTGTGTCTCCGCCATGTGCTCTTCCCCCACTGCGCTGAAAGAAAAGGGGCAGGGAATAGACTAGAAAGAACGTCAGGGGCGGGCGGAGTTACATGCATGCGCAGTGTGTATAAAGCGTAACACTCGTGCGTAGTACGTACGATCTGTGAGCGGAGGAAGGAGTATCGGAGGCGCCAATCGTGATAACGAAGGTAAGATCTAAACTTGGGCCTATACTGCTTCTAGATTGAGGCCTATATTGTAACAAGATTAGGAGAGTTTTGCCTGACATTAGGGTTTGTCTTGTGTTGTGTCTTGCAGATAAAATGGATGGCTTCAATGACCACAACTTCCTCCCGCTGTTCATAGACAAGTACAGGGAGCTGCCCTGTCTGTGGCAGGTGAAACATCCACATTATAATCATAAACAAAAGAGGCAGACAGCGCTGGAGAAACTGCTGGAGTTGGTGAAGCCGGTAGTCCCCACAGCAACCATCCCCTATTTAAAAGCCAAAATTGGTGGCCTGAGGAGCACTTATCTTAGGGAGCGCAAGAAGGTCACGGATTCCCAGAGATCCGGAGCTGCAGCAGATGACGTTCATGTCCCCAGACTGTGCTACTATGAGAGACTGCGGTTTCTGTCAGACCAGACTGGAGTCAGGGAATTCCTCTCAACCCTTCCTTCCACTCTTCCTTCCACCTCAGCTGAGGCTTCCGATGTCCAACCTGGGACTTCCAGCCAGGAAGAAGTGGAGGATCCCAGCTTGAGCCAGGTATAGCATTGTTCTACAGATTTCTGGTCAATAAATAAATTATCTTTACTAGATGTTATTATTGATCACTAATTGCTGATTTCATATAGTTATTGACATATCAATAGAGAGTAGTGGGCAAAAATAATTGGGACAAGAATGAAAAATGCTGGGCTCAGAAGGATAGTCTGTTATATTTGTTAACATTCAATTTGCAACAGTCATGAGGTGAAAATTGTGTGTGATTGATGAAGAAAAAACTAAAACTATGTCCCTTTTTCATACACAGGAAGACCTCAGCCAGGACGAGGCTCTGGAATGTGGCACACAGGAGGAGGCTGTGGAATGTGGCAGCCAGGAGGAGACGGGGGTTAGTGGCAGCCAGGAGGAGGCGGGGCTAAGTGGCAGCCAGGAGAAGCCTGGGACCAGTAGGAGCCTGACCGAAAGGTTCCTCCCTTCCGCCTTTCAAACAAAAGACCCAGGAAGGGGAGTCACATGCAGGATTCAGCACTCAGGCTGATTCTGGAGGCTTCTGTGTCCCTCAGAGACTTACCCACTCCTGAAGAGGCCTTTGCCTGCATGGCTGCCACCAAACTGAAGGGCATGCAGGAGGGTCAACGCCTCATGTGTGAGAAACTTCTTTATAAAGTCCTAACTAAGGGGGTGAGTGGCGAAATCACCCCCAATACCGACGTGATTGAGTTGGACCATCCTCCTCCTCCTGCCACAACTACACCACCACAGCCACAGCATGGAAGAAAGCGTGGAAGGAAGACCAGAGAGTGATGACCTGGGTTCAGTCTGGTGTGACAAAAGACGCAGGCTCTTGTATGACCACAGCCTGGGGACACAGATGTCATCTGCTGCTTTCAGGATCTCTGGGACTTCTGGACCAGACTGCACTCCCTTATATATGGACTCCTCAGGCCACCAATTTTGCTGGAAAAGAATTGATGTGTGCCCTGGGGTCCAAAGGCTTCAACAATTTCTGCTGTTTCTCCAGCGTTGCCTCCCTCTTTGTTTGGTTCTGAGCCCTTAATAAAGGAATTTTTGTTTCAATTATACTCGCCTATGTGTGTTTTCCTTCAAAAAGGACAGTTTGTTTGTGAGGAGGCAGGTACATTTCAAAAATACAATGTGAAATTAACAAGAGACACCAACACCAAGCAACCTCCTTGAGATTAAATAATACAATATAATAATGGTGTTGTGGTAACTTGATCCACAAAACACACACAAAAATATTATGGAGTAAAACCCCCAAAAAATAAAAAAATACATCACCCTGGAAAAAAATACAAACACAAAAAAAAAAAATCAGCCTTGAAAAAAATACAAAACAAAAATAAAACAACAAAAAAGAAATTTGGTCAGATGTGACAAATCAAAATATATTGAGGGAATCACGATAAATAATAAAGAAAGAAGTTTGTGAGAAGTCGGTGTGAATATGAGCAGCAAAACCACTTCATTCTTCTCACATTATAAAGAAGAAAAGAGTGCGCTGTATTAAACAATTTAAAACATTGCAGTGTGACGAAAGTGCTGTATCCATTCCAAACGCTAATTTTACCAGACCGAGCTGTTCCGTCTCAGAATTTCTTCTGAGCATGCGTGGCACTTTGTGCGTCGGAATTGTCCACACACGGTCGGAATTGACGCGATCGGATTTTGTTGACGGAAAATTTTATAGCCTGCTCTCAAACTTTGTGTGTCGCAAAATCCGATGGAAAATGTCCGATGGAGCCCACACACGGTCGGAATTTCCAACAACACACTCCGATCGCACATTTTTAGTCGGAAAATCCGACCGTGTGTACGGGGCATAACAGGCAAGGTTTGCAAGATAACTGAAATACATCACAGGTGATATCATTTGCTGCTCAGTGATTGCAATATTCTAGTCTGCATCTCCCCAAGGTAATACATAAAACCTGGCCTATTAGTGGGCCCTGAGGACATGGTTGATGAACACTAGCGTACTGGACCCTGAAAACCAATCACCGCCTTCAGGCTTTCTAAGGGCGTAAATTTTTGATTTCACTCCTCACTACCTATCACAGTTTTAGAGGCACTGAAATGTCAAGACAGCACAAAACCCCCTAAATGACCCTGTTTTGGAAAGTAGACACTCCAAATGTTATGTTATGTTGAGTATTTTGCAGATCTTGCTTTTTGTCACAAAGTTTTGAAAATTGAAAAAAGAAAGAAAAAATACATTTTCCTTTTCTTTCTTCATTTTCCAAAACAAATGAGAGATGCAAAATACTCACCTTGCCTTTTAGCAAATACCTTGGGGTGTATACTTTCCAAAATGGGGTCATTTAGAGGGGTTTTGTGCTATCTTGACATTAGGTAGTAAAGGGGGAAAAATCACCATTTTATGCCCTTAGAAAGCCTGAAGGCAGTGATTGCTTTTCGAGGTCCTGTACGCAGCTAGGCTCCCAAAAAGTCTCACACATGTAGTATCCCCGTACTCAGGAGAAGCAGCAGAGTATATTTTGGGGTGTAATTTCACATATACCCATGCCATGTGTGAGCAATATATCATTTAGTGACAACTTTGTTTAAAATAAAACAAAAAAAAAATTGTAATTTTTTTGGACCTTGTGGCAAAATATAAAATATTCCATGGACTCAACATGCCTCTCAGCAAATAGCTTGGAGTGTCTACTTTCCAAAATGGGGTCATTTGGGGGGATTTTGTGCTATCTTGAAATTTCAGGGCCTCCGAAACTGTGATAGGTAGTGAGGGGTAAAATCACCATTTTATGCCCTTAGAAAGCCTGAAGGCAGTGATTGATTTTCGAGGTCCTGTACGCAGCTATGCTCCCAAAAAGTCTCACACATGTGGTATCCCCATACTCAGGCAGAGGAAGCAGAATGTATTTTGGGGTGTAATATCACATATACTCATGCCATGTGTGAGCAATATATCATTTAGTGACAACTTTGTGTAAAAAAAGAAGGAACTTGTGGCAAAATATAAAATACTCCATGGACTCAACATGCCTCTCAACAAATAGTTTGGGGTGTCTACTTTCCAAAAATTCATTTGGGGGGGGGGGGGTAACTATCTTGGCATTTTATGCCCAACATTAGCAGCTTATGCCACACATCACCCACTGTTCTAACCACTTGAACCACCAAGTCCTTTCTTTTTTTTTTTTATTATTTCCATTTTACAATACAACCATAGGCGTGCGCACAGGGTGTGCTGGGTGTGCCTGGGCACACCCTAATCATCCTGTGTGGTGCTGATTCCCCCTGCTTCCTCTCTCCCCCCTACAGTGCTGCCAGCTTCCCTCCTCTCCTCTCAGGAGTGGGAAAGGGTGCTGGTAAATATTTCATTACCAGGCCCCTTCTTTTCCTGATATTTCACCCAAGTCCCATAATGGGGCTTCTAAAAAAAAATAGTAAAAAAAATAAATAGAATAAAAAATATTGGAAAAAATAATAAAATTGGAAAAAATAATAAAAATAAAAAACTACTGACACTGTCTACTGCCCTACTGACACCAATCTTTGCTCTTCTGACACCGTTCACTGCTCTGCTGATATACGCCCATGTGTGTTTTTGCTCTGGGGTGCACACCCTAATGTAATAGGCTGCGCACACCAATGAATACAACAATCTTCATACATTGTTACAAACAAAAAAGAAAAACCCCTCCTCACCCACCCCAGACCCTTATTACATTACATCTTCTACTACCACATTCACTTAAATCTTATCCCTCCCCCCCTTTCCAAACCACTTGGTAATCCTGTAGTTACTCCTTCCCCTTCCTCTCTTTGTGCAAGAAGACCTCTTACCCTTCGTGAGAAGGAGAGAGGGAAAAAAAAAAAAAATCAAAAGGGGGGGACATAAAAGTGCATAAGTGTACATAATTGAATAAAAAGTGTACGTGTTTATCAATTTGTATTTGTGTACGAGGCCCTCATTGGCCAAACTATTCTAGTAAGTGTTATTACCCTTTACCCATCAAAACACCAGAAAACCGAACATAAAAAAAAAAAAAAAAAATTAAAAAAAAAAAACCCACCCCAAACCCCGTGTTTATCATTATATTTAATTTGGGAGGAGACCCTCCATGGCCAAACTATAAGTGTTGTTACCCTTTACCCGTCGTATTAAAAAAAAAAAATACACGAAACCCAGTTTATCAATTATTTAATTTGTGTAAAAGGCCCTCATTGGCCGAACTATAAGTGTTATTACCCTTACCCATCGTGTTATCTCTCTCGAGAAAAAAAAAAAAAAAAAAACAAACCTCCATCCCAAACCCCGTGTTTATCATTATTTTTAAATTTGAGAGGAGGCCCTCCATGGCCAAACTATAAGTGTTGTTACCCTTTACCCGTCGTAAAAAAAAAAAAAAAAAAGAAAAAAAAACCCGCGTTTATCAATTATTTAATTTGTGTAAAAGGCCCCTAAAAAAAAAAAAAAAAAAAAAAAGGGAAAGGGGGGGTAAGGAAAAACACAGGAAAACCACAACCCCACCCCCTCCAAACCCTCCCCTACATATTGGGCCAGTGAACTAATTCCAATATTCCTTTCATCTTTCTCTCCTTTTTTTTTTCTTTTTTTCCTTTTTTCTTCCTTCCATAGGTCAGTATCTTTTATTTTACATATTTACAACGGCTGTACCTCCACCTCCTTCTCATTTTAATCATCTCCGTCTTCTTTTTCCATCTCAACTACACATTCCTTCCAGCCTGCCCATTTCTTTTCAAATTTCCTTTGTTGGCCCTTTACCATATGAACCCATCTTTCCGCTTCCATTATTAAGCTCACTTCCTTTCTCCAATCTAATATTGAGGGACCCTGTATCTGTTTCCAAAATTTCGGTATGATTTTTTTCGCTGCGTTTAATAGGTGGGGTGTTATGCCCTCCTGATACTTTCTATTAGAGCCCGGCATCCCATGGAACAAATAATGTAGTGGTTGAAATTCCAGGTGTCCCACCGTCAATTTCTTGATCCATGGAGACACCGACTCCCAGAATCTTTTAATTACTGGGCATGTCCACCACAGATGGAGAAATGTGCCTTTCTGACCACATCCCCTCCAGCATCTATCACTTATGGTTGGAAACATTTGTGCCAATTTGACTGGGGTCCTATACCATCTTGACAGGAACTTGTACGCCATCTCTTGTACCTTTGAGCTGATGGATGAGGAATGCGTTAGTGTAATCATCCTTTTAATTTGATTGTTAGTCAGTACCTGTCCCAATTCCTTCTCCCATTCCCTTATATAGTATGGAGTTGTACCTTCCTGTCCCTTAAGTATCCCTTTATACATTTGCGACAGCATGTTCCTGGGACTAGATCTCTGCACACATTGTTTCTCAAATATGGTGAGAGAGTTCATAGGTCTTATTGATGATTTGCTTTTATTAAGAAAACTCACTAATTGATTGTATTTCCACTCTGCCATATGCACTGTCCCATATCTAGACACCATCTCTGTCAGAGATAACAAAACTCCCTCCGGAGCAAACCTGCCACAGGTGGAATCTCCACCTCCACCCCAGGCCCCCAGATACCCCATCTCCTCCCCCGGGGGGAACCAGGTGAATCCCTCCAGAGGAGCCAGAGGTGATATCCAGGGGGCGTAATCCCCATTCTTATTCAACTTGTCCCAAACTTCCAATGTGTTCTGGGTTAATGGTGACACCCATTGAGACAACCCTCTTGACGGGCTCTGAATCCAAGGTGCTCCTGCTAAACTCCTCCCTGCCATTGCATTTTCTACTTGAACCCAAAATTTTTTATGAGTATCATGGTGCCAGTTCAAAATCCGGACTAGACTCATAGCCTTATAATATAAGGCTATATCCGGTATTCCCAATCCCCCCTCGGCCCTATTTCTTCTCAGAAGGTCGTGGGCTAATCTGGGTCTTTTATCGTTCCATACAAACGCCACAAACATCCTACGCACTTGTCTGAAAAAGGACCCCGGTACCTTAATTGGTATTGTGTACAACATATAAATTAATCTAGGAAGTATACTCATTTTTATGGCATTAATCCTCCCAAACCAAGTTAGATATTGGCCTTTCCATTTTTTAAACTCTTCCGTTATCTCCGTCAATAATATGCCATAGTTGACTTCATATAGTCTTTTCATTTCAACACTAATATGTACCCCCAAATACGTCAGGGACTCTCTCTCCCAGACAAATGCATACGTATGTCGCAGCGTCATCTCCAGTCCCGTTGGGACATGGATAGGAAGGATAATTGACTTTCCCAGATTGATTTTAAAATTAGATAAGGTGCCGAACTTTTGTACCTCCAGCATAAGTGCAGCTAACGATGTCTGGGGGGACGAGAGAAAAAAGAGTAGGTCATCAGCATATGCTGCGACCTTATGTTCCACCTGTCCTATTTGTGTCCCACTTATCTCTCTGTTATTTCTGATTTTACGTAAGAATGGCTCTTATATTATTGCAAATATTAAGGGTGATAATGGGCAACCTTGTCTCGTACCATTTCGGATACTAAAGCTTTCTGACAACGTTCCGTTTACTTTAATTCTTGCCTTAGGGCCCGCATACATCGACATTATCCATCCCATCATCCGCTCCCCCAGGCCTATCCCCTTCAATATTTCTCTCATAAAGCCCCAATTCACCCTGTCAAAGGCCTTTTCGGCATCCATTGACAGAATGATCCTTGGGGCCCTATCTGGACCAGACTGCATCCAATGGAGGACATTAAGCGCCCGAATAGTGTTATCTCTCGCCTCACGCCCTTCCATGAACCCAGTCTGGTCCAGATGTATCATCCCCCCTATGTGTCCCTGGAGCCTCAGAGCCAAGATCTTTGCTAACAATTTAGTATCCGAATTAAGAAGGGAAATAGGCCTGTAGTTTGCGCAAATCTGGGGATCTTTCCCTCCTTTTGGCAATACTGTTATATGCGCCAGAAGGGCTTCTGGTGGTAGTGGGTTAGATGCATTAATTGAATTGAAGTATTTACACAGTGGTTCTCTTAATACTGGAAGGAATTTTTTATAATATATATTAGTCAACCCGTCTGGGCCTGGGCTTTTCCCTAATGGCAATGTTGCTATTACCCTTTCCAGCTCCTCTACCGTGATTGGGCGCTCTAACTCTTCTATAGTTGTTTTAGACAGCCTAGGCATTGATGCTTCATTGATATAATCCTGTATCTCTTTTCTCTCAGGGCTTTCATTATCTACTTCGGAAATATTGTATAATGCCTCATAAAATTTACTAAATTCTGCAGCTATGGCTTTCGTTCCAACTACCTTCTTACCTCTAACCAGTAAACTATGGACGTGTCTGGATTCCTGTTGCTTTTTAAGCTGTTTAGCTAGTAGCCGCCCACACTTATTACCCTGTTCATATGCCCTATTTGCGAAGAACCTAATTTTATTTCTAACTTTTTGTTCTAGGCACTGTGAGAGCTCCGTTCGTAAGGCCTCTAGGCGCCTATTATCTGTAGGGTCAAGCTTCCTCTTGTGCTTCCCCTCCAGTTCACTGATTTTATCTAGTAGATCTTTTATCTCTTTTTTCCCTTCTTTTTTTATATACGAGCCATATGCTATTAAATCCCCTCTTATGACAGTTTTATGGGCCTCCCACACCATTTGGTCAGACACTTCCCCTGTCTTGTTTATTTCAAAATACTCTTTTATTTTAACTCCTAATTTCTCTACTATTTCTTCCCTATCCAATAGCGACTCGTTCAAATGCCACGTTCGCTCCAGACCCCCCATCTGAATTAGTTGGAACGTTAATGCTATTGGGGCATGATCTGATGTAGTGATGGGGCCAATTGTGCATGAAATGACATTCTCCAGGTGGAACTGGTCCACCAGGAGAAGGTCCAGACGCGAGTACATGTCGTGTGTTTTTGAATAATAGCTAAAGTCTTTGATTCCTGCATGTAATACCCGCCAACAGTTCACCAGATGTTGAGAGCGTATAAGTTGTTTAATTCGTTTTAGGGCTCTAAATGACAAGGCAGTTCTTCCTGTTGATGTATCCATATTGGGATCCAGCACCAGGTTAAAGTCTCCGCCCATCATCAGACAGCCCTCTCTAAATTGTTCCAATTTCTTAAATATTTTAACAAAAAAATTTACTGACCCTTCATTTGGTGCGTAAATCGTCGCAAATGTATATCGTGCACCATGCAGTGTACCCTTCACAAATAAGAAGCGTCCCTCAGGGTCACTCTGAACTGTCTCCATTTTCCATGGACATGACTTCTTAAAAGACATTGTGACTCCTCTGGCCCTTGCGACTGGGGACACTGCATGGTACCATTGGTTCATAGTACTCTGGGGTAAGCTAGGGATAGAATCACCCTTAAAGTGAGTCTCTTGTAAAAAGACAATGTCCGCTCCATAATGTTGCAGCTCGATCCACAGGCGCTTTCTCTTGTTCGCTGAGCTTAACCCCCTTACGTTATATGAGATGATTTTCAAAGTTGTTGCCATTCTTTAAGTTTCCCTTATAGGCTCCCGGTATCTGCCCCTCATTATTTTCTCCCTGACCTTATTCTTGTTTGTTCCATCATCGCTGACCCTACCTACCCACATCCCTAGAACAACCCCTATTAAAATTAAAAATTACATTTTTTACTTGTTCCATGTAGAAAACCATACATACCCCATCCCTACACCATGATACTCCCCTCTGGAGTACCTTTACTAACCCAGGTGGAGGCCTGTGTAGATGTGCATCCCACAAGCACAGGTCCCCTCCCTTCCCTGCTGTTAGCAGGTTCCTTAAGCCCCTTACTCGGGGTTGACCTACCGACCAAAAAATAGTCTCCATACACCACACTCTTTCATCCTCCCCCCCCCCCTCCCCCCAGGCCTTATTTATAATTCTCTCCCCATTGGGAGAAAACACAACAAAAAAAAAAAAAAAGGAGGGGGAATAAACAGCACAACTTCATCTCCCAAAAAAAAAAAAAAAAAAAAGGGGCAGAGACAAGACCCCTTGCTACTCAGTCCTTTCTTCCACTATCTAGGTCCTCTTCGGGCCAAGTCCCTATTAGTCTTTGCCCTAACTTCTTGCCACTGCTCTGGCCGTTGTAGTGGGGGTCCTATGAGATTTATTCTCCAATCTACAAAGTCCACCATAGGGAGATCCAACTTTTGCACAAAAGATTCTAGATCATCTTTAGTTCGTAGTGTTGCTGTATTCCCATTTCTAGAAGCTGTCAAGCTAAATGGGTATCCCCAACGATATTTAGTATCTACCGCACGCAGCGCTTCTAACAGGGGTCGCACTGCTCGACGCTGGTACAGGGTCCGCCGTGATATATCGGGGTATAATGCTATGTTCAGTCCTTCAAGCAGAATTGTGGGTTTGGTGCGTGCCATTCTCATTATATTTTCTTTTATTCTATATTTATGCACTTTACAGATAACGTCCCTTGTTGTCTCAGCTTTATTACTCGGGTATGACACTCGATGCGCCCGATCTATTTCTATGTTTTCTGGGGCCTGGTCCCCTAAGATCTGTCTGAATATCTTAATTGTAGTGGGGATTAATTCCGCCTTTGGGATTGATTCGGGTATTCCTTTTATACGGATATTCTGTCTTCTGTCCCGGTTCTCATAATTGTCCAGTTGGTCCCTGTACCCATTTAATACATCTTCATGCTTCTTAAGTACTTCCTGAATGTCTGCTACATTGTGCATTATGGCCTCTTGATCGCTTTCTATTTTCTCCACTCTATGCCCCAAACCCCAGAGATCCTCCTTCAGACTTTCAACTGCTTGTAAGCATGACTGTTCCACCACACTAATTAATTGTTGCATATCATTTTTTGTAGGTAGGGCTCTCAATAGGTCCCACATATCTTTTTCCCGGTTTCCACCCTGCTCGTTCCCCCTCTGGCTCCCATTTCCTCCATCTTGGGGGTTCTGCTGTTTGGGGAGTGAAATATGGTCATAATCGTCATAGTCATGAAGAGATTGTCCAGGGTCTGTATCTAGCCTTGTTTGAGAGCTCTGTATCTCAACTATGCCATTGCTAGGGGTCAGATCTCCTCCTCTTGTCCTGAATATCATCTCCGTAGCCTGTAGGGCCTCTACTGTCCCCTCATTTACCTCTGTACCTTCAGATGCCTCCTCATCCTGTACAATTAAATCCCCTTTCTTTATAATGGCTGATGAGATTCTTGTTCCGGGGTTTATACACTCTTGTCCCCCAGCCCCTACTTCCTCTCTTGTACTCATGGGGCTCCCTCCACCACCCGGGCTAATTTCTTCCGCAACTTTCCTCCCCCTTCCTGCAGACGGAGATCCCTTACCGTGCAGTGTGGTGCCGCCTCCTGTTGTTGGGGTGTCCGTTTTCTTTTTCCCTGGAGTCCCGCGTGCTGACCCCTCTGTAGGACCGCTGGGTTTACTTGTGTCCTGTCCCCCTGCTTGTCGTCCCCCTCCATCAGCGGCACGAGGGGACATATAGACTCTTATACCATCTACTGAACTTCTACCTCGTCCAGCCGGTAGCATAGCGACTTGTCTGCGTGTGGTCATCTCCTCAGCTGTCTACGATGCGACTCCGGACTCCGCTGTTCTCATCAAATTGTAAAGTTGACCTATAAGCACTGCAAAGGGTGTGTAGTATCTCCTGTTACTAACGATTCAGCGATTCAGCTTTCAGCTCTGCTCTGCTGTACATTAGTTAGTTATCAATTCAGCCAGGGAACACGAGGGGAAGTGAGGCACTCACTCATCCACAATTCGGGGGTACAGAAAAAAGGGTGGGGAGTTTCCAGCTGTCAATGGTTCAACAGTTCAGTGTTCAGCCAAGTTTACTATACACATCTTATTATAGTGTCACCCCGGGGGGGGGGGGGAGCTGGCACTTACTCCTACACAGCCGGGCACTCAGAAGAGGAAGGAGAATGGAGTGTATCCAACTGTCAGTGGATCAGCCTTTGGAGGTTCGGTGTTCAGCTTGGCTCTGCTGTGGGATACAGCCCAGGAACACAGGAGGGAGGGAGGTGAAACACTCGCTCATCCAAAGCACGAGGGAATAGGAGAGAGAGAGTGGAATCTCTCCAGCTGTCAGTGGTTTGGTGGTTTGGCGTTCAGCTGTGCTTTGCTATGTACAGCTGTTTGTAGTATCTGCCCAGGAGCTCGAGGGGGGGGAGCGGGGTACTCTCTCGTACACGGCCGGGTGTGTGGGAGGGGAGAGAGAGTGCAGTGTGTCAGCTACTCGGCGGTTCAGCGATCAGCTGTTCTCATCCGGCTGCAGCATCAGCTGTGAACACGGGGAAAGGGGGTAAAGCGTCTCCAGCAGCTAACAATTCAGCATTCCAGCAATAATCTGTGCTCTGCTGTGTTCCTCTGATTGCAGCTTCGGCCCGGGAACACGGGGGGGGGGGGGGGGCGGAGCACTCACTCACACACACTCACACCATCAGCTGTCTCACGCCACCACCAAATCCTTTCTGATACTTTTTGTTTACATGAAATTTTTTTTTTTGCTAGAAAATTACTTTGAATGCCCAAACATTATATATTTTTTAAAGCAGGGGCCCTACAGAATAAAATGGTGGGTGTTGCAATTTTTTTTCCCACAAAGTATTTGCGCAGCGATGTTTTTTTAACACAATTTTTTGGGGAAAAAACACTTTTTTGAATTTTAATGCACAAAAGCACACTCATTTACTAAAGGAAAATCCACTTTGCACTGCAAGTGCACTTGAAAGTGCACTGAAAGTGCACTTGGAAGTAAAGTCGCTGTAGATCCGAGGGGGACATGCAAGGAAAATAAAAAACAGCATTTTAGCTTGCACATGATTGGATGATAAAATCAGCAGAGTTTCCACTAATTTCAGATCTACCTCTTAGATTTAGAGCGACTGCACTTCCAAGTGCACTTTAAGTGCACTTTCAAGTACTCTTGCAGTGCAAAGTGGATTTACCTTTCGTAAATA
This sequence comes from Aquarana catesbeiana, assembly GCF_042186555.1. Classification (NCBI taxonomy): domain Eukaryota; kingdom Metazoa; phylum Chordata; class Amphibia; order Anura; family Ranidae; genus Aquarana; species Aquarana catesbeiana. Next base: position 436,169,865 of record NC_133326.1, on the reverse strand, counting down.
ACCCCCTATATTTCCCAAATGTTTGGTGAAATATAAAAGATGATAATATGCCGAGCACATTTAAAATTGCGCACACCCATGCAGCGGTGACAAAGTATATACATTTTTAAAAGCCTTTAAAAGCCGTTACAGGGTACAACTTTAAATTTACAGAGGAGGTCTACTGCTAGAATTACTGCCCTCAATCTGATGTTTATGGTGATTCCTCACATGCATGGTGCAATTGCAACTTTTACATACGACACGAGACCGACGCTTGCGTTCACCTTTGCGCACGTGCACAGGGAGACAGGGGTGCTTTCATTTTTGTATTTTTTATTATTCATTATTTTTTTCCTTTAAAAAAAAATGGGGTTTATTAGACTCTAGATCTCTCCTCAGCCCTTAGGGCATCTTACCACACCAAGATCAGTCTGATAAGATGCTTTCCCAATTTCCCAATGGCGCTGTTTATTTCCGGCGCAACCAAAGTCATGAAATGCTCGTAGCATCCGATTTCTTAGGCCATAGAGATGATTGGAGCTGTTCTAGTCTCTGATCAGCTCTATGGTCAGTTGGCGGAACCAACGGCTGCATTCTCGAGTTCCACAGTGGGACAGGAGAGCCCAAGAAAGCCATGTAAGAGGGCAGGAGAGGGGGGGGGGACATTTCCCCCCACTGATTGTAAAAGCAGTCTAGTGACTAATTAGCCAATAGAATTGCTTTTACATGAAAGCTGACTGGCAGCTGAAAAAAACGATACCAAGATGCATAGGTGTGCGCAGCCTATTGCATTAGGGTGTGCACCCCAAAGCTCATATGTGTGCATATACTGTATTTATAGGGCAGTAGGGCAATGGACAGTGTCGGTAGAGCAGTGGACGGTGTCAGAAGGGCAGAGATTGGTGTCAGTAGTTTATTTTTTATATATCTTTTATTATTACTTTTTTACAATTTTATAATTTTTTACAAAAAATTTTTTACAATTTTTTATTACTTTTTTTTTTACAATTTTTTTAGGAGCTCCATTGGGGGCTTTGGTGAAAAAAAAAGACAGACCCCTGATGTCTCACTTTTGAGACAGAGAAAGGGACTAAGGACAGATAGTCCCCAGTCCCTTTCTCTGCATCCAAGCAGCAGGGGAAATGTGCCCAGCACAGGGTGATTAGGGTGTGCCCAGGCACACCTGGCACACCCTGTGCGCACGCCTATGCCAAGATGATACCTAAACCTGCAGGCATCATTCTGGTATAACCACTCAAAATCCAGCAACATACCAGTACATCGCTGTGGGCTGAATGAAAAAAGAGAACCAAACAGATTTCTCCATTAAAAATCGATTGATCGGTGGTATGCCCAGCATTAGAATACCGCCCTGCATCCACCCACTTCTAATGATGGGCATACAATAAATAGGGATGAGCTGAACAACCTCTCGTTCGGTTTGCAGCAGAACATGCGAACAGGCAAAAAATTTGGCAGAACACATGAACATCGTTAAAGTCTATGGGACACAAACATGAAGAATCAAAAGTGCTGATTTTAAAGGCTTATATGCAAGTTGTTGTTGTAAAAAAGTGTTTGGGGACCTGGGTCTTGCCCCAGGGGACATTTATCAATGCAATTTTTTTTTTAAAGCGGACTTTTTTTGGGAGCAGTGACTTTTTTAATGCTTAAAGTGAAACAATAAAAATGAAATATTCCTTTAAATATCATGCCTGAGGAGTGTCTATAGAATGCCTGTAAAATGGCGCATTTTTCCCATATTTAGAACAGTACCGCAGCAAAATTACGTTTCTAAAGGAAAAATTGTCATTTAAAACTGATCACAGCTGTAATGAATTGTTGGGTCTCGGCAATATTGATACAGATAATTGAAAAAAAGGTCATGGGTTCCCCCCCAGTCCATTACCAGGCCCTTTGGGGCTGGTATGAATATTTAGGGGAACCCCGAATCAAAATGAAAAAACAAAATTGTGTGGAGGTCCCCCTAAAATCCATACCAGGCCCTTCGGGTCTGATATGGAAATTAAAGGGAACCCTGCGCCAATTTTTAACATTTTGACACAGTTGTACCTCATTACCATTTCACACAGGGGGGACACCGGGATCTGGGGGTCCCCTTGTTAAAGGGGGTTTCCAGATTCCGATAAGCCCCCCGCCCACAGACCCCCACAACCACTGGGGTTGTGGGGATGAGGTCCTTGTCCCCATCAACATGGGGACAAGGTGCTTTGGGGGGTGCTGAAGGGTCTGGTATGGATTTTGGGGGGGGACCCTACACCATTTAAAAAAAAAAATTAGGCGCAGAATTGCCCTTAATTTCCATATCAGACCCAAAGGGCCTGGTAATGGATGGGGGGATCCCATGCTCTTTTTTTCAATGATCTATATCTATATTGCCGAGACCCGACAATTCATTACAGCAGTGATCAGTTTTAAATGACAATTTTTTTTCCTTTTAGAAATGTCATTTTGCTGTTCTAAACACGGGAAAAATGCGCCACTTTACAGGCATATTATAGACACCCCCCCAGGTACGATATTTAAAGGAATATTTCATTTTATTGTTTCACTTTGAGCATTAAAAAAATCACTGCTCCCGAAAAAACGCCCCTTTTTAAAAAACATTTTTGCATTGATACATTTCCCCTGGGGCAGGACCCGGGTCCCCAAACACTTTTTATGACAATAACTTGCATATAAGCTTTTAAAATGAGCACTTTTGATTTTTCATGTTAGTGTCCCATAGACTTTAACGGTGTTCCAGCGGCTTTCAAATTTGCCCCGAACACCGCATATTGTTCGATGTTCACAGAACATCCGAACAACCAAAGTTCGGCCCGAACTTATGCTTGGGCCGAACCGTTCGCCCATCCCTAACAATAGATATAAAAATATATGCTGAAACATAGGGGTGATCTGCCCCTATGTCCACCTCTGCCCCTATGCTTTGGCATATATGCTCTTTTTTTACTGTGGTGGTGCAATCACCTCCTATAGCGCTGGAGTCACAGATTTACTTATCCTGAGAGCACTGCATATATGTTCTTTTTTTATCTGTGGTGGTGAAATCACCTCCTACAGTGCTGGAGTCATGGATTGTGAGAGCAAACCCCGTTGCTGTCAAAATAAATAAATCTGTGCTGCAGCTGAATGGCGTACCTGAAAAGCAAACAATGGTAACAATAAAACATTAACTCAATAAAACACTTTTTTATTGCAATCTGTGCCAAAAAAAAGTAAAAAATATACGCTAAAGCATGGGGGCAATCCACCCCTAATGTTAGGGGATAATCGCCTCTCCACCCCTGCCCCCATGCTTCTGCATATATGCTCTTTTTTTAACTGTGGTGGTGAAATCACCTCCTACATTTTGCTGTCAAAATAAATAAACCCGTGCTGCAGCTGAATGGCATACCTGCAAAGCAAATAATGGTTAACAATAAAGCAAAGTAACATTACAGTATAACAGTATCTGCAAAGCAAACACAATAAAACACAGTAACAATAAAACATTACAGTGAAGCATAAAATACAGTAAAACAAAGCAGAACAATAGAGAGAGAACAATAGGGAGAGAAGAACAAAAAAAAAAAAAAAAAAACGACAACTATTTATTTTTTATTTTTTTAGGTTTTTTTTTAAAAAAAATTTACACTTTTATTATAACTTTGAACGTTCCAGGTTAGGGTCTATCAAAATACGATGGCCATCTAACATCTTTTGAGACCCTGTGTTAGTGTGTCCTAGGACTGTGCCATGCTGTACCCTATGCTAATACTCAACTAGTGTATGGTAGCGATGAAAACAGTCACCAATGCAGAGACCAACAAAAACAATAATAGTGGGTGTCAAGCCTATCTCCACGATTTCTGCAGACACAACATCTTCTTAGGGGGTGTTCTTTAGGTATAGGTACCACAGCGGACTTCTGGAAAGTGCCTCTCATGCAGCCAGCTCACTGCATTTGCATTGGGAAGTTGGGGCATAGCACCGTCTGGAAACAGATAGGCTTTTATGATCTCTTCCTGAAATTTTAGGAAGGATCCAATTCATCCTGACGTTTTGTATAGCACATAAGCGTTCAGCAGAGCCAATTAAAATAAGTATACAGACACTTTTTTATACCAGCATCTGGCCTCACAGGCAGTTAAGTACGGCACTATCATCTGGTCGTTGAGGTCTACCCCTCCCATGTTAAGGTTGTATTTGTGGGTGCAGAGGGTCTTCACAACAACACCAGTTGCTGTTGGAATTTTGACTGTCGTATCTGCATGAATGGAGGACAGAACGAAAACATTCCGTGTGTCCCTCCACTTCTCTGCGAGCAAATTATTACATCTCAAGCAGGCTCTCTCCCCCGTCTTAAGTCGGGATTCTACAAGCCGTAGGGGGAAGCCCCTGGGCGATTAGACAGCACTGTGCCACATGCGCCAATTCCAGAATGAAAAAGGTGACTAAAAAGTTGCACGATTGTGTAATAATTGTCCAGGTACAAGTGGTACCCCTTTCTGAATAAAGGTGACACCAAGTCCCAAACAATGGACGAAAGGTTGGTCCAGTGGCTAGTGTGCAATGTATCCATTTTGCTTGAACCTACCAATCATTGTGACCACTATACTACTGCTATTACTGTGAACAATTTTGTACCTTTTAACTTTGTAATAATAAAATATATTCCTTATATTTTTAAGTTATAGTTTTCCTCTTGTACTCTTGTTGGCACCGCAAAAATCCCTGTAACCCCCTAGTTCTGTGTCAAGTTCCAAACAATCTTACCGCTGCTCCCTATGTAGTCTGGGCAGTTGGGGGGCTCCACAGTGCTGTCTTTTCCCTCATAAACCAAAAAACTATATGTATAGCCTATTGCCCTGTCACAAAACTTATACAACTTGACCCCATACCTGGAACGCTTGCTGGGGAGAAACTGTTTGAAAAACAGGCAGCCAGAAAACTTAATCAGGAACTCATCAACGCAGATAACTTGATCGGGAATAAACAAGGCTGCAAACTGTTGGTTGAAGTGGTTTACAGGGGGCCGAATTTTATGGAGCCGGTCATATCTAGGGTCACTCCGTGGATGACACAATTCATTATCATTGAAATGCATGAACGGCAGAATTTGCTCATATCTGGTCATGGAAGCAGAGAACACAGGCATATGGTGAATTGGGTCAGTGGACCAATATGACCGCAACTCAGTCTTTTTAGTTATGCCCATAAGGAGGGATAGGAACAGAAAGGTCTTAAATTCATGAACCGTTATAGGTTTCCAGCCGAATCCTCGATAAATTGACCAGCGTATAAATTGCTTTGGTCCGCAACAGATCTGTAGAGATCTTCCGTGAAAAACAGCTCGTAAAAGTCAAGGGTACTAAAATCTGCTGTTTCCACCTGAATATCAGGTTGGCCAGTGAATGGGGGAAGTACGGGCGCTGCAGAAGTGGTGGGCTGCCAATCAGGATTAGCATATGCAGCGGGAAGGGCACTATGGGTTCTACGGGCCTGTCTTTGAGATCTCGGTGACTGCAGGGCACTACTTGTGCTAGCCACCGCACAAGCTTGAACTGCACTTATGGGACTCACCACGTCATTAAGTGACTGGTTTGTCTACGACCAGGATGTACTAGGCTGCTGGTGCTTGCCAGTTTACCAGAAGGTTGAGCGGCACAAGTACTGGCTCTCTGCTCAATATGAGAACCCTGCGGTTGTTGCACCTCAACAACAGAAGAATGGGGTCGGGTATGCCTGACCTTAGTAGGGTCCACTACTCCATAATCTGAGCTATCTGTCAGGGTGCTGCTGCTCTACCGGTTCATATACTGAGCCTGAATCTGACAGTGAGGCTTCCCCTGCGCTCTCATCCATCATGCTTCACAATGTGTACGACTCTTCACTAGTGTACCTCTATTTGGACATTTTGGCCTCTAAATTTACAGGTACAACTAGTGCGACTCACAGGCAAAAGAGCAACTGGTTGTCAGCGACTGCTTGAATGACTACAAAAAAAAATGTAATGTTAGCGCAAGCAGTGATCAGGCCTGACTCTGCTAACCCTGCAGTTTTATGTGTTGTGTTTTGGAAGTGACAGTGATCTTTTGATACTGCACTTGGGTGGGCTAGGCTGGGCGGAGGGGCTAAACGCAGGTGCTGGCAGGTGTCTGGGCTGATCCTGCTAACGCCGCATTTTTGGGAACACTAAACTATTGGGAAAGCTAGTATAGATCTGATCAGATTAAAGATATTGATCCGTTCAAACACTATTCTAATAAGGGAGGTGTATGGTGTGTGCGTATGTTATCGCTACTGGCAATCAAACAACAGACAACTGACGCTTCCAGAGATTGAACCTAACTGACACTGACCTCTAACTGACGCTAACTAGCTAACCCGTGACACTAATACGGTGTTCAGAAAAAATATGTACACTATACTAATGCCACAATGACAGGGAATGAAAGCGTTAACTGGGGGTGATCAAGGGGTTAAACCTCTATTAGGGACTATATGGCGGGTACCCTAAACCTAGCTGTGACTACCGCTAACTGCCCTAATGCTGTTTTGAGTCACAAGTGACAAGAATACAATGATCAGAAAAGAGATCTGTACATTATACAAGTGACACTGTGACAGGGGGTGAAAGGGTTAACTGGGGGGTGATCAAGGGGTTAAACCTTTATCAGGGATATAATGGGCGGTACCCTAAACTTCCTGGGCCTACTACTAACTGCCCTAACGCTGATTAGTGTCACAAGTGACACCAGTAAAGTGATCAGTGAAAAATCTGAAAACTGCACTTGGTGACACTGTGATGGGAGTGAAAGGGTTAACTGGGGGGTGATCAGGGGGTGATTGGGGGGTGACAAGTGTGCCTATGTGTCCTGGTGTTAGTGTAGTGTTGTATACTCATGGTGAGATGTCCTCTCCTCTAGCTCTGGAACCGAAAAGGGCTCCACGAGGGGAAGTGATGTCACTTCCTCTGCCTGTGTTTACATTACACAGGCAGAGGACAGTCTGCCATTCGCCAGAACCAATCACCAGGTCCAAGCTAAAAATCATTGACCTGGGCCTGGAGACTGATCGGTTCTGGAACGAATCCGATCGCCGCGGAGACGTCATTTGCTCGCGTCCCCTAGGCGGCCGCGCGCCCGACGTACACCTACAGCGATTTGCCCAGGAGAGCCGACCTGCCGCAGTATAATGACAGTAGCTGGTCGGCAACCTGTTAACAGAGGGCATACCTCCCAACTTCTGAAGTGGGAATGAAGGACACCTATTAGCAAAATTCTGTAGGCATGTACAAATGCTATATTTTAACATCAATAAAAGCTTATTGTTTAAAAAAAAAAATTATGCAGGCATAGGACACACGCCCTGCCACGCCCCCTTAACCACTTTAAGACCGGGGGCCTCTTTTTTAGATGTGTTGTTTACAAGTTAAAAACATTTTTTTTTGCTAGAAAATTACTTAGAAACCCCAAACATTATACATTTTTTTTTTTAACACCCTAGAGAATAAAATTACGGTCGTTGCAATACTTTCTGTCACACCGTATTTGCACAGCGGTCTTACAAGTGTGCTTTTTTGAGAAAAAAAATACACTTTTTTGAATTAAAAAATAAGACAACAGTAAAGTTAGCCCAATTTTTTTTTATTTTGTGAAAGATAATGTTACCCAGAGTAAATTGATACCCAACATGTCAAGCTTCAAAATTGCGCCCGCTCGTGGAATGGCGACAAACTTTTACCCTTAAAAATCTCCATAGGCGACATTTAAAAAATTCTACAGGTTGCATGTTTTGCGTTATAGAGGAGGTCTAGGGCTAGAATTATTGCTCTCACTCTACTGATCGCAGTGATACCTCACATGTGTGGTTTGAACACCGTTTTCACATGTGGGCGCTACTCACGTATGTGTTCGCTGCTGCACGCGAGCTCAGCGGGACGGGGCACGATTAAAAATTTAATTTTTTTTTTCTTATTTATTTTACCGTTTTTTTTAAATTTTTACACTGCTTAAAAAAAATGTGTCACTTTTATTCCTATTACAAGGAATGTAAACATCCCTTGTAATAGAAAAAAAGCATGACAGGACCTCTTAAATATGAGATCTGGGGTCAAAAAGACCTCAGATCTCATATTTACACTAAAATGCAATAAAAAAAAAATTGTCATTTAAAAAAAGTAAAAAAAAAAAAGGCCCTTTAAGAGCTATGGGTGGAAGTGACGTTTTGACGTCGCTTCCGCCCTGCAGTGTCACGGAGACGGATGGGGGCCATCTTCCCATCACTCGTCTCTATGCACAGCCTTGGGAAGGATCTGATTGCCTCCGCCACTGCCGACGGCTCCGGTAAGCGGCGGAGGGCACAAGATTGCGGCGGGAGGGGGAGGGGCCCCCTCTCCCACCGCCAATAAAAGTGATCTTGCGGAGAATCCACCGCAGAGACCACTTTTATCTTGTACCGGACCGCCGGCCGAACAGGGGGATACCGGGTTTATGGCAGCTAGCTGCTGCCATAACAATGATATCCATCCTCAAAGTGAGGACATACATCAGCATGCGGCGGTTCGGAAGTGGTTAAAGGAGAATTCTACAAAATAATTATTAGTTAACCACTTCAATACCTTAGGGCATACCTCTCAACTTTTTGAGATGGGAATGAGGGAAACCTATCAGCAAAAGTATGCAGGCATAGGACACACCCTTTGTCACACCCCCTTAACCACTTGACGACCGCCTCACGCCGATGTACGTCGGCAGAATGGCACGGACAGGCAGAATCACGTACATATACGTGATCTGCCTTCCGCGGGTGGGGGGTCCGATCGGACCCCCCCCCCGGTTCCTGAGGTGGTCGCCATTTCTTCCCGGGCGATGAGAGGTGAGGGGGAGGCCATCCATTCATGGCCACCCCCTCCCGATCGCTCCCGGCGAATGAAAACGCTTCCTTTCCCTCTGTAATGTAAACAGAGGGAGAGGAAGTGATGTCATCCCTCCTCGAGCCGGTCTTTTCGAACCGGCGCCGAGGAGAGAAGACATCCAAGTAAGTGCACACACACTACACTTCCAGAACACGCCAGGCACACTTTTCACCCCCCATCACCCCCCTGTACCCCCTGTCACACTGACACCAATAGCAGTTTTTTTTTTTTTTTGCATAGGTGTCAGTTTGTGACAGTTATAAGTGTTAGGGCAGTTAGGTTAGCCCCCTTTAGGTCTAGGGTACCCCCCTTTAGGTCCAGGGTACCCCCCTAACCCCCCCTAATAAAGGTTAACCCCTTGATCACCCCCCGTCGCCAGTGTCGCTAAGCGATCGTTTTTCTGATCGCTGTATTAGTGACACAGGTGACACTAGTTAGGGAGGTAAGTATATAGGTTCGCTGTCAGTGTTTTATAGCGACAGGGACCCCCATATACTACCTAATAAAGGTTTTAACCCCTTGATTGCCCCCTAGTTAACCCTTTCACCAGCGATCACCGTATAAGTGTTACGGGTGACGCTGGTTAGTTAGTTTGTTTTTTATAGTTTTAGGGCACCCGCCGTTTATTACCTTATAAAGGTTTAACCCCCTAATTGCCCGGCGGTGATATAAGTTAAGTTTTTACTGTCAGATAAGGTCTGCGTCGCCCCAAGCAGCGTCAGGTTAGTGCCAGTACCGCTAACACCCACGCACGCAGCATACACCTCCCTTAGTGCTTTAGTATCTGAGCGGATCAATATCTGATCCGATCAGATCTATACTAGCGTCCCCAGCAGTTTAGGGTTACCATAAACACAGTGTTAGCGGGATCAGCCCAGATACCTGCTAGCACCTGCATTTTGCCCCTCGGCCCAGCCCAGCCCACCCAAGTGCAGTATCGATCGATAACTGTCACTTACAAAACACTAAGCACACATAACTGCAGCGTTCGCAGAGTCAGGCCTGATCCCTGTGATCGCTAACAGTTTTTTGGTAGCGTTTTGATACAGTCGCTGACAGTCAGGAGCTTTTTTGCCTGTGAGTCTCACTAGTGTACCCCTAAATTTAGAGCCCAAAATGGCAAATCGAAGGTACACTAGTGAAGAGGCCTACACATTTCTGAGCATGACAGATAGTGAAGAGGAAGTCACTCATCTGTCAGATTCAGGCTCAGAATACGATCCTGTAGAGGACAGCGGCTCCATGACAGATAGCTCTGACGACGGAGTTGTGGTCCCTGCCAAGGTCAGGTGTACCAGACCCCAATCTTCTTCTTCTGGGCTCTCGTTCGGAGCAGAGCAGTACTAGTGCCGCTATTCCTTCTGGTGAACTGGCAAGCACCAGCGGCCTAGTACACCCTGGTCTTACATCCAGCACTGCAGTATCACGTGGTGACGTGGCGAGTCCCATAAGTGCAGTTCAAGCTGGCGAGGTGACAAGCACAAGTAGTGTTCCGCTGCCACCAAAAAGACGAACACAGGCCCGTCGTGCCCATAGTGCCCTTCCTGCTGCATTCGCCAATCCGAATTGGGAACCCACCACTTCTGCAGCACCCGTACTTCCCCCATTCACTGGCCAACCCGGAATTCAGGTGGAAACAGTTGATTTTACACCACTGGATTTTTATTCGCTGTTTTTCACCGAAGATCTCTATAGATCTATTGTGGACCAAAGCAATTTATACGCTGGTCAACACATCGCCGCTAATCCCCAGTCCTCCCTTGCCAGAGATTGGAGACCAATTACGGTCTCCGAATTTAAGATCTTTCTGGGCCTTTCCCTCAACATGGGCTTGAATAAAAAGAGTAAGTTGCGGTCATATTGGTCCACTGACCCAATTTACCATGCGCCCGTGTTCTCTGCTTCCATGGCCAGGGCACGATACGAGCAGATTTTGCGGTTCATGCACTTCAGTGACAATGAACTCCGTCGTCCTCGTGGAGACCCTGGATACGATCGGCTCTACAAAATTCGGCCCCTCGTAAACCACTTCAACCAACGTTTTGCAGACTTGTTTACTCCCCATCAAGTTGTCTGCGTTGATGAGTCCCTGATTAAATTTTCTGGCCGCTTGACATTCAAACAGTACCTTCCCAGCAAGCGTGCCAGATACGGGGTCAAGATGTATAAGCTCTGTGACAGGGCCACAGGCTATACATGTAGTTTTTTTGGTTTATGAGGGCAAAGATAGTCACGTAGAGCCGACAAACTGCCCTGACTACATAGGAAGCGCTGGCAAGATAGTGTGGGACTTGGTGTCACCCTTATTCGGAAAGGGGTACCACTTGTACGTGGACAATTATTACACGAGCGTGCCACTTTTTAGTCACTTGTTTGATCAGCAGATTGGAGCATGTGGCACCGTGCGACCTAATCGCCGGGGCTTTCCCCAGCGGCTTGTAGATTCCCGTCTTAGGCTGGGGGAGAGAGACTGCTTGAAGTGTAATAACTTGCTCACTATGAAGTGGAGGGACAATAAGAATGTTTTCGTTCTTACCTCCCTTCATGCAGACACGACGGTCCAAATTACTACAGCGACTGGTGTTTTGGAGAAACCCCTCTGTGTCCACGAATATAACCAAAATATGGGAGGGGTGGACCTCAACGACCAGTTGTTGGCGCCGTACCTAGTTGCCCGTAAGGCCGGACGCTGGTACAAAAAAGTGTCTGTTTATTTATTTCAATTGGCTTTGCTGAATGCTTATGTGCTATACAGAGCTTCAGGACAGACTGGATCCTTCCTTAAATTCCAGGAAGAGATCGTCAGAGCCCTTCTGTATCCAGACGGTGCTTCACCTCACCTTCCCCAACCAAATGCAGTAAGCCAGCTGCATGAGAGGCATTTTCCTTATGCCCTCCCGAGTACCCCTACCCAAAGAGCCCCCAAAAAAGATGTCGTGTCTGCAGCAAGCGTAGATTTAGGCGTGACACCCGGTGTTATTGTCCCTCCTGTCCTGGCAATCCTGGTCTTTGCATGGGTGAATGTTTTGAATGCTACCATACACTAGTTGAGTATTAGCGTAGGGTACAGCACTGCACAGACTAGGACACACTTTCACAGGGTCTCCCAAGATGCCATTGCATTTTGAGAGACCCAAACCTGGTACCAGTTACAAAAGTTAAAAGTTACTAAAAAAAGTGTAAATAAATAAATAAATAAATAAATAAAAATAAAAAAAATAAAAACACCAAAAAAATATAAAATAAAAAATCCAAAAATAGTTGTTGTTTTATTGTTCTCTCTCTCTCTATTCTCTCTCTATTGTTCTGCTCTTTTTTACTGTATTCTATTCTGCAATGTTTTATTGTTATTATGTTTTACCATGTTTGCTTTTCAGATATGCAATTTTTTTATACTTTACTGTTTACCGTGTTTTGTTGGTAACCATTTTATTGTTTTCAGGTACGCCATTCAGCTGCAGAGCGGATTTATTTATCTTGACAGCAACAGCGTTTGCTCCCATGATACATAAAGCCGTGACTCCAGCGCTGTCGGAGGTGATTTCACCACCACAGTTACATACTTCAGCATATATGCCGAAGCATGGGGGCAGCAGTGGGTGGAGGAGCGATTTGCTCCTGCCTTTTGTGGGAGGATGCCCCCATGCTTCGGCATATATATATTTTAGGCACAGGTTGCACTAAATGTTTTATTTTTTACTATGTTTTTTTTTGTATTTGCTTTGCAGGTATGGTAAGTCTTATAGGGCGTACACACGGTCGGACTTTGTTCGGACATTCCGACAACAAAATCCTAGGATTTTTTCCGACGGATGTTGGCTCAAACTTTTTTTGTCTACACACGGTCGCACAAAGTTGTCGGAATTTCCGATCGCCAACCACGCGGTCACGTACACCACGTACGACGAGACTAGAAAAGGCCGGTTCAGAACCAAGCGCGGCACCCTTCGGGCTCCTTTTGCTAATCTCGTGTTAGTAAAAGTTTGGTGAGAGACGATTCGCGCTTTTTCAGACTCGTGGCTTTCAGATCGTTTTCTGCCGTTCAGTTTGTGCTTATGGGTTTGTATCTGCTCTTCAGTGCGTGCAGCAAGTTCCGCATGACTTTAGGTAGTCATTGTATTCTTGTTCGTTCGTTACTGGTTTTCAGGTCGCTCTTCACAGGCCTTGCTGTTCTTCAGTGCGTTCTGTTACCTCGTTCTGAGCAGCCGACCGTTTTCTAGCCATGTTTCGTATGCGTACTCCTCGTAGAGTTCGTGCTATGCGGGGGCTTGGTGTTGGGGTCCTGACCTTGACACAAGTCCAGTCCATGAACAGGGTGGGGAGGAGTTCATGGACCAAGAATTGGTTGCTTCAGCGTGACCAGTTCTGTCATATGCCTTTGCTCCGTGAGATCCGTGAGAATAATCCTGATGATTTCAGGAACTTTCTCAGGATGACGGACCCCGTGTTTCACCGTTTGTTGGCTTCGCTGACCCCCTATATCAGCAGGCAGGATACCTGCATGAGGCAAGCCATCACTCCGGAGCAGAGGTTGGTCGCTACCCTGCGGTATTTGGCGACAGGGAGAAGCCTGCAGGACTTGAAGTTCTCGACAGGCATCTCCCCCCAGGCTCTGGGTATCATCATCCCAGAGACCTGTTCTGCCATCATCCAGGTCCTGCAGAAGGAGTATATGAAGGTAAGATTTTTATCCTTTTATATCACATTTTATTGTATTTAATGTTTGCTAATATATTGTATTTCTTTCCTCATTCCCTAATTACCATGATTGTAATATGCTGTGAATGTCCCCTTTGTTCTCATGCATGCTGGATTTTTATGTAATTATTATTTTAGGTCCTTCATACATATTTGCCCTTCGATAACCTCCCCAGCATGGTGTCTCCTGGCCTATATTTACCTCATGTAGTCACTTAACAATGTATTTTATCAGCTCTATAGTAGTGCTGTACCCCAAACACCCCCTAAAATGTTTGGAAATGTTATTTTTGATTTAAATTCTGGCAGAGTGCCAGAGGCTTTTTTTTGTTGGTGTCCCCAAAAAATTTTTTGTAACCCTCCCTCCCCCAACTGCTAAGTCAGCTGATCCCAATTCTCTATGTATCCTCAATCATCTATCTGCTGACTTTGCCAAACCCATACACACTATACCCACCTCTTTACTGGTCAGATTTATGGATGAATTGCCCAAAGAATGTAGTGCAAGGGCCTGCCTGTATACTTTCCAATGGTACTGTTTCAAGTTTTTGTATTCTATTATTATCTTGATAGGTAATAGCAGAATGTCCAAATGTCCTCAAATGTGTACAATGTGTATTTATATCTTTGTATTCTGACACTTCTTACCTGTCCAGTGGTCTGCCAATAGCGTAACTAAGGAGGGGCTGTTCCAAGTAATACCCATTATTTAGGCATTCAGCTCTTAATGAAGTGAAGAGGGTTACCTGTCCAAGATTCCCCCCCTATAATGTTAGAAATGGCCCATGAGAGGGGGGAGGGGGAATATGATAGGTGTACCTTATACTTTGGCCTTGTTAAATTCCCCTTACTAAATGCTATCTGTAGGTTGCCACATAATGTTTGTGCCTAATCTGCTTGCCATGTTTCTGTGAAAAAATAGTAATGTTTATTGTTTTTTCCTCAACAGTTTCCTTCCACGCTACAGGAATGGCAGACTGTGGCCTCCCACTTTGCCCAGCAGTGGGACTTTCCTAACTGCGGAGGGGCAATTGATGGGAAACACGTCCACATCGTCCCACCACCCAACTCGGGGTCGTACTATTATAATTACAAGGGGTTCAATAGTATAGTGATGTTGGCGGTGGTGTCGGCTAATTACGACTTCCTGTATGTGGACGTGGGGAAGAATGGCCGGATGTCCGATGGTGGAGTCATCGCCCAGACGGAGTTTTACAGGCGTCTCCAGAATGGCAGCTTGGACTTGCCAGCTCCAGAGGACAATGTTGAAGGACTCCCATTTGTGTTCGTTGCTGATGAAGCGTTTGCGCTGGGGGACCACCTGATGCGGCCATTCCCAATGAGGACCCTCACCCCAGAACAGAGGGTTTTTAATTACCGGCTGGCCAGAGCCCGAAGAGTGGTGGAGAACACATTTGGAATCCTGGCCAGCCGGTTCCGACTATTTCTGACACCCATCCATATGGCGGAGTATAAACTGAACCATATTATACTGGCGTGCTGTGTTCTCCATAACTTTTTAAGGAAACATTCGGCCAACTATGCTGGCTCAGTTGGGCCTGAGGCCGGAATCCTACATCAAACCACACTGACGGCGCTTGAAAGTGGCCGTCCCGGCTTGCCCTCCCTGAGTGCCCGTGATGTCCGGTTACGCTACCTGGAGTTCTTTGCGGGTAGGGGGGCTATCAATATGCCAGACAATCTGTGAAGCCTTTTTATAATAAAAAAAAAAGAAATTCTTGGTGGACATTTACTGCTTGTGTTTGTTTTAGCTGACCCTGACAGGAATGTGTTGAGTCCAGAAAATGTCGTGATTGTGTAACCTTATACAAAGCACTGTTGGCTGTTATTTCCTAAATGCAAAAACACATTTCACTACAAGTGCACTTGCAACTGCACTGAAACTGCACTTGTAGTGCAAAGAGGATTTGCCCTTAGTAAATAACACCCATTTTTGCAGAAAACAGCAATTAGATCACCCCAAAAGTGTTGTATTGTAGTGTTGAGACAATAATCCACACATTTTTGAGTAAGCCACTTTTTTAACCTGCACAATCATATGTGCATTTACCAAAGGTTTTTAAAACAAACCAACATGTTTGTTGTATAACAATTTTTGCAGTAGCATTATCAAAAATCGAAATGTCCATTTCAGATAAAACAGGCCTGTGTAAAACCAACAAGAAAGCCAAAAAACTTGAACTTACAAAGTTCACATTAGGTAAAACCTGAAGGCTATATCAGACATCAGTATTTAGGAACTGGGTTTGATATAGCGTTCAGATGGGGGGAAATCACCCCTGGAAAAGCCAAATTTGGAAGATGCACACCAATTTACGAATGTCAACATGTGCTATCTGCCATCAGGGGGGATCAAGGGACGTGTTTTGGGGGAGCAAGCCCTTCCTCAACGCGACTTTATAATTGAGGAAGGGGTTGCACCCCCAAAACGCGTCCATTGATCTCCCGTGATGGCAGATAGCACATGTTGGCACACTGTGTGCATCCTCCAAATTTGGCTTTTCAAAACATTGCAAAAATATTTAAAAGATTGGACCACAATCCAAAAAGTGATTTTGTGGGGTTTTAAATTCGCCCCAAAACATCAATGATGTTATTATTTTTTTTAATAACATCATTGATTTTTTGCTGTATGTTTTGCAGTTCGACATTACACCCCATGATCTCCCCGATCAAGATCTGGGCACTTTCTGATGTGAAACGTTCTGGATCCACAACATCACGATCACCTAAAAAGAGAGAAAGAAAACAAAAACAGGTCTCAAAAAATCTGCCACCATCCATCTCTTTTACCTGAGCCTGTGGTCGCAGAAACTCACCTGTTGTGGTGCCAATCTCTACCACATCTTCTTCTTCCTCCTGCTCTTCTTGGGTTGGTGTTAGTTCCCCTTCTTCCAGAGGTGGAGGGTCTATGGTCTCCTCGGATGAGGGGTGTCCTCCGAGTCTTTTCTCCCCTATGTAAAACAAAAATGGTATAATTAGCACACAGATATTTGATGGCAGAACTAGAAATAGGAAACATTGCTTGGAAGTGGGGTACAATTGTCTATTTTAGCCGAGTTCAAAGATGTCTTTTTTTTTATTGCCCTTTGTCAAGCTACAATACTTTACCTGTTTAGTACAAGCTTCACAGATGGAGACCCCCCTATAGTATACACTGGAGCACCTGTGTGGCCCCCCTAATAAAAATGGTGTTCTTGTGTCCCACACTAGTGCTCCAGTGTCCAGATGTGAAAACAGCTGCTCAGTGTCCTCTCCTTACACACAATCTAGTTGGCATTTCATTCTAGTAACAAACCCATCTACACAAACAAATATTTGGCATCCAAGTAGGCCCAAAAAAAATGTAGGAAAATGCATATGGCCTAAACAATGGTGTTCTAGAGGCCGAAAGAAAAATGTTTGATACGAACGAATAATGGGCCCATGAACATTAAAGTTGCCCTTTTAAACGTTACAATTAATAAAAGCACATGGAGCAGCACGAACATAATAAAGACAGAAAGAATAGGAACACAGCACAACTACTTACTTTTTTGCAGCACTCCAGGTCTTTCGGTACTGCTCTGGCTCTCTTAACTTCAGGTCCGACCACCGCTTCCTGAGCTGATCTTTCGATCTTCGTACCCCGAAATTCCTGTGAAGGCTTTTGATCACTTTCGCCATGATCTTGGCCTTTCTGATATTGGGGTTGGGGTAAGGCCCATACTTTCCATCATAGTCGGACTTCTTCATGATGTCGACCATCTCCAACATCTCCCCAAAGGACATATTTGTGGCCTTAAAACGTCTCCTTCTGGATCGGGACGTGTCCGGATCTGGGCTTTCCTCCTCCTCCTCCTCGTTCCTGCAGTTAGCACGCACCTGCTGTGACTCCGCCATGTGCTCTTCCCCCACTGCGCCGAACGAAAAGGGGCGGGGAATAGACTAGAAAGAACGTCAGGGGCGGGCGGAGTTACACGCATGCGCAGTGTGTATAAAGCGTAACACGCGTGCGTATTACGTACGATCTGTGAGCGGAGGAAGGAGCATTGGACGCGCCGATCGTAAGAACGAAGGTAAGAGACAAACTTGTGCCTATACTGCTTCTACATTGAAGCCTATATTGTAACAAGATTAGGAGAGTTTTGTCTGACATTAGGCTTTGTCTTGTGTTGTGTCTTGCAGTGAACATGGATATGCTACTCAAAGATAATGACTTCATGTCAGTATTCATAGATATCTTAAGGGAGCTGCCATGTCTGTGGGAGATTAAACACCCCCATTACAAGAACCAAGCAAAGAGGAAGGCAGCACTGGTGCAATTGTGTGAAATTGTGAAGCAGGTGATCCCCACAGCAGACATCACCTATTTAAAGATATTAATTGGTGGCCTGAGGAGCACATATCTAAGGGAGTGCAAGAAAGTCCTGGATTCACAGAGATCCGGAGCAGCAGATGACATCTATGTCCCCAGGATGTTGTACTACGACAGGCTGCATTTTCTGGCAGGCCAGACTGAACCCATTTCATCACTCTCCAGTCTTCCTTCCACGCTTCCTTCCCCCCCGGCTGAGGCTTCTGATGCCCAACCTGGGCCTTCCAGGCAACATGTGGAGGAGCCCAGATTGAGCCAGGTATAGCATTCCTCTAAATATTTCTGCTTGTCCAATCAATGATGTTAACTAGATGTTAGTTTGGAGTACTAATTTAGGATTGTGATTGATGAAGCAAAACATTACAACCATGTCCCTTTTTCATACACAGGGAAGTCTCAGCCAGGAGGTGGCCGGGCCGAGCCGGATGGCTGATCTGCAGGTCCCTCCACCCCCCCTGAAAAGAGAAAGTGGCAGTAGGAGGAGTGCCCTAGAGGAGGCTACCGGAGGACTCTTTTGGAGGGATACAGAGGTCCTGGGAGCACGACAGACCGTGGAGGAGGACATTGCTGCCGTCATTGCATATAAAATGCAGAGGATGGAGGAGGGCCAACAAGTCTTGTGTGAGGCGCTCATATTGGAGGCTCTTAACAAAGGTATGAGGGGCCAAATGACAGCTCAGACACACCTTTGCGATGGTCCTCCTCCTCCTCCTGCAGGTCCTCCTCCTCCTTCTCCTCCAGGTCCTCTCAGTCCTCCTCCAGGTCCTACTCCCCCTCCTGCCACATCTCCAACTGCACAGCCACAGCACGGAATGAAGCGTGAAAGGAAGACCAGAAAGTGAGGACCCTGGATCCAGTCTGGTCGGCCAAAAAATGCAGCCTCTTGTGGTACCACAGCCTGGGGACACACATGTCATCTGCTGCTATCCGGATCTCTGCAAATTCTGGACCAGACTGCCCTCCCTTACATATGGACTCCTCAGGCCACCAATTTTGATGTTCAAGAATTGATGTCTGCCGTGGGGGTCCCAGGCTTCGCTAATTTCTCCTGTTGATCCAGTGTTGCCTTCCTCTTTGTTTGGTTCTGAGCCCTTAATAAAGGAATTTTGTTTTGAATCATACTCTCCTATGTGTTTTACTTCAAAAAAGACAGTTGGTTTGTGAGGATTCAGGTACATTTCAAATATACAATGTGAAATGAACAAGGGACACCAACACCAAACAATCTCCTTGAGATTAAATAATAAAAGATATCAATGGTGTTGGGGTAACTTGACACACAAAACACACACAAAAATATTCTGGAGTAAAAATAAAAATAACATTGAACAAAGATCAGCCTTTGAAAAAATTCAAACATTAAAAAAAAAAAAGGCTTAAAATCCCCAAAAAATTAAATAAAAAAAAAAATTCTGTCAGATGTGACAACTAATAACAATATATTCAGGGAATCCCAATAAAAAAACAAAAATAAAACTTTGTGAGAAGTGTGTGTGAATATGAGCAGCAAAACTACTTAATTCTTGTCACATTATAAAGAAGAAGAGAGTGCGCTGTATTAAACCATTTTTAACATTGCAGCGTGACGAAAGTGCTGTATCCATTGCGAACGCTAAGTTTACCAGAACGAGTTGTTCCGTCTTGGAATTTCTTCTGAGCATGCGTGGCACTTTGTGCGTAGGAACAGGCCACACACTGTCGGAATTGACACGATTTTGTTGTCGGAAAATTTTATCTCCTGCTCTCCAACTTTGTGTGTCGGAAAATCCGATGGAAAATGTCCGATGGAGCCCACACACGGTCGGAATTTCCGACAACACGCTCCGATCGGACATTTTCCATCGGAAAATCCGACCGTGTGTACGGGGCATTACTGTTATACGGTAATGTTACTTTGTTCTATTGTTAACCATCATTTGCTTAGCAGGTACGCCATTCAGTTGCAGCGCGGATTTATTTATCTTGACAGCAACAGCGTTTGCTCCCACGATACATAAAGCCGTGACTCCAGCGCTGTCTGAGGTGATTTCACCACCACAGTTACATACTTCAGCATATATGCTGAAGTGTGGGGGCAGCAGTGGGTGGAGGAGCGATATGCTCCTGCCTTTTGTGGGAGGATGCCCCCATGCTTCGGCATATATATATTTTAGGCACAGGTTGCGTTAAATGTTTTATTTTTTACTATGTTTTTTTTTGTATTTGCTTTGCAGGTATGGTAAGTCTTACTGTTATACTGTAATGTTACTTTGATTTATTGTTAACCATCATTTGCTTAGCAGGTACGCCATTTAGTTGCAGCGCGGATTTATTTATCTTGACAGCAACAGCGTTTGCTCCCACGATATATAAAGCCGTGACTCCAGCGCTGTCGGAGGTGATTTCACCACCACAGTTACATACTTCAGCATATATGCCGAAGCGTGGGGGGCAGCAGTGGGTGGAGGAACGATTTGCTCCTGCCTTTTGCGGGAGGATGCCCCCATGCTTCGTCATATATAAATGGTGCATGTATGCCCATCATTAGAAGTGGGTGGATGAAGGGAGGTATTCTAATGGTGGGCATACCCACCGATCAATATCTTTTTTTTGTTCAGCCCACAGGCTGCAAGAAAAAAAAGTTTACAATATATGCCCAACAAGGAACAGCAACGTACTGGTATGTTGGTGGACTTTGAGTGGTTATACCAGAATGATGCCTGCAGGTTTAGGTATCATCTTGGTATCATTCTTTTCAGCCAGCAGTCGGCTTTCATGTAAAAGCAATCCTAGGGGCTAATTAGCCTCTAGACTGCTTTTACAAGCAGTGGGAGGGAATGCCCCCCCCCCACCGTCTTTCATGTTTTTCTCTGGCTCTCCTGTCCCAACAGGGAACCTGAAAATGCATCCGGTGATTCAGCCAGCTGACCATAGAGCTGATCAGAGACCAGAATGGCTCCAAACATCTCTATGGCCTAAGAAACCGGAAGCTACGAGCATTTCATTTGACTTAGATTTCGCCGGATGTAAACAGCGCCATTGGGAAATTGGGAAAGCATTTTATCACACCGATCTTGGTGTGGTCAGATGCTTTGAGGGCAGAGGAGAGATCTAGGGTCTAATAGACCCCAATTTTTTTTAAAAAAAGAGTACCTGTCACTACCTATTGCTATCATAGGGGATATTTACATTCCCCGAGATAACAATAAAAATGATTAAAAAACATAAAAATGAAAGGAACAGTTTAAAAATAAGATAAAAAATCAAAAAAATAATAAAAAAAAAAAAAAAAAAAAAAAAAGCACCCCTGTCCCCCCCTGCTCTCGCGCAAAGGCGAACGCAAGCGTCGGTCTGGCGTCAAATGTAAATTCCTTTATTTTTCAAAAAGTGCATGTTACAGTTTGATGTACATGTTATCAAGATCTATAACATTTTATGTATAATGTAAAACAGAAGTAAGGAGAAGCCTTTAACAGAAACTGTTGTCGATAAAGATGTACAAATATACATTCCTCTTAATTAAACAATCTGTGTGGTCAAGGCAGAGCCTGATTGGATGGGTGGGTCTAATGTAGCGACTATCTTAGTACCCATTTACAAGCAATTCCCTGAGATATGCCTTGTACAAACTGGTGACTCGTGTAATTATCTTTTATCGACAGATAGTAAGGTAAACCAAAATAACGAAGAAAGAAACTCTCCACTGACCGGGAGTGGAGATATTCCTCACTGATCAGTAGAGTCCGGCAAAGGGTAACTACCATAATGTAATGTAGTCCACGATATACAGTATATCTGATCAGATCTTCCCTTAGCCGGAAGAGTATAGGAGGTTGTGT
The DNA here is from genome assembly GCF_042186555.1 of Aquarana catesbeiana. Classification (NCBI taxonomy): domain Eukaryota; kingdom Metazoa; phylum Chordata; class Amphibia; order Anura; family Ranidae; genus Aquarana; species Aquarana catesbeiana. Next base: position 436,148,066 of record NC_133326.1, on the reverse strand, counting down.
GAAAACACAAGAGGAATGGGGGGGGAGTTGGAAAGGGGAGAGGTATAGACTCGGAAAACAATAAGGGGGAAGGAACGAAGGAAAGAGAGAGAGGAGAGGGGGAGTAGGAGGGGAGGTAGGAGGGGAAGAGATAAAGAAAGTGGTAAAGAAAAGAAGCGGCGGTGCAGCCCCCCAGCCAGGCGGAGCCCCCGTACCAGGGAGTGTCCAAGCTAAGTCACCTCCCGGAGGTAGGCTTCGGAATAAATGATGTGTTGCCAGGGACGCCATGTCTCCCGAAAGGTTTCCTCCCTGTCATGCAGGGTGGCCGTAAGATCTTCCATGTCACGCAGTTCGTTAACCCTGGCATACCACTGGACCTTCGTTGGTGGGGTTTCCAATCTCCAAAATAGAGGGATGCAGGCCTTAGCAGCATTAAGTAATTGAATAGTGAGGGAAGCTTTATACTTCTTAATTGGACTTCTAGAGAGGTGCAGCAAACAGGCCCCGGGATCTCCCCCCAAGGTGACACCCGTCAAATGCTCGATCGTATCTGTCACCTCCTGCCAGAAAGGTTTAATCTTGGGACAATCCCAGAAAATGTGCAACATTGTTCCTTCTCCTGCTCCACAACGCCAACATAGACTAGGGACCTGCGGGAGGAACCGGTGAAGAGTGGATGGTACTCTGTACCATCTGGTCACAATTTTGTAGCATGTCTCCTGGACCCTTGTGGCCAGAGAAGATTTTTGGGCAAAATGTAGGATCTTTTCCCTTTGTGCTTCATCAAAATGAGCTCCCAATTCTGTCTCCCACTTAGTGAGGAAGGGGGGCACAAAGCCCTCAGCTGGGGCAATCAGAGAAAGGTAAATCAAGGATAGAGAGTGGCGTACGGGCTCTCTGCGGTGACATATACGTTCCAACTCTGTAAGTGGGCGTGGGGGACCTAGAATCCGAGCGCTTCGGAGTATAAAGTTGCGCAGTTGGAGACCGCTCAAAAAATCCAACGGCGGATCCAGATCCTCCATTCCCGCAGCCGCTCTGAGCCGGCCACCGGAATCCAGGAAGTCGTGAAGGTGTGGCCATCTATTTCCTCCTGACAAAGATCTATAAATTGGACCCTGGCAGCCCGGAAGGAAATCCGGGTTGCCTAGGATCGGCACCATGGGAGAGGGAATGGGTGATACCAGGGTTTTACGAAAGGTTTCTCTGGCAACTCTCAATGTGTTTCCCAGAGTTGGGTGTTCGGCAATGATCTTCGGGATTGGAGTGGAGAGCCACGGCCAACTCTTGGCCGTACCACCGGAGTCCTCTAACTCCATAGTAACCCATTGTTTGGCCTCTGAATGACAGTACCAGTCTATCAATCTGGTGAGATGTGTTGCCCTGTAGTATGCTTTCACATCTGGAAGTCCCACCCCTCCCCTGCGTTTCGCCATATAGAGTAGTTGTAATTTGATGCGTGGCTGCCTGTGTGACCAGACAAATTCTCGGAAAAGTGCATCAATTCGCTTGAAGAAGGAGGGTGGGAGATGTATGGGGAGAGCCTGCAGTAGATAGAGTATCCTCGGGAGTGCTGTCATCTTGATGGCATTACAGCGTCCAAACCACGTTAAAGTGAGGGAGTGCCAATGCTGCAGGTTTTTTTTGAGTCTGTGTAGCAGAGTGGCAAAATTTGCTTGGTAAAGGTCGGCAGGGTCCGAGGTGATGGCCACTCCTAGGTAAGGAATGGTATCAGTAAAAGAGGGAAGACACATTAAGGAATCAATGCTGCTCACCCCAATATGGACAAAAAAATGGAAAAAGGTCCCCCAAGCGGGGTTTTTAGGCAGCTAACCATAGATATGAACAAGGCATTAAATAAAATATTATATTAAAGTGCTTTATTGAAGGGTAATGAATGAATATAACAACATATAAATATAAATTGGAATGTCTGCGGGTTGGGTACCCCTGCCAAAAGAGCAGCTGTATTTGATATGTTGGATATTTTTAAAATAAGAATTGCCTGTCTGCAGGAGACACACCTGAATCAGGACACTAAATCCCAAATAAGGAACAAGAGATTTCAGTGCCAATTTCATTCTGTGCACACTACCTATTCTAGGGGGGTGTCAGTGTTAATTGAGAGAGGGGTGGCTTTCACCTGCAGACAGTGCAAAATAGATGTTGAGGGCCGGTATATCTTCTTGTACTGTGTAATAGAAAATCAGGAATATGTATTAGCAAACATTTATATCCCACCCCCCTTCAAATTAGATGTTTTGTACTACCTATTGGAGTTTATCATGGACAAGACTAGCATACCAATTATTGTGGTCGGGGACTTCAATGTGGTCATAAATAAAAAAATAGATAGGCTCCCTCCAGGTAATCAGGGACAGGGGTTACAGGGAAACCGTATGAGTCATTTCCTTTGTGAAGCTGGATTGTTGGATCTTTGGAGAATACGGAACCCGGTGACATTACAATTCTCATGCTACTCGGGCTCTTATTCTACACTTTCAAGAATAGATCTGGTACTGGCAAATGAGCTAGGGTCTCAAATAATTAAAGATATAATTTATCAACCCAGGGGAGTCTCCGACCACTCGTTACTGATGGTCTCGATAAGTATAAATAATAATATGTTTCGTAGAGTGTGGAAGATGAACCCAATATGGTTTGGAATAATAGAGGATCAGAATGGGATAATAGCTAAGTTAAATGAGTTCATAAGCTTTAATGCAGATACCACAACAAGAGGGATAATGTGGGATGCATTGAAGGCTTATTTGCGGGGTTTATTAATCCAACAAATCTCTAGAATTAAAAAATCTTCGTTGAACTGGGAGGATAAGACTAGGAAAGAGTTAATAACAGCAGAAAGGGAGTATGTGAAGGAGCCAACACCAGGAAATCAAAGTATATGGGAAAATAAGCAACAAATCTACAAGGACGTAATGATTAGGAAATCTGAAAATAAGAGATTATTTCAGAACCAAATTGTATATGGGGAGGGGGAAAGAGTCGGGAAGATGCTGGCCCATTTGGTCAGGTCTGGCTCCTCCCCTTCCATGGTACCTGCTATTAGGACTAGGAGGGGTGAGATCTCTTCTCAGGTGGGGGAGATTACAGACACATTCAAGAACTTTTATGAAGAACTGTATACATCTCGGGGAACCATGGGAGGAGGGGAGCTAGATAAATTTTTTGGGAATATTGGAATCCCCTCCCTTACAGAGCTTGACAACGAGGAATTGGAGGCCCCGTTAACTCTGGAGGAAATTAAACTAGCGGTAACAGAATTGAAAAATCAGAAATCCCCTGGCCCTGATGGTCTCCCCGCTGAGACATATAAAAACTATGGGACGGTATTATTGCCGGAACTACTTAGAGTGTTTGAGTGGGCAAAGAAAGAGGGGAAGCTTCCCGTATCAATGACCGAAGCCACGATCATAGTGTTACATAAGGAAGGGAAAGACCCTCTAGAGCCTGGGTCTTACAGGCCTATCTCTCTGCTATGCTCGGATGTAAAGATCCTAGCAAAGATTCTGGCTGCCAGACTAAAGAAAGTAATCCATAAATTGGTTCACTCTGACCAAACGGGATTTATACCCCATAGATCAACTAGCAAGAATATTAGAAGGCTGTTTTTGAACCTGCAGATTCCAACTGAAAATGTAGGCTCAAGGGCGGTGATGATGCTAGATGTTGTTAAAGCATTTGACAGTCTTGAATGGGGGTATATTTGGCGTGTATTGAAGGAGTTTGGATTTGGTCCCTCTTATATTAATTGGGTTAAAATTCTCTATAATAACCCCAGTGCAAAGGTCAGAGTTAATAATGTCTCTTCGGAGGGGTTCAGACTTGGAAGAGGCTCAAGGCAGGGGTGCCCCCTGTCACCTTTGATCTTTGCTCTGGCAATGGAACCAGTAGCCATTGCAATAAGGCAGGATAGAACTATGGAAGGGTTTAAGAGAAGGGACAGAGAAGAGCGGATTGCGCTGTATGCGGATGATGTTCTTATATTTTTAGGAGATACGGAGAGATCACTTAGACAGGTGATAGACATCTTCTCAAGATTCGGAGCACTCTCTGGTCTCACCATAAACTGGGAGAAATCAGCATTGTTGCCATTAGACCCAATTAGGAAGAGCTCCTGTTTGGAAAAGATCCAAATAGAAATAGTAGAGATAACAAAATACTTAGGCATATATATAACTAAAGACCCCAATGACTTTATTAAAAACAATTTAACCCCTCTGTTATCCAAATTTAAAAATAAGATCGATATATGGAGAGGACTTCCTCTTTCAGTTGCTGGAAGATGTAACTTGATTAAAATGCTGTGGTTACCTCAGTTATTATATATAATGCATAACTCGCCAATATGGATTCATAGGAAATGGTTTAAAAAAATAGATACATTGCTAAGAGCTCTAATATGGAAAGGTAGACAATCTAGGATAAGCTTACAAACCCTACAACTATCAACTTTAGAGGGGGGCCTGGCAGTACCACACCCGCGGGGTTACTTCTTAGCAGCCCAACTACAACATTTGATATCAGTAACTGACCCTGAAGGAGAAAATAATGGGGGACTGATGACTATAGGGGCACCACATAAGACACTAGTGAAGGTTTTGGAGGCAAACTCATTTGTCTACAGACCCCCTACAGTTAAGTTAATAATAAAAGTTTGGAAAACCATAAAGGATCTGAGGGGAATGGGGGGTATGGTTAAAGGTGTCCCGTTATGGGACAATAAGAACTTACAAGAGTTAAGGCCAATAGGGAAAATTAAGATATGGGAAACAAAGGGCATAGTTAGCTTGGACCAACTATATAATGGTAGCTCCCTTAAAACGTTTGCCTCATTAAAAGAAGAGTTTGAGATACCTAACTACTCACATTATAATTATTTACAAATTAGACATGCTTTAAAAGCTCAGTTTGGGGAACAAGGCCCGCGGTGGAATAGCTCTCCCATTTTTGAAAGAATAAATAGCCCTGGTGGATCCAGTGGATCCATAGCGGAACTTTATCCATATATATGTAGCAACATCATTATGGGTTCAGGGAAGCTCAAGTGTAGGAGTAAGTGGGAAAGGGACCTGGGTAGAATTTCGGATGGACAATGGAAGAAGATACTGGCAGGAGGGAATCAAGCTACAGTATCGCCGGCCCAGAAGATGTCATATTTAATGCTCTTACATAGAACCTATTATACCCCTAAAAAACTGTTTAAATGGGGGCGGAGGGGGGACTCCAAATGCCCTAGGTGCCAGAATGTGGGGGACCTGATGCATATGATCTGGAAATGTCCAAAATTATTCCGCTATTGGACGGAAATATTAGATACCATAAATAAGATCTTTAAGCTGACTCTCAGAATGGACCCCAAACTATGTATCTTGGGAGTAGGGGAGAGTCTGGGGAATATTAAAACTAAAACGGTGCTAAGGTGCCTTTTCCAGGCGAGAAAACTAATAGCACAGAGATGGCAGGCAGAGAAACCCCCTTCAAAAGATGACTGGTTTAAAACAGTAACTGAAACAGTATGGAAAGAAAGGGTAGTATATGCAAGGAGAGGAAACTTAAAGGAATTTAAAAAAATCTGGAAGCCTTGGTTAGAGGAACTGGGTTATCCTACGTAAGATGTGTGTAGGAAATAGATAAGGTAATGAAGGTATGGTATTGAGTGCATTTATAAAGGTATATTGTAAATTGCGAATAAGATAGGGGGGAGGGTGAATATGGGATATAGGGCTGGGTGGGAAGGGTTAAAGGGAGAAAATCAGATAGTAACATTTTTCTTCTTTGCTAATATATATATATAAAATGTTTTGTATATGATGTATCTAAGAATTTTTGTAATGAGAATCTATTTTATATGTTTTGAAGATTTGAATAAAGATTATTTAATTAAAAAAAAAAAAAATATATAAATTGGGAGCTCCAGTGGGAAAATACCCATACCAAATACATATAATAGCAAACATAGGTTATACACAGCATATGATAAGGCTATTGCATAACAATCCTGACGCGTTTCGACCCATGAATTTTGGGGTCTCTTCAGAGGATGAGCTTGCTACAAAAAAGAAGAAAGATTTATAACAGTATATCCAGCTTATTTAAAAGAATTACAGCATAGGCAAGTTTGTTTAGCAACACTTTGCACATAATTACCACTGAGTTTGGATGTACCCCTCGATCAGAGCCTCCCCACACAGCAGCCAGACCATCCAGTGTGCCCACACGTAGCAGCACCCCAGGAGGAAGGGGGAACAGGAATCCACTTGATATGGCTTGCAAGGAGTCACAGGTATAATTGCCCCCCTACCAACACACCACTGGGGGGTGGGGCCGGAACCTACGAAAATTATCAGAGCGTTAGCTTCTGAATATACCCATATAGGTTAGTAGTTAGATTTAACTATTGGGCGGTCAGAAAGTATTGTAATAATCTATTGCAACTTGAATTGATCATATGAAGGATAGTGAAATGAGTAGAGTGACTATATTGGTATGAACAAATATAGAATATGTCAGGGATGACCTTGTCCTTAAATGCTGACAATGGCAGTGATAGGAAGAAAAGTGAGGGATGTGCACAGTGAATGTGATGTGTGAATTTGAGGAAAAAGTGCATGATATTGCCAAGTATCTAAGTCTACGGCATCCAGAGCTAGTGTGCACATAAATCAAAATTAAAAATAAGTAAAATATTATTCTATGGGGTCTGACAAAGCATTGATAATCAGAGGTATCATAAGTTCTTACTCACTCCTACTGTTGAGGAAAGGAGTCTGGCCGTCCAAGGAGGAAGTGGAGGGATCACACCCAAATCCACCCTCATTAAATAGTGTCCTTAATTAGTACTGAAATTAACAACAGGTATCGTTTCTTCCGCCCCTTAACCCCGGAGTGTAGAGGGAGACTATGGCCGCCATTGGCAGGCCTCGTGTGGCTCCCTCGGCATCCATCAAGGCGAAGCCCCGACATCTGTCGTCACCTTCGCCGTAAAATACGTGACACCATGAGGCCGCACGCACATGCGACCCGCACATGCGCGCACACCGCACGCAATGTCCGAAGGTGATGAGGGATGCCGCCGGCAGGGTAATCACACCCGTGGGCGGCCAACCCGGGAATCCGGGCATCCACGGGGAGAGACAAGGGGAGCGCAGGTGACTGAGCTCCCCACCCTGCCGGGAAGACACATCAGGGAACGTGATCCCCGACCCAGGGAGCATGCGACAGTGCAGGCATCACAGGGGCCCCGATGGCGCAAGCTGCAAGCGGGGAGGCGCCGATCGAGAGGCACACAAACGAGCTCACATATGCGATTTGTGAAAAACAACAAATGACAAAAGTTTTCTACATAATTACTTATTAATAATACAAGGTAAAACATTAGAAACTGCACACTGACAATTCTAACAATATTCCCAAAAGTATGCAAGAACCACAGCCACCCAGAAATGGCAACATAATTTCAACGTTTAAATAGATTTGTTTGAAAGAACATAACTCTCAAATACACAAAAATATCTCCCAGATACACAAAATAGTAAGTGTATAACAACCCAAATAAGGAAATTTGCATCGGATCCAGTGGATCCCTCATTGCTCACGGTTGCGATGCGATTTTACTCTATTCGCAACCACGAACAAGGCTATGGATTATAGACTCGATTAGGTATAATAATAATACAGACTCATAATAGCTCTGGATGCCGTAGACTTAGATACTTGGCAATATCATGCACTTTTTCCTCAAATTCACACATCACATTCACTGTGCACATCCCTCACTTTTCTTCCTATCACTGCCATTGTCAGCATTTAAGGACAAGGTCATCCCTGACATATTCTATATTTGTTCATACCAATATAGTCACTCTACTCATTTCACTATCCTTCATATGATCAATTCAAGTTGCAATAGATTATTACAATACTTTCTGACCGCCCAATAGTTAAATCTAACTACTAACCTATATGGGTATATTCAGAAGCTAACGCTCTGATAATTTTCGTAGGTTCCGGCCCCACCCCCCAGTGGTGTGTTGGTAGGGGGGCAATTATACGTGTGACTCCTTGCAAGCCATATCAAGTGGATTCCTGTTCCCCCTTCCTCCTGGGGTGCTGCTACGTGTGGGCACACTGGATGGTCTGGCTGCTGTGTGGGGAGGCTCTGATCGAGGGGTACATCCAAACTCAGTGGTAATTATGTGCAAAGTGTTGCTAAACAAACTTGCCTATGCTGTAATTCTTTTAAATAAGCTGGATATACTGTTATAAATCTTTCTTCTTTTTTGTAGCAAACTCATCCTCTGAAGAGACCCCAAAATTCATGGGTCGAAACGCGTCAGGATTGTTATGCAATAGCCTTATCATATGCTGTGTATAACCTATGTTTGCTATTATATGTATTTGGTATGGGTATTTTCCCACTGGAGCTCCCAATTTATATTTATATGTTGTTATATTCATTCATTACCCTTCAATAAAGCACTTTAATATAATATTTTATTTAATGCCTTGTTCATATCTATGGTTAGCTGCCTAAAAACCCCGCTTGGGGGACCTTTTTCCATTTTTTAGGAATGGTATCAGTTGCCCAGTGAAACTGGTATTTCAAGCGTAATTGTCGGATATTTTGCGAGCCCAGTGTGATGTTGAGCATGGAGGATTTAGACATGTTTATTTTAAATAGTGACAAGGCCCCGTACTCCCTCAAGGAATGAAGCAGAACGGGGAGCGAGGCAATGGGGTCAGCCAAGAAGAAAATAAGGTCATCCGCAAAAGCGGCGACCTTATGGGCTCCAGATGATTTGCGGAAGCCCTCAACGTGGGGGTTGGCCCGTATCTTACAAAGCAGGGGTTCCAAGGTAAGTATAAAGATTAGAGGGGATAAGGGACAACCCTGTCGGGTACCATTCCGAATGTTGAAATAACCCGACCTGGTTTCATTAACCCTAACCGCAGCTGTGGGGTTAGAGTAGAGTGACAAAATCCAGCTGGGCATCGACGCACGGAGACCAATGTGTTCGAGAGTAGCCCTAACAAATGTCCAGTCCACACGGTCGAAAGCCTTCTCCGCGTCTGTTGACAGCAGGAGAAGGGGTCGTCGCGTGGTCCTCGCGGCATGTATAAGGTTAAGCACCCTAATTGTGTTGTCGCGGGGTTCCCGTTGGGGGACAAAGCCCGCTTGGTCTTTGTGAATTAGGTTTGGTATGTGTGGGAGCAATCTGTTCGCCAAAATCTTGGCAAATAGTTTCAAGTCGGTGTTTAGTAAAGCTATCGGTCGATAGTTCCCACACCGAAGTAGGTCCTTTCCCTCTTTAGGGATGAGAGATATGTAAGCCCTGAGGGAGCCTACGGGGAAGGAGTTACCTTTTGTGATCGAGTTGAGTGCAGCCACTAGCGGTTTAGAAAGCGTCTCAAAGAAGGTTTTGAAATAGATTGGAGTAAGGCCATCAGGGCCTGGAGCTTTCTTTGGCTTGGAACTAGCCAATGCTACCCCCAGCTCCTCCACCGTAATGGGGTCCTCCATCTCTTCCACGGTATCGGCCGATAGGGATGGCATGCCAGAGGAGGCTAAATATTCATGTGGGGTGGGTCCCCCAGTGGGATTGGGGGCATCGGAAGGGGGTTTGTCTAAGTTATAGAGACCACTGTAGAACGAACGGAATTCCTCAGCCATATCTGTTGAGGTAGAGACCTTCCGACCCGAAGGGGACAGAATGTGGGGAATAGGGATGAGCCGAACACCCCCCTGTTCGGTTCGCACCAGAACATGCGAACAGGAAAAAAATTCGTTCGAACACGCGAACACCGTTAAAGTCTATGGGACACGAACATGAATAATCAAAAGTGCTAATTTTAAAGGCTAATATGCAAGTTATTGTCAATAAAAGTGTTTGGGGACCTGGGTCCTGCCCCAGGGGACATGGATCAATGCAAAAAAAAGTTTTAAAAACGGCCGTTTTTTCAGGAGCAGTGATTTTAATAATGCTTAAAGTCAAACAATAAAAGTGTAATATCCCTTTAAATTTCATACCTGGGGGGTGTCTATAGTATGCCTGTAAAGGGGCGCATGTTTCCCGTGTTTAGAACAGTCTGACAGCAAAATGACATTTTGAAGGAAAAAACTCATTTAAAACTACCGCGGCTATTGCATTGCCGACAATACACATAGAAGTTCATTGATAAAAACGGCATGGGAATTCCCCACAGGGCAACCCCGAACCAAAATTAAAAAAAAAAAATGATGTGGGAGTCCCCCTAAATTCCATACAAGGCCCTTCAGGTCTGGTATGGATATTATGGGGAACCCCAGCCAAAATTTAAAAAAAAAATTGACGTGGGGTTCCCCCTAAATTCCATACCAGACCCTTCAGGTCTGGTATGGATTTTAAGGGGAACCCCGCGCCAAAAAAAAAAAAAAAAAACGGCGTGGGGTCCCCCTAAAAATCCATACCAGACCCTTATCCGAGCACGCAACCTGGCAGGCCGCAGGAAAAGAGGGGGGGACGAGAGTGCGGCCCCCCCCCCCCTCCTGAACCGTACCAGGCCACATGCCCTCAACATTGGGAGGGTGCTTTGGGGTAGCCCCCCAAAGCACCTTGTCCCCATGTTGATGAAGACAAGGGCCTCATCCCCACAACCGTGGCCGGTGGTTGTGGGGGTCTGCGGGCGGGGGGCTTATCGGAATCTGGAAGCCCCCTTTACCAAGGGGACCCCCAGATCCCGGCCCCCCCCCTGTGTGAAATGGTAAGGGGTTACTTACCCCTACCATTTCACTAAAAAACTGTCAAAAATGTTAAAAATGACAAGAGACAGTTTTTGACAATTCCTTTATTTAAATGCTTCTTCTTTCTTCCTTCATCTTCTTCTTCTTCTGGTTCTTCTGGCTCTTCTGGTTCTTCCTCCGGCGTTCTCGTCCAGCATCTCCTCCGCGGCGTCTTCTATCTTCTTCTCCTCGGGCCGCTCCGCACCCATGGCATGAGGGGGGAGGCTCCCGCTCTTCTCTTCATCTTCTTCTTCATCTTCATCTTCTTCTTCATCTTCTTCTTCTTCTTCTCTTCTTCATCTCTTCTTCCTTCTTCATTTCTTCTGCGGGCCGCTCCGCATCCATGCATGGTGGGAGGCTCCCGCTGTGTGACGGCGTCTCTTCGTCTGACGGTTCTTAAATAACGGGGGGCGGGGCCACCCGGTGACCCCGCCCCCCTCTGACGCACGGGACATGACGGGACTTCCCTGTGGCATTCCCCGTGATGTCACAGGGAAGTCCCGTCAATTCACCGTGCGTCAGAGGGGGGCGGGGTCACCGGGTGGCCCCGCCCCCCGTTATTTAAGAACCGTCAGACGAAGAGACGCCGTCACACAGCGGGAGCCTCCCTCCATGCATGGATGCGGAGCGGCCCGCAGAAGAAATGAAGAAGGAAGAAGAGATGAAGAAGAGAAGAAGAAGAAGAAGAAGAAGAAGATGAAGAAGAAGATGAAGAAGAAGATGAAGAGAAGAGCGGGAGCCTCCCCCCTCATGCCATGGGTGCGGAGCGGCCCGAGGAGAAGAAGATAGAAGACGCCGCGGAGGAGATGCTGGACGAGAACGCCGGAGGAAGAACCAGAAGAGCCAGAAGAACCAGAAGAAGAAGAAGATGAAGGAAGAAAGAAGAAGCATTTAAATAAAGGAATTGTCAAAAACTGTCTCTTGTCATTTTTAACATTTTTGACAGTTTTTTAGTGAAATGGTAGGGGTAAGTAACCCCTTACCATTTCACACAGGGGGGGGGCCGGGATCTGGGGGTCCCCTTGGTAAAGGGGGCTTCCAGATTCCGATAAGCCCCCCGCCCGCAGACCCCCACAACCACCGGCCACGGTTGTGGGGATGAGGCCCTTGTCTTCATCAACATGGGGACAAGGTGCTTTGGGGGGCTACCCCAAAGCACCCTCCCAATGTTGAGGGCATGTGGCCTGGTACGGTTCAGGAGGGGGGGGGGGCCGCACTCTCGTCCCCCCCTCTTTTCCTGCGGCCTGCCAGGTTGCGTGCTCGGATAAGGGTCTGGTATGGATTTTTAGGGGGACCCCACGCCGTTTTTTTTTTTTTTTTTTGGCGCGGGGTTCCCCTTAAAATCCATACCAGACCTGAAGGGTCTGGTATGGAATTTAGGGGGAACCCCACGTCAATTTTTTTTTTAAATTTTGGCTGGGGTTCCCCTTAATATCCATACCAGACCCGAAGGGCCTTGTATGGAATTTAGGGGGACCCCCACATCATTTTTTTTTTTTATTTTGGTTCGGGGTTGCCCTGTGGGGAATTCCCATGCCGTTTTTATCAATGAACTTCTATGTGTATTGTCGGCAATGCAATAGCCGCGGGTAGTTTTAAATGAGTTTTTTCCTTCCAAATGTCATTTTGCTGTCAGACTGTTCTAAACACAGGAAACATGCGCCCCTTTACAGGCATACTATAGACACCCCCCAGGTACGAAATTTAAAGGGATATTACACTTTTATTGTTTGACTTTAAGCATTAATAAAATCACTGCTCCTGAAAAAACGTCCGTTTTTAAAACTTTTTTTTGCATTGATCCATGTCCCCTGGGGCAGGACCCGGGTCCCCAAACACTTTTTATGACAATAACTTGCATATAAGCCTTTAAAATTAGCACTTTTGATTTCTCCCATAGACTTTTAAAGGGTGTTCCGCGGCATTCGAATTTGCCGCGAACACCCCAAATTGTTCGCTGTTCGGCGAACTTGCGAACAGCCAATGTTCGAGTAGAACATGAGTTCGACTCGAACTCGAAGCTCATCCCTAGTGGGGAATGTAAGTTTTGGTGCGGGGGCCTCGTAAAGCTCTAGCTAGAAGAGAGCCAGGTTTGTTAGAAAATTCGTACATCGTGCGACGTGACCATGCTAACCTCTCTTTTGTTTTATGCAATAGAAGCGAGCGAAGCTCTTCGCGTGCTTTAAGTAACTCCTGGTATACGGAGCGGGCTAGGCTAGCCTTGTGTGTACATTCTAGGGTCTTAATCTGAAGAAGAAGCTCTTCAGTTCTACGGATTCTTTCCCTCTTGAGACGTGCCCCAATGCTAATCAGGATGCCCCTGATAACTGGCTTGTGCGCCTCCCACATCACCAAGGGGTTGGGGACCGAGGCTTCATTAAGTGCAAAGTATTCCTGTAGTTTGGCTTGGATCTCAGTGCGGGTCTCTGCAGATTGTAGCAACGACTCGTTCAATCTCCACGAAGGTGGGGTTTTAGTCATTGGTCCCATTTGAAGCGTCAAGTGTATTGGGGCATGGTCCGAAAAGGAGATGATATCTATGGATGAGTCTACTACCCTTGGCAGGTCCTTATGGGACAGGAGCAGATAATCTAGTCTCGAGTACGAATGATGTACTTGTGAGAAGTAGGAGTAGTCCCTGTCTTTAGGGTGTAAAAGGCGCCAAGGGTCTATCAAACGAAGTGAGTGAAGGTCAGATTTCATTCGTTTAAGGCGGGCGTAGGAGAGGTGGGAGGAGCCCCGCGAGGTATCCAGCAGGGGATCCATCGCAAAGTTCATATCACCCCCAAAGATGAGCATCCCCTCTGTGAACTCAAGCAGTTTGGGTATCAGCCCGCGCAGGAACTGTGCGTGGTCGGTATTGGGGAAGTAGATATTAGCAAAAGTGACCTGAACGTCAAACACCTTTCCCTTAATCAGGAGAAAGCGGCCCTGGGGGTCCGCCTGCTGCGCCCCGAACGCCCACGGTACAGACTTTGCCACTATTATGCTAACCCCCTTAGATTTGGAGATAGGTGAGATACTGTGGTATGCCGTCGGGAACAGATTGTTAGTCAGTTTAGGAATATGCTCACCATGAAAGTGGGTTTCCTGTAGGAAGGCAATTTGAGTTTTAGTTCTGCGTAGGTCAGCTAGAAGCTGAGAACGCCTTTCCGGGACATTGAGACCCCGTACATTAAGGGAGGTCACCCTTAGGAGAGCCATAGTGGCAGCCGTGGCGCTGAGGATTGTTGACAGGACCAGGAGGACAGTCACTTTTAGTTCACGTCCCCGCCTAACTAGAGGGCAACAGCACCGGGTGAGAGGGGGGGGGGGCAGGGAGGGAGAGGACAGGGTGAGAAAGAGAGGAGAAGAGGGTAAGGAAGGGGGGGAGAGGGAAGGGGAAGAGGGTGGGAGGAATCTAAGTTAGTCAAATAACTACTCTGTGAGCTCCCGATTGAGACACAAAAAAGAAAAGTGCAGCAACCGGGAGGTCGCCCTAAAGGGGGGTGGTCAATGCAGCGAGGTGCGCAATAAAATAGTTATTGCTATAACCTATGGTAGCAAGAAACGCAATATTAAAAAATATTTTTGGTAGTGGATGGGAGATGCACTGGGTGGGGGGCCTTCAGAATCAGATACATTGAGAAAACAACATATTAACCATCGTAGATAAAGTGATATATACCACAAATCTGGGCATAACATCCAGAGAACCCACTGCGTTTAAGGCAAGTGAGTGCAACCCGGTAAACCTCTATCTTCTATGACCTACTGGCGTTGACGCACTGCAGAGGCGGCCGAGGATAGAGGAACCCCTGAGCCAGCTCGCCCTTCTCCTAGACCGGTCTAGGTGGAAACCCCCACCGCCCGACTGTCAGTGCGTCAAGGCAGCAAAGCCAGATGTGAATCATGAAAACATGCACCCCATCTTCAGCATCATCGTTCACATCATATACATATGGATGGAATGCATGAAGTCTAGCCTGAATCAAGGATACAACATTTATAATGCATCCCCCCTCCCCCCAACCCTGTCCAAAATAGAAAACTAAACCATATAAAAAGGAGGCACCTTCAGGAAAACAAAAATAGAAAATGGTAGCTGGTGAAAAAATTTTCCTGGGGACCTTGCAAAGCAGTAAAGAGTAGTGGAGCGACCAATAAGGCCATACTCCCTAATGAAAAAAGGGTCCTGGTGCGTGGGTTGTAATGTTCCTGGGAGGATCGCCATAGAGGGGGGAAGGTGCGGGACAACTGTCCACAAGAGGTACTGAAAGTCTTACCGAGATCCGTATGGTGGCGAGCGTTTAGTCCTCGGATGATGTTGGATGGGCTCTTCTGACTTACCGGTTTGGTGGGCGAGATCTTGAGCGCCGAACCCTCTGTTGTCTGGGGGTGCTGGACCTTGTGGATCCTGGGAGAGCAAATAGTCAAACCAGTTGGGGACCTCAATCACTGGTCTGGAGATGAAATGAAAAAGGGCCGGGAGTTGGTCCGGCGTGCGGAGGTAGAATTCCGCTCCTTGCTTCTTGACTATGAGGAAGGGGTGACCCCATCGGTAAGTGGCATCGGCCTCGCGGATAACTTCCAGTAAGGGTCGCATGAGCCCACACATGACACGTGTTTGTCTGGAGATGTCTGGGAAAATCCTGATGGGAGCCCCGTCAAAATCTATTGGGCCCTTTTCCCATGCAAGGCGAAGAATGTCCTCCTTAATGGTGAAAAAATGCACCCTACATAACACATCACGGGGAGAGTCCAGTTCGGACGATAATCTCTGCGTGGAGGGCGGGGGTCTGGGGCCTGGGATGCGATGCACCCTGTCCAGTTCCAGGTCAGCAGTCGGTGGTTTGCCCAGGACCTGATTTAGGATGGCGACAACCGTGGATCGGAGGTCTGGGCCCATGGTGGCCTCTGGGATCCCCCTAAGGCGCAAATTGTTCCGCCTGCTCCTGTTCTCACCGTCGTCAAGGCGCAGCTGAACATCGACAAGATGGCGGCGGAAGGCCCCGTACTCCGACTCCAGTGTAGTGAGGCGTGCTTCTGTGGTTGTTTGGGAGGCCTCAATCATGGTCACTCTCTCCTCGACAACGTCTACTTGCTGTTTTAAGTCATGCAGTTCTCTGGTTAGTGCATTGACAATAGAAGTGGCCATGGCGTTCAAGTCCTGCTTGGTGGAGGCCTGACACTATGTCCCACAGAGAGCCCTCAACTAGGCCGCTCAGGTCCCCTACGTTGTCTGGGGGCAACAGGGTGTCAGCAGTCATAAGAGCCGGGGACAATATAGGTGAGGGTGCTCTGTGCGGTAGGGGGGGAAAGTCCTCCTCCGCTGCGGAGGTGATTGCAGACGCGCTCTTCTTACTTGTGGATGCAGCGCTCGCCGTGCTGACTCGAGGCAGCGCCATCTTGCTCCGTCCCGCCGGCGAGGAAACCTGCTGTTGCCTCAGGAAATAGTGTGATATTTCAGGTCCCCTCCGTTCCTCAGTGGTCGGTGGGTGCTTGTGGCCCCCTGGCATGAAGGGATGGCTTAGCTGTTCGGTGCTACGGGTGGTTCTCGGCCCGTTCCAGTGCAGAGCTCCCGGCGACGCGTCCTCACGCTTCCATACCTAAGCCACGCCCCCCTGGCGTCAAATGTAAACAGCAATTGCACCATGCATGTGAGGTATCACCGCGAAGGTCAGATCGAGGGCAGTAATTTTAGCAGTAGACCTCCTCTGTAAATCTAAAGTGGTAACCTGTAAATGCTTTTAAAGGCTTTTAAAAATGTATTTAGTTTGTCGCCACTGCACGTTTGTGCGCAATTTTAAAGCATGTCATGTTTGGTATCCATGTACTCGGCCTAAGATCATCTTTTTTATTTCATCAAACATTTGAGCAATATAGTGTGTTTTAGTGCAATAAAATTGAAAAAAGTGTGTTTTTTCCCCAAAAAATGCGTTTGAAAAATCGCTGCGCAATTACTGTGTAAAAAAAAAAAAATGAAACACCCATCATTTTAATCTGTAGGGCATTTGCTTTAAAAAAAATACATAATGTTTGGGGGTTCAAAGTAATTTTCTTGAAAAAAAAAATTATTTTTTCATGTAAACAAAAAGTGTCAGAAAGGGCTTTGTCTTCAAGTGGTTAGAAGAGTGGGTGATGTGTGACATAAGCTTCTAAATGTTGTGCATAAAATGCCAGGACAGTTCAAAACCCCCTCAAATGACCCAATTTTGGAAAGTAGACACCCCAAGCTATTTGCTGAGAGGCGTGTCGAGTCCATGAAATATTTTATATTGTGACACAAGTTGCGGGAAAAAGACAAATTTTTTTTTTTTTTATGCACAAAGTTGTCACTAAATGATATATTGCTCAAACATGCCATGAGGATATGTGAAATTACACCCCAAAATAAATTCTGTTGCTTCTCCTGAGTACGGGGATACCACATGTGTGAGACTTTTTGGGAGCCTAGCCGCGTACGGGACCCCGAAAACCAAGCACCGCCTTCAGGCTTTCTAAGGGCGTAAATTTTTGATTTCACTCTTCACTGCCTATCACAGTTTCGGAGGCCATGGAATGCCTAGATGGCACAACCCCCCCCCCCCCAAATGACCCCATTTTGGAAAATAGACACCCCAAGCTATTTGCTGAGAGGTATAGTGAGTATTTTGCAGACCTCACTTTTTGTCACAAACTTTTGAAAATTGAAAAAAGAAAAAAAAAACATTTTTCTTGTCTTTCTTCATTTTCAAAAACAAATGAGAGCTGCAAAATACTCACCATGCCTCTCAGCAAATAGCTTAGGGTCATTTTGGGGGGGTTTGTGCTATCTTGGCATTTTATGGCCTTCCAAACTGTGATAGGTAGTGAGGAGTGAAATCAAAAATTTACGTCCTTAGAAATCCTGAAGGCAGTGATTGGATTTCAGGGCCCCGTATGAAGCTAGGCTCCCAAAAAGTCCCACACAAATAGCTTGGGGTGTCTACTTTCCAAAATGGGGTCATTTGGGGGGTTTTGTGCCATCTGGGCATTTTATGGCCTTCAAAACTGTGATAGGTAGTGAGGAGTGAAATCACAACTTTACGCCCTTAGAAATCCTGAAGGCGGTGCTTGGTTTTCGGGGCCCCGTATGCGGCCAGGCTCCCAAAAAGTCCCACACATGTGGTATCCCCATACTCGGGAGAAGCAGCTAAATGTATTTTGGGGTGCAATTCCACATATGCCCATGACCTGTGTGAGAAATATATCATTTAGTGACAACTTTGTGCAAAAAAAAAAAAATTTGTCACTTTCCCGCAACTTGTGTCAAAAAATAAAATATGCCATGGACTCAACATGCCTCTCAGCAAATAGCTTTGGGTGTCTACTTTCCAAAATGGGGTCATTTGGGGGGGTTTTGTGCCATCTTGGCATTTTATGGCCTTCAAAACTGTGATAGGTAGTGAGGAGTGAAATCAAAAATGTATTCCCTTAGAAATCCTGAAGGTGGTGCTTGGTTTTCGGGGCCCCGTACGCGGCTAGGCTCCCAAAAAGTGCTAAACATGTGGTATCCCCGTACTCAGGAGAAGCAGCAGAATGTATTTTGGGGTGTAATTCCACATATGCCCATGGCATGTTTGAGCAATATATCATTTAGTGACAACTTTGTGCAAAAAAAAATTGTCACTTTCCTGCAAATTGTGTCAAAAAATAAAATATTCCATGGACTCAACATGCCTCTCAGCAAATAGCTTGGGGTGTCTACTTTCCAAAATGGGGTCATTTGTGGGGGGTTTGTGCCATCTGGGCATTTTACGGCCTTCAAAACTGTGATAGGTAGTGAGGAGTGAAATCAAAAATTTATGCCCTTAGAAATCCTGAAGGCAGTGATTGGTTTTCGGGGCCCCGTACGCGGCTAGGCTCCCAAAAAGTCCCACACATGTGGTATCCCCGTACTCAAGAGAAGCAGCTGAATGTATTTTGGGGTGCAATTCCACATAGGCCCATGGCCTGTGTGAGCAATATATCATTTAGTGACAACTTTTTGTAAATATTTTTTTTTTTGTCATTATTCAATCACTTGGGACAAAAAAAATAAATATTCAATGGGTTCAACATGCCTCTCAGCAATTTCCTTGGGGTGTCTACTTTCCAAAATGGGGTCATTTGGGGGGGTTTTGTGCTGCCCTGCCATTTTAGCACCTCAAGAAATGACATAGGCAGTCATAAACTAAAAGCTGTGTAAATTCCAGAAAATGTACCCTAGTTTGTAGACGCTATAACTTTTGTGCAAACCAATAAATATACACTTATTGACATTTTTTTTACCAAAGACATGTGGCCGAATACATTTTGGCCTAAATGTATGACTAAAATTGAGTTTATTGGATTTTTTTTATAACAAAAAGTAGAAAATATCATTTTTTTTCAAAATTTTCGGTCTTTTTCCGTTTATAGCGCAAAAAATAAAAACGGCAGAGGTGATCAAATACCATCAAAAGAAAGCTCTATTTGTGGGAAGAAAAGGACAGCATTGCATGACCGCATGACCGCGCAATTAGCAGTTAAAGCGACACAGTGCCAAATTGGAAAAAGTCCTCTGGTCCTTATGCAGCATAATGTTCCGGGGCTAAAATGGTTAAAGGAGAATTGTACAAAAAAAAAAAAAGATTGAAGATTGGTTCAACCCTCAAGTGCTTTATTTACCACTCTTCCTTTATATTGGCTTTTAGAATTTACAAATGCAGCAATTTAGAAATTAGATGAAATGTTTAACGCAGGAAAACACTTTTTGATAGATAAAAAGTGCATTTTATATACACCTATATCAGACCAAAATGAGGGACAAATGAGAAGGAATGAGGGACAGAGGGACATTGCTCCAAATCAGGGACAGTCCCTCGAAATCAGGGACAGTTGGGAGCTATGACTTAGGGCGTCATATGACGTTCTTGATATTGAGTGGGGATATCTGAATGATGCCTGCAGGTACAGGCATCATTCAGATATCATTCTTTCCGGCTGGCGATTCTGTGCACAATAAGAATGATCATAGCGGCAGTTCCGACGCTTGATCGTTCGTATAGGCGACGGGAGGGGACTCCCCCCCCCTCCCACCGCCATCCAGTGATTCTCTGGGCTCTCCCGTGCCATCGGGGGCCCGGAGAAAGAATCGGCCGGCGCCGGATGACGGCGATAGAGATGTCTGGTGACCAGATGGTCATCTCTATGACGGTCGGAGGCCCGGGCGCGACATTATGATGTCACGCCCGGGTTCCCGGAAGTAAACAAAGCTGCGATCGCGGCAGTCAGCATGAGATTGGTGATTTTTTTTTCACGATCTCATGCTTTCCAGCCTGGAGGAGAGATATGGGGTCTTATTGACCCCGCATCTCTCCATAAAGAGGACCTGTCACACACCATTCCTGTTACAAAGGATATTTACATTCTTTGTAATAAGAATAAAAGTGATCCAAAAAAAATGTAAAAAAAAGTGCAAAAATAAAAAAATTAAGTAAAAAAAAAAAAAATTAAAATCCCACTGTCCCCGGTAGCTCGCGTTCAGAAGCGAACGCACATGTAAATCCCGCCCACATATGTAAACACTGTTCCAACCACACATGTGAGGTATCGCCGCGTGCGTTAGAGCGTGTGCAACAATTCTTGTGCTAGACCTCCTCTGTAACTCTAAACTGGTAACCTGTAAAAATGTTCAAAGCGTCGCCTATGGAGAATTTTAGGTACTGAAGTTTGGCGCAATTTTAAAGCGTGACATGTTAGGTATCTATTTACTCGGCGTAACATCATCTTTCACATTATACAAAAAACTTTACTGGGCCAACTTTACTGTTTTGTTATTTTTTAATTCATGAAACCGTTTTTTGTTTTTAAAAAGGCGTTTGAAAAATTATTGCGTAAATATCGTTCAAGATAACAAGTTGCAATGACCGCCATTTTATTCCCTAGGGTGTCTGCAAAAAAAAACATATATAATTTTTGGGGGTTCTGAGTAATTTTCTAGCAAAAAAAAATGATGATTTTTACATGTAGGAGAGAAGTGCCAGAATAGGCCCCGGTATTGAAGTGGTTAAACCCACAAGTGCTTTTTTTTTTACCACTACTATTACTTTATACTGGCTTTTGAAATTTACAAATGCAGCAATTTAGAAATTGGATGAATGGTTTAGCACTGGGAAACACTTTTTGAAAGAGAAATAGTGCATTTTATATACAACCATAGAGAACAGACCAAAATGAGGGACAAATGAGGAAGGAAGAGGGACTTTGACAGTTGGGAGCTATGACAGAGGCGATTGTATGTTCATATTATAGTGGCTTTACAACCACTTTAATGCAGAAGAGACATAGAATGGTTTAAAAAAACAGGTACATTCCGTCATGCCGGGAATGCTGTCACATTGCTTCTGCTCTCAACCGAACTGTCAAACCATCAAATGGCTGGTGGCATAACTGATCACATGTGCAGCACTATGGCAGTTGTAGATCAAATGAGGCTAATGCCTAGTACACAAGGGCCGAATGTCGGGAGACATCAGCCGGTACATTAAAAACTGTCCGACCAGGCGCATGAGCGGTAGCGGCCGCCGGCATCTAGAGCTCCGCTCCACCACAGCATTACGCCGTCCACCGGAGCGAACGGAGCACTCCCCCACGCCTGAAACCGAGATATTTGTGTAGGGGAAGCCCCCGGGAACCCGCTGATGCCCGGGACCCAAGCGAGGAGAAACCTCTCGCGCCACATGAACTCCGCTGAGGAGCCAGTCACCTATGCCAAGATGGCGGCTGCTCCACCAGGCCCACACTTCGCTGAGGCAAAGGAGGACTCTATTGCTGATCAGGACTTGATTCCTCCACCAACCCCAGGTACTGTGCAATCCCCCCTACCCCAGGCCACCTTTCCTGCCTCCACAGAGTCTTTACTGCATAGACTGCACTCTGATCTCCCCTCCACCCCCATGATGGATCCTCACACAGGCATGCTGCTGTCTGTCAGTGAAGCACATGAGGCTGCTCCTGTCCCCACTGATTTCCCCTCCATGATGGAGGCATTTGCACACATGCTGTGTAAAAGCCTAGCCCTGAATGAAGCTCAGATCACATCATCCATCCATGCTGACTTACAACAAATAGGGATGAGAATAGACACAACTGAGAAAAAAGCAGATCAATCGGTAGCACGGATTAATCAAAATTCCGCCAGGCTTCAAGATATGCAGGACCAACTCGAGACGGCGTTCGCTAAAATCAATGACCTCGAGAATCGTTTGAGGCGATATAATTTTAGGATCAGGGGGATCCCTGAATCGGAAAAGGAGGTTCAATCTGCGGTTAAAGCTCTTATAAAACACCTTATCCCAGAAATCGGAGAACACCGCCTAGAGCTAGATAGGGCTCACAGGGCCCTACAACCCCCCCGATTGGATGGCCTCCCCAGGGATATAATTGTGAAACCCCACTTCTATTCAGTGAAGGAGGAGGTGATTAGGAAATCCCTTAAACTTGGGTCCTCTCCTGGTCCAGATGGCTTCTCCACTGGATATTACAAAAAATTTGGCCCCAGCATGGCCCCTCATATGGCCCGTCTGTTCAACTTTCTCAGGGATGGAGCCCCTCTCAGTACAGACCTAAACAATGCCTATATATCGGTGATCCCAAAACCAGATAAAGACTCTAGTGAATTGGGCAATTACCGTCCGATATCGCTTATTAACAACAACATCAAAATAATGACCAAGATTCTCGCGAATAGGGTGTCGAGTTTTATATCAACCTATATACATAAAGATCAGGTGGTTTTCATCCCTGGGAGACAGGAACCAGATCAAATTCGCAGGACTATTGACGTCATTTCTCTCCTACGATCACAGTGGGATGGGGGTCCCCCTCAACAAGGCTTCCTCCTTTCTATAGATTTACACAAGGCCTTCAACTCAGTCGACAGGGAATAACTCACTGAGATCCTTAAAAGATGGGGCTTTGGCCCCTCCTTCTTAAACCTAATTGATTCCCTCTATTCGACGCCTACAGCACAGGTTCGTCTGATGGGCAGATATTCTGACTCATTCTCAATAGGAAGGGGCGCTAGACAGGGCTGCCCCCTCTCTCCCCATCTCTTCGCAGTGGCCATCGAAATGTTGGCGGTGGCAATAAGGTCGAACCCTGACATTAAGGGGGTTAAGTGCGGCGATAAGCTGCATAAATGCGCGCTATACGCTGACGATCTCCTCTATATCACCTCCCCTCTTACTTCTACCCTATGCTATATAAGATGTTAAGGATCTTCGGTGAGATCTCAGGCCTCAGAGTCAACATGGCCAAATCGACAACGACAATATAACACTCCCCCAAGAACTGGTCCAACAAATTTCCAACAACTTTGACTTCTCATGGGCGGACAAGGCTATTCCTTACTTAGGGATCAAGCTAACGCCAGAGTTTAATTACATTTTTGGAGCCAATTACCCTTCCATGCTACACAAATGCAGGGATGATATGGAGAGGTGGGCAAAGTGTGGTCTATCCTGGCTGGGCAGAATTCATGCAGTGAAGATGACACTGCTCCCCCATCTATTATATTTGTTTGGCTCCCTCCCGATCCCGATAAAAAAACAATTCCTCAGTAAATTTCAGTCGGAGATTGTTCGCTTCGTTTTGGGAAATAAAGGATAGAGGTGTCCTTCAAAAATTCTTTTTCGCCTAAAATCTCAAGGTGGGCTAGGCCTACCTAATTTGTGGGGATATTTCCAGGCAGCTCAACTCATTCAAATTTCGGTAACTTACTCCAGGGGCCCAAAACCTGAATGGCTCTCGATGGAAAGGCAAGCAACTCCTTTGAACACTATAGACTTTCTCCTTGGGTGCAGCTTGAAACTTACGCCAGCTATCCTAGCCCCTACCCTCTCCTACTGGGTGGCTCTTTGCTCAAAGCTCTACTCACAACACACTGACGTCACAAATGAAGCCACTAACCCATCTGTTCCATAACGCTAATTTCCCACCAGGGTTGAGTATTAAAGCATTCCAATGGTGGACAGATAAAGGTCTCTACAGGATCGGTCACTTTCTTTCCCCGGGGGGGGGCCCTCTTACCCTTTCACATTGTAAGAAAAAATTGGATATGCCGGACTCGGAATTATTTAGATTCTCCCAAATTTCCCATTTCCTTCACACACTTTGGTCTAACAATAAAGAACCCCCCACAATAACCCCCTACGAACCGTGGTGTTACAACTCGGATGCTGAGGGGGGGGGTCTCCCTGATCTATACAGCTTTGATGGCGGAATTGGATAAGTCGACCTATTCTCGGGCCTGGGAGGCTGAGACTGGCAGCTCTTGGACCCCTCAGGACTGGTTCGGTGCATCCAAGCGGGCATACAAAGGTATTCTAAACATCTCTCTTATCGAAGCTAGTCTCAAAGTATTGACTAGATGGTACTATGTTCCCGCAAGAGTGGCGGTAATCTTCCCGGGATCGTCTCCATTATGCTATAGAGGATGTGAGCTGGAGGGTACGATGATCCATACATGGTGGACCTGCCCCCGCATTAGATCCTTCTGGCAGAAAGTATTTCGCACCATAAGCTCAATCACTAAGGTAATGGTGACCCCCGACCCCAACATTGCACTACTGAATAGGTGTATCCCGGCTCTAGATAAATATTCACGAACATTGGCCTACTTTGTATTATTGGGAGCCAAAATTACTATTGCCAAAGCCTGGAAATAACCCACAGTCTCCTTCCGGGTGTTCAAGAAAAAGGTCTCTTGGATCATGGCACAGGAACAAATAGTTGCGAAACTTAACAACCAAGTTGTAAAATTCTCCGAAACTTGGGAACCTTGGGCAATGTACTGTGATATTTCTATTCTTCCTGGGGATCCACAGGGACCAATGCAAACACTGGCTCCATGATGACTCTATCCCCTTCCTATTCCTAACCCCCCTTTTTTTTCACACCTTTTGCCTTTCCTCTACTTGGGACATTCTGATCCCGACCATCTTTTTAGTTACGCCAGTTCATCTGTTCTCTCTGTTGTGGTATTGGCCATAAGTTATGGACAGGTTATCTGGGTGTAGGCCACCTGAAACTCTCACAAGAATATTTTAACCTCCTCCAAACTCACCCATGATCCTCTGGGCATAGGCTCATGAAAGCTCATCAGAGGGATAATAGCGCCACTTGGTAAGAAGGTGGCTGGGGGCCTCCCGGGGGATGATATGAGCTTCCACACTGTGATCCCAGAGGGGTGGAGCCCGTGGGGAGGTTCAGTAGCTATCCTCCAGTTACTATTCATACTTCCCCTTTAAGTGATTAACTATAGTGCAGCTAGCTGGGTAGTTTGGACTACAGGACCGCTAGTTGAAGGGCTACTCCCTTGTTTCGGATCTTATTATTGGATCCCCACTCTAAAACACCCTGATGATTCTGTCTGGATCATCCAAAGAATACCAGTTGTGCCTGTCAGTTGAGTAACAGATTGTACATCTCTCTCATTTTATTTACCTGTTGAAGATTATTATTATTATTCAGGATTTATATAGCGCCAACAGTTTACGCAGCGCTTTACAATATAAAAAGGGAGACAATACAGTTATAATACAATACAATAGGATTAAGAGGGCCCTGCTCAGAAGAGCTTACAATCTAATAGGGTGGGGCAGGTGGTACAAAAGGTTGTAACTGTGGGGAATGAGCTGGTGGAAGTGGTAGGAGATTAGTTGGAGACGTGATAGGCTTTCCTGAAGAGATGAGTTTTCAGGGATTGCCTGAAGGTAGCAAGAGTAGGGGATAGCCGGATAGATGGAGGTAGCGAGTTCCAGAGGATGGGAGAGGCTCTGGAGAAATCCTGGAGACGAGCATGGGAGGAGGAGATGAGAGAGCTTGAAAGCAGGAGGTCTTGAGAAGAGCGGAGAGGTCGATTTGGGTGATATTTGGAGACAAGATTAGTGATGTAGCTTGGGGCAGAGTTGTGAATGGCTTTGTATGTTGTGGTTAGAATTTTGAATTTAATTCGCTGGGTGATTGGGAGCCAGTGTAGGGATTGAAGTAGAGGGTTGGCAGACACTGAGCGGTTGGTAAGGTGGATAAGTCTGGCAGCAGCATTCATGATAGACTGAAGAGGGGATAGCCTATGGAGAGGTAAGCCAATGAGAAGGGAGTTGCAATAGTCAAGGCGAGAGATAACAAGGGAGTGAATGAGGAGCTTGGTGGTTTCATTTGTTAAAAAAGGGCGAATTTTAGAGATGTTTAGAGGTGAATTCTACAAACTTTTAACAGCGATTGGATTTGAGGCTGAAATGACAAGTCAGAGTCTAGGATTACACCTAGTACCCTGGCGTGAGGGGAGGAACTGATGGTTGCATTGTTGATTTTGATGGAAAAGTCATGGAGGGGGGCAATATTAATAGCTCAGTTTTAGAGAGATTTAGTTTAAGGAAGTGGTGCGACATCCATGCTGATATGTCAGTTAGTAAGTTAGTAATGCGAGAGGAGACTGAAGGAGTGAGGTGAGGAGTAGACAGATAGATTTAGGTGTCATCAGCGTATAAGTGGTATTGGAAGCCGTGGGCAGTTATTAAGTGACCAAGGGAGGAGGTGTAGATAGAGAAGAGAAGGGGTCCAAGAACCGAGCCTTGGGGGACCCCCACAGAAAGGGGCAATGGAGAGGAGGAGACAGAGTTGTAGGTGACACTGAAGGAGCGCTGTGATAAATAGCCAGAGAACCAGGATAGAGCAGAATCTCGGAGGCCAAGGGAATGTAGTTTATTGAGAAGGAGCGGGTGGTCAACAGTATCAAAGGCCGCAGAGAGGTCAAGTAGTAGGAGTATGGAGTACTGGCTGTTGGTTTTAGCAGTTAGTAAATCGTTAGTGAGTTTTAGTAAGGTAGTTTCCGTGGAGTGCTGCGAGCGAAAGCCAGACTGTAAGGGGTCAAGAAGGTTATTTTCATTGAGGTAGGAGCTAAGACGGTTGTAGACTAAGCGTTCTAGAAGTTTAGAGGTGAATGGGAGTAATGAGATGGGTCTTAAGTTGTTCAGGTCGGTAGGGTCCAGTGAGGGCTTTTTAAGAATGGGAGTGATCGGTGCATGTTTTAGAGGGGAGGGGAAAATGCCACTAGAAAGGGAGAGATTGAAGATGTGGGTGAGGGAGCATAGGATAGAAGAAGAGGGTGACCGTAGTAGTTGTGAGGGAACAGGATCCAAGGGACAATTGGTTAGGTGGGCATCCGAGAAAATTTTTGTAACCTCTTCCGTAGTAGCCAATTCAAAAGAGAAGAGTGTTGAATGTGCTGCTGGGCAAGGTATGATGGGTGGGGAAGACGTACGCACAGTGGAGATGTCCTCATGAATTGCATCGATCTTGTCTTTGAAGTGATTGGCAATCTCTTGGGCAGTGAGTGAGTTAGTGGGTAGAGGGGGTGGTGGACGAAGCAGAGAGTTAAAGGTTGAGAAGAGCCAACGGGGACTGGATGACAAGGAATTAATAAGAGAGACAAAGTAGGCTTGTTTGGCAGCATGAATTGTATTTTAGAAGGGCAGATTTATATAGGGTGAAGTCTTGCAGGCATTTGGTTTTACGCCACAGTCGTTCAAGAGCACGGCAATGTCTCTTGAGATTTCTAGTGTTGTCAGTTTGCCAGGGTTGTAACGGTCGGGGCCTAATTCTGCGTGTGGTTAGAGGAGCAAGTGCATCTAGTGATGATGAGAGTGAACTGTTGTAGACAGAAGTGGCCAGGTCAGGACAGGACAGGGGAGAGATTATGTCATATAGGTGGTCAGTAGCGGAATAGAGAAGAGAAGGGTTAAAGTGGCGAAGGTTTCTACAACTAATTGTTTGCTGCTTGGAGGGATGGGTGGTTGGAGGGAAGGATACAGTGAAAGTAATGAGGTTGTGATCAGATAGAGGAAAGGGGGTATTGGTGAGGTTGCCAGGGTTGCAGAGATGGGAGAATACAAGGTCAAGGGTATTACCATTGGAGTGAGTGGAAGTATGTGTCCATTGGGTTAGGTCAAAAGATGAGGTTAAGTTGAGAAGTTTAGTTGTAGTTGGGCTGTTAACATTGACAGGAATGTTAAAGTCACCAAGAATAATGGTGGGTATTTCAGAGGAGAGAAAGTAGGGTAGCCAGGCAGCAAAGTCATCAAGAAAGCGCGATACCGGTCCTGGAGGCCTATAAATTGCTGCAATCCTCAGAGAAATGGGAGAAAACAGACGAATACAGTGCATCTCGAAAGAAGAGAGGGATAGAGAGGGAGGGACAGGAAGGACTTGGAAGGTGTTTTGTGGGGACAGAAGGAAGCCAACTCCACCTCCTTTCTGTCTGTTGGGTCTGGAGGAGTGAGTCCAATGGAGACCACCATGGGAGAGGGCAGCAGGAGAAGCTGAGTCAAAATTTTGAAGCCTGGTTTCTGTTATGGCGAGTATGTTCAAGCCATGAGAGATGAAGAGGTCATGTACAGATGTTAGCTTGTTACAGATGGAGCGGGCGTTCCAAAGGGCACATGAGATTGGTGGGCTGCTTTGAGGAAGCAGGGGGATAGAAATTAAACTGAGTGGATTGCGGTGGTTGCCAGAGGGGGAGGGGTATTGGATATGAGGCTTGCATTTGGAAAATGGCGGACCAGGATTAGGAGAAATGTCACCTGAGACTAGGAGAAGGAGGAGGGTGAGGAAGGCAAGGTGGAAGTGGGATGTGCATGAGCGCACGTGTCTAGTGGCCCTGGTGTTTATGTCAGCATGTGGGTGCAGCAACTGCAGGAGATGATGGATGCCATAGTAGGGAGAGGGTAGGAGTAAGGGTGATATGTGCATGCTGCAGGGAAGAGATGAGGGGTAGAGTAAAGATAATTTGAGGATAGAAGACACCAATGTGAGAAGGAAGAGAATAAGGAGCATGTTAGTGGATAGAGAGTGGGAAACTAACCTAATATAAAATAAATTTCAAAGGTGGTTTGCTTGTCGTCTTGCAGAGTAGAGCAGAGTTCCTGTTGTTCATGCAGCTTTAGTTATCCTGCTTTTGTTAAACTGCGTCAGTGAAACTGCGCATCACTCGTGACAGAGCCACTCAGGACAGAGCCATGATGTCTGCGCCTTGCCCCTGTCTGCGCCACCCCATAAGCTGCCATAAATTTATAGAGAGACTAAGCTGGGATGCATTTCTCAGTTGGTCATTATTGGGTCTGATGTGAGACACCTGAATATGGGGAGGAGATGGCCAGGGCCAGGCCAGCTACAGACAAAGGCTAGGGTCGTAAAGCTAATTACCTCTCTTGATCACTCAAGCCACATGGAGTTGAGAGAATCAATCACCAGTAATATTGCTATTGCAGTGTGTTTGTTATAGAGCTAGCAGTAAATATGGAAGTTTAAAGAGATGGCAGCAGGAGACAATTACCAAAAATATTAACAGCAGACTCAGCAAACTCAGTTCAGTAGGGATGTACAGTTGGATAGGAGATAGGAGACAATTACCAAAAATATTAACAGCAGACTCAGCAAACTCAGTTCAGTAGGGATGTACAGTTGGATAGGAGATAGGAGACAATTACTAAAAATATTAACAGCAGACTCAGCAAACTCAGTTCAGTAGGGATGTACAGTTGGATAGGAGATAGGAGACAATTACCTGTAAAAGAGCAGAGAAGACATGATCAGAATTGATAACTGCGTCGGTGAAACTGCGCATCACTCGTGACAGAGCCACTCAGGACAGAGCCATGATGTCTGCGCCTTGCCCCTGTCTGCGCCACCCCATAAGCTGCCATAAATTTATAGAGAGACTAAGCTGGGATGCATTTCTCAGTTGGTCATTATTGGGTCTGATGTGAGACACCTGAATATGGGGAGGAGATGGCCAGGGCCAGGCCAGCTACAGACACAGGCTAGGGTCGTAAAGCTAATTACCTCTCTTGATCACTCAAGCCACATGGAGTTGAGAGAATCAATCACCAGTAATATTGCTATTGCAGTGTGTTTGTTATAGAGCTAGCAGTAAATATGGAAGTTTAAAGAGATGGCAGCAGGAGACAATTACCAAAAATATTAACAGCAGACTCAGCAAACTCAGTTCAGTAGGGATGTACAGTTGGATAGGAGATAGGAGACAATTACCAAAAATATTAACAGCAGACTCAGCAAACTCAGTTCAGTAGGGATGTACAGTTGGATAGGAGATAGGAGACAATTACCAAAAATATTAACAGCAGACTCAGCAAACTCAGTTCAGTAGGGATGTACAGTTGGATAGCAGATAGGAGACAATTACCAAAAATATTAACAGCAGACTCAGCAAACTCAGTTCAGTAGGGATGTACAGTTGGATAGGAGATAGGAGACAATTACCTGTAAAAGAGCAGAGAAGACATGATCAGAATTGATAACTGCGTCGGTGAAACTGCGCATCACTCGTGACAGAGCCACTCAGGACAGAGCCATGATGTCTGCGCCTTGCCCCTGTCTGCGCCACCCCATAAGCTGCCATAAATTTATAGAGAGACTAAGCTGGGATGCATTTCTCAGTTGGTCATTATTGGGTCTGATGTGAGACACCTGAATATGGGGAGGAGATGGCCAGGGCCAGGCCAGCTACAGACACAGGCTAGGGTCGTAAAGCTAATTACCTCTCTTGATCACTCAAGCCACATGGAGTTGAGAGAATCAATCACCAGTAATATTGCTATTGCAGTGTGTTTGTTATAGAGCTAGCAGTAAATATGGAAGTTTAAAGAGATGGCAGCAGGAGACAATTACCAAAAATATTAACAGCAGACTCAGCAAACTCAGTTCAGTAGGGATGTACAGTTGGATAGGAGATAGGAGACAATTACCAAAAATATTAACAGCAGACTCAGCAAACTCAGTTCAGTAGGGATGTACAGTTGGATAGGAGATAGGAGACAATTACCAAAAATATTAACAGCAGACTCAGCAAACTCAGTTCAGTAGGGATGTACAGTTGGATAGCAGATAGGAGACAATTACCAAAAATATTAACAGCAGACTCAGCAAACTCAGTTCAGTAGGGATGTACAGTTGGATAGGAGATAGGAGACAATTACCTGTAAAAGAGCAGAGAAGACATGATCAGAATTGATAACTGCGTCGGTGAAACTGCACATCACTCGTGACAGAGCCACTCAGGACATAGCCATGATGTCTGTGCCTTGCCCCTGTCTGCGCCACCCCATAAGCTGCCATAAATTTATAGAGAGACTAAGCTGGGATGCATTTCTCAGTTGGTCATTATTGGGTCATTAGATGTAGATGTATTAGATGTATTAGACTTTGTCGCTATGGTTACACATACACACAGTTTTGTTCATCTACTGTTGTTTTGCATGAAAAATTGCTAATAAAAATACTTAAATTGAAAAACTGTCCGATATTCGGCTCGTGTGTATGTCAGTTGGTCCGACAGATGCCGACCGGCTCCCAATGGCTGAGAGCGCTGATCGGAGTGTTCTGGCGGGTGGGCTCCCCCTGTCAGAACACAACAGCTCAGCGGTGGAGATCTCTTGACCAGTGTATTCCAGATGTACCCACCTACTTCCTCTTACCGCTATACCATTTTACTCTGACCCCTTTTACCTCTTATCTTAATTAACGAGACCACACCAACTTACTGGAGTATAAACTGGCCACAACAGCCTTTTTATTAAACAAAATGAATAAATAACTCCAATAACCTTAAGTATAAAAATACCATATAACTTCAGTGCAAACAACATATTATTAACCGCAATCTGTTGGTCAATGGCAGAGCTACCCCCTTTTACCACATATCAAAACAATACACTGCGGGAACCATTTCCAACTTGATAGGCCTCCAGCTGTGCCGCTCGGAGACAACCCCTTGCCCGCAGTGTAAACATACCGGTATTCCATTTCGGGAATACACCGGAGGGACCATACTATCGATGACCCCCCACCCCTTTTTACCACATTTGTTTACTGCTACCGCCACCGACCAACAGAAAAAACACAGCCAACCCCCAGCTGTCATGACAACCTCTTCTTCCGAACCTGAAAAATAAACACACACGTTAACCACACTAACAACAGACCTAAAAGGGAGGGAGGGTGGGAAAATCTGCCTCCTCATGTCTTTCCTCGATCCACTGACCCCGTCCAAAACTCCGCCCCTCCTTTTGTATGGCCGCTCCCCTCAAGTTTCCTGCTGCCTCCGCCCCCCACCAAAACACAAGCCAGCTTAACCCTGTGTGTCACTAGACACACTGTCATGCCCGGCCCTGCACTATTCTTTTTTCTTTTATGACGTTCCGGGCCTCACTTGACCAGTGTATTCCAGATGTACCCACCTACTTCCTCTTACCGCTATACCATTTTACTCTGACCCCTTTTACCTCTTATCTTAATTAACGAGACCACACCAACTTACTGGAGTATAAACTGGCCACAACAGCCTTTTTATTAAACAAAATGAATAAATAACTCCAATAACCTTAAGTATAAAAATACCATATAACTTCAGTGCAAACGACATATTATTAACCGCAATCTGTTGGTCAATGGCAGAGTGTCAGGGGCATGTCAGTAGCCGTTGGGCGAATCTGCGTGCACGCAGGTGCACGAGGGGTCTTTCTAGGACAATTCAGCTCAATTCCCCACCAGGGGGCGCCGGAGCGCTCCCGCGTGTGCCCGTACGCGCGTTCGCGGGTACGCGTGCGCGCCCGTGCGCGCGCCCGTTCGCGCTGGTGCTGTTTTGGCGCCAAGGTCCCTTTAAAAGAGTGACAGGTGCTCATGTCAGGTGCTGTTCGTCTGCAGCTCTGCACCTGAAGTTCCTGTATCTGCCTATCTGTTATTTTGCTAGTGACCCGGCTACGTCTGACCATTCTCCAGTCTCCTATCCGACCCGGCTTGCCTGACCTTGCTTATTCTGTTACCTGTTGCCGAACTCCTGCCTGCCTGACTATCCTTGGATCATCCCTCCTGTTTATACCTGCCTGATCTCCTGCCAAAACGGACTGTCTGACCTTGTTTGCCTGTGTCCTGTGACGCTGTTCCCAGCCTGCTTGTTTTGCATCCAGCTGCTGTCTTCGCATCTGTCTGCCTGCCTCCCGGCCTTCACCAGCTTACCTGCATCCGCAGCTCAGCCATCCCTGAGGGACATCCTTCCAGTTCCGGTATCTGCTTCTGCTGGACCCTACATCAGGCCCTCCTACCCACTGCGCTCAGGAGACCACTGTTCCCACTTCCAGTGGCTCCTGAACCAGCGTTTAAGAGAGGTCTCCTTTTACCAGTCAGGCTCAACTACCAGGTACCTAACAGTACGAACAGCCATGACTGAGCCTGCAGGAGAGACCTCTCCCATCAAGGAGATCTGCACGCACTTAGCAGCCCTCACCCAAGCAGTAAAGACCTTACAGGACAGTTACAACAGACTGGAGGGTCAAGTGTTAAACCTCAGTGGTCCCGGTGGTGTGGCTCCTGCTACCGCAGCCGCTCCAGTACAGGCTGCTGCACCACCCTCTGTGGTCATGCTTCCACCGGAGCCAAGAGTCCCTGTTCCTGAAAAGTTCTCTGGTGACCGTACCAAGTTTTTGGCTTTCCGCAGCGCTTGTCAACTTTACTTCGGCTTACAGCCACGGACTTTCTCCTTGGAAGCTACCAAAGTGGGATTTGTCATATCCCTCCTCCAGGGGGAACCCCAGACCTGGGCCCACCGCCTGCTTGAAACCAACGCTATACAGATTCAGTCTTTACCTGCCTTTTTTGAAGCCATGGCCCAGCTATATGAGGACCCTCAGCGAGCTGCCACCGCTGAGGCAGCTTTGTTCGCGCTCCAGCAAGGCCGTAGGCCGGTCGAGGACTATGTTATGGACTTTCGACGCTGGAGCGCGGACACTCAATGGAACAACGCAGCCCTGCGCCACCAGTTCCGCATGGGGCTATCTGAGGGTCTTAAGGATGAACTTGCCCGGGTAGGAATGCCTGACACCTTGGAGGAGCTCATTGCTATTACCATCCAAATTGATCGACGCCTTCGTGAGCGCCGGTCTGAACGATCTTCTCAACAAACGCGGCCTATGTGGATGACCGCAAAAGCCCCGCTGCCTGCCTCCCGGTATCTACCTTCTGCCGGTCCAAGTCCAGTCAACCAAACAAGTGATGCTCCTGAACCTATGCAACTGGGACTTATGCGTACTACTCTGACCCCTGAAGAACGGGCCCGCAGGCGCCAACTGAATCTTTGTCTCTATTGTGGCGGGACGGGCCACTATGTGAACAACTGCCCAGTAAAGATCCGTAACTGTTTTTCTTCGACTCCAACCAGTTTATCCGCTTTAACAGCCAATGCCACTCAACTTGTTCTCCCTCTCTCATTACAGCTCCAGGGAAGAACAATTCAAGTCAACGCCATTGTTGATTCCGGGGCATGTAGCTGCTTTGTTGACTCTGTTTTTGCTACCCAACAAGATCTTCCTTTAAAGAATAAAACACACAGACTTTCAATTTTTCTGGCCGATGGGTCCCATATAAGATCTGGACAGGTCTCTCAAGAAACCCTTCCTCTGTCTGCTACCTGCTCATCTCAGCACCGAGAAATCCTAGTCCTGGACGTTATTTCATCCCCTCTTTTCCCAATCATTTTGGGTATGCCCTGGCTTCAGGCCTACAATCCTCTTGTTAACTGGGCCACGGGCGAGATCAAGTTTCACCCTATTGCCAAAGACATTGTCTACCTGAACCCGTTAATTCTGCGGCTACCTTACTTTGTATGGACATTGACCCAGATCTGCCTCAAGACGTACCAGAGGTCTATCAGGAATTTGCAGATGTGTTCAGCAAGAAGGGAGCAGACTCTCTGCCACCCCATCGTCCCTATGATTGTCCAATTGAGTTGCTCCCTGGAGCTGAGATTCCTTTTGGGCGCATCTTTCCGCTTTCTGAAAAAGAACAAGAGGCACTTAAAGTTTACATAAACGAAAATCTTGAAAAAGGCTTCATCCGACAGTCCACTTCACCAGCTGGTGCGGGAATAT
Source organism: Aquarana catesbeiana (assembly GCF_042186555.1). Taxonomy (NCBI): domain Eukaryota; kingdom Metazoa; phylum Chordata; class Amphibia; order Anura; family Ranidae; genus Aquarana; species Aquarana catesbeiana. The sequence goes on along the minus strand of NC_133326.1, from coordinate 436,113,338 downwards.
TTTTTGTCTCCAAAAAAGATCAAACGCTTCGCCCTTGTGTGGATTATCGGGAGTTAAACAAAGTTACGGTCAAAAACCGTTATCCGTTGCCCCTAATACCTGAACTGTTCCAAAAATTAAGGTCTGCCATCATCTTTACCAAATTAGATCTGAGAGGGGCCTACAATCTGGTCCGCATTCGGGCCGGGGATGAATGGAAGACAGCTTTCCGGACCCGTTTCGGACACTATGAATACATAGTCATGCCCTTCGGCCTTTGCAATGCTCCTGCCACGTTTCAGCATCTGGTCAATGATGTGTTTAAAGATTTCCTGGACATCTTTCTAATCGTCTACTTGGACGATATTCTAATCTTCTCCAGTTCACTCGAGCAACATAGGGAACATGTTCGTAAAGTCCTGGCCCGACTCCACCTGCACAGATTGTATGCTAAGGCGGAGAAGTGCGAATTTGAACAAAAGGAGATTCAGTTCCTGGGGTTAGTGATCTCCCCAACCGGCATCAAAATGGATCCTCAGAAGGTGTCTGCTGTGTTAGAATGGCCAGCACCCATGGACAAGAAGGGCGTACAACGCTTCGTTGGGTTTGCAAACTTTTATAGGAAGTTCATCAGGGGGTTCTCTGCCATCATCTCCCCCATCACGCAGCTAACTAAGCAGATTCTTCATTTCCACTGGAACCCGGAGGCTCAGGGGGCCTCTGAAGAGTTAAAGAGACGTTTCACGTCAGCTCCGATTCTTAGCCATCCTGACCCATCCTTGCCCTTTATCCTGGAGGTTGATGCTTCCGAAGTAGCCGTGGGTGCTATTATTTCCCAACGGCAAGGCAACAAGGACCTGATGCATCCCGTAGGGTTCTTTTCTAGGAAACTTTCACCGGCTGAGCGGAACTATGATGTGGGGGACCGGGAGCTACTTGCTATCAAGACAGCTTTGGAGGAATGGAGGTATTTGCTTGAAGGCACAGTCCACCCAGTACTGATTTATACAGATCACAAAAATCTTGAATATTTAAGATCTGCTAAGAGACTAAAACCCAGACAGGCCCGTTGGGCTCTATTCTTTACACGGTTTTGTTTCCATATCACCTACCGGCCGGGATCCAAAAATGTAAAGCCAGACGCGCTGTCGCGCATGTTTGATAATCCTAAAGACTTTTCTGTGCCTGACACTATTCTGCCAGCAAATAGTTTTCTTCTCCTTCAAACAGATCTTCTGTCCATGATCAGAGAAGCATCCCCAGAACCTTCAAGTCTCCAGGGGTCCTCTTTAACATCTCGAGATGGACTATTATGGAGGGGAAGTCAAATTTTTGTACCAGAGAGCGTCCGAGTCAAGGTGCTGACACTTTTGCATGACCATCCACTTGCAGGACATTTCGGGGTCCGTAAGACCCTTGAGCTGGTGCAGCGCACCTTTTGGTGGCCTAACTTGAAGGAATTTTGCAGAAAATATGTCAACTCCTGTTCTGTCTGCATCCAGAATAAAACTCCCAGGAACAGAGCTTGGGGACTGCTAAGACCATTGCCTATACCAGATAGGCCCTGGAGGATGATAGCAATGGACTTTATAGTTGAATTGCCATGTTCTGAGGGATGTTCGGCGATCCTTGTGGTCGTTGACCGGCTATCCAAAATGGCCCACTTTGTGCCCCTAAAAGGAACACCTTCTGCTGTGGAGACGGCCCGTGTGTTCATCAGGGAAATTGTCAGGTTACACGGAATCCCCGCAAATATAGTGTCCGATAGGGGGGTACAGTTTACTTCACGCTTTTGGAGAGCCCTTTGTGAAAATCTGAAAATTGAACTAGCCCTGTCCTCAGCATACCATCCACAAACAAATGGGCAAACTGAAAGGACAAATCAGACTCTGGAGCAATACATTAGGTGTTTTACATCTTTTGTGCAAGATGATTGGGTGTCCTTGCTGCCCCTAGCGGAATTCGCTTACAATAATGCCAGCCACTCTGCCACCGGTCAATCCCCTTTCTTTGCCAATTATGGGTTTCATGCATCTTTTTTACCAGATTTTCTTTCAGAATCATCAGTTCCAGCGGTCCAGGACACAGTGCAGTTCCTCAGTCATAATAACCGGATCTTGCAGGAAGCAGTATCCAAGGCCCAAGCGGACAATAAGAGGTTCTTTGATCAGAAAAGAAGAGGAGATCTAAACCTTCAGCTTGGCGACAAGGTATGGTTGTCTACCAATAATATTAGATTGACATGTCCTTCCAAGAAGCTTGCCCCTAAATGTATTGGGCCTTTCCCTGTGAAAAGGAAGATTAACGAGGTGTCTTATGAATTATGCTTACCTGACTCACTTAAGATACACCCTGTGTTTCACGTATCACTCTTGAAGCCTGCTGTAGATGATCCTTTTCCTGATAGGGGCACCAGAGTCCCTGAACCAGTTCTGGTGGACGGCAATGAGGAGTATGAAGTGGAAGCCATCCTTGACTGCAGAAAGAGGTCTGGGCAAGTACAGTTTTTAATTAAGTGGAAGGGGTATGATCCGGAAAACAACTCATGGGAACCTGACTGTAATATTCATGCCAAACGTTTGATTCATGCCTATTTCTCTGCCCATCCTGAAAAGAAGAGTTATCTGGGCATCCGGAGGCTGTCCGTTGGGAGGGGGCAATGTCAGGGGCATGTCAGTAGCCATCGGGCGAATCTGCGTGCACGCAGGTGCACGAAGGGTCTTTCTAGGACAATTCAGCTCAATTCCCCACCAGGGGGCACCGGAGCGATCCCGCGTGTGCCCGTACGCGCGTTCGCGGGTACGCGCGCGCGCCCGTTCGCGCTGTTTTGGCGCCAAGGTCCCTTTAAAAGAGTGACAGGTGCTCATATCAGGTGCTGTTCGTCTGCAGCTCTGCACCTGAAGTTCCTGTATCTGCCTATCTGTTATTTTGCTAGTGACCTGGCTACGTCTGACCATTCTCCAGTCTCCTATCCGACCCGGCTTGCCTGACCTTGCTTATTCTGTTACCTGTTGCCAAACTCCTGCCTGCCTGACTATCCTTGGATCATCCCTCCTGTTTATACCTGCCTGATCTCCTGCCAAAACGGACTGTCTGACCTTGTTTGCCTGTGTCCTGTGACGCTGTTCCCAGCCTGCTTGTTTTGCATCCAGCTGCTGTCTTCGCATCTGTCTGCCTGCCTCCCGGCCTTCACCAGCTTACCTGCATCCGCAGCTCAGCCATCCCTGAGGGACATCTTTCCAGTTCCGGTATCTGCTTCTGCTGGACCCTGCATCAGGCCCTCCTACCCACTGCGCTCAGGAGACCACTGTTCCCACTTCCAGCGGCTCCTGAACCAGCGTTTAAGAGAGGTCTCCTTCTACCAGTCAGGCTCAACTACCAGGTACCTAACAGGCAGAGCTACCCCCTTTTACCACATATCAAAACAATACACTGCGGGAACCATTTCCAACTTGATAGGCCTCCAGCTGAGCCGCTCGGACACAACCCCTTGCCCGCAGTGTAAACATACCCGTATTCCATTTCGGGAATACACCGGAGGGGCCATACTATCGATGACCCCCCACCCCTTTTTACCACATTTGTTTACTGCTACCGCCACCGACCAACAGAAAAAACACGGCCACAGCCCGACAGGATGAAACCTTATCCTTAAGGGCCCCTCCACACCCTCAATGCCCTTTGGATTCCATCCTGCAGCCCCCTGGTCCACAGATCTATCCCCACATCCGTGAGGTGAACCCCATCCCTGCGTAAATAAAGGCCAACATTAATCTCCAGTTCTCTATGCCTTATCACCATACCCCCCTGTTGCACCAAAAACCTCCCCACTACCTTGTTAACGCGTATACGTGCTTTGTTAAGCCGTGCAACAGATCTTGCCATCCGCCAGGTGGTTCATGCCACCATGTCGGACCATAACAGAAGGGTATTGGGAAAAACCGTGCGGATATATAACAAATCCGACTTAACATCTGCCATTAATGCTCTGACCGTACGTACCCCTAGATCATTTCCTCCTGCGTGAATGACCAACACATCTGGTGGTCTGTCTAACCACGCATAACGTTCCACTTCCGGAACGACTCTACCCCACATCATACCCGGTCTCCCCAGCCACCTGATATATGCCTCTCTCCTTGATATTCCCAGCTGCCGCCCATCGGGTCTCGCATCACCTCTCCGGGCCCCCCAACACACGTAAGAGTGCCCAAGAATCCAGACGAGGCGTGGAGCACCTCCCTCTGAAATGAAAAGATCACAAACCAAGGCAACGTCATTTATAATAAACTTAACAAAACCCCCCCACTTACCCGGACTTTCCCTTTTTTTTTTTTTTTTTTTTATTCTACAATCAGCTGAGGTCTTATGTAGGTGCGGAACCTTCTCGATTCCCATCTACCGATCCTCCTCACGGCTGCCTCATCCAACCCACATCTGGCAGCTTCAGTAGCCATCCCAATGCGGAAGGAGTGTGAAGCGTAAGCCTTCCCATCCAATTCCAACCTCGTCAAACATTTTCTAAATACTGCTACAAATTGAAACTTAGATAAATAGGACCCGTCCTCATGACGCAAAAATGGTCCCCCACCCGTCGGCCTTACCCGTGCCAATTCCTCGACCGCCCTTACCGGGCATACCGTGGATCCAGGCAGAGCGAACAACCATACGTCCACCCCCTTCCCCGTCTGATCAGTCTTTGACCTCCGCAATCGCAAACACACTTTATCCCTGTGTGACCTAACGTCCTGTACTAAAATGCCACCCGCAGTCCCCCGTGCCGGGCTAACCAATTCCCCAATCCTGAACGCTCCAAAAAACGCTAACGAAAAAAGCTGCTGTAAACAGCAAACATTCATAACTAGAAGAACATATTGACCCTAACTGCCCGCAAATGGACATCAGGTTTGCAAAAGTGACGGGCCTTCTTGTATCTTTTCTCTTTTGTCCTTTTTTGTACCCCTTGAGGGCTTGCCTAACCCAAAATTCCTTCGTCCAGTCCTCCCTCCTTTGTAACTTGAAAAGAAATGACAAAGCCGCCATCTTCTTTTCAATGGACGAAACCGCAACCCCGTTTTCCATATTTCTGGACACAAAATACAAGACCAGTAGTCTCACCTCGGACCCATCCTTCTCCACCCCAGCTTCGTGGATTAGACCAGCCCATTCTCTCCATACCTTCACATATGCCATCCAAGTGGAATTACTCACTGATTGCTGGATCCATCCTGCGGCGACTCCAATGCCAGCTCCCAAATCCACTCCGGGCGAGGAATCCCTTCCTTCTCTGCCGCCGGAGCTAGTTCCCTGAACTTGTCCCACTGAAAGCGAGACAGCGAATCAGCCAATGAGTTGTCAATCCCCGGTATGTGTACAGCATATATAAAGATATTCAATTGCAAGCACCGCAATACCAACTGTCGCATCAGCCTAATGACAGGTTGGGAAGACGCTGACATGCGATTGACGACCTGCACAACCCCCATGTTATCGCAATTAAGCCTCAACTTTAAATTCTGGCAAGACCGCCCCCATAACATAGCCAGCACCACTGGAAACAGTTCCAACAGTACCAGGTTACGAAGAAACCCTGCCTTCACCCATGATTGTGGCCAAGGTTCAGCGCTCCATTGCCCTTGAAAATATGCTCCGTAACCCATAGAACCCGCCGCGTCCGTAACTAGCTCCACGTCAAAGTTACTTACCGTACCTGACATCCACACTGCTCTTCCGTTGTACACTGACAGGAATTGATACCATACCTTCAGGTCCTCCCGATGCTCCCGAGTCAACCTGATAAAATGTGTAGGGGCTTTAACTCCCGCCGTGGCTGCGGACAGCCTTCTACAAAACACCCTACCCATAGGTATGATCCTACAAGCGAAATTTAGCTTACCTAGCAATGACTGCAGGGTCCGCAATTGCACCTTCCGCATTCCATGCATCTCCCGGATCTCCTTCTGCAAATCCACTAATTTTTCTTGCGGTAACCTGCATTCCATTTGTATCGTGTCGATAACGATACCCAGGAAACTAATCTCAGTTGTCGGGCCTTCTGTCTTCTCAGCTGCCAATGGCACGCCGAACCTTTCCGCAATGTGCTGCAACGTTGACAATAAAATCGCACACACACTGGAGGAGGGAGGACCTATACAAAGGAAGTCATCCAAGTAATGGATAACCAAGTCCAGCCCTGACACATCCCTAATCACCCACTCCAAAAAGGAACTGAATGCTTCGAACATGGCGCAAGAAATGGAGCAACCCATGGGCAAACATTTATCGACATAAAACTGTTCTTGCCAGTGGCAACCCAGCAGCCTAAAGCTGTCCGGATGCACTGGGAGTAGCCGAAACGCCGCTTCTATGTCGGATTTTGCCATCAGTGCCCCCTTTCCGTACCTCCTAACCCACCGCACCGCTGCATCGAATGAAGTATAGGATACAGCGCAGGCATCAGGGTCAATGAAGTCATTGACCGAGCCCCCTTTTGGAAAGGATAAATGCTGAATTAACCGAAACTTATTTGGTTCTTTTTTGGGCACCACCCCCAGTGGGGACACCACTAAATCCGGTAATGGCTTCTCCGTGAATGGCCCTACCATGCGGCCTAACGCCACTTCTTTCGCCAATTTTTCACCCACCACCCCCGGGTGTTGCAATGCTGATTTTAAATTCCTTGCCATGGGGGGAACCACTTCCAAGGTGCATGGTATTTTGAACCCCTCCCTAAAACCTGCAATGATTAGCGATGCCGCTTCCTTATCCGGATACTTACTTAGGAAAGGCAGCATCCTTTCCACCTTCACCGGCGTCATCCCTCTTGTTAGCAGGCTCCCCGGTACGTTTCCCTTTTTTGAAGCATCTGGCAAATGTGTGGGCTCCCCCACACCCTGAGCATTCGTGCTTGAATTTGCACGAACCCCCAAACTTACAGTTCCCTTCGTTGTATTGCCAACACACTCCCCATTTTTTACCGGCCGGTAGTCCTGAGGAGTGTGTACCCCCGGCCCCCCCTTGAAAAAACTGAGGCGAGGCCTTGGCCGAGGACATCAGTCTCATCCACAGACTAATGTCCTTATGGTCCCAACGCAGGGCCGGACGAACCGCTCTGCGTTGCCGGAACTGCTCGTCATAGCGCAGCCAAGCCGTTCCCCCATAAACTCTGTGAGCCTCCCCGATAGCTTCCATATAACAAAACAACCCCGAACAATGTTCAGGATTCTTTTCACCAATGACGCTGGCCATGATAGCGAACGCTTGTAACCAGTTAACAAACGTCCTTGGAATCAACCTGTATCTCCTCTTCTCCTCTTCTTCCTTCTTGGAGTCATCAGGCCTAACCCTGTCCAAATTAAACTTTTCCAACGGCAACAAGGAAAAGATTTCCACGTATTCCCCTTTTTGAATTTTTTCCCGAACCTCCTGTTTCAGATGCGCACCCAGCGGGCCCTCAAAACAGACGTATACCTCGCATTTCGCTGCGTCCGCGATCCTGACTATGTCCGTTCTACCCACAGCCTCCGCTGCCCCTCTTTCTCCCATCCTTTCCTTACTGACCCCCGATTCCAGGGTCTTGTCAGCAGACACCCCTGAAGAGACTTCTACCTCCCCCCCCGCAGACACGCCCCCGCCAGTCCCTTGCGCTCCTTGCGATGCTGAACTCGTGGTCGCCTGAGGAGGTTGTTCCCAAAAGCGCCCCACTAGTGCCCTCAGGCCCTCCAACAGCTCCTGAAGTTGTCCCCCTGACCCCGAAGCGGTGGATCCTGGTCCCGCCAATTGGTGGTCCTGGCCCTGTCCCTGCAAACGTGGCGGGTGGGCGGCTACCCCTGCCGTACCCGAGGTAACCATGGCCCATATATTTTGTAAATCATTGGTGACAGAAAAATTATTACTGGACTTACCGGGCCAACCCGGAGACCTCCCGACAGCCGCTGATCTGGTTTCCACCGCCGTATCTTGCTGGCGTGTCTCCACCTCACCTTCTTCCGACTCCTCATCGTCCGACCGGTCCCCTTGAGATGGGCTTGCCGGCGTAGTGAGCTCCCCAGGCGCGTCCCTCCTGGAAGCCGTATGTCCCCGCTGGGACGCGACCTGTCCGACCTCCGAAGCCCCGCCTCCCGACTGGAGTCCGCGCTGCCCTGGAGTGACTGACACCCGTCCGGCCTGATCAGTCCTCTGGCCTTCCCTCTGCAGCTCTCTCCCAACGCCAGGTGACCGATGCCCACCTGCGGTGTCGGTACGGCTTCTAGTTACGGCCCTGGACGCCGCTGCAGCTGTCCTCTCCCTTCTGACCTCCCCCCTCGGCTTGTGCTGAGCTGCTGGGGGGTTCGCTCGCTTCCGCCTGGGCTCTGTAATTGGGGAACCGGCGCCATGTTGCCTCGTAGCCCCGCCCACCGCGCTGTGGCCTCGGCGTGTGTTCCGCCCTGGCCCAGCAGCGGCCGTCGGGTGACTCCTCTTGGCCGGTGGGGCTGACTGTTCCCCCCTAGGGCTTCGTGCCTGGCGACCCGATCGGCCACCGGGTCCCGGCGAATAACGCGCCGGAGGCCGCGACCTCCGCGCACGCGCAGTCCCCTCACCTGCCGCCGCCGAACCGCCAGCCTCTGCATCGATGATCCCCGCCACCTGGCTATGGAGCCACTCTGGTCCCCTGGACGCCGCTGCCTGCCGCAAACGAGCCAGGATCAGGTCAATGTCAGCCATGGCTGTGGAGGAGCAGAGAAAATCTGCCTCCTCGTGTCTTTCCTCGATACACTGACCCCGTCCAAAACTCCGCCCCTCCTTTTGTATGGCCGCTCCCCTCAAGTTTCCTGCTGCCTCCGCCCCCCACCAAAACACAAGCCAGCTTAACCCTGTGTGTCACTAGACACACTGTCATGCCCGGCCCTGCACTATTCTTTTTTCTTTTATGACGTTCTGGGCCTCACTGTACTAATGTCAGATCGTTAGTACAGAGGCTCCGACTGGAGCTGTCAGTTTTTTTTCGATCAACCTGCTGGGTGGAACAAAAAATAAACTATTATTGTGTACCAGGCTTTAGGCTGGCCATACATAATACAATTTTCTTGTACAATTTTCCTTTAGATTTACCAAAATTATAAGATGAGGTCAAACCTACACACTTTCAATTTGTATGCAGTCAGGCAGGCCTTTGCACTACATAATTCAGGGGTAGGCAACCCCCAGCACGGGCGCCACAAGCGTCACGTGAAGCCTCTTTTGCCAGCACTAGACTCCCTCCCCATCAGCAGAGCAGTGCAGGGAAGTGTCAGTGAGACACTAATGCATTCCAATCCCAGAATTACCCACACCGCACCTGCACTGAGGGGGAGGCACTTTGCCCCCACACATTGTAAAAGATGGGAAACATTGTTTGGTTCTCTAACTTTGCCGTCAGTTCTTGTGATAGGGAAGAGATTGGGTGCAGTTCTGCTAAGGGGGTGGTCCTGGTTCCAGGAGGAGGAGGACTGTAATTGGCCACTGCTAAAGCCAATCACAGTCCTGTTAGCCCCGCCCACCATCTGGAGGAAGATCCGCTTGGTTGCCACTACCAGTCTCAGAAAGAAGGGATTACACTGTGATTGAGAAAACGACAATCAGGTGACAGTTTGCAGAATTACATTTGAGCTTCTGGGAACTTTGCTGAAATATACAGTGGGGACGGAAAGTATTCAGACCCCCTTACATTTTTCACTCTTTGTTACATTGCAGCCATTTGCTAAAATCATTTAAGTTATTTTTTTTCCTCATTATTGTACACACAGCACCTCATATTGACAGAAAAACACAGAATTGTTGACATTTTTGCAGATTTATTAAAAAAGAAAAACTGAAATATCACATGGTTCTAAGTATTCAGACCCTTTGCTGTGACACTCATATATTTAACTCAGGTGCTGTCCATTTCTTCTGATCATCCTTGAGATGGTTCTACACCTTCATTTGAGTCCAGCTGTGTTTGATTATACTGATTGGACTTGATTAGGAAAGCCACACACCTGTCTATATAAGACCTTACAGCTCACAGTGCATGTCAGAGCAAATGAGAATCATGAGGTCAAAGGAACTGCCTGAAGAGCTCAGAGACAGAATTATGGCAAGGCACAGATCTGGCCAAGGTTACAAAAAAATTTCTGCTGCACTTAAGGTTCCTAAGAGCACAGTGGCTTCCATAATCCTTAAATGGAAGATGTTTGGGATGACGAGAACCCTTCCTGTGGCTGGCCGTCCATCGAAACTGAGCTATCAGGGGAGAAGAGCCTTGGTGAGAGAGGTAAAGAAGAACTCAAAGATCACTGTGGCTGAGCTCCAGAGATGCAGTCGGGAAATGGGAGAAAGTTGTAGAAAGTCAACTGCAGCCCTCCACCAGTTGGGGCTTTATGGCAGAGTGGCCTGACAGAAGCCTCTCTTCAGTGCAAGACACATGAAAACCTGCATGTAGTTTGCTAAAAAACACCTGAAGGACTCCAAGATGGTGAGAAATAAGATTCTCTGGTCTGATGAGGCCAAGATAGAACTTTTTGGCCTTAATTCTAAGCGGTATATGTGGAGAAAACCAGGCACTGCTCATCACCTGTCCAGTACAGTCCAAACAGGGAAGCATGGTGGTGGCAGCATCATGCTGTGGGGGTGTTTTTCAGCTGCAGGGACAGGACGACTGGTTGCAATCGAGGGAAAGATGAATGCGGCCAAGTACAGGGATATCCTGGACGAAAACCTTCTCCAGAGTGCTTAGGACCTCAGACTGGGCAGAAGGTTTACCTTCCAACGAGACAATGACCCTAAGCACACAGCTAAAATAATGAAGGAGTGGCTTCACAACAACTCCGTGACTGTTCTTAAATGGCCCAGCCAGAGCCCTGACTTAAACCCTATTGAGCATTTCTGGAGAGACCTAAAAATGTCTGTCCGCCAACGTTTACCATCCAACCTGACAGAACTGGGGAGGATCTGCAAGGAGGAATGGCAGAGAATCCCCAAATCCAGGTGTGAAAAACTTGTTGCATCTTTCCCAAAAAGACTCATGGCTGTATTAGATCAAAAGGGTGCTTCTACTAAATACTGAGCAAATGGTCTGAATACTTAGGACCATGTGATATTTCAGTTTTTCTTTTTTAATAAATCTGCAAAAATGTCAACAATTCTGTGTTTTTCTGTCAATATGGGGTGCTGTGTGTACAATAATGAGGAAAAAAAATGAACTTAAATGATTTTAGAAAATGGCTGCAATATAACAATGAGTGAAAAATTTAACCCACTGTATATATAACCAAAACTTACAGCTGACCCCTGAACTTTGCGTCACTTATTCCTGAACCCAGGGCCAGCCCAACCATGGGACCCAGTGGGACCATTGTCCCAGGCGGCACTTTAAGAGGGGCGGCAGCCGACCGCAGCGTGCAGTGAAAAGTTGTCAGGAGTACCCGCCGGCCGCTGCCGTACACCGTAATCACCATGCTGTTTTCCGATATCTGCCAGTTGGGATGCTGCGAAAGGCTGCATCCAAGGAATGTGTAGCCCACACTGCCTGTGAAACTGTTTCACATTGAGCAGATCATGAGTTGAGTTGTGACAGCTGATCTCTCTCCTTCAATGCAGTTACATTAGCTGACAGTTTCACACACTGAGGGGCTCTGGCAAGCCTTATGATCTGCTCAATGTGAAACTCCCCCTATCCTCTGTCAGTGTCCATCAGTGCTGATGCCTATCAGTGCCACCTCTCAGTGCTGCCCACTAGTGCCAATCAGTGCTGCCTGTCAATGCCAATCAGTGCTGCCTATCAATTCCAATCAGTGCCACCTATCAGTGCCAATCAGTGCCACCTATCAGTGCTGCCCATCAGTGCCAATCAGTGCTACCTATCAATGCCAATCAGTGCCACCTATCAGTGCCCATCAGTGCTGCCTACCAATGCCAATCAGTGCCACCTATCAGTACCCATCAGTGCCAGTGCCACCAATCAGTGCCCATCAGTGCTGCCAATCAGTGCTGCCAATCATTGCTGCCTATTAGTGCCCATCAGTTCTGCCTATTAGTGCCAATAAGTGCCACCTATCAGTGCTGCCCATCAGTGCCCATCAGTAGTGCCTATTAATGCCAATCAGTGCCACCTATCAGTGCTGCCAATCAGTACCAATCAGTGCTGCCAATCAGTTCCCATCAGTGCTGCTTATCAATGCCAATCAGTGCCACCTATCAGTGCTGCCAATCAGTACAAATCAGTGCTGCCAATCAGTGCCCATGAGTGCTTCCTATCAATGCCAATCAGTGCCCATCAGTGCTGCCTATTAGTGCCAATCAGTGCTGCCAGTCAGTGACACCTATTAGTGCCAACCAGTGCCACCTATCAGTGCTGCCCATCAGTGCCAATCAGTGCTGCCTATCAATGCCAATCAGTGCCACCTATCAGTGCCCATCAGTGCTGCCTATCAATGCCAATCAGTGCCACCTATCAGTACCCATCAGTGGCATTGCCACTAATCAGTGCCCATCAGTGCTGCCAATCAGTCCCCATCAGTGCTGCCAATCATTGCTGCCTATCAGTGCCCATCAGTGCTGCCTATTAGTGCCAATAAGTGCCACCTATCAGTGCTGCCTATCAGTGCCCATAAGTGCTGCCTATTAATGCTAATCAGTGCCACCAATCAGTGCTGCCTATCAGTGCCCATCAGTGCTGCCTATCAGTGCCAATCAGTGCCACCTATCAGTGCTGCCAATCAGTACCAATCAGTGCTGGCAATCAGTGCCCATCAGTGCTCCCTATCAATGCCAATCAGTGCCCATCAGTGCTGCCTATCAATGCCAATCAGTGCCCATAAGTGCTGCCAATCAGTGCCCATCAGTGCTGCCTATCAGTGCCAATCAGTGCTGCCTGTCAGTGACACCTATCAGTGCTGCCAATCAGTACAAATCAGTGCTGCCAATCAGTGCCCATGAGTGCTTCCTATCAATGCCAATCAGTGCCCATCAGTGCTGCCTATTAGTGCCAATCAGTGCTGCCAGTCAGTGACACCTATTACTGCCAACCAGTGCCACCTATCAGTGCTGCCCATCAGTGCCAATCAGTGCTGCCTATCAATGCCAATCAGTGCCACCTATCAGTGCCCATCAGTGCTGCCTATCAATGTCAATCAGTGCCACCTATCAGTACCCATCAGTGGCATTGCCACTAATCAGTGCCCATCAGTGCTGCCAATCAGTCCCCATCAGTGCTGCCAATCATTGCTGCCTATCAGTGCCCATCAGTGCTGCCTATTAGTGCCAATAAGTGCCACCTATCAGTGCTGCCTATCAGTGCCCATCAGTGCTGCCTATCAATGCCAATCAGTGCCACCTATCAGTGCTGCCAATCAGTACCAATCAGTGCTGGCAATCAGTGCCCATCAGTGCTCCCTATCAATGCCAATCAGTGCCCATCAGTGCTGCCTATCAATGCCAATCAGTGCCCATAAGTGCTGCCAATCAGTGCTGCCTATCAGTGCTGCCAATCAGTGCCCATCAGTGCTGCCTATCAGTGCCAATCAGTGCTGCCTGTCAGTGACACCTATCAGTGCCAACCAGTGCCGCCTATTAGTGCCACCTATCAGTGCAGATCAACACTGCCAATCAGTGCAGCCTATCAATGCCAACCAGTGCCCATCAGTGCTCCCCATCAGTACCACCTGTCAGTGCTGCCTATCAATGCCAATCAGTGCCCATCAGTGATGCCAATCAGTGCTCATAAGTGCTGCCAATCAATGCCAACCAGTGCCAATCAGTGCCACCAATCAGTGCTGCCTATCAGTGCCCATCAGTGCTGCCTATCAATGCCAATCAGTGCCCATCAGTGCTGCCTATCAATGCCAATCAGTGCCCATAGGTGCTGCCAATCAGTGCCGCCTATCAGTGCTGCCAATCAGTGCCCATAAGTGCTGCCAATCAGTGCCCATCAGTTCTGCCTATCAGTGCCAATCAGTGCTGCCAGTCAGTGACACCTATCAGTGCCAACCAGTGCCACCTATTAGTGCCACCTATCAGTGCCCATCAACACTGCCAATCAGTGCAGCCTATCAATGCCAACCAGTGCCCATCAGTGCTGCCTATCAGTGCTGCCCATCAGTGCCACCTGTCAGTGCCAATCAGGGCCCATCAGTGCTGCCTATGAGTGCCAATCAGTGCTGCCCATCAGTGCTGCCAATCAGTGCTGCCAATCAGTGCCCATTAGTGCTGCCAATCAGTGTCAATCAATGCTAACAAACTGTGCTACCTATCAGTGCCCATCATTGCTGAAAATTAGTGCCCATCAGTGTTGCCTATCAGCGCTGCCAATCAGTGCCACCAATTAGTGTCCGTCAGTGCTGCCAATCAGTGTCCATCAGTGCAGGGAGTGCAGGGATGGGGAGATGAACTCTGCAGCCAGGCACAATGTCCATGGGGGGGCAGGTCTGGTGGGGCACAACTAAAATCCGTTGATATTTATTAATGCCACATGCCAATCTTTAGTACAATAGGTAATCACCACACTACTATTTACAATATACTAATGGAGGTAAAATAAAAAAGTGTCAGTAAAAGGCCTGCCACCAAGCACTTATGTGTTCCCACACAAAAAAAAAAAAAAGAAAAAAAAAGTGCAGCCCTAACTTACTAATCAATAACTTAACAATAATGGTGAAACCCTCTAATGTATGGAAATCTCAATAAACTTCAATATTACCACAATACCGGTCTCTGTTATACGCAACTTCGCATCTAATTCAAACTTAGAACAAGACATAACAAAAAAAACTTAGAAGGGATGGTGGAAACCCCTCTACAGATAATTGCAATACAAATTAATTTCAAGTGCAACATCTTTTTAGTTGGGAGGTTCATACCATTATAGCACTTTGGAATTTGTATTTTTTAGATTGCTACACTTATTTTTATATGTTTTTGTAACGATTATAATGTGAATTATTGCACTTGAAGTTAATTTTCCACCACCCCTGCTATGTCCATGTTTTTATGGACCTTGCTTTGTACACTGGTGTGCAGTCATATTGGAATAGGAAGGGGCCACCCCCAAACTGTTTCAACAAAGTTGGGTGCATGAAATTGTCCAAAATGTCTTCGTATGATGACGCCTTAAGTGTTCCCTTCACTGGAACTAAGGGGCCAAGCCCAGCCCCTGAAAAACAACCCCACACCATAATCCACCCTCCACCAAATGATTTGGACGAGTGCACAAATCAACGTCCATAAAGACATGGGTGAGCGAGTTTGGGGTGGAGGAACCTGACTGGCCTGAACAGAGTCCTGACCTCAACCCAATAAAGCACCTTTGGGATGCATTAGAGCCAGGCCTTCTCATCCAACATCAGTGCCTCATAAATGCGGTTCTGGAAGAACGGTCAAACATTCCCATTGACACACTCCTAAACCTCGTGGACAGCTTTCCTAGAAGAGTTGAAGCTGTTATAGCTGCAAAGGGTGGGCCAACTCAATATTGAACCCCACGGACTAATAGGGCGTACACACGGTCGGACTTTGTTCGGACATTCCGACAACAATCTCCTGGTGAGAGACGATTCGCGCTTTTTCAGACTCGTGGCTTTCAGATCGTTTTCTGCCGTTCAGTTTGTGCTTGTGCGTTTGTATCTGCTCTTCAGTGCGTGCAGCAAGTTCCGCGTGACTTTAGGTAGTCATTGTATTCTTGTTCGTTCGTTACTGGTTTTCAGGTCGCTCTTCACAGGCCTTGCTGTTCTTCAGTGCGTTCTGTTACTTCGTTCTGAGCAGCCAACCGTTTTCTAGCCATGTTTCGTATGCGTACTCCTCGTAGAGTTCGTGCTGTGTGGGGGCTTGGTGTTGGGGTCCTGACCTTGACACAAGTCCAGTCCATGAACAGGGTGGGGAGGAGTTCATGGACCAAGAATTGATTGCTTCAGCGTGACCAGTTCTCTCATATGCCTTTGGTCCGTGAGATCCGTGAGAATAATCCTGATGATTTCAGGAACTTTCTCAGGATGACGGACCCCGTGTTTCACCGTCTGTTGGCTTCGCTGACCCCCTATATCAGCAGGCAGGATACCTGCATGAGGCAAGCCATCACTCCGGAGCAGAGGTTGGTCGATACCTTGCGGTATTTGGCCACAGGGAGAAGCCTGCAGGACTTGAAGTTCTCGACAGGCATCTCCCCCAGGCTCTGGGTATCATCATCCCAGAGACCTGTTCTGCCATCATCCAGGTCCTGCAGAAGGAGTATATGAAGGTAAGATTTTTATCCTTTTATATCACATTTTATTGTATTGACTGTTTGATAATATCTTGTATTTCTTTCCTCATTCCCTAATTACCATGATTGGAATATGCTGTGAATGTCCCCTTTGTTCTCATGCATGCTGGATTTTTATGTAATTATTATTTTAGGTCCTTCATACATATTTGCCCTTCACTAACCTCCCCAGCATGGTGTCTCCTGCCCTATATTCACCTCATGTAGTCACTTAACAATGTATTTTATCAGCTCCATAGTAGTGCTTTACCCCAAACACCCCCTAAAATGTTTGGAAATGTTATTTTTTCTTTAAATTCAGGCAGAGTGCCAGAGGCTTTTTTTTTGTGGTGTCCCCAAATAATTTTTAGTAACCCTCCCTCCCCCAACTGCTAAGTCAGCTGATCCCAATTCTCTATCTATCCTCAATCATCTATCTGCTGACTTTGCCAAACCCATACACACTATACCCACCTCTTTACTGGTCAGATTTATGGATGAATTACCCAAAGCATGAAGTGCAAGGGCCTGCCTGTATACTTTCCAATGGTACTGTTTAAAGTTTTTGTATCCTATTATTATCATGATAGGTAATAGCAGAATGTCCAAATGTCCTCAAATGTGTACAGTGTGTATTTATATCTTTGTATTCAGACACTTCTTACCTGTCCAGTGGTCTGCCAATAGTGTAACTAAGGAGGGGCCGTTCCAAGTAATCCCCATTATTTAGGCATTCATCTCTCAATGAAGTGAAGAGGGTTACCTGTCCAAGATTTCCACACACCCTCTATAATGTTAGAAATGGCCCATGAGAGGGGGGGGGAGGGGGAATATGATAGGTGTACCTTATACTTTGGTGTTGTTAAATTCCCCTTAATAAATGCTATCTGGAGGTTGCCCCATAATGTTTGTGTCTAATCTGCTTGCCATGTTTCAGAGTAAAAATAGTAATGTTTATTGTTTTTTCCTCAACAGTTTCCTTCCACGCCACAGGAATGGCAGACTGTGGCCTCCCACTTTGCCGAGCGGTGGGACTTTCCTAACTGCGGTGGGGCAATTGATGGGAAACACGTCCACATCGTCCCACCACCCAACTCGGGGTCGTACTATTATAATTACAAGGGGTTTAATAGTATAGTGATGTTGGCGGTGGTGTCGGCTAATTACGACTTCTTGTATGTGGACGTGGGGAAGAATGGCTGGATGTCCGATGGTGAAGTCATCGCCCAGACGGAGTTCTACAGGCGTCTCCAGAATGGCAGCTTGGACTTGCCAGCTCCAGAGGACAATGTGGAAGGACTCCCATTTGTGTTCGTTGCTGATGAAGCATTTGCGCTGGGGGACCACCTGATGCGGCCATTCCCAATGAGGACCCTCACCCCGGAACAGAGGGTTTTTAATTACCGGCTGGCCAGAGCCCGAAGAGTGGTGGAGAACACATTTGGAATCCTGGCCAGCCAGTTCCGCCTATTTCTGACACCTATCCATATTGCGGAGTATAAACTGAACCATATAATACTTGCGTGCTGTGTTCTCCATAACTTTTTACGGAAACATTCGGCCAACTATGCTGGCTCAGTTGGGCCTGAGGCCGGAATCCTACATCAAACCACACTGACGGCGCTTGAAAGTGGCCGTCCTGGCTTGCCCTCCCTGAGTGCCCGTGATGTACGGTTACGCTACCTGGAGTTCTTTGCGGGTAGGGGGGCTATCAATATGCCAGACAATATGTGAAGCTTTTTTATAATAAAAAAAAAAAAAGAAATTCTTTGTGGACATTTACTGCTTGTGTTTGTTTTAGCTGACCCTGACATAAATGTTTTGAGTGCAGAAAATGTCGTGATTGGGTAACCTTATACAAAGCACTGTTGACTGGTATTTCCTAAATGCAAAAACACATTTCACTACAAGTGCACTTGCAACTGCACTGAAACTGCACTTGTAGTGCAAAGAGGATTTGCCCTTAGGAAATAACCCCCATTTTTGCATAAAACAGTTATTACATCACCCCAAAAGTGTTGTAGTGTTGAGACAATAATCCACACATTCTTGAGTAAGCCACTTTTTTATACCTGCACAATCACATGTGCATTTACCAAAGGTTTTTAAAACAAACCAACATGTTTGTTGTATAACAATTTTTGCAGTAGCATTAGCAAAATTCGAAATGTCCATTTCAGATAAAACAGGCCTGTGTAAAACCAACAAGAAAGCCAAAAAACTTGAACTTACAAAGTTCACATTAGGTAAAACCTGAAGGCTATATCAGACATCAGTATTTAGGAACTGGGTTTGATATAGCTTTCAGATGGGGGGAAATCACCCCTGGAAAAGCCAAATTTGGAAGATGCACACCAATTTACGAATGTCAACATGTGCTATCTGCCATCAGGGGGGGATCAAGGGACGTGTTTTGGGGGAGCAACCCCTTCCTCAACGCGACTTTATAATTGAGGAAGGGGTTGCACCCCCAAAACGCGTCCATTGATCTCCCGTGATGGCAGATAGCACATGTTGGCACACTGTGTGCATCCTCCAAATTTGACTTTTCAAAACATTGCAAAAAAATTTAAAAGATTGGACCACAATCCAAAAAGTGATTTTGTGGGGTTTTAAATTCGCCCCAAAACATCAATGATGTTATTATTTTTTTTAATAACATCATTGATTTTTTGCAGTTCGGCATTACACCCCATGATCTCCCCGATCAGGATCTGGGCACTTTCTGAAGTAAAGCGTTCTCTATCCCTCACATCACGATCACCTAAAAAGAGAGAAAGAAAAAAAAACAGGTCTCAAAAATCTGCCACCATCCATCTCTTTTACCTGAGCCTGTGGTCGCAGACACTCACCTGTTGTGGTGCCAATCTCCACCACATCTTCTTCTTCCTCCTGCTCTTCTTCGTTTGGGGGTATTTCACCTTCTTCCATAGGTGGGGGGTCTCTGGTCTCCTCGGATGAGGGGTGTCCTCTGAGTCTTTTCTCCCCTATGTAAAACAAAAATGGTATAATTAGCACACAGATATTTGATGGCAGAACTAGAAATAGGAAACATTGCTTGGAAGTGGGGTACAATTGTCTATTTTAGTCGAGTTCAAAGATGTCTTTTTTTTAATGCCCTTTGTCAAGCTGCAATACTTTACCTGTTTAGTACAAGCTCAACAGATGGAGACCCCCCTATAGTATACACTGGAGCACCTGTGTGGCCCCCCTAATAAAAATGGTGTTCTTGTGTCCCACACTAGTGCTCCAGTGTCCAGATGTGAAAACAGCTGCTCAGTGTCCTCTCCTTACACACAATCTAGTTGGCATTTCATTCTAGTAACAAACCCATCTACACAAACAAATATTTGGCATCCAAGTAGGCCCAAAAAAATGTAGGAAAATGCATATGGCCTAAACAATGGTGTTCTAGAGGCCGAAAGAAAAATGTTTGATACGAACGAATAATGGGCCCATGAACATTAAAGTTGCCCTTTTAAACGTTACAATTAATAAAAGCACATGGAGCAGCACGAACGTAATAAAGACAGAAAGAATAGGAACACAGCACAACTACTTACTTTTTTGCAGCACTCTCCAGATCTTTCGGTACTGCTCTGGCTCTCTTAACTTCAGGTCCGACCACCGCTTCCTGAGCTGATCTTTCGATCTTCGTACCCCGAAATTCCTGTGAAGGCTTTTGATCACTTTCGCCATGATCTTGGCCTTTCTGATGTTGGGGTTGGGGTAAGGCCCATACTTCCCGTCATAGTCGGACTTCCTCATGATGTCCACCATCTCCAACATCTCCCCAAAGGACATATTAGTGGCCTTAAAACGTCTCTATCTGGATCGGGACGTGTCCGGATCCGGGCTTTCCTCCTCCTCCTCCTCGTTGCTATAATTAGCACACACCTGCTCTAACTCCGCCATCATGCTCTTCACCCACTGCGCCGAACGAAAAGGGGCGGGGAATAGACTAGAAAGAACGTCAGGGGCGGGCGGAGTTACACGCATGCGCAGTGTGTATAAAGCGTAACACGCGTGCGTATTACGTACGATCGGTTAGCGGAGGAAGGAGCATTGGACGCGCCGATCGTAAGAACGAAGGTAAGAGACAAACTTGTGCCTATACTGCTTCTAGATTGAGGCCTATATTGTAACAAGATTAGGAGAGTTTTGTCTGACATTAGGCTTTGTCTTGTGTTGTGTCTTGCAGTGAACATGGATATGCTACTCAAAGATAATGACTTCATGTCAGTATTCCTAGAGATGCTAAGGGAGCTGCCCTGTCTGTGGGAGATTAAACACCCCCATTTCAAGAACCAAGCAAAGAGGAAAGCAGCACTGGAGCAATTGTGTGAAATTATGAAGCAGGTGATCCCCACGGCAGACATCACCTATTTAAAGATATTAATTGGTTGCCTGAGGAGCACATATCTAAGGGAGCGCAAGAAGGTCCAGGATTCACAGAGATCCGGAGCAGCAGATGACATCTATGTCCCCAGGATGTTGTACTACGACAGGCTACATTTTCTGGCAGGCCAGACTGAACCCAGGTCATCACTCTCCAGTCTTCCTTCCACGCTTCCTTCCCCCCAGGCTTCTGACGCCCAACCTGGGCCTTCCAGGCCACATGTGGAGGAGCCCAGATTGAGCCAGGTATAGCATACCTCTAAATATTTCTTCTTGTCCAATCAATGATGTTAACTAGATGTTAGTTGGGAGTACTAATTTAGGATTGGGATTGATGATGCAAAACATTACAACCATGTCCCTTTTTCATACACAGGGAATTCTCAGCCAGGAGGTGGCCGGGCCGAGCCGGCTGGCTGATCTGCAGGTCCCTCCACCCCCCCTGAAAAGAGAAAGTGGCAGTAGGAGGAGTGCCCTAGAGGAGGCTGCTATAGGATTCTTTTGGAGGGCTACAGAGGTCCTGGGAGCACCCCACACCATGGAGGAGAACATTGTAGCCTTCATTGCATATAAAATGCAGAGGATGGAGGAGGGCCAACAAGTCATGTGTGAGGCCCTCATATTGGAGGCTCTTGAGAAAGGTATGAGGGGCCAAATGACACCTCAGACACACCTTTGGGATGGTCATCCTCCTCCTCCTGCAGGTCCTCCTCCTCCTCCTCCCTCTCCTCCAGGTCCTCCCAGTCCTCCTCCAGGTCCTCCCAGTCCTCCTCCTCCTCCAGGTCCTACTCCTCCTCCTGCCACATCTCCAACTGCACAGCCACAGCCCGGAAGGAAGCGTGAAAGGAAGACCAGACAGTGATTGCCCTGGGTTCAGTCTGGTCGGCCAAAAGATGCACCACAGCCTGGGGACACACATGCCATCTGCTGCTATCTGGATCTCTGCGAATTCTGGACCAGACTGCCCTCCCTTACATATGGACTCCTCAGGCCACCAATTTTGATGTTGAAGAATTGATGTCTGCCGTGGGGGTCCCAGGCTTTGCTAATTTCTCCTGTTGATCCAGTGTTGCCTTCCTCTTTGTTTGGTTCTGATCCCTTAATAAAGGATTTTTGTTTTGAATTCTACTCTCCTATGTGTTTTACTTCAAAAAGGACAGTTTGTTTGTGAGGATTCAGGTACATTTCAAATATACAATGTGAAATGAA
Organism: Aquarana catesbeiana; assembly: GCF_042186555.1. Lineage (NCBI taxonomy): Eukaryota > Metazoa > Chordata > Amphibia > Anura > Ranidae > Aquarana > Aquarana catesbeiana. Next base: position 436,091,521 of record NC_133326.1, on the reverse strand, counting down.
CAAGGGACACCAACAACAAACAATCTCCTGGAGATTAAATAATAAAAGATATCAATGGTGTTGGGGTAACTTGACACACAAAACACACACAAAAATATTCTGGAGTAAAAATAAAAATAACATTGAACAAAGATCAGCCTTGGAAAAAATACAAACATTAAAGAAAAAAAAAGGCTGAAAATCCCAAAAAAAAAATAAAACTTTGTGAGAAGTGTGTGTGTGAATATGAGCAGCAAAACTACTTCATTCTTGTCACATTATAAAGAAGAAGAGAGTGCGCTGTATTAAACCATTTTTAACATTGCAGCGTGACGAAAATGCTGTATCCATTGCGAACGCTAAGTTTACCAGAATGAGCTGTCCCGTCTCGGAATTTCTTCTGAGCATGCGTGGCACTTTGTGCGTCGGAACAGGCCACACACGGTCGGAACTGACGCGATCGGATTTTGTTGTCGGAAATTTTTATCTCCTGCTGTCCAACTTTGTGTGTCGGAAAATCCGATGGAAAATGTCCGATGGAGCCCACACACGGTCAGAATTTCCGACAACACGCTCCGATCGGACATTTTCCATCGTAAAATCCGACCGTGTGTACGGGGCATAAGACTGGGTTGCCATTAAAGTTCATGTGTGTGTATATATATATATATATATATATATATATATATATATATATATATATATATATACACACACACACGCATGTGTGTTTGTGCTTTGGGGTGCACACCCTAATGCAATAGGCTGCGCATGCCTATGATCCTCACCCTGTCCATTTTGCCACCAGTGAGTTCCCCACAACAGCAATGTCTGCAGGAGTCTGAATCAAAACTGTAAGTACAAACACACATCACAAGTTGCATGAGACATGAGAGCCTGATAGGGACTTGCCTTGTCAAGCCCTGATTAACCACTTTAGCCCCGGAAGGATTTGCCCCCTTAATGACCAGGCCATTTTTTGCGATACGGCACTATGTCGCTTTAACTGACAATTGCGCGCTCGTGCGACATTGTACCCAAACAAAATTTATGTCCTTTTCCGCACAAATAGAGCTTTCTTTTGGTAGTATTTGATCACATCTGCGGTTTTATTTTTTGTGCTATAAACAAAAAAAGGTTTGGATTTGAACGTAATGGTTTGTGATGTAATTTTGCATATGGACAAGGTGCTGTTGCATGTAAATCTGATTTTCTGATAAATTTAATTTTTAATTATCATGATGTAAAATAATGAATGTGGGGGCTTTTTGGTGGGCGTGATTTTTTTTGGGGGGGCAGCATTTCATTCTTGGGCCCAGGCAGCACAATGTCTTGGGCCGGCCCTGCCTGAACCTTTGCGTCACTTACTATTGAACCCCTGCACTCTGTGTCGTTTTAAGCCACAGCCAGTATTCTATTCAGCGCAATGCAAATCATGCCCAACTTTTGCTGTGGCGCTCCACGCCACACTTTTTCTCTGCTGCTGCACACAGGCCCACTGCTTTCAGAAAATGCCCCTGACCTGAGCTCATCATTGCACATCTGTTCCAGATGATTGTATGTGACATCACATACAAGCACGTGGGCTGGATGTGAGAAGCAAGTCAGCGGGGATGAGTGTGCCAAGTGTGCCAGGACAGGTATATGTGTCTCATCTCCCCTTCCTTGCACCACTCTTCATATCACGCATATCATAGATGAGAAGAGGGTACAGCGGTGGGGCAGATGAGCAGGGGGGGTTCAGCGGTGGAACAGAAAAGCAGGAGGGTACAGCGGTGGGACAGGTGTGCAGGAGGGTACATTGGTGGAAGAGATGAGAAGGAGGTTCAGCGGTGGGACAGATGAGCAGGGGGGTTCAGTGTTGGGGCAGGTGAGAAGGGGGTTCAACGGTGGGACAGAAGAGCAAGGGGGTACAGCGCTACAGCAGATGTGAAAGGAGGTGCATTGGTGGGACAGATGAGCAGGGGGTTACAGTGGTGTGGCAGAAGAGCAGGGGGGTACAGAGGTGGGGCAAAAGAGCAGGGGGGTACAGTGGCGGGGCAGAGGAGAAAGGAGGTACATTGGTGTGAAAGATGAACAGGGGGAACAGAGATGAGGCAGAAGAGCAGGGGTGTACAGAGGTGAGACAGATGTGCAGGAGGTACAGTGGTGGGGCAGATGAGAAAGGGGGTTACAGTGGTGGGGCAGATGAGCAGATGGGTTCAGTGTTAGGACAGATGAGAAGGTGGTTCAGCGGTTAGATAGATGAGTATGGGGGTACTGCGATGGAGCAGATGTGCAGGGAGGTACAGTGGTGGGGCAGATGAAAAAGAGGGTACATTGGTGGGGCAGATGAGCAGGGGGCTTACAGTGGTGGGACAGAAGAGCAGGGTGGTAAAGTGGTGAGGCAGATGTGCAGGGTGATACAGCGGTGGGGCAGATGTGCAGGGGGTTACAGTGGTGGGATAGATAAGCAGAAAGTACAGTGGTGGGAGAGATAAGAAGGAGGATCAGCAGTGGGACAGAAGAGCAGGAGGGGTTCAGTGTTGAGACAGAAGAGCAGGGGGGTCCAGTGTTGAGACAGAACAGCAGGAGGGGTTCAGTGTTGAGACAGAAGAGCAGGAGGTTCAGTGTTGAAACAGAAGATCAGGGGGAATTCAGTGTTGAGAAAGAAGAGCAGAGGGGTTCAGTGTTGAGACAGAAGAGCAGGGGGAGTTCAGTGTTGAGACAGAAGAGCAGGGGGGTTCAGTGTTGAGACAGAAGAGCGGGGGGTACAGCGGCGGGGCATATGTGTAGGGGGGTAAAGTGATTAGGCAGATGTTCAGGGGGTACAGTGGTGGGGCAGATGCACAGGAGGTAGAGTGGTGGGAGAGATGAGAAGGGGGTTAAACGGTGAGACAGAAAGGCTTCTAGCACGTGGGTATTCAAACACGTCTGAAAAAGGCCTTCAATAGGGCATGCATCAGGACACGGGGTGATTTGCTATATAATCCCTCCTCTAAAACAAATAAGACCAAAACAAACCCAGTCTCCATCATAACAAAATTTTCCAACCAGCATAAAACTATCAGACGTATTGTAGATAAATACTGGCATATTTTAACTTTGGACCCTATTATAGGTCCGTTTGTACCCGACACACTCTCCTTTACCTTTAGACGGGCTAGATCTCTCAGGGACCAATTGGTCTCTAGTGAGTTTAGAGGAGATGGACGAAGAGATCCATGCAAACGTGCAGGAACCTTTACCTGTGGGGGATGCAATTACTGACAGTTTATCAATGTATCAAAAAACATCATTTTACCAAACGGCAAACGTTTTAGACCACTACACTATGCCAACTGCCAGACGCCTGGTGTGGTATATCTCCTCCATTGTGAATGTGCATGTTTCTATGTTGGGAAGACAATACAGGAATTCTGGGCTTATCGACATATCGCCTCAATGAGGACATGCAATCCCAGTCTTCCATTGGGTAGACAAGTCATTGATGTACATGATGGGATTTTCCCTAGAGTCTCTTTTTTCTTATCCTCGACTGTGTACACCCTGGTATATGGGGGGGGGGGGACTGCAATAAGACTCTGTTGCAACGCAAACAGAGGTGGATCTTTCATCTTAATGCCACCAAACCCCCAGGCCTAAATGGATCCATTACCTTTAGACCCTTTCTAGAGGGTTTCACTTCGGGGGAAGGGGGGGGGGGTGGTCTAAATGAGAACCCAATGAACCCACTTGAGTCTATGTACTGTATGTCATCAAACTAACATTAGCCCCTCTATGTGATTATTCCAGTGGGTATCTATGTCATGTTTGTTTTAGGGGTTTTTTTGATATTTTGATTCTCTGATTTGCTGTCTTTATTAATGTGATTGGATTACATATGCATATACATTTTTTCTATGGTATTCTAGATGTCCTTTATGTATATATTCAGCTGATTTATTCTATTGTAAGGATGGTATACTGTGGAGAACTATATCTCGTAAATATAGATATACTCCTCCCTTCCATCCAATTTCTTCCCATCTGTTGCTGGTTTCTTCACTTGTTATTCATTGTATATATTCTGTTATACTTCCTGACAATGTATGTTTTGAGCACCCTAGGTTCTGGTCCAGATGAAGCATCGCACCCTGGCACCCGCCCACTATCTTTCTCACTCGGCGCATGGGGGCCGTTCACGCCTTCAGACGTCTTCGCATTTTCCCCTATGAGGCTAGGGAACCAGGCTTCCCATGGTTTCCATGACTCTAAATGTGTGCCGTGGGTGACGTCAGCACGGGACGGTGCCGCCGGTGTTCTGCCGAGAAAGTTCCCCTCGGCGGATAATGACCCCCCTGTAGTGCACAGGTGCAGCGCTTGCGCAGTAGGAACAACAAGGGAGCCGCCAAAAAGAGCCGAAGCGGAACACCTGAGTCAACTGTACATGGCGCCTGCATGCCAAGAGTATAGTAAAAAAAAAACAGTTTGTAACAGGCCCCTCGCGGGCTCACTACGCTCGCCACGCTTTGGGCACGGCCTCGCTGCGCTCGGCATTTTAATATTCTAACTCTATGTTCACTTGGATGGTGGAGCTTTAACGTGGACTTAGGTTAGAATGTAGTGCGCAGGCGCCATATACAGCTGACGATCAGCTGTTTTTCTTCAGCAATTTTCGGCGGCTCCGTAGTCATTCGTACTGCGCAAGCTCAGCGCATGCGCAGTACAGGGGGGTCCTTATCCACTGGGGGAACTTTCTCGGCAAGACACCGGCATATCATGCTGGGCGGGTGTAGTGATCGGAATGTAGTGATATAAAAATATTGTGGTATAGTGGTATCGTGGGTATGATAATGAATTAGAAAGTACTCTTCCGCAGCAACCCAATTCTTCCAGAGAGATGCACTTTATTGACTTCCAACACAGAACAAAGTCCAAAGTCCACAGATGACAAAAAAAATCCGACAGAGTAGATATAATTCAGAGACCCATGTTCCTAGGCCTGTGTGTTCCCAGCCATACACAGACAAGCCTAACTTAAAAACTATATACTGAATGCCGTGTTATATTCCCTAGATATTGAATGGCTGAGCAATTTGATTGGCTGTCTCCATTCAGGTCTTTTATATACTTTAGTCTTTCAGATAGACAACAACTCCCAGCCGTGAACAGCTGCAGTCATAAACCACCCCAATTTGCACTCCCGCATATCAACATCAACAAGTCCCCTTAGATATGTGTAATTAGATTAGATTAACAGATACCACCGGAACACCCTTTGAGATGTTCAAATAGACTTGCATAAGATTAACACATCAAAGAGTCTTCAGTTGTCCCCTTGCTATGTTAAAATTCAGTTGGACAAATCAACCATTGTCCATTGAATTCTGGCCTGGTCAACATTGACTGCATATGTACATACACACAACAATGTCCCACATAAATCGGTTAACATATTACAACATATACAACAGCGGGTCCTATGCCCGGCGTCGTGACGTCGTTGCGCCATGCCCGATGTTGTATGGCGCCGGGTGGCTTCCGCCTGACGTTGGCCCCCGCGTCCTGTGACACCTGGCGGGCCTCCTCCTGACCTTGTGATGTCATTGCGAGGTCCTCGATGCCTGGTGACGCCGGCAAGCCCTCCCTCTCCATCAGGCAGGTATGCTGGAGATGCCGTTTGCGTGCTGCATTGATGGTCGCCCCTTCGCACACCCATGTTAGGATTGGCCCAAGGTTTCAGGTGCGCGCATAAAGAGGTTGTTGCCTTTCTCACCACTCTATGCTGTGTACCTGGGGGTGATAGGACCATGTAGACAGCAAGCTCTCTCTAAGGTAACCATATCTCTCTTTTTTTTTGGGGGGGTGAAAATTAGCAAACCAGCTCTTGTTTTTCATCTCTTTTGTCTCCTTCCCCCTCTTTTCCTATTTTCACCCTTCCTTTTTCTCCATCTCTCCACCTTTCCCATCTGTCCCTTTCAATCGCTTTCTTTTTTTTATTTATGTTGAAATTTGCTGCTATCACAAGATAGTTACAGCTTAACATCACAGTTTATATGCATACAAATGCAAACCACTTGACGGTGTTGCTGTTTCTGCTGTTTCTTTTTTCATTTAGTTTTTCCTCTCTTTCTCTTCCCCTTTTTTCTTCTCTGCACCCCCTGTTTTTCCTATCCCCTCCTCCTTCCTCCTTTTTCCTATTTCCTATTCTTCATCTCTCCCCTCCACCCCCCTTTTTCTTATTTCTCTTTTTCTTTCCCAACCCACTCTTTTTTCCAACCCCCCCCTTCGTCCCCCCCCCCTTTTTTTCCCCTACCCTCTCACCCCCTGCTTTTGTTCTTGTTGTTATCTCTTTTTTTACTTCTCCCTGGTCCTTCTCCTAATTTATAGGCCTATTGATATATTGTGGATTATAAATCCTTGTCGGTCCACCTTTTCTTAACATAATAATCAGCTAGGTATGTATGATCTAACATGAAGAGTCACTCTCCCCCTCCTCTTTTTATTAGATTTACTTATTAATATTCCTTTTTTCATTTGTATTCCTAGCCATACTTACTATTTTTTGGGCCACTTGTGGGAATTTCCCTTCGGGGTTGTCCTTGGGGCACCATCTGTGAGCGACTGGTGTGGGCCCCTGGGTTGCTTTTTGGGTACACTGGCCTTTTTCTGGACCCAAATCGGTGGGATTGAGACAGCAGCATTATCCCAATCCTTTTTAAAGTTGGATGCAACATTTCTGAGTTTCTATGCAAGCTGGATGGTCAGTTGTTCTATATGTAATTGAATATAATCCATTTAATTGATGATATGTCTATTTTATAGAAATGTATATATTTTTATACTTTCTTCTTCTCAGTTATAGACGTATTCACATCCTGCTGTAAAACCACTTACCCCTGAAGAAGAGAATTAATATTGCAGACTCGAAACGCATTGGGTTAGCTCTGTTTTCCTTTGTTCAACAGAGTAGTGGTCATTTTCAACTGCTTCTTCCTTTTTGTATATCTCTGTATATGCATCCTATGTATATTCTATGTATTGTACACCTTACTTTTTAACTATTTTTCAATAAAACCAATACTTTTATGACAATGATATGACGTTTAGATGACTATTACCCCTTTAAAGTCCCACTTAGAGGAAAACCTTATGCATTTTGTAACAGTGAGACAGAAGAGCAGGGGGGGTACAGTGATGGGGCAGATGAGCAGGGGGTTACAGTGGTGGGACAGATGAGCAGGGGGTTACAGAGGTGGGGCAGAATAGTAGGGGGATACAGAAGTGAGACAGATGTACAGGAGGTACAATGGTGGGGCAGATGAGAAAGGGGGTTACATTGGTGGGACAGATGAGCAGATGGGTTTAATGTTAGGACAGGTCAGAAGGTGGTTCAGTGGTGAGATAGAGGAGTATGGGAGTACCACGGTGGAGCAGATGTACAGGGAGGTACAGTGGTGGGGCAGATGAGAAAGGGGGTAGATTGGTAGGGCAGATGAGCAGGGGCATACAATGGTGGGACAGATGAGCAGGGGGGTACAGTGGTGGGGCAGATGTGCAGGGTAATACAGTGATGGGGCAGATGTGCAGGGGGTTACAGTGGTGGGACAGATGAGAAGGAAGTACAGTGGTAGGACAGATGAGCAGGAAGTACAGTGGTGGGAGAGATAAGAAGGGGGTTCAGCGGTGGGATAGAAGAGCAGGGGGGTTCAGTGTTGAGACAGAAAAGGAGGGGGGTTCAGTATTGAGACAGAAGAGCGGGGGGGGTTCAGTGTTGAGACAGAAGAGCAGGGGGGTTTAGTGTTGAGACAGAAGAGCAGAGGGGTACAGCGGTGGGTCATATGTGCAGGGGGGTACAGCGGTGGGGCATATGTGCAGGTGGGTACAGTGGTTGGGCAGATGTTCAGGGGGGTACAGTGGTGGGGCAGATGTGCAGGAGGTACAGTGGTGGGAGAGATGAGAAGGGGGGTTACAGTGGTGGGGCATATGTGCAGGGTGATACAGTGATGGGGCAGATGTGCAGGGGGTTACAGTGGTGGGACAGATGAGCAGGAAGTACAATGGTGGGAGAGATGAGAAGGGGGTTCAGCGGTGGGACAGAAGAACAGGGGGGGTTCAGTGTTGCGATAGAAGAGCAGCGGAGGTTCAGTGTTGAGACAGAAGAGGAGGGGGGTTTCAGTGTTGAGACAGAAGAGCAGGGGGGTTTAGTGTTGAGACAGAAGAGCAGAGGGGGTTCAGTGTTGAGACAGAGGAGCAGGGGGGTTCAGTAATGAGACAGAGAAGCAGGGGGGTTTCAGTGTTGAGACAGAAGAGCAGGGGGGTTCAGTGATGAGACAGAAGAGCAGGGGGGTTTCAGTGTTGAGAAAAAAGAGCAAAGGGATACAGCGGTGGGTCATATGTGCAGTGGGGTACAGCGGTATGGCATATGTGCAGGGGGGTACAGTGGTTGGGCAGAGGAGTATGGGGGTACCGCGGTGGAGCAGATGTACAGGGAGGTACAGTGGTGGGGCAGATGAGAAAGCGGGTACAGTGGTGGGGCAGATGTGCAGGAGGTACAGTGGTGGGAGAGATGAGAAGGGGTGTTACAGTGGTGGGGCAGATGTGCAGGGTGATACAGTGATGGGGCAGATGTGCAGGGGGTTACAGTGGTGGGACAGATGAGCAGGAAGTACAGTGGTGGGACAGATGAGCAGGAAATACAGTGGTGGGAGAGATGAGAAGGGGGTTCAGCGGTGGGACAGAAGAGCAGGGGGGTTCAGTGTTGAGATAGAAGAGCAGCGGAGGTTCAGTGTTGAGACAGAAGAGGAGGGGGGTTCAGTATTGAGACAGAAGAGTGGGGGGGTTCAGTGTTGAGACAGAAGAGCAGGGGGGTTTCAGTGTTGAGACAGAAGAGCAGGGGGGTTTAGTGTTGAGACAGAAGAGCAGCGGAGGTTCAGTGTTGAGACAGAAGAGCAGGGGGGTTCAGTAATGAGACAGAGAAGCAGGGGGGTTTCAGTGTTGAGACAGAAGAGCAGGGGGGTTCAGTAATGAGACAGAAGAGCAGGGGGGTTTCAGTGTTGAGACAAAAGAGCAAAGGGATACAGTGGTGGGTCATATGTGCAGGGGGGTACAGCGGTAGGGCATATGTGCAGGGGGGTACAGTGGTTGGGCAGAGGAGTATGGGGGTACCGCGGTGGAGCAGATGTACAGGAAGGTACAGTGGTGGGGCAGATGAGAAAGGGGGTACATTTGTAGGGCAGATGAGCAGGGGGCTTACAGTGGTGGGACAGAAGAGCAGGGGGGTACAGTGGTGGGGCAGATGTGCAGGAAGATACAGTGGGTCAAATGAGGATTTGCATATAAATTGATTTGGTCCATAATAGATCTGTACAGATCTTCTGTGAAAAACAGCGAATAAAAGTCTAGGGAAGTTAAATCTGCTGTTTCCACCTGAATTCCGGGTTGGCCAGTGAATGGGGGAAGTACGCGCACTGCAGAAGTGGTGGGCTGCCAATCTGGAAGGGCACTGTGGGCTCTACGGGCCTGTTTGTGAATTATTGGTGACTGCGGGGCACTATGTTTGCTAGCGACCTCACCAGCTTGAACTGCACTTATTGTTATTAAGTGATACTGCAGTGCTGGTTTGTCTACGACCAAGATGTACTAGGCCGCTGGTGCTTGCCAGTTCACCAGAAGGTTGAGCAGCACTAGTACTGGCTCTCTGCTCCATATGAGAACCCTGCGGAACGGGGTCAGGTACGCCTTACCTTAGCAGGGACCACTGCTCAGTCATCAGAACTATCTGTCAGGGTGCCGCTGCTCTCTACAGGTTCGTATACTGAGCAAGAATCTGACAGTGAGGCTTCGCTCTCATCTGTCATGCTCAGCAACGTGTAGGCCTCTTCACTAGTGTACCTCTGTTTGGACATTTTGGCCTCTAAATTTACAGGTACAACTAGTGCGACCCACAGGTAAAAGAGCACCTGGTTGTCAGCGACTGCTTCAAACGCTACCAAAAAAATGAACTGTTAGCGTAAGCAGGAATCAGGCGTGACTCTGCTAACATTGCACTTTTGTGTGCTGTGTTTTGTAAAATGACAGTGATCTATTGATCCTGAACTTTGGTTGGGCTGGGCAGAGGGGCTAAAGGCAGGTCTGGGCTGATCCTGCTAATGCCGCATTTTTGGGAACACTATACTACCGGAGACGCTAATATAGTTCTGATCAGGTCAAAGATATTGATCCATTCAGATACTATACTAGTAATGGAGCTATATAGTGTGTGTGCATGTTAGTGTACCTGGCACTAAACTGACGCTGCCTGGGATTTACGCTACCACTAACTCACGCTACAACCCTAACTGATGTCACCCGTGATACTAATACGGTGATCAGAAAAGAGATCTGTACACTATACTAGTGACACTGTGACAGGGAGTGAAAGGGTTAACTGGGGGTTGATCAAGGGGTTAAACCTTTATTAGGCAATATACAGTGGGTACCCTGATGCTATAAAAGACTGACAGTGACTCTAACTAGCTAACTAGCGTCACCCGTGACACTAATACGATGATCAGAAAGAAATTTTGTACACTATACTAATGACACTGGTAACAGGGGGTGAAAGGGTTAACTGGGGGGGCTATCAGAGGGTTAAAATTTTATTAGGAGGTTAATGAGGGGTTACCCTAAACCTACCTGGGCTTACCACTAACTACCCTAACGCTGTTTAGTGTCACAAGTGACACCAATACAGTGGTCAGTGAAAAATCTGAAAGCTGCAATTGGTGACACAGTGACAGAGTGAAAGGGTTAACTGGGGGGAGGGGGCGATCAGGGGGTGATCAAGAGGTTAAATGTGTACCTACTTGTACTGGTGTCAGTGTAGTGTGGGGGTACTCACAGTAGATGTCTTCTCCTCTTGAGCTGGAATCAAAAAGGGCTCCACGAGGGAGATGACATCACTTCCTCCGCGACCGACATACAATGACGGCAGTTCAGGCAGGAGAGCCAACCTGCCGCAGTTGTATGTTGCAGTTGTAAAGAATGATACACAAAACATGCACAGGGTGTACACTAGTCCTCCAAAGAAGAAGGACCTTGACCCTGATCCCCCGAAGCGTTAGGCTCCAGACAGGTACTCACTGTGGTCCATCTGGCCGAAACCAGACGGACCCCAGTCTTTGGAAGGCCTGCCGAAATAGACCCACCCAAGTACTAGGTGGGGCTCCCCCGAATGGAGGACCCATGAGAGAGGACAAAAGCCAAGCCAGAAGGCCATGTCCGCCCCCTCCTAAGAGGTTCAGGGCAGGCCCGAGGACCTACACCCTACCAGTCAAACATTAGACAAACGTGTACGCAACAACAAAAAAAGGCAAAAAAGTGATAAACAGGGCAATAAATAAATAAAGTGGAGGAATGAAGTGGAGAGGGGAAGTAAAAGTGACCATTGTGCAAAGCAATGGCCGGCCCTTTGGCCAGGAATAAAAAAATCCTCTGGTCCCAGCCAAAAGGCCCGGCCCAAGAAGCAAGTGTGAAAAAAAGTGTGTGGTAGTGCAGTGACTTACAGTGACGTTACAGCACCCCTGGACTTCCACTCCAGGGGCACATGCACCACGGGCTTCCTTCGGGCCCGGCCCTTCAGCCAGACCAGTGCAGCCCCCATCCCCGCCAGATAGTGAGCCCTTCTGGTTTTCTTGGGGAGAATCGCCCAGATACGGCCTTCACTGATATTAGCCTGCCAGGCCCCCATCATTCCAGCGGATTTGCATGGCAACACCCCGATCCGCCCAAAGGTCAGGGTGACAGTTCCTCCACCGGACGCTGACAGGAACAAAGACCACACCAATCCTAGCCAAAAGGCCAAGATGACCCGGCCTCCGGCCTCCGGCCTCCGGCCAGACCAGTGCAGAACCTGTCCTCACCAGGGGCACTCTAGTTGCCATCGTCCTTCATGGGTAAAAAATATTCCGAGCGGACAGTTCCAAAGAGAAACTGCACCAATCGTGGTGAGTACAAGATACAAAGCTTGGATCTGATAAAAAAGTTTTTACAAAAGGGATATCCAGTGGAATTAATTCAGACAGCCTATGAACATTTTTTAGAAGTCCTACCACCCCCTAAGAAAGGTGAGAAACCTGATACAAACACCATACAATTTGTCACAGAATATAATAACAAATACAGATCCATCACGAATATCATCAAAAGACATTGGCATATTCTACAGATGGACCCGAAAGAACTCGTACCCTCAAGAATATTGTTGCTCCCAGCAAATTAAAAAATCCCCGAAGGGAGAGAATTATGGACATATTGTTCAATTTTGATAATAGAACTGGCATATTCCAGTGCAAAAAAAGAGGGTTTTTGACCTGTCAGTTCATTCAACATGGTCAGCTCTCATTCTCAGATAGGGTTGGAAACACTTATGACATCAAACAATTCATAGCCTACCCTCTGAGTATGTTATTTATGTACTTAAATGCCCCTGCAACCTGCTGTATGTGGGCCGCATGATGCACACCCTACGGAAACGTGTGGATGAACATCGATGGTTCATACAAATAGGCCGCCACGAACATAGTGTTCTCCGTCACTTTAACCACTTCAGCTCTGGAAGATTTGGCTGCTGAATGACTGGGCCATTTTTTGCGTTTCGGTACTGCGTCTCTTTAACTGACAATTGCGCGGTCGTGCGACGCTGCACCCAAACAAAATTGACATCCTTTTTTTCCCACAAATAGAGCTTTTTTTGGTGGTACTTGATGGTTTTTATTTTTTGCGCTATAAACAAAAAAAGAGCAACAATTTTGAAACAACACAATATTTTGTACTTTTTACTATAATAAATATCCCCATTTTTTCTTTAAAAAAAGCTAATTTTTTCTAAGTTTAGGCCGATATGTATTCTTCTTCATGTTTTTGGTAAAAAAAAAATCGCAATAAGCGTATATTGATTGGTTTGCGCAAAAGTTATAGCGTTTACAAAATAGGGGATAGATTTATAGCATTTTTATTATTATTTTTTTTTTTACTAGTAATGGCGGCGATCTGCGATTTTTATCATGACTCCAACATTATGGCGGACACATCGGACAATTTTGACACATTTTTGGGACCATTGGCATTTATACTGTACAGCAATCAGTGCTATAAAAATGCTTTGATTACTGTAAAAATGTCACTGGCATTGAAGGGGTTAACACTAGGGGGCGATCAAGGGGTTAACTATGTTCCTTGGGAGGTGATTCTAATTGAAGGGGGAGGGGACTGGCTAGAGGAAGTAACGGATCGTGGTTCCTAGCTATTAGGAACAAACAATCTGTCATTCCTCTCAGAACAGGGATTTGTGTGTTTACACACACACTTCCGTGTTCTGTCCCTCGTGCTCGCGAACGCTCGTGGCCGGCGGTCATCGCGACTGTCGGCCACGAGCATCGGCACCCCCGCAGTGCAGCGTGTGCACGCCTGCTATTCCGATCCCGCCAGCCGACGTATAGCTACGACGGTTCACTGGATTGTGCCGACCTGCCGCCGTAAAATGACGGCGGCTGGCCGGCAAGCGGTTAAAGTCCATCATGCCAAAAACATTCTGTGTTTAAGGGTGGTAGCCATTGAGTATATTCCAGGTGGATCTTTGACTGACAATGAGAGGTTCTCTCTATTGTGCAAGCGAGAATCCTTCTGGATTTACAAATTGGCATCTCTGTCTCCTAATGGGTTGAATGAGGGTCTAGAAGTAAACAGCATCATTTAGGGTCGCTGTCATTTTCCCTCTTCTGTTGTGCATTGTCCCTTTTCTTGCAGTTTCAGCCTATGGATCACTCATCTTGCTTGTGGTCTCATGGTTTCCCATCTTTTACATTAGTTTTTGGTTTTTAATTCAGGGATAGGCCATCCATAGGTGGCCGTGTGGACTTATATAGGCATGCATGTATGTATTTACATGCATGTATAAGTGTACTGCTTCAGATACCAGATATCATGGCGTCACCATTGTGGTTGTCATATGTCCAAATGGTATACAGTTTTTTTGGTCTCTTTATTTGATATCATGTAGATTATGTTTTCATTTTTATAGTAATAATTTTACTCCACACCAATAATCAATTATTAAAAATTCTTTTATCATCATTGTTATTTATATTAGAGAATGCTTACATCATGATCTGGGTATACAGATTTACATAAATTGTAAGCGTAGAATGTACAATTCACTTATATCATTATTTTCATTAACTTTTTTATTGGCCCATTTTAAAGTTATTTTTCATTTTTTGTATTCTTTTTCCTTTTTTTCTTTTTTGTTCTCTTTTTTTCCCCCTCTTTCCTCCCTCCCTCTCTCTTTTTTTCTAACATTAGTCATTAATTAACCACTTAAGGACCGAAAGGATTTGCCCCCTTAATGACCAGGCCATTTTTTGCGATACGCCACTGCGTCGCTTTAACTGACTTTATGTCCTTTTTTTCCCACAAATAGAGCTTTCTTTTGGTGGTATTTGATCACCTCTGCGTTTTTTTTTTGTGTTATAAACAAAAAAAGGCCGCCAATTTTGAAAAGAAAAACCAATATTTTTTTACTTTTTGCTATAATAAATATCACAAAAAAATGTAAAAAAACGAATTTCTTTATCGGTTTAGGCCGATATGTATTCTTCTACATATTTTGGGTAAAAAAAAATATCACAATAAGCGTATATTGATTGGTTTGCGCAAAAGTTATAGCTTCTACAAAATAGGGATAGATATATGGCATTTTTATTATTATTATTATTATTTTACTAGTAATGGCGGTGATCAGCGATTTTTAGCGGGACTGCGACATGGCGGACAGATCGGACACTTTTGACACTTTTTTGGACCATTGACATTTATACAGCGATCAGTGCTAAAAATAGCCACTGATTACTGTATAAATGTCACTGGCAGGGAAGGGGTTAACACTAGGTTTTTTACCACATTGGCATCATTAGAGATTGTTTCAAGTGACTAAGCAATCAAGCAGGGCCGATCCTAGGGTCACAGATTCCTGCCTTGGGTGCAGAAATATTTCTGGCACGCTCGCATGCGTGTGGTCATCATACTAACTACTCCCCTTTACAAATGTTTCTATGGCAAGGACTCAAACACAGAGATGCTCCCCTAAGGAGTCTTCAATACCCTGGGATCCTCCTATGATCTCTTAACAATAAACAAAATACAGGAAGAGAGTACTCTAATGGGACCTGGGGGGGGGGGGGGGTCTCTCTAACGGACACAGAGAGGGCATCTGTTAGAGAGTCTGGTAGAAAGAACCCCCAGACATACTGCAGACATAGTAGAGGAGATGGTCAGAGACTGCAATCCTGATACAGGAGATGGTCAGAGACTACAGACATGATAGAGACTGCAGACATGATACAAGAAATCAATGCCTCAAATGCAGCCCATCAGTGCCCACCAAATGCAGCCTCATCAGTGCCCACCAAATGCAGCTTATCGGTGTCCATGAAATTTAGCCACATCAGTGCCCACCAAATGCAGCCTACCAGTTCCCACCAAATGCAGCTTATCAGTGCCCACTGTCGCGGACACTGGCTGCAAGGACCTTTTTCTGTCCACATTCACCTTGTTATTTGGTATTTCTATATTAATCTTTTTTTTTGTTATTTTTTTTTTGGACTTGCCCAAAGACTATTCTTAGTTGTTTATTCTGAACAATACATGATTCTTGAAAGAGCTGATCACATTAACCTGCGGAGACGAACTGTCTGGTCACCAGGGCTGCCTTAAGTGTTGTGTTAATTAACATGTTAATTATATAATTGTCTTTTAAGTTTTTGCTAGAGGGGAGGGGGGGAGTATCCATGAGTCAGCCCTACCTCGTTATCTAACCCCTTGTGTTAAATGTGTATAAACAGGCTGTATTCTGTCCAATAAATCATTCAAGATTCTACAATCTATTATCGACTAGACTTGTATTCAATGCAGCTATAATATTATATCTCTCTGATGGTTAGCCTGGAGGAAGCGGTATTACTGACGGAAGCACTCAGCTGAGTGTGGGATTGGATCCGTCACAATTGGTGGCAAGCTCTGGGATGCTTCCTCTTGCCTAGGAACACCCAAATCACCACCGGGACCCCCTGCTCCTAACAGCAGATGGAACATCACTACGCCAGACTCAAGCGCAGCACCTTGAAGGATCTCTTGGAAGCCCATGGAAAAGTCTCCAGCAACAAATCCAAAGCGACTCTCATCACCGAACTAATGGAGATTGACCAGGCCAGCAATCCACCAGCAGATACCTCAGAGGTGACAGAGTTCCATCGTGACGTCCAGTGGCGACTGGCCTTGTATGGTACTCACCCCCCACAGGAGGTTATCTGTCAAGTGTTACGAGAGGTGTCCCAGCTGCGAATGGCTGAACTCCAGCGGGACCAAGGAGCATCAGTTATGTTCAACCGGGAAGCTCCAGCAGCCCGCAAAAAGCTACCCTATGTCGCCTTCCGCATGTTTCACGATGGTGAAGATGAGATGGATGTTTACCTGCAAATGTTTGAGCGGCAATGCGGTCTCCAAGGTGTCAATAAAGCAGATTGGGTCACGCTCCTGGTCAGCCGGCTCACAGGAAGGGCTGCAGAGGCGTACAATAATGTCCCTGATGAGATCAGCCAGGACTACGACCGGATAAAAG
Organism: Aquarana catesbeiana; assembly: GCF_042186555.1. Classification (NCBI taxonomy): domain Eukaryota; kingdom Metazoa; phylum Chordata; class Amphibia; order Anura; family Ranidae; genus Aquarana; species Aquarana catesbeiana. The sequence goes on along the minus strand of NC_133326.1, from coordinate 436,074,924 downwards.
AAAGACTATTGGCTCGCTTCGGCATTACTCCAGAGGCACACCATTTGAGGTTTCACAACCTCCGCCGAAAGGAGAGAGCCTTACACAGAATGGGCTCATCAAATGACCCGAGCAGCGGAGAGTTGGATGACCAGGTGCCAAGCTGTTACCATGGCAGATGCGCTCCAGCTAATCCTCCTGGAACAATTCTACGATCATACCCCACATGAAGTTAGAGACTGGGTAAAGGATCGGTGGCCAGTCACAGTAGATGAAGCTGCCACCCTAGCTGACCAATACGTGGATTCAAGGCGGACTGTACAACCAGAGCCTAAGACCCCAGCTCGGCCTGTCCTCAACATTCCACGGAGCGTTGCCCCTCCACACCAGCCGTTGATCCCCGGTCCCACTCAGCTACCATCTTCACGAGGAAAAGGGGACCTCTGCTACAGATGCAACCAAGCAGGGCATGTTAGGAGGTTTTGTCTGCAGAATGTTTCCCAGGACGCGCGGAACAACAGGCCCCTTGGACCTGCCCGGGCTGCTGCACACTGTCTGGAGAGAGACGATGTGACTTACCCAAGCGAGGAGAATATTGGAATTCTACATGAGGCAGACCCTGTGCAAGCTGCCACTACAGATAATCGTTTGCACCATCGACAAGCTGTGTGGATTAATGGTCGGGCTGCCAAGAGACTGCGGGACACAGGAGCTACGATTACCCTGATACAGTCCCGAATGATAGACCCGGCAGAGCAGACGGAACGGTCTGTGGCTGTCCGGGTGGCCGGGGGAAATGTTATGCGGGTCCCCACTGCCAGGGTTCACCTTGATTGGGGTTCGGGAGCCAAAGAAGTGGAAGTGGGAATAATGCAGAACTTACCTGCAGAGGTTTTGTTGGGCAATGATTTGGGACGTTTAAATTCAGCCTTCTCCCTGGATGTATCCCCAGAAGCCTATCCTGTTACCACCCGCCAGCAAGCCCGGATGGAGGTGCGCTCCCTAGAGGACGGGACCCAGGTAAGACCTGTCACCCCTGACCTAGACTGTACTACCCCAACTATCCCTACCCCGACTTGGGCTTCTTCCCAAGACTTTGCTCAGGCAACTCTTAGCGACCCTTCTTTAGCTAGCTATAGGAAAAGAGCAGGATTGGACCCTGGGGGGTTGGAGAGGGAGCGAATAGAGTGGGTCCAGGGATTACTCTATCGGGTTACTGAGGGAAAGACAGCCTCCCATCCACCCAAGCGGCAGCTGGTTGTGCCGCAGAAATAATGACATGACCTGCTGCGCATTGGGCATGACATAACCTTAGCCGGACACCTGGGGATGTCCCGGACCCTCCACTGTCTGACTCAGTCATTTTTTTGGCCAGGGATTACAGGGGATGTCCGACAGTATTGCCGGACCTGTGACACATGCCAGCGGGTGGGTAAGCATGGTGGCCCGCTGAAAGCTCCCCTACACCCTTTACCGATCATTGATGAATGCTTTAGCCGCGTTGCCGTAGACCTGATTGGATCATTGCCCAGACCTAGTCCTTCTGGGAAGAGATATATCCTTACTGTGGTGGATTATGCCACCCGGTACCCGGAGGCCATTCCCCTGGCAAATATCCATGCAGAAACTGTGGCTGATGCTTTGCTCCGGATCTTTGCCAGGTGGGTTTCCCCTCGGGAAATCATCTCTGACCAGGGGACCCAGTTCACTGCTGAGCTCACTCAGCAGTTATGGAGGCTCTGTGAGATAAAGCCCCTACAGAGCTCTCCCTATCACCCCCAGACCAACGGACTGTGTGAGAGGTTCAACGGAACACTGAAACAGCTGCTTAGGACATTTGCAACCTCTCACAGGGATTGGGAGAGATATCTGCCACACCTTCTCTTTGCTTATCAGGAGGTGCCGCAGGAATCTACCGGGTTCTCCCCATTTGAGTTACTGTATGGGAGGCGGGTGAGGGGGCCCCTAGATCTAGTCAGAGCCCACTGGGAAGGGGAAATTGATCCCCAAGGGTCCTCTATCGTAGCATACGTTCTTGAGTTTAGGGACAGACTGAAGGAGCTCATGGACACTGTCCAGGAGAACCTTCGGGCTGCCCAAAGGCGGCAGAAACGATGGTACGATCGTACTGTTCGGAACCGCACTCTGGAGGTTGGGCAGAAGGTTCTTGCCCTCAGGCCAACCAAGCAGGACAAGTTACAGGCCACTTGGCAGGGACCTTACCGGGTTGTGGCAAAGCTCTGTGACACAACCTACCTAGTGGCTAAATGTTCAGATGAAAAAGTCCGAAGGACCTTTCATGTGAACATGTTGAAAGCATACTGGGAATGATCAGGAGAGGTAGCCGTTATATGTGCTCCAGCTGTGGAAGATTCTGAGAATCTTCCCCTGCTGGTGCTCCCGGAGCTAAATAGAATTACTGCAGGGATAGAGACGATAAAGCTTGACGACCAGCTAGGGCCGACGCAGAGAGAGCAAGCTAGACAGGTCCTTAGTCAGAGAAGGGAAATGTTCTCCACAGTCCCTGGGTACACTACTATGGCAGTGCACCATGTGGAGACCCCGGGACAACTGCCACTAAGACAGGCGGCTTACCGGATACCTGACGCAGTGAGAGAGGGGATGCGTCATGAGATTAAGGAGATGCTTGAGCTGGGAGTCATTGAGCCATCCAGCAGCCCCTGGGCTTTCCCGGTGGTCCTTGTACCCATGGCACAACTCGCTTCTGTGTAGACTACTGCAGATTAAATGAGTGCACCACCACTGATGCTTACCCTATGCCCCGGGTCGATGATCTGTTAGATTGCATTGCTCGGGGAAAATTCCTGACAACCCTTGACCTATGCAAAGGGTACTGGCAAATTCCTCTGGATGCGGAATCTATTCCGAAATCGGCGATCATTACCCCATTTGGCTTATACCAGTCTAAAGTAATGCCATTTGGGATGAAGAATGCACCGGCGACTTTCCAGAGGATGGTAGACCAACTCCTTGATGGCCTCCAGGACTATGCTTGTGCATATCTGGACGACATTGCGATCTACAGTAATACCTGGGAGGACCATCTGGTTCACCTGGGTGTCATGTTAGACCGCATCAAGGCTGCAGGACTAACCCTTAAGCCAGAGAAATGCACCATAGGGATGTCCGAGGTACAGTACCTTGGACATCGAGTAGGCAGTGGACAACAACGACCTGAGCCTGCTAAGATTGAGGCAGTTGCCAAGTGGCCAACCCCCCGTACTAAAACCCGGGTCCTGGCGTTCCTCGGCACAGCTGGGTACTATAGGAAATTTGTCCCGCAATATAGTTCCATCGCTAAGCCCCTGACAGACCTGACTAAGAAGCACCTTCCCCGACAGGTACTGTGGTCCCCCGAGTGTGAAGCTGCCTTCCAACGATTAAAGAATGCACTAACTTCAGCTCCTGTTCTAGCTGCCCCTGACCCAACCAAACGTTTTTGTGTCCACACAGATGCCTCTACATTCGGGCTGGGGGCAGTACTGAGCCAAGTAGGACCTGATGGCGGTGAGCACCCAGTGGCCTACATCAGTCGAAAGCTGCTACCCAGGGAAGTCGGTTATGCAGCCGTGGAGAAGGAGTGTTTGGCACTGGTGTGGGCTCTCAAGAAATTCCAACCTTATCTCTACGGACGATCTTTTACGGTGCTCACGACCATAATCCATTAATCTGGCTTAATCTGGTCTTCGTGGATAATGGATGTTTGTTACGATGGAGCTTGGCACTGCAGCCCTACAATTTTACCATACAGTATCGGCCAGGAAAGCAGAATGGGAACGCTGATGGATTTCCTGGCAAACTGAACTATAAAACTCTCCTGGACAGCCCCAAGCTGACCCGTGGTGGATCTAGTTGGGTCTGCTGGATTATGGGACGGGGGGGCACTGTCGCGGACACTGGCTGCAAGGACCTTTTTCTGTCCACATTCACCCTGTTATTTGGTATTTCTATATTAATCTTTTTTTTGTTATTTTTTTTTTGGACTTGCCCAAAGACTATTCTTAGTTGTTTATTCTGAACAATACATGATTCTTGAAAGAGCTGATCACATTAACCTGCGGAGACGAACTGTCTGGTCACCAGGGCTGCCTTAAGTGTTGTGTTAATTAACATGTTAATTATATAATTGTCTTTTAAGTTTTTGCTAGGGGGGGGGGGAGTATCCATGAGTCAGCCCTACCTCGTTATCTAACCCCTTGTGTTAAATTTGTATAAACAGGCTGTATTCTGTCCAATAAATCATTCAAGATTCTACAAGCTATTAACGACTAGACTTGTATTCAATGCAGCTATAATATTATATCTCTCTGATGGTTAGCCTGGAGGAAGCGGTATTACTGACGGAAGCACTCAGCTGAGTGTGGGTTTGGATCCGTCACACCCACCAAATGTAGCTCATCAGTGCCCATCAAATGCAGCTCATCAGTGCCCACCAAATGCAGCCTACCAGTTCCTACCAAATGCAGCTTATTGGTGCCCACCAAATGCAGCTCATCAGTGCCCACCAAATGCAGCTTATCAGTGCCCACCAAAGGCAGCCTACCAGTGCCCACCAATTGCAGCCTACCAGTGCCCACCAATTGCAGTTTATCAGTGCCCATCAAATGCAGCCTACCAATGCCCACCAAATTCAGCCTTCTCAGTGCCCACCAAATGCAGCCTTATCAGTGTCCACCAAATTCAGCCTACCAGTGCTCACCAGATGCAGCCTACTAGTGCCCACTAAATGCAGGCTACCAGTGTCCATCAAATTCAGCCTACCAGTGCCTATTAAATGCAGCCTACCAGTGCCCATCAAATGCAGCCTACCAGTGCCCATCAAGTGCAACCTTATCAGTGCCCACAAAATGCAGCCTTATCAGTGCCCACCAATTGCAGCCTATCAGTGCCCACCAAATGAAGCCTACTAGTGCCCACCAAATGAAGTCTACTAGTGCCCACCAATTGCTGCCTGCCAGTGCCCCTGGATCACACAGAGTGGCGACGATCTCCTGCTGTCACTGAGTTGGATTTGAATCTCATGTGCGGGCTTTGTTACAGTGCCGCCGGGCATTTCAGACCAAAGCTCGTGCGGTGTGTGAAGGGGCGTATCATGAAATCAGCGTGCCTGTGTGCAAAATCCAAAGTGGGACCCCCATGCAATGTGAAAGGGAAAAAAGTGGCGCGCTCTGCGCAGCGTGCTGAAACGTGGGCATTGTTTAAGTTGCACTAAATATTGGGCGTGTCTTAAAGGGGTGTGGTTAAATAGAGCCTGAGATTACTTACATCGTTCAGAATGTGTTAATGTTAAATAGGGAGTACCTGGGTCCTGGCCCTGCTGAGTGGAGTGGCACATGTGTTTCTTTGGTAAGAGACCCCACCCAGGCAAAGTATATAGAGTGGCAGTGGGAGCACAAATCTCCACTCTCAGCCAAAATCCTCACTCCCCATATCCCCCCTTCTAACATAAATCCCTGCAAAACCCCTCCATTCACAAATTCTTTTACCCCCCCATTCCTCCTCTCAGCAAAAATCCCCCCTCTCAGCACAGACCCCCTCAACTTCCCTCTACCAGCAACCCCCCCTTCCAACACAAATCCTCACCCTCATAGTTTTAGGAGGGTGAGGATTTGTGGTGGGGTTTACCTTCCAGTACAAAATCCCATCTCAACTGAAATCCACCCCTCTCAGCAAAAATCCCCCCCCCCCATAACCCTCCTTCCAGTATAATTCCCCCCAAATCCTTCCTTCTTACAGAAATTCTCTTACCCCCCAATCCCCCTCTCAGCACAGATTCTCACCGCTAAATACATACCCCCTTCCAGCACAAACACTTATTCCCCCCCCCCCTCAGCACAAACCCTTGGCTCCATCTCCCCCCTCCAAGCACAAATCATCCCACCTTCCAGTATAAATCCACAAACTTCCCTTTCCAATTTAAATTCTCTTACCTCCCCAAATCCCCCTCTCAGCACAAATCCTCCTTCAGGTATAAATCCTGCCCAGACCACTCCCTCCCCCTCTCAGCACAAATCCCCCTTCCGGTATGAATCCTGCCCAGACCCCTCCCTCCTTCTTACACCAATTCTCTTATTCCCCCAACTCTCCAAGCACAAATTCTACTCCCCCCACCCCCCTCCCCAAGTAAACCTGTCCTCTCCTCCAAAAATCCTCTCAATCTCTCCCTCAGTGCAGGGAGATCTCCTTCTTCCCAGGCTCTTCTATCTCTCTCCCCTCCTGTCCCGTCTCTGCAGAAAGGGGGAATGTGCTGGCTTGGCTTTGGGGGAAATCAACACTCACATGTTCAGCCAGCCAGCCCGTCCATCCTGTCCTGCCCCACCCGCCCCGACCTGACAGCTTCTTCTCACTGACATTTAGCAACACTGCCCAGGCACATTCTTCATCCTGGTAGGTGTTGCCTGGGGGGGGCGGGTACAGCGCACCTCCCTAGATTCGGCCATGAGCTGTCCCCGCTGCTCCAAAGCTGGGACAGTTCAGAAGTATTTTTTTTACACACACAAGGAGAGGAGGAGGGAGGGGAGCACTGTGGCACTTCAGCGCCCCCCCCACCCTCTGTGGCGCCTGGGTGCGGTGCACCTGGCACACCCGCCCAGGATCGGCCCTGTGATCAATTGCTTCACATCTATAGAAGTTTCCATTCAGCGCTTCCAGTTGTGGCTGTTTTTTCTGAGTGTTGTTATCATCTAGATATTTTACAGCCTAGAGGGTTAAATTCAGATTTTGATTTACACCTTTTTTTGTAATTGATATTTGTTCTTGATTATGGGTAGACTTTTTTGATCAGGGCATGTGCAATATATGTAAAAATATTTAAAAGTATTTAATATGGGGATCATCAGAAATGTTTTTATACATTTTTATTTAGAGATGTGTATTTTTTATGATAGGTGTGAATGTAACGAAACGTCCCACACTCCGCTTGAGTGTTTTCGTCATATACCGTTTCCTTCCAGTCTGAATATAGATATCAGATATTCCAAATGCTGACAACCACAAACAAGACAATACTTGTTTGGTTGCTCACCATGAACTGTTTATTAGAACAAGAATACAGTCTTATATACAGTTATATACGCAGTGGCATATCCAGGGTACGGCACATATGGCAAGTGCCATGGGCACTATTTGAAGGGGGTGCTTGTGAGCAGGACCGCCAGCATTACAGTTCTTTACTGAATTTAAAAAGTAGAGCTTTCTAAACTTCTCCCCGTTCCTACTTGCTTATGGGGGGATGCAATTACATTTTTCTGGGCCCCATCAGGTCAACATAGGGGCCCAGGAGGTGAGCATAAAGGAGGGACTTTTTCTTAATTTTCGGGGGGGCATGTACATCCCGCCACCCCGCTACTCAATTAGTCCTGGCCGGCGGAGTGATTCACTGGCCTGCTCCCATCCTCAGGTGCTGAGATGTAAAGCGGCATGCTTCTGACAAGGAACAGCCAGAGGAGAGCATGGCTGCATGTGCCGAGATCCATACAGATTGGCAGTGGAGACTGTCAGTCTGCAGTTGTGTCCTGGCTCAGGGCTGCTGGCGCAAAGTTGTAGGAGCTGTGTGTGCAGGGAGACTGGGATCAGAGGAATGATGGGAAGGTAATAAATAAAGGTCTGACATTCCAGCATCCGAAGCGGCAGGACAAGACAAATCACAGTGACAACACTGCCCAGCTTATATGGAGCTTGGCATCCCGGGATCCCTGTAAACGTGCCTGTTCATCACTCCCCCTCCATGGCTGAGGCTGCTCTGTGCATCGGTGAGCATCAAAGTCATGTGTGTACATAGAAAGATCCCCCACCACAGATATGACTGACCCAGGCATAGACCGGCTAGAACTCAGCTTCCTACAGGAGAAAGGAGCTAGCAGGAGCCTGGAGGTCCTGAACTGAGGACAGAGAGGGATAGAGACTCAGGTAAGCAGTGATAGGGTCAGAGCAGGGGAGTAAAGCTTACATTCTACCTCCCAGTTACCATACAAGTCTGTATAAATGCATTCCTGTTTTGTCACAATATTCACAGTATAATTTTTCAGAGAAGCCCCATCCTCTCAGGTTGATGTCAGGTGGGAGACTCTGTTGCTAATGTCAAAGCTTAAGTGGCAGAGAGCCTTCCACCTACCTCTATGGAATTGCTTCCTCTCTGAATACTACAGAATCTTGATCACTAGCGATGAAGTGATTCCAGAGGGACCAACTGGCAGCCTTGTTGCAATCCTGCCACTGGCAGTTAATTTTGACTGGCATAAAGGCGCATGCACAGGAGGGAGGATGGCGATGGGGAGCTCTGGTGAGTGGCCGCGGTCACTGAACAGGAATTGTTAGGCCTGAAGGAGCTGAGACCACAGCATGTCCTAAGCCTGAGCCGAGTCACAGAGAGTGAGTTACTGGCAGGAGACCTGTCCCCGGCCTGTGCTAGGCACTGTGTATCATTAATATCACTTGTCTTCTGTCATCAGATTATCTGTGCAGATCTGAGGAGAATGTGTTCGGGATTGACTTCACTTGCTTCAAGATTCGGGACCTGGAGACTGGCACTTTGCTCTTTGAGATCTCCAAACCTTGCTCAGGTACCTGTCATTGGGGGCGCCTTTCCTGGGGCAGAGGCAGTTCTCCTTCATAGTTCAAGTAGAACTATAGTTGTTAAATGGAGTAAGGGAGGGTTATTGTTCCCAATTTGACATCCATTTGGCATTTGATATCCATTTGGGTGCATGTCCTTGAATGCACACTGTCTGTGATTGGGGGCATGTTCCTGCACCCAAACGGATATCAAGGTGAGAGCAGGGGCTGTGTTCATGCAGCTGCTGCATCCCAATTGATTTTAATTGGCCTGCCCGTGGATGTATATCTGTGTGCATCTCATGCACTGAAAACACGGTCCTGTACACTTAAAATGTTTTGACAGGGGCGCAGTTTGAGTGCTTACCATAAGCACCATTTTCACTAGATACGCCTCTGAGTTGAAAAGGAGGTTCTCCCCCTCCTGCTCATAATACTCTAATAATACACCTGTAACCAGAAACATAAATTAACATGAGCTAATTAACTAGTCCCTTAAAGCAGCCGAGGTGACTCCATGCCCTCCTGGACATTGTTGTGATTAATCAGGATTTCACTACAGGTCAGACTTGTTGTCACTGAGCTTCACACAGTAGATTATACATTATCATAAGTATAAACACAGGACACCTTCTCACAATAGCAGGAGCTTCAGTAGGAGTCGGCCCGTCTCCTAAATTGTACAGAGGCCAATGTGGTCAGCTCTTTCAATTAACATGTTGAGTTCAGAATCAAACAAACCAAGAATAGTTTGTATATATATCCTGGGAGATATTGTGGATAAACATTACTGTCCCATTTTAAGTAATCCAAGACATATTTTGTCAGTTTCCCTGTGCCCCTAATGGACACAGGGTGACTTAGACATAGGAGGTGCATGGGGAGCTGAAACAAGGGTTTCCCAACCTTTCCAAGGGTCTCTGGATTCCACGGTCCCTACCATTACATCTCTCCCCTTTCGGCAGAAGACTAACACAGGAGGAGACCCCAGAGGGGTTGACTCCAAAGTTAGTCCATAGTTCCAGTCCCCTAATGCCTGTACCCACACAGTACCTCAAACAAATTGTTCCAAACAGAGCATTACTCACCAAGCCAACCTCTACCTCTCTCATAGAACATACCCACTGCTGGGGGGAAGTGCAGACTGGTCCTTCTACCTGGAGTCCCTTCAGCCGCTGGAGAGAAGACAGGGTGGCTGGGCTCAGTCCATCATGCTGTTGGGGATCTGGGCATACTGCCCAGCCTCCCTGGGGTATACAAGTGGAGACCATAGTCCCATCCACTTTCACAGGATATCCATCCTGTTTGACATTTCTTATATATAGGTAAGTGGCGGGGCCACCCGATGACATCGGGTGACCCCACCCCTTCTGACATCATCGATCCAGCATGCCCCGGTCAGTGATGTCACAAGGGGGGTCACCTGCTGATGTCATCAGGAGACTCTGCCCCTTAGCTATTTAAGAAATGTCAGAAGGAGAAGCAGGCAGTCCACAGGAAGCATTAAACGAGCCCCCTGCCTGCAGACCACCACAACCACTGGCAAGGGTTGTGGGGATAGAAAAGGGAGGATGGCGCAAGGGTTGGAGCACACGCAGCGTCAATTTAATGAACATCAATATCAGTAAAGGATGTAAAAGAAAAATACAATGAAGGTAATCAGCGGTAAATGGGGATTAAAACAAGTCCTGGTGGAGGTAAGTAAGTTCAAATAAGCAGCACCAGCAGCAGCTCCCTTGGGAGTTGAAGCAGACTCTGCAAGACAGGGTAAAAATGGACAAGGTGCGCCAGACTAAGTGCAGTGAACAGGGAACAATTTATTCAATTCAAAGCCAATTGGCTACTCACATAACATCTGTGAGAAACAAATGTGTGGGGTAAGGTGTCCGTGGTCACTGTGGGGTCACTGTGGAGTCCAGAACTTCATCCATGGGAGTGTCCCAGCGGGCTGCAGCGAGTAGGTCAGCAGGGTGATGGAGAGGACCAGCCTGGTTTCTGCTTGTCAGCATGCGCACCAGCGTGGAACGCACTCAGTGGAGTCCGTAAACCGGAAGTGACATCTGGGCGTGTTGTGGGGATGAGGCCCTTGTCCCCATCAACATGGGGACAAGGTGCTTTGGTCCACTCCAAAGCACCCACCCCCCCATGTTGAGGGCATGTGGCCTGGTATGGTTCAGGAGGGGGGGCTCGCTCGTCCCCCCCCTTTCCTGACCTGCTGGGCTGCATGCTCGGATAAGGGTCTGGTATTTTGGGGGAGACCCCAAGCTGTTTTTTTTTTTAATTTTGGTATAGGGTTCCCCTTAGAATCCATACCAGACCCGAAGGGCAGAGGCGTCGTCAGGGGGTGGCTATTGAGGCTACAGCCCCGAGTCTGTGGCCAATAGCTCCGAGTCTCTTGTCCTGGTCCAGAATGCAGGGGACAGGGGCGGACTGAGCCATGGTAGTGCTGGCCCCCGGCTCCAGCTCCGCCCCCGCCTCCACCTGACTCTACTCTTGGTCACTGGTTGCTATAGCTGCCTAGCGGCTAGCAACCAGTGGCGTCACTGCCCAGCATTCAAAGCGGAGGAGGATTGCACTTCCTCCTCCTCCGTGCTAGTGCTCATGGGGCCTGGCCTGCCAGTTGTGGACTGGAGCGTCACGCCGCTTGCCCAGTGGCAGCGTGCAGAGCAGCAGGGAGGGGGATACCTGGGCAACCGGGAAGAGCCCAGGAGGGAGGGAGGGAGAGAGAGAGAGAGAGAGAGAGAGAGAGAGAAGACACCGCCACTGCCACCCTGAGCAGCATCCCCAGCGCCTCCCAGAGCCTGCGCTCCACCTATCAGTCCTCTCCCTGCTCGCTGTGACTGGAACAGGAAGAAGGCGGGAATTCCAATGCGGCCGCCGTGCCACATCGATCCCCGCTCGGGCGGCTCTCCATGGCTGAGCTGCTGCTGCTGCTGCTGCTACAGGACCTGCCTGGACACATGAAGTCTGTCTCCTCCCTGTCACTCAGGTAGGTCAGTCAGTGTGTGTGTGTGTGTGTGTGTGTGTATGTCAGGTACCAGGTCAATGTGTGTCAGGTCAGTGTATGTAGGTCAGTATGTGTCAGGTCAGTGTATGTCAGGTAGGTCAGTGTGGGTCAGGTCAATGTAGGTCAGTGTGTGTCAGGTAGGTCAGTGTGTGTCAGATAGGTCAGTGTATGTAGGTCAGTGTGTGTCAGGTAGGTCAGTGCATGTAGGTCAGTGTGTGTCAAGTAGGTCAGTGTGTGTAGTTCAGTGTGTGTCAGGTAGGTCAGCATGTGTCAGGTAGGTCAGTGTTGGTCAGGTAGATCAGTGTGTGTCAGTGTAGGTCAGTGTGTTTTAGGTAGGTCAGTGTGTTTTAGGTAGGTCAGTGCATGTAGGTCAGTGTGTGTCAGGTAGGTCAGTGTGTGTCAGGTCAATGTAGGTCAGGTAGGTCAGTGTACGTCAGGTCAGTGTATGTCAGGTAGGTCAGTGTATGTAGGTCAGTGTAGGTCAGGTAGGTCAATGTAGGTCAGGTAGGTCAGTGTGTGTCGTGTAGGTCAGTGTGTGTCGTGTAGGTCAGTGTATGTAGGTCAGTGTAGGTCAGGTAGGTCGGTGTGTGTCAGGTCAATGTAGGTCAGTGTATGTCAGGTAGGTCAGTGTGTGTCAGGTTAGGTAGGTCAGTGTTGGTCAGTGTGTCAGGTAGGTCAGTGTAGGTCAGTGTATGTAGGTCAGTGTGTGTCAGGTAGGTCAGTGTGTGTCAGGTAGGTCAGTGTATGTAGGTCAGTGTGTGTCAGGTAGGTCAGTGTAGGTCAGTGTAGGTCAGGTAGGTCAGTGTAGGTCAGTGTGTGTCAAGTAGGTCAGTGTATGTAGGTCAGTGTGTGTCAGGTAGGTCAGTGTAGGTCAGGTAGGTCAGTGTGTGTGTGTCAGGTAGGTCAGTGTGTGTGTGTGTCAGGTAGGTCAGTGTGTGTGTGTGTGTGTCAGGTAGGTCAGTGTGTGTCAGGTAGGTCAGTGTATGTAGGTCAGTGTGTGTCAGGTAGGTCAGTGTAGGTCAGTGTGTGTCAGGTAGGTCAGTGTATGTAGGTCAGGTAGGTCAGTGTATGTAGGTCAGGTAGGTCAGTGTGTGTCAGGTAGGTCAGTGTAGGTCAGTGTGTGTCAGGTAGGTCAGTGTGTGTCAGGTAGGTAGGTCAGTTTAGTGGTCAGCATTGATGAGCACTGGTAAGCCAGGCAGTAACCAGCAACCAGCAAGTGAGCTTACCCCTGCCACACAACCACACAACCCCTCCGCCCAACCACAAAGCTCCGCCCGCCACTAGAGCCCCCCCCCGTGCCGGCCTTGGACTTTGGGCTGAAGCCCCTGGTCTTTTTGCCACCTAGCAATGCCCCTGCCGAAGGGCCTGGTATTGATTGGGTTTTTCTTTTTTTTAATTTTCTTTTGTCAGCATTTTTTTGTTTATATATCAGCTGTCAGTGGGGACAAGAACGCCGGTTGTCAAGAGCGCCGCGGCTGGCTTCCCGGCCTGCTGCTTCCTCACACCAGCTATTCTTCACACAGAATTTTAATCGGTCGATCATTTTTCGACCGATCCAAATTCTAATTGTTCTGAAAATTTTGAATTTGCTAGAAAACTAATAAACGAAAGTAATTTTAACGAATTTCGACGAAATTTGTATTCAGGCCAAAACTAATGTCTAATCCACAATTTGGCCCCCAGCTACATCATTAACCTAGTCTCAAAATACCAGCCAAATATACTGGGCACTTATACCCCTTTCCTGCCTAGACCAATTTTTTAGCTTTCAGTGCTCTCACACTTTGAATGACAATTACTCAGTCATGCAACACTGCACCCATATGACATTTTTGTGCTTTTTTTACACAAATAGAGCTTTCTTTTGGTGGTATTTAATCACCGCTGGGTTTTTTTTTGTGCTATAAATGAAAAAGGACCCAAACTTTTGAAAAAACCCACATTTATCTTTGTTTCTGTTATAAAATTTAGCAAATTAGTAATTTTTAATCATAAATTTTGGCCAAAACTTATACTGCTAAATGGCTTTTGTAAAAATAACCCAAATCAGTTTATAATATTTGGTCTGTTTGAAAGTTATAGAGTCTACAAGCTATGGTGCCAATCATTGAAAATTGATCACACCTGATGCCTATCTCATTTCTTGAGACACTAACAAGCCAGGACAGTACAAATACCTCCCAAATGACTAATTTTTTGGATAGTAGACATTCCAAGCTACTTAGTAAGAGGCATCGTGAGTTTTTTGAAGCTGAAATTTTTTCCCACAATTCTTTGCAAAATGAAGATTTTTTTTCACAAAATTGTCATATTAACAACAGGTTATTTCTCTCACATGGCATATGCATACTTGCAACTACACCCCAAAACACATTCTGCTACTCCTCCTGAGTATGGCAACACCACATGTGTGAGACTTTTTCACAGCCTGGCCACATAGAGAGGCCCAATATGCAGGTAGCACCGTTAGGTGTTCTAGGGACATAAATTACATTTAAATAATTGCCAGCACTGATTGGTGGTACTTGTGGGCAAAGGTGGGCACTGATTGCTGGCAGTGGTGGACACACATTGCTTGCACTGGTGGGCACATAATTGTAATCAGGGCACTTATGATCATAGCCCTGATTGCATCCCTAGATGTCCTCTGTGAGGAGATGCCGCTGATCGGCTCTCCTCTCCTCACACTCCGTCAGTGTGAGGTGAGGAGCGCTGATTACCGGCATCTCCGTATTTACATGTGACCGGCTGTGATTGGACACAGTCGATCACATGGTTAAAGAGCCACGGCTCTTTACAGAGATTGGGGTCACGCCATGTATCCTAGCAACATGGCACGGCCGTGATCAAGCCGCCATATGACGTCCACCCAGAACAAGAGCCGCACTGCCCAGCCGTCATTTGATGGTGGGTGGGCGGCAAGTGATTAAAGAACCTACTGAACAAACAGCATCATGAAAGCCAAGGAACACACCAGACAGGTCAGGGATAAAGTTGTGGAGAAGTTTAAAGCAATGTTAGGTTATAAAAAAAATATACCAAGCTTTGAACATCTCACAAAGCACTGTTCAGTCCATCATTCAAAAATGGAAAGAGTATGGCACAACTGCAAACCTACCAAGACATGACCTTCCACCTAAACTGACAGGCCGGGCAAGGAGAGCATTAATCAGAGAAGCGGCCAAGAGGCCCATGGTAACTCTGGAGGAGCTGCAGAGATCCACAGCTCAGGTAGGAGAATTTGTCCACAGGACAACCATTAGTCGTTCACTCTACAAATCTGGCCTTTAAGGAAGAGTGGCAAGAAAAAAGCCATTGTTGAAAGAAAGCCATAAGAAGTCCTATTTGCAGTTTGCGAGAAGCCATGTTGGGGACACAGCAAACATGCGGAAGAAGGTGCTCTGGTCAGATGAGACCAAAGTTAAACTTTTTGGCCTAAAAGCACAACGCTATGTGTAGCGGAAAACTAACACTGCACATCACCCTGAACACACAATCCCCACCGTGAAACATGGTGGTGGCAGCATCATGTGGGGATGATTTTCCTCAGCAGAGACAGAGAAGCTGGTCAGAGTTGATAGGAAGATGGATGGAACCAAATACAGGGCAATTTTAGAAGAAAACCTGCTAGAGTCTGCAAAAGACTTGAGACTGGGGCGGAGGTTCACCTTCCAGCAGGTCAATGACCCTAAACATACAGCCAGAGCTACAATGGAATGGTTTAGATCAAAACATATTCCTGTATTAGAATGGCCCAGTCAAAGCCCAGACCTAAATCCAATTGAGAATCTATGGCAAGGCTTGAAAATTGCTATTCACGGATACTCTCCATACAATCTGACAGAGCTTGAGCTATTTTGCAAAGAAGAGTGGGCAAAAATTTCACTCTCTAGATGTGCAAAGCTGATAGAGACTTCCCCAAAAAGACTTGCAGCTGTAATTGCAGCAAAAGTTGGTTCTACAAAGTATTGACTCAAGGGAGCTGAATACAAATGCACGCCACACTTTTCACATATTTATTTGTAAAAAAGTTTAAAACCATTTATAATTTTCCTTCCACTTCACAATTATGTGCCACTTTGTGTTGGTCTATCACATAGAATCCCAATAAAATACATTTACATTTTTGGTTGTAACATGACAAAATGTGGAGAATTTCAAGAGGTATGAATCCTTTTTCAAGGCACTGTATGTAGCAAAAATTACATCCCAAAATACATTCTGCTACTCCTCCTGAGTATGGCGATACCACATGTGTGAGACTTTTACACAGCCTGGCCACATACAGAGGCCCAACATCCAAGTAGCACCTCCAGGCGTTCTAATGCCGCGTACACACGAGCTGACTTTTCGACTGGACTGGTCCGGCGGACAATCCGACCGTGTGTGGGCTCCATCGGACCTGCAGCGGACTTTTTTAGTTGAAAATCAGACGGACTTTAGATTTGGAACATGTTTCAAATTTGTCCAACGGACTCGAGTCCGGTCGAAAAATCCGCTCGTCTGTATGCCAGTCTGACAGATGAAAACTGACGCTAGGGCAGCTATTGGCTACTGGCTATCAACTTCCTTATTTTAGTCCGGTCGTACGTCATCACGTACGAATCCGTCGGACTTTGGTGTGATCGTATGTAGGCAAGTCCGCTGGTTAGAAAGTCCGTCGGAAGTCCGTCAAAAGTCAGTCGAAAGTCAGTCGAAAGTCCATCGAAAGTCCATCGGAAACATCTAGTTTCCTGACTACCTATCACACTTTTGAAGGCCCTGGAGCACCAGGATAATGGAAACGCCCAAAAAATTACTCCATTTTGGAATGCAAACACCCCAACGTATATTCTATGAGGCATAATGAGTCTTTTGAACATATCATTTTTTTCCACAAGTTTTTGGAAAATGTGGAAAGAAAATTTAAAATGCATTTTTTTAAAAACAAAGTTGTACATTTATAAGATATTTCTAACACATAGCATGTACATAGCAAAAATTACATCCCAAAATACATTCTGCTTCTGCTCCTGAGTATGGCAATACCATATGTGCGAGACTTTTACACAGCCTGGCCACATACAGAGGCCTAACATGCAAGGAGCATGGTCAGGTGTTCTGGGGACATAAATTACACATCTAATTCCCTGACTACCTATCACAATTTTGAAGGCCTTGAAGCATCAGGACAATGGAAATGCATAAAAATGACCCCATTTTGAAAAGCAAACACCACAACATATATTCTTTGAGGCATAATGAGTCCTTTGAACATGTCGTTTTTTTCCACAAGTTTTTGGAAAATGTAGAAAGAAAATGAAAACGCATTTTCTGTACACAAAGTTGTCGTTTTATAAGATATTTCTAACACACATAGAATGTACATCGCAACAATTACAGCCCAAAATACATTCTGAAAACGCATTTTTTTACACAAAGTTGTCCATTTATAAGATATGTCCAACACACAGCATGTACATAGCAAAAAGGACACCCCAAAATACATTCTGCTACTCCTCCTGAGTATTGCGATACCGCATGTTTGAGACTTTTACACAGCCTGGTCACATACAGAGGCCCGTCATGCAAGAAGCACGGTCAGGTGTTCTGGGGACATAAATTACACATCTAATTCCCTGACTACCTATTATGTTTTTGAAGGCCCTTTATATTTCTAACACATAGCATTCCAAGAATTACACCCCAAAATACATTCTGCTGAGCAAAGGGTATACAAAAGATTACCTGTGGTTTTAGTAGCGCAGTTGTCAACAGAGGAAAGCACTGGTCCAAGCAGCAGCCAGGGACCTGGTCAGCGACAGCAAATGGAATATTGTCCTTAGTCAGTATAGGCAGCAGGCAGGGATACTGTCCATATACAGTCCAAGGGCAGTGCAGGCAGAGAAATTGTCAGCAGTGTCAAAATATTGGTCCTGGTTAGGGATGGGCCGAACACCCCCCCGTTCGGTTCGCATCCAGAACATGCGAACAGGCAATAACTTTGTTCGAACACGCGTACACCGTTAAAGTCTATGGGACAAGAACATGAAAAATCAACAGTGCAAATTTTAAAGGCTTACAGTATATGCAAGTTATTGTCATAAAAAGTGTTTGGGGACACTTTAAAGTGGCGCTTTTTTCCCGTGTTTACAATAGTCTGACAGCAAAATGACATTTCTAAAGGGAAAAAAAAGTCATGAAGTAATAGCGGCTATAGTGAATTGTCGGCTATAGTGAATTGTCTATGGAAAAAATCAAAAGTGCTAATTTTAAGGGCTAATATGCAAGTTATTGGGTGTTTGGGGACCTGGGTCCTGCCCCAGGGGACATGTATCAGTGCAAAAAAAGTTTTAAAAACAGCCGTTTTTTCAGGAGCAGTGAATTTAATAATGCTTAAAGTGAAACAATAAAAGTGTAATATTCCTTTAAATTTCGTACCTGGGGGCTGTCTATAGTATGCCTGTAAAGTGGCGCATGTTTCCTATGTTTAGAATAGTCCAAGTGCAAAATTACATTTCTAAAGGAAAAAAGGAATTTAAAAGTACTAGCGCTAGCGCTGGCTATAATGAATTGTCGGTCCGGCAATACACATGAAAGTTCATTGATAAAAACGGCATGGGATTTCCCCACAGGGGAACCCCGAACCAAAATTTTTAAAAAAATGCGTGGGGGTCCCCCCAAATTCCACACCAGGCCCTTCAGGTCTTGTATGGATATTAAGGGGAACCCTGCACCAAAATTTAAAAAAAAATGGCGTGGGGGTCCCCCTCAAAATCCATACCAGACCCTTCAGGTCTGGTATGGTTTTTAAGGGGAACCCCGCACCAAGATTAGAAAAAAATGGCGTGGGGTCCCCCTCAAAATCCATACCAGACCCTTCAGGTCTGGTATGGATTTTCAGGGGAACCCGCACCAAAATTAAAAAAAAAAAATGGCGTGGGGTCCCCCCAAAAATCCATACCAGACCCTTATCCGAGCACGCAACCTGGCAGGCCGCAGGAAAAGAGGGGGGTGAGAGAGCGCCCCCCCTCCTGAACCGCACCAGGCCACATGCCCTCAACATTGGGAGGGTGCTTTGGGGTAGCGGCCCCCCCAAAGCACCTTGTCCCCATGTTGATGGGGAGAAGGGCCTCATTCCCACAACCCTTGCCCGGTGGTTGTGGGGGTCTGCAGGCGGGGGGCTTATCGGAATCTTGAAGCCCCCTTTGACAAGGGGACCCCCAGATCCCGGCCCCCCATGTGAACTGGTAATGGGGTACAAATGTACCCCTACCATTTCACAAAAAAAGTGTCAAAAGTGTCAAAAAGACTAAAAAAAGACAAGAGACGGTTTTTGACAACTCCTTTATTAATTTCTTCTTCTTTCCCCGCTTCTTCTTCCATCTTCTTTCTTCTGGTCTTCCTTCTGTGTTTTTCTTCTTCCTCCATCTTCTTCTTCCCCCGCTTCTTCCTCCGCTTCTTCCTCTGGTCTTCTCGTCTGGCATCTTCCTCCGGCTTCTTCTCCGCTTCGTCCTCCGCATGATCCGCCCCAGTGGGAGTCTTCCGCTGTGTGACGCTTCTGTTCAGGTGACAGTTCTTATATAATGGAGGACTTCCCTATGGCTTTGCCTGTGTTGTCAGAGGGGGGCGGAGTCACAAACGGGTGGGTGAGGGGGACCCCCACGCCATTTTTTTTAACCACTTCAATACCCAGCCATAGTCAAATGACGCCTACAGATGGGATCTCCCATCCTGGGTGGGCGTCATATGACGTCCTTGGCTTTCTGACACTACTGCGGACCCCTGGGGGCCCGCAGAGCAGCGATCAGGGATCCGTCGTGTCCCTCGGGACACAGCCATTCCCCAATGGGGGGTATTGTGGCGGCGGGCGGCGTATCTTCAGGAGCGGCGTGACCGGTCACTATGCAGAGCGGCATTGGGAAGCTGCGTGCACGGTTCCCGCGTGTGCCTCCGGTGGCGCGCAGAGCAGCAATCGGGGCTGAGGCTTTTCCCTTGGATACAGCTCAGCCCGATCAGTGTAGCCAATGAAATGGCTCTTTACCACGTGACCGTCTGTGTCCAATCACAGCCAGTCACTAATGTAAACAAAACACCAGTGTGTAACCGCTGTTGCTGGGTTCTCCTCTTCACACCGATCCAGTGTGAGGAGGAGATCAGCTAACAGTGAGTTACACATTTTACTATACATATATGTACTACTGTGCCCAAATTGCCCCCCCCAATTAAAGAGGACCTGTCATCTAGTACCTGTCATCAGGAGTACCTGTCATCAGGAGTACCTGTCCATCAGGAGTACCTGCCACCTCACCAGAGTACCCGCCACCTCACCAGAGTACATGCCACATCACCAGAGTACCTGCCACATCACCAGAGTACCTGCCACCTCAACAGAGTACCCGCCACCTCACCAGAGTACCCGCCACCTCACCACCTGCCACAAGAGTACCTGCCATCAGAGTACCCGCCACCTCACCAGAGTACCTGCCACCTCATCACCTGCCACCAGAGTACTTGCCACCAGAGTACCTGCCACCTCACCACCTGCCACCAGAGTACCTGCCACCTCACCAGAGTACCTGCCACCTCACCAGAGTACCCGCCACCTCACCACCTGCCACCAGAGTGCCTGCCACCAGAGTACCTGCCACCAGAGTACCCCCGACCTCGCCATCTGCCACCAGAGTACCTGCCACCAGAGTATCTGCCACCAGAGTACCTGCCACCTCACCAGAGTACCCGCCACCTCACCACCTGCCACCAGAGTACATACAGCCAGTCAGCCACTATGTCCAGAAAGGTGTACACCCCAGAAGAGGCATACCAAATACTCAGTCTGACTGATGAGAGCAACGGGGAGCTCTCACCACTCAGTTCTGATTCTGATTCTGGTTCGGAATATGAGCCCCCCGAAGGCAGCACATCAGGATCCAAATCAGAGGAGGAAGCAGTCCGTCCAAAAAGACGACGGTCTGAACACCAGGCAGCTACCAGCAGTGCCAATGGCGGTAGACCCCAGGAGGAGAGGCCCAATACAAGCGCTGCTAGACCCAGTACAAGTGCACGCCAAAGAATTAGGGCCCAAACCCAGCTTCCAGATGCCTTGGCAAACCCATTGTGGCTGCCTTCTACCACAGGGTCGGCCACGATCCCCCTTTTACAACACAGCCAGGTGTGCAGGTCAACACTGCAGGTTTTTCCCAAATGGATTCTTTAAATTAATTTTTCCCTGCCGAATTTGGTTAAAGGCATCGTGGACCAAACCAATCTCTTTGCCCAACAATTCATTGCAACCAACCCCAGCTCCAGCTATGCCCGCCCTTTTGAATGGAGACCCCTAACAGTGGTGGAGCTTAAATTGTTTTTAGGCCTAACGCTCAACATGGGGCTTAAAAAAAAAAAATGAAATGCATAAGTATTGGTCGACCAAACCCATCCACCATATGCCAATTTTTTCATCGGCCATGTCCAGGTCCCAATACGAAATTATAATGCGCTTCCTGCATTTCAGTGACATCTCACAGTGCCCCCCCCCCCCCCCGAAATCACCAAAACTTTCGCCCCCTAATTAATTTTTTTAACAAGAAGTTTGCCAAACTCTATGTCCCTGACAAAAACATATCTGTGGAGGAATCCCTGATGTATTTCACAGGCCGGCTGGGAATCAAGTAATATATTACCAGTAAGAGGGCGAGGTACGGCTTAAAGCTCAACAAGCTTATGTGCACTCATTCCACATGTACGAAGGCAAAGATTCCCAGCTCCAGCCCCCTGAGTGTCCATCGTACATGGGAATAAGTGGAAAAAGTGTTTGGGAGTTGGCATTCCCACTCCTCCAAAAGGGGTATCATATTTACATGGACAACTAGCAGTAATCAGCATGGATTCATGAAGAATCGTTCTTGCCAAACCAATCTATTAACCTTCTATAAGGAGGTGAGTTGCCATCTAGATAAAGGAAGGCCCGTAGACGTGGTGTATCTGGATTTTGCAAAAGCATTTGACACAGTTCCCCATAAACGTTTACTGTACAAAATAAGGTGCTTGGCATGGACCATAGGGTGAGTACATGGATTGAAAACTGGCTACAAGGGCGTGTTCAGAGGGTGGTGATAAATGGGGAGTACTCAGAATGGTCAGGGGTGGGTAGTGGGGTCCCCCAGGGTTCTGTGCTGGGACCAATCCTATTTAATTTGTTCATAAACGACCTGGAGGATGGGATAAACAGTTCCATCTCTGTATTTGCAGACGATACTAAGCTAAGCAGGGCAATAACTTCTCCGCAGGATGTGGAAATCTTGCAAAAAGACCTGAACAAATTAATGGGGTGGGCGACTACATGGCAAATGAGGTTCAATGTAGAAAAATGTAAAATAATGCATTTGGGTGTCAAAAATATGAATGCAATCTATACACTGGGAGGAGAACCTCTGGGGGAATCTAGGATGGAAAAGGACTTGGGGGTCCTAGTGGATGATAGGCTCAGCAATGGCATGCAATGCCAAGCTGCTGCTAATAAAGCAAACAGAATATTGGCATGCATTAAAAGGGGGATCAACTGCAGAGATAAAACGATAATTCTCCCACTCTACAAGACTCTGGTCCGCCCGCACCTGGAGTATGCTGTCCAGTTCTGGGCACCAGTCCTCAGGAGGGACGTACTGGAAATGGAGCGAATACAAAGAAGGGCAACAAAGCTAATAAAGGGTCTGGAGGATCTTGGTTATGAGGAAAGGTTGCGAGCACTGAACTTATTCTCTCTGGAGAAGAGACGCTTGAGAGGGGATATGATTTCAATTTACAAATACTGTACTGGTGACCCCACAATAGGGATAAAACTTTTTCGCAGAAGAGAGTTTAATAAGACTCGTGGCCACTCATTACAATTAGAAGAAAAGAGGTTTAACCTTAAACTACGTAGAGGGTTCTTTACTGTAAGAGCGGCAAGGATGTGGAATTCCCTTCCACAGGCGGTGGTCTCAGCGGGGAGCATTGATAGCTTCAAGAAACTATTAGATAATCACCTGAATGACCGCAATATACAGGGATATGTAATGTAATACTGACGCATAATCACACACATAGGTTGGACTTGATGGACTTGTGTCTTTTTTCAACCTCACCTACTATGTAACTAACTATTACACCAGTTTGCCCCTTCTTCACCACCTATATCTAAAAAAACTTTGGCCTATGGTACAACAAGGAAAAACCGAAAGGGCTTCCCACAGCGTCTTGTCACCACAACCATTCAAAGGGGGGAATCGACAAGCTTGAGGAACGAGGAAGTGTTGGCTGTGAAGTGGAGGGATAGGAAAGATGTGTACATCATGTCCACCATCCACGATGACACCTCAGGGGAACTTCGGAAAAGACGCTATCACGTTCGCAAGCCTTCCTGTATCAACGAGTACAATAAATTCATGGGTGGGGGGTGGATTTAAATGATCAAATGTTGCAGCCCTATCTTTCAACAAGAAAATCCCTCTTCTGGTACAAAAAAGTCGCAATTTACTTTTTTCATTTGGCCCTTTTAAATTCTTTCATCATCTACCAAAAATCAATGGAAACACCCACTACCTTCATAAAGTTTATTGAAGACATTGTCACTGCCCTGATTTATCAGCAAGTATCCCCCCCGAAAGCATTCGCTCCGATTGTGTCAGCAGACTACAGAGCGCCATTTCCTGGACCATATTCCACCAACAGGATCTGGAAGACGACGCCAAAAAAATGTTGGATGTGCACCAAAAGAGGAATTAGGAAAGACACTAGCTTCCAATGTCCCGACTGTCCCTTCCAACCTGGCCTTTGCATTGGAGAATGCTTCAAGCGATATCACACTCTGGAAAACCCAGCCCATATTAGCCCATATTTCTAATACTGCCATTTCCCCGTTTTCAATTTCTGTTCTGAATATTTCCCTGCCTCAACCAACCAATCATTGTCTTCCATGTGAACTGACCCTGGCCTGTTTCTCGACTATGTTTCTGCCTACCATCTGTATTGTTTATCCGTCATGTTTCTGCCTTTCACGTGAACTGACCCTGGACTGTATCGACTATGCCTCTGCCTACCGTCTATTTCTGCCTTTTACCTGCACTGACCTCGACTTGTTGACCATGTTTTTGCCTGCCCCTTGGATTGATCTTTCACCCTGCTACACAGGGTTCTCACATGTGTGAGGGGCTCCAGAATAGTGTTCTGAGTTCAAGAGGAAGTCCCGCGAAAATTTTTTTTAAAGTCAGTAGCTACAAATACTGCAGCTGCTGACTTTTAAAATATGGACACTTACCTGTCACAGGGTCCAGCGATGTGGGCACCCGAGGCCGAACCGTCCCTCGGTCCTCGGATGCTGCCATCTTCAGTATGGGAATCAGGAAATGAAGCCTTGTGGCTTCACTTCCCGGTTCCCTACTGTGCATGCGTGAGTCGCGCAGCTCAATCTGAATGGTCCGTGATGTGTCTGGGATCCGTGTGTGTCCCAGCAGACAGCGCGGCGGGACAGGAAGAGGCATAGACTCCCGTGGGAGTCTATGCCTGGAAGTGGGTGCAAATACCTGTCTTAGACAGGTATCTGCACCCCCCTGAAAGGTGCCAAATGTGACACCGGAGGGGGGAGGGTCCGAAAAGCCGAGGTTCAATTATTGTGTGAACCTCAGCTTTCAGAAACCAGTTTTTGGTTTTCTGGGTTCCCAGAACAGGGTCTAATTGCCCGGAGGCTTCAAAGCGATTTGGGTGGGAGAAGCCTCTACCCCTATCCCCATTCTTTTTTCGACCGATGCCCTAAGCTTGATGGTCCTGCCTGCTCCCTGGAGAAATACTCTGGCTGTGCTGACCATACCTCTGCCTGCTGCATGTACTAACTATAGACAGTATTCCTGCCTGCTGCATGGACAATCCTTTGATCCTTTTGCTGCTGCTGTCCACATCCCTTCCTGCTATCTGGACCAATGCTTTGGCTGTGCTGACAACATCTCTACCTGTACTGACTATTCCTGCCTGCTGCCTGTTTTGCTGTCACTGTCCATGTTCCTGCCTGTTGTCTGGACCGATGCTCTCCTCTGTGGACCACTGCACTACTAAAACCGCAGGTAATCTTACCCTTTGCTCAGCAGAATGTATTTTGGTTTGTAATTGGTATGTACAGTACATGCTATGTGTTAGAAATATGAAGGGCCTTCAATAATGTGATAGGTTGGCAGGAATTTCTGTGTGTAATGTATGCTCCTAGAACACCTGACAGTGCTACTTGGATGTTGGGCCTCTGTATGTGGCCAGGCTATGTAAAAGTCTCACACATGTGGTATCGCCATACTCAGAAGGAGTAGCAGAATGTATTTTGGGGTGTTCTATTTGCTATGTACATGCTGTGTGTATATATCTTATAAATGGACAACTTTGTGTAAAAAAAATGCGTTTTTATTTTTTTCCCACATTTTCCAAAAACATCTGTAAAAAAATGAACCATTCAAAACACTCATTATGCCTCTTAGCTTATGTGTTGGGGTGTTAGCTTTTCAAAATGGGGTCATTTTGTGGGCGTTTCCATTGTCCTGGTGCTCCAGGGTCTTCAAAACTGTAATAGGTGGTTGAGAAATGAGACGTGTAATTTATGCTTGTAGAACGCCTGACGGTGCTACTTGGATGTTGGGCCTCTGTATGTGGCCAGGCTGTGTAAAAGTCTCACACATGTGGTATCGCCATACTCGGGCAGCAGAATGTATTTTGGGGTGTCAGTTTTGCTATGTACATGCTATGTGTTGGTAATATCTTATAAATGGACAACTTTGTATAAAAAAAAGCTTTTCATTTTTTTCTCACATATTCCAAAAACTTCTGGAAAAAAATGAACTGTTCAAAAAACTCATTATGCCTCATAGATTATACGTTGGGGTGTTAGCTTTCCAAAATGGGGTCATTTTGTGGGCGTTTCCATTGTCCTGGTGCTCCGGGGCCTTCAAAAGTGTAATAGGGCGTACACACGGTCGGACTTTGTTCGGACATTCCGACAACAAAATCCTAGGATTTTTTCCGACGGATGTTGGCTCAAACTTGTTTTGCCTACACACGGTCGCACAAAGTTGTCGGAATTTCCGATCGACAACCACGCGGTCACGTACACCACATACGACGAGACTAGAAAAGGCCGGTTCAGAACCAAGCGCGGCACCCTTTGGGCTCCTTTTGCTAATCTCGTGTTAGTAAAAGTTTGGTGAGAGACGATTCGCGCTTTTTCAGACTCGTGGCTTTCAGATTGTTTTCTGCCGTTCAGTTTGTGCTTGTGGGTTTGTATCTGCTCTTCAGTGCGTGCAGCAAGTTCCGCGTGACTTTAGGTAGTCATTGTATTCTTGTTAGTTCGTTACTGGTTTTCAGGTCGCTCTTCACAGGCCTTGCTGTTCTTCAGTGCGTTCTGTTACTTCGTTCTGAGCAGCCGACCGTTTTCTAGCCATGTTTCGTATGCGTACTCCTCATAGAGTTCGTGCTGTGCGGGGGCTTGGTGTTGGGGTCCTGACCTTGACACAAGTCCAGTCCATGCCCAGGGTGGGGAGGAGTTCATGGACCAAGAATTGGTTGCTTCAGCGTGACCAGTTCTGTCATATGCCTTTGCTCTGTGAGATCCGTGAGAATAATCCTGGTGATTTCAGGAACTTTCTCAGGATGACGGACCCGTATTTCACAGTTTGTTGGCTTCGCTGACCCCCTATATCAGCAGGCAGGATACCTGCATGAGGCAAGCCATCACTCCGGAGCAGAGGTTGGTCGCTACCTTGCGGTATTTGGCCACAGGGAGAAGCCTGCAGGACCTCAAGTTCTCGACAGGCATCTCCCCCCAGGCTCTTCTTTGTGGACATTTACTGCTTGTGTTTGTTTGAGCTGACCCTGACAGAAATGTGTGGAGTCCAGAAAATGTTGTGATTGTGTAACCTTATACAAAGCACTGTTGGCTGTTATTTACTAAATGCAAAGACACTTTTCACTACAAGTGCACTTGCAACTGCACTGAAACTGCACTTGTAGTGCAAAGTGGATTTGCCCTTAGGAAATTACCCCCATTTTCTCATAAAACAACAATTACATCACCCCAAAAGTGTTGTAGCGTTGAGACAATAATCCACACATTCTTGATGAACAATCTTTTTAATACCTGCACAATCATGTGCATTTACCAAAGGTTTTTCTGACAAACCAACATGTTTGTTGTATAACAATTTTTGTGGTGTCATTATCCAAAATCAAAATGTGCATTTTATAGAAAACAGGCCTGTGTAAAACCCACAAGAAAGACACAAATCTTGATCTTACAAAGTTCACATTTGGTAGAACTGGAAGGCAATATCTGACATGAGTATTTAGGAACTGTGTTTGATATTGCGTTCAGATGGGGGGAAATCACCCCAGGAAAAGCCAAATTTGGAAGATACACACAAATTTCACAATGTCAACATGTGCTATCTGCCATCATGGGGGATGAAGGGACGTGTTTTGGGGGAGAAAGCCCTTCCTCACCGCTACTTTATTATTGAGGAAGGGGTTGCACCCCCAAAACGCGTCCATTGATCTCCCGTGATGGCAGATAGCACATGTTGACACACTGTGTGCATCCTCCAAATTTGGCTTTGGGAAAAATCACAAAAACATTTCGCACATTGTAGCAGACAAAAGAAGAAAGTGATTTGGAGGGGTTTTAAACTCACCCCAAAACATCAATGATGTTTTTATATTTTGGAATAACATCATTGATGTTTTGCTTGATGATTTCCAATTGTAAATTACACCCCATGATCTCCCCGATCAGGATCTGGGCACTTTCGGATGTGAAAGGATCTTCATCCACAACCTCACGATCACCTAAAAAGAGAGGAACCCCAAAATAAATTAGGTTTCCAAAAAAATGCCGCCATCCATCTCTTATCTGAGCCTGTGGTTGCAGACACTCACCTGTTGTGGTGACTAGTTCCACCACGTCTTCTTCCTCCTGCTCATCTTGTGTTGGTGGGATTTCCCCTTCTTCCAGAGGGGGGGGGCTCTGGTCTCCTCGGATGAGGGGTGTCCTCCGAGTCTTTTCTCCCCTATGTAAAACAAAAATGGTATAATTAGCACACAGATATTTAATGTCAGAACTATAAAGATGAAACATTGCTTGGAAGTGAGGTACAATTATCTATTTTAGCCGAGTTCCAAGATGTAGCTTTTTTAGTGTCCTTTGTCAAGCTGCAATACTTTACCTGTTTGGTACAAGCTTCACAGATGGAGACCCCCCTATAGTATACACTGGAGCACCTGTGTGCCCCCCCCTAATAAAAATGGTGTTCTGGTGTCCCACACTAGTGCTCCAGTGTCCAGATGTGAAAACAGCTGCTGAGTGTCCTCTCCTTACACACAATCTAGTTTGCATTTCATTCTAGTAACAAAGCCATCTACACAACCCAATTCTTTGAAGCCAAGTATAGGGCGTCAAAATGGTGGCCAAATGCATATGGCCTAAACAATGGTATTTTATAGTCCGAAATAAAAATGTGTGATCCGAACGAATAATGTGCCCATGAACATGAAAGTTGCCATTTTAAACTGTACAACAGTTCCTAAAAGCACATGGAGCAGCACGAACGTAATAAACACAAAAAGAATAGGAACACAGCACAAATACTTACTTTTTTGCAGCACTCTCCGGATCTTTCTGTACTGCTCATGTTCTCGTAATTTCAGGTCCGACCACCGCTTCCTGAGCTGATCTTTCGATCGTCGTACCCCGAATTTCAGGTGCAGACTCCTGACCACTTTCGCCATGATCTTGGCCTTTCGGACATTGGGGTTGGGGTAAGGCCCATACTTTCCATCATAGTCGGCCTTCTTCAGGATGTCCACCATCTCCAACATCTCTCCAAAGGACATATTTGAGTCCTTTAATCTCCTTCTGGATCGGGACGTTTCAGGCTCCGGCCTTTCCTCCTCCTCCTCGTTGCTACAATTAGCACGATCCTGCTGTCTATCCGCAATGTGCTCTTCCCCCACTGCGCCGAACGAAAAGGGGCGGGGAATAGACTAGAAAGAACGTCAGGGGCGGGCGGAGTTATACGCATGCGCAGTGTGTATAAATCGTAACACGCGCGCGTCTTACGTACGATCTGTGAGTGGAGGAAGGAGCATCGGAGACGCCGATCGTGCTAACGAAGGTAGGATCTAAACTTGGGCCTATACTGCTTCGAAATGGAAGCCTATATTGTAACAAGATTAGGGGAGTTTGGCCTGACATTAGGGTTTGTCTTGGGTTGTGTCTTGCAGAGAAAATGGATGGGTTCAACGACCACAATTTCCTGCCCCTGTTTATTGACAAGTACAGGGAGCTGCCCTGTCTGTGGCAGGTGAGACACCCCCACTATAATCACAAACAGAAGAGGCAGGCAGCGCTGGAGAAACTGCTGGAGTTGGTGAAGCCGGTGGTCCCCACAGCAACCATCCCTTATTTAAAAGCTAAAATTGGTGGCCTGAGGAGCACGTATCTTAGGGAGCGCAAGAAGGTCACAGATTCCCAGAGGTCCGGAGCTGCAGCAGATGACGTTTATGTCCCCAGGCTGTGGTACTATGAGAGACTGCAATTTCTGTCAGACCACACTGAAGTCAGGGAATCCCTCTCTACTCTTCCTTCCACGCTTCCTTCCATACCAGCTGAGGCTTCCGATGTCCAACCTGGGCCTTCCAGCCAGGAAGAAGTGGAGGAGCCCAGCTGGAGTCAGGTATAGCATTCTTCTACAGATTTCTGGGCAATAAATAAATGATGTTTACTAGATGTTATTATTGATCATTAATTGCTGATTAAAAAAAGTGTTTTACATATCAATAGACAGTAGTGGGCACCCAAAATTGGGACAAGAATGCAAAATGCTGGGCTCAGAATGATAGTCTGTTATATTTGTTAACATTCAATTTGCAGCAGTCAGGAGGTGAAAATTGTGTGTGATTGATGTAAAAAATACTAAAACTTTGTCCCTTTTTCATACACAGGAAGACCTCAGCCAGGAGGAGGCTGTGGAATGTGGCAGCCAGGAGGAGGCGGGGATTAGTGGCAGCCAGGAGGAGGCAGGGATTAGTGTCAGCCAGGAGGAGGCGGGGCTAAGTGTCAGCCAAGAGAAGCCTGGGACATGTCGCAGCCTGACTGAGTCTCAGGTTCCTCCCCTCCGCCTGCCATACAAAAGGGCCAGGAAGGCCACTCCCAGTCCTGTGCAGGATTCAGCATACAGGCTGATCCAGGAGGCTTCTGCGTCCCTCAGAGCCTTCCCCAGTCCTGCAGAGGCCTTTGCCTGCATGGCTGCCACCAAATTGCAGGGCATGCAGGAGGGCCAACGCAAGCTCTCTGAGGACCTGATTTATAAAGTCCTACGTAAGGGGGAGAGTGGGGAACTGACACCCAAGACGGATGTCATTGAGATCGACGATCCTCCTCCTCCTCCTCCTCCTGCTGCCACAACTCCACCACCACAGCCAAAGCCTGTAAGGAAGCGTGGAAGGAAGACCAAAGAGTGATTGCCCTGGGTTCAGTCTGGTCTGACAAAAGCTGCAGTCTCTCGTATGACCACAGCCTGGGGACAGATGTCATCTGCTGCTTTCCGGATCTCTGGGACTTCTGGACCAGACTGCCCTCCCTTAGATATGGACTCCTCAGGCCACCAATTTTGCTTTTAAATAATTGATGTCTGCCCTGGGGGTCCAAGGCTTCGCCCACTTCTGCAGTTTCTCCAGCATTGCCTCCCTCTTTGTTTTTTTATAGTTGTGACCCGTTAATAAAATTTTTTTAGGTAAATTCTACTCTCCTGTGTGTGTTTTCATCCAAAAAGTACAGTTTGTTGGTGACGATTCAGGTACATTTCTAACATAAAATGTGAAATTAACAAGGGACAACAACACCAAACAATCTCCTACAGATTAAATAGAACAACATATCAATGGTGTTGTGGGAACTTGTCACAAAAAACACACAAACATTTTCGGGAGTACAAATCAAAATCACCAAAAAAAAAAAAAAAAAAAGAGAAAACACAAAAAAGATTCTACATTAAAGGCAAAAAAAAAAATAAAATATACAAAAATATGTTGTCAGATGTGAGAAATCAAAATATATTGAGGGAATCCCTATAAATAGTAACGAAAGAAGTTTGTGAGAAGTGTGTGTGAATATGAGCAGCAAAACTACTTAATTCTTGTCACATTATAAAGAAGAAGAGAGTGCGCTGTATTAAACCATTTTTAACATTGCAGCGTGATGAAAGTGCTGTATCCATTGCGAACGCTAAGTTTACCAGAACGAGCTGTCCCGTCTCGGAATTTCTTCTGAGCATGCGTGGCACTTTGTGCGTCGGAACAGGCCACACACGGTCGGAATTTACGCGATCGGATTTTGTTGTCGGAAAATTTTATCTCCTGCTGTCCAACTTTGTGTGTCGGAAAATCCGATGGAAAATGTCCGATGGCGCCCGCACACGGTCGGAATTTCCGACAACACGCTCCGATCGGACATTGTCCATCGGAAAATCCGATCGTGTGTACGGGGCATTATAGGTGGTTGAGAAATGAGATGTGTAATTTATGCATGTAGAACGCCTGACAGTGCTACTTCAATTTTGGGCCTCTGTATGTGGCTAGGCTGTGTAAAAGTCTCACACATGTGGTATCGCCATACTTGGGAGGAGTAGCAGAATGTATTTTGGGGTGTCAGTTTTGCTATGTACATACTATGTGTTGGAAATATCTTATAAATGGACAATTTTGTATAAAAAAATGCATTTTCATTTTTTTTCCCCACATATCCCAAAAACATATGGAAAAAAATGAACCGTTCAAAAGACTCATTATGCCTCATAGATTATACAATGGGATGTTAGCTTTCCAAAATGGTGCTCCAGGGCCTTCAAAAGTGTGATAGGTTGTCATCAAATGAGATGTGCAATTTATGCTCGTAGAACGCCTGGCGGTGCTAGTTGGATGTTAGACCTCTGTATGTGGCCAGGCTGTGTAAAAGTCTCACATATGTGGTATCACTATACTCAGGAAGAGTAGCAGAATGTATTTTGTGCAAAAAAAAATGTTTCCCAAGAATTGTGGGAAAAAATTACAACTTCAAAAAACTCACCGTGCCTCTTACTAAATACCTTGGAATGTCTGCTTTCCAAAAAGGGGTAATTTGGGGGGTAGGGATGAGCTTCGAGTTCGAGTCGAACTCATGTTCGACTCGAACATTAGCTGTTCGCAAGTTCACCGAACAGCGAACAATTTGGGGTGTTCGCGGCAAATTCGAATGCCGCAGAACACCCTTTAAAAGTCTATGGGAGAAATCAAAAGTGCTAATTTTAAAGGCTTATATGCAAGTTATTGTCATAAAAAGTGTTTGGGGACCCGGGTCCTGCCCCAGGGGACATGGATCAATGCAAAAAAAAAGTTTTAAAAACTGACGTTTTTTCAGGAGCAGTGATTTTAATAATGCTTAAAGTCAAACAATAAAAGTGTAATATCCCTTTAAATTTCGTACCTGGGGGGTGTCTATAGTATGCCTGTAAAGGGGCGCATGTTTCCCGTGTTTAGAACAGTCTGACAGCAAAATGACATTTGGAAGGAAAAAACCCATTTAAAACTACCCGCGGCTATTGCATTGCCGACAATACACATAGAAGTTCATTGATAAAAACGGCATGGGAATTCCCCACAGGGAAACCCCGAACCAAAATTTAAAAAAAAAATGACGTGGGAGTCCCCCTAAATTCCATACCAGGCCCTTCAGGTCTGGTATGGATATTAAGGGGAACCCCGACCAAAATTTAAAAAAAAAAATGACATGGGGTTCCCCCTAAATTCCATACCAGACCCTTCAGGTCTGGTATGGATTTTTAAGGGGAACCCCGCGCCAAAAAAAAAAAAAACGGTGTGGGGTCTCCCCAAAAATCCATACCAGACCCTAATCCGAGCACGCAACCTGGCAGGCCACAGGAAAAGAGGGGGGGACGAGAGTGCGCCCCCCCCCTCCTGAACCGTACCAGGCCACATGCCCTCAACATTGGGAGGGTGCTTTGGGGTAGCCCCCCAAAACACCTTGTCCCCATGTTGATGAGGACAAGGGCCTCATCCCCACAACCCTGGCCGGTGGTTGTGGGGGTCTGCGGGCGGGGGGCTTATCGGAATCTGGAAGCCCCCTTTAACAAGGGGACCCCCAGATCCCGCCCCCCCTGTGTGAAATGGTAAGGGGGTACTTACCCCTACCATTTCACTAAAAAACTGTCAAAAATGTTAAAAATGGCAAGAGACAGTTTTTGACAATTCCTTTATTTAAATGCTTCTTCTTTCTTCTATCTTCCTTCATCTTCTTCTTTTTCTGGTTCTTCTGGCTCTTCTGGTTCTTCCTCCGGCATTCTCGTCCAGCATCTCCTCCGTGGCGTCTTCTATCTTCTTCTCCTCGGGCCGGCATGGGGGGAGGCTCCCGCTCTTCTCTTCATCTTCTTCTTCATCCTCTTCTCTCCTTCCTTCTTCTCTTCTTCTCTTCTTCATTTCCTTCTCCGGGCCACTCCGCATCCATGCTGGCATGGAGGGAGGCTCCCGCTGTGTGACGGCGTCTCCTTGTCTGACAGTTCTTAAATAACTGGGGGCGGGGCCACCCGGTGACCCCGCCTCCTCTGACGCACGGGACATGACGGGACTTCCCTGTGGCATTCCCCGTGACGTCACAGGGAAGTCCCGTCAAGTCACCGTGCGTCAGAGGGGGCGGGGTCACCGGGTGGCCCCGCCCCGTTATTTAAGAACCGTCAGACGAGGAGACGCCGTCACACAGTGGGAGCCTCCCTCCATGCCAGCATGGGTGCGGAGCGGCCCGGAGAAGAAAATGAAGAAGAGAAGAAGAGAAGAAGGAAGACGAGAAGAGGATGAAGAAGAAGATGAAGAGAAGAGTGGGAGCCTCCCCCTATGCCATGGGTGCGGAGCGGCCCGAGGAGAAGAAGATAGAAGACGCCACGGAGGAGATGCTGGACGAGAATGCCGGAGGAAGAACCAGAAGAGCCAGAAGAACCAGAAGAAGAAGAAGATGAAGGAAGATAGAAGAAAGAAGAAGCATTTAAATAAAGGAATTGTCAAAAACTGTCTCTTGTCATTTTTAACATTTTTGACAGTTTTTTAGTGAAATGGTAGGGGTAAGTACCCCCTTACCATTTCACACAGGGGGGGGGGCCGGGATCTGGGGGTCCCCTTGTTAAAGGGGGCTTCCAGATTCCGATAAGACCCCCACAACCACCGGCCAGGGTTGTGAGGATGAGGCCCTTGTCCTCATCAACATGGGGACAAGGTGTTTTGGGGGGCTACTCCAAAGCACCCTCCCAATGTTGAGGGCATGTGGCCTGGTACGGTTCAGGAGGGGGGGCACACTCTCGTCCCCCCCTCTTTTCCTGCGGCCTGCCAGGTTGCGTAATCGGATAAGGGTCTGGTATGGATTTTTGGGGGGACCCCACGCCATTTTTTTTTTGGCTTGGGGTTCCCCTTAAAATCCATACCAGACCTGAAGGGTCTGGTATGGAATTTAGAGGGTACCCCACGTCATTTTTTTTTAAATTTTGGCCGGGGTTCCCCTTAATATCCATACCAGACCTGAAGGGCCTGGTATGGAATTTAGGGGGACTCCCACGTCATTTTTTTTTTAAATTTTGGTTCGGGGTTTCCCTGTGGGGAATTCCCATGCTGTTTTTATCAATGAACTTCTATGTGTATTGTCGGCAATGCAATAGCCGCGGGTAGTTTTAAATGGGTTTTTTCCTTCCAAATGTCATTTTGCTGTCAGACTGTTCTAAACACGGGAAACATGCGCCCCTTTACAGGCATACTATAGACACCCCCCAGGTACGAAATTTAAAGGGATATTACACTTTTATTGTTTGACTTTAAGCATTATTAAAATCACTGCTCCTGAAAAAACGTCCGTTTTTAAAACTTTTTTTTGCATTGATCCATGTCCCCTGGGGCAGGACCCGGGTCCCCAAACACTTTTTATGACAATAACTTGCATATAAGCCTTTAAAATTAGCACTTTTGATTATTCATGTTCATGTCCCATAGACTTTAACGGTGTTCGCGTGTTCGAGCGAACTTTTTTCCTGTTCGCATGTTCTGGTGGGAACCGAACAGGGGGGTGTTCGGCTCATCCCTATTGGGGGGTATTTGTACTTTCCTGGCTGTTAGAGCCTCAAGAAATGAGATTTGCACCATAGCTTGTAGACTCTATAACTTTCACAGAGACCAAATAATATACACTAATTTGGGTTATTTTTACTAAAGATATGTAACAGTGTACATTTTGGCCCAAATTTATGAAGAAAAATTACTTATTTGCAAAATTTTACAATAGAAACTAAAAAAAAAGTGTTTTTTTTTTTTCAAAAATTTCTCTCTTTTTTCGCTTATATTGCAAAAAATAAAAAAAAAATTTAAAAAAACAGCGGTAATTAAATACCACCAAAAGAAAGCTCTGTTTGTGAGAAAAAAATGATAAAAATTTGGTTTGAGTAGAGTGTAGCATGACTGAGTAATTGTCATTCAAATTGTGAGAGCACTGAAAGCTAAAAATTGTCTGGGAAGGAAGGGTGTATAAAAGCCCTGTATTGAAGTGGTTAAATTTTGGCGCGGGGTTCCCCTTAATATCCATTCCAGACCTGAAGGGCCTGGTATGGAATTTGGGGGGACCCCCACGCATTTTTAAAAAAAATTTTGGTTCGGGGTTCCCCTGTGGGGAAATCCCATGCCGTTTTTATCTATGAACTTTTATGTGTATTGCCGGACCGACAATTCATTATAGCCGGCGCTACCGCTAGTACTTTTAAATGACTTTTTTTCCTTTAGAAATGTCATTTTGCACTCGGACTGTTCTAAACACGGGAAACATGCGCCACTTTACAGACATACTATAGACACCCCCCAGGTATGAAATTTAAAGGAATATTACACTTTTATTGTTTCACTTTAAGCATGATTAAAATCACTGCTCCTGTAAAAACGTCCGTTTTTTTTGCACTGATACATGTCCCCTGGGGCAGGACCCAGGTCCCCAAACACTTTTTATGACAATAACTTACATATTAACCCTTAAAATTAGCACTTTTGATTTCTCCCATAGACAATTCACTATAGCCGCTATTACTTCATGACTTTTGTTTCCCTTTAGAAATGTAATTTTGCTGTCAGACTATTCTAAACACGGGGAAAAAGCGCCACTTTACGTGTATACTAAAGTCACCCCCCAGGTACGAAATTTAAAGGTATATTTCACTTTTATTGTTTCACTTTAAGCTTTATTAAAATCACTGCTCCTGAAAAAACTTCAGTTTTTAAAACTTTTTTTTGCACTGATACATGTCCCCTGGGGCAGGACCCAGGTCCCCAAACACTTTTTATGACAATAACTTGCATATAAGCCTTTAAAATCAGCACTTTTGATTTCTCCCATAGACTTTTAAAGGGTGTTCCGCGGCTTTCGAATTTGCCGCGAACACCCCAAATTGTTCGCTACTCGGCGAACAGGCAAACAGCCAATGTTTGAGTCAAGCTCATGTTCGACCCGAACATAAAGCCCATCCCTAGTACTGGTAGTAGGCAGGAACATGGTCCATAGTACAGGTATCAGGCAGAGGTATGGTCAGTTCATGTGACAGGCAGAGGCATGATGGAAGTAAGTTGGCAGCAGGTAGAAGTATTGGGTGTAGGGCCTCGGTCAGGAAAGAATGGAGACAGGGGTAGAGGCTTCTCCCACCCAAATCTCTTTGAAGCCTGCAGTCTCCAGATACAAACCCAGGAATGAGAAAAGCAAAAAAATGTTTTTTCCATCCAGAAAAACTATTCTGAAGCCCCTCACATATGTAAGACCCCTGTGTTCTCATGAATCCCACTACTACAGTAGCAGGGTAAAAGATCAGTCCAAGTGGCAGGCAAAAAACAGTCCAGGGTCAGTTCCAGAGCAGGCAGAGGTATGTACAGTTTAAGCGGTAGGTAGAAGTGTGGTAGAATAACAGGCCAGGCTCAGTTTCGGAGCAGGCAGAGGTATGTACAGTTTAGACGGCAGGCAAAAGCGTGGTTGAATAACAGGCCGGGTTCAGTTCGGGAGCAGGCAGAGGTATGTACAGTTTAGACAGCAGGCAACGGCATGGTCAAATAACAGGCCAGGGTCAGTTTAGGAGCATGCAGTGGCATAAGGTGTGTGAAGGTAATTGGCAAGAATTTAGAATTACATTTATCATACTTCACTAATAGCGTAGAGAAGTACGGTAAGGGCAGAAACAGTCACCTATGCAGAGGTCTAGTTGGGAAGGACACTTGGGACAATAATAAGTGATGTCTCTTATAATTCCTCCTCTGGAGCACACCCTACATTTTTTTGACTTTTTTGGCCTGTTTCTCTGGGAGAGATTTTCTTGGGAAAATGGCGTTCCTGGAGTCTGCTTATTACATCTGATCAAATTCTTTCTGGTGGTCCATTCAGGTATATAAGGTCAATGACGATTTCCTCCTGATAGCCAGGGAAGGATACGGGTCTTTCGGTGGAGTTGCGGTATATTACATAAGAATTGTATGTGGCCAAATTAAAATGATAAATTGAGACTTTTTTATATAGTTACATACAAGTTGGTATGGTTGAATAAAGACTATAGTCCATCCAGTTTAACCTATGTTGGTGTGTGTTTGTGTAGATAATTATTTCCCATATCCCTGTATATTGTGTTTGATAAAAGGCACGTCCAAGAGTCTTTTGAATCTATCAATACTTCCTGTTGACACTACTGATTGTGGAAGAGGGTTCCACATCCTTACTGCCCTGACAGTGAAAACCCCCCTACGTAGCTTAATGTTAAACCGCATTCTCTTCCAATCTCTTTGTGTGGGCCCGTGTCTCCTACTTACACAGGGATTACCATTGAGATATTTGTATATCGCTATCATATCTCCTCTAAAGCGTCTCTTCTTCAGGGAGAATAAATGTAGCGCTTGTAGTATTTGAGGTCTTCCAGACCCATTATTAAATTTGTTGCCCTTCTCTGAACCCTCTCCAGTTCCAGCACATCCTTTCTGAGGATTGGTGACCAGAACTGGACAAAATACTCCAGATGTGGTGGATAAAGTGGTAGAATGTTTTTGTTTTATCTCTGGAGTAAATCCCCTTTTTAATGCATGCTAATTTTCTGCTGACTTTGCTTGCCACAGCTTGACAATGCATGCTATTGCTAAGTCTGTGATCTACCAAATCCCCCAGATCCTTCTCCATTCTGGAATCCCCCCCATAGCTTTTCCCTCTTGTAAGTAACCTGCATTTATATTTTTAACCCCCAAGTGCATTAATTAAAATTTTTCAATGTTAATCCCAATTTGCCATCTAGTTGCCCACTCCATTCATTTATTGAGGTCTTCTTGTAAGGTTTCTACATCCTGCTGTGATGTTATTGCCCTACTCATTTTTGTGTCATTGGCAAACACTGAGATTGTGGCTAGGCATGTGCATCTCGTTTCGTTCCGAATCGAAATTCGGACGAATTTTTCATTATTTGGACATTCGGATGCATCCGAATTTCCGAATTACAAAAGTAAAGAATTTAAACGAATCCGAAAAAAAACGAACGAATTCGAAAACATATTCGAATCGAATTCGAAAACATATTCGAATCGAATTCGAAAACATATTCGAATCGAATTTGAAAAAAATAGAAAACGTTTTTCTAAAAAAAAAACTATAAGATAGAATATAAAATAATAAAGCAATAGAATATATATATATATATATATATATATATATATATATATATATCTAATTATTTTTTTATTATTCTCTTCTATTGTTTTTTATGCTTTTCTTTTCTATTATTTTATATTCTATAATAGTCTTTTCAATTCAAATTCATTCTATACGAAATTCGAATTTCGGAACATGGCTTCTGAAGTTTGAATTTCGTATAGAATGAATTCGAATTTGAATAGAAAAGATTAGAACAGAAAATAATAGAAAAGAACAGACTAGAAAAACAATAGAACAGAATAGAAGAAAATATAATATATATATATTATATTTTCTTCTATTCTGTTCTATTGTTTTTCTAGTCTATTCTTTTCTATTATTTTCTATTCTATTCTAATCTTTTATATTCAAATTTGATTTCAGTCTATATGAAATTCGAATTTTGGAAGATGTTTTATATATATATATATATATATATATATATATATATATATATATATATATATATATTTTGGATTTTGGAAGATGTTATATATATATATATATATATATATATATATATATATATATATATTTTTTTTTTTTTTTTTTCTATTCTGTTTCATTGTTTTTCTATGCTATTCTTTTCTATTCTATTCTAAACTTTTGTATTCGAATTTGAATTCATTCTATACGAAATTCGAATTTCGGAAGATGGCTTCTGAAAGTAGAATTTCGTATAGAATGAATTCAAATTTGAATAGAAAAGATTAGAATAGAAAATAATAGACTAGACAAACAATAGAACAGAACAGAATAAAATATAATATATATATTTTATTCTATTCTTTTCTATTGTTTTTCTAGTCTTTTCTCTTCTACTCTATTCTAATTTATTTATTTTTTTTATCTATTCATTTTATAAGAAATTCCAATTTCGGAAGATGGTTTTATTTATTTATATATATAAATAATATATATATATATATATATATATATATATATATATATATATATATATATATAATATTTCTTTCTATTCTGTTCTACAGTTCTATTGTTTATCTATTCTATTCTTTTCTATTAGAATTTGATTTCATTCTATTTCTATATAACCATTTTCCGAAATTCGAATTTTGTATAGAATGAATTTGAATTCAAATAGAAAAGATTAGAATATAATAGAAAATAATAGAAAAACAATACAACAGAATATATATATATATATATATATATATATATATATATATATATATATATATATATAAAACCATCTTCTGAAATTCGAATTTCGTATAAAATGAATTTGAATTTGAATAGAAAAGATTAGAATAGAGTAGAAAGAATAGACTAGAAAAACAATAGAACAGAATAGAATAAGATATAATATATATATTATATTTTATTCTGTTCTATTCTATTGTTTTTCTAGTCTATTCTTTTCTATTATTTTCTATTCAAATTCAAATTCATTCTATACGAAATTCATACGAAGCCATCTTCCGAAATTCGAATTTCGTATAGAATGAATTCAAATTCGAATAGAAAAGTTTAGAATAGAATAAAAAAGAATAGCATAGAAAAACAATGAAACAGAATAGAAAAAAATATAATATATAAAAATTATATTTTATTCTCTTCTGTTCTATTGTTTTTCTAGTCTATTCTATTTCTATTATTTTCTATTCTAATCTTTTCTATTCAAATTCGAATTAATTCTATACGAAATTCTAATTTTAGAAGCCATCTTCCGAAATTCGAATTTCGCATAGAATTAATTCAAATTCGAATAGAAAAGTTTAGAATAGAATAGAAAAGAATAGCATAGAAAAACAATGGAACAGAATAGAAAAAAAAATAATATATATATAACCATCTTTCGAAATTGGAATTTGGTACAGAATAAATTCGAATTAGAATAGAAAAGATTAGAATACAATATATTATATTTTTTTCTATTCTGTTCTATTGTTTTTCCATGCTGTTCTTTTATATTTTCTATTTTATCCTAATCTTTTCTATTGGAATTTGATTTCATTCTATACGAATTTCAAATTTCGCAAAATGGTTATATATAGTTTACTTTTTCAAATTCAGTTAATGTTTTTTTCGAATGCGGTATAATTTTTTCGAATTTTATAGTTTTTTTCGAATGTGGTAGAATTTTTCCGAATTGGATAGTTTTTTTCGAATGTGGTAGAATTTTTTTGAATTTGACAGTTTTTTTCGAATGTGGTAGAATTTTTTCGAATTTGCCAGTTTTTTTCGAATGTGGTAGAATTTTTTCGAATTTGATCGTTTTTTTCGAATACGGTCGAATTTTTTCGAATGCGGTCGAATTTTTTTGAATACGGTCGAATTTTTTCGAATTCGAATACGAAACGAAATGAATTCCGAAAACAAATGTAATGAATGCAACTAATTTAACTAAACGAATTTAGTTAAATAACGAATCGAAACA
This sequence comes from Aquarana catesbeiana, assembly GCF_042186555.1. Taxonomy (NCBI): domain Eukaryota; kingdom Metazoa; phylum Chordata; class Amphibia; order Anura; family Ranidae; genus Aquarana; species Aquarana catesbeiana. The sequence continues at coordinate 436,034,202 of NC_133326.1, read as the reverse complement.
AAACTAAACTAAACAAATTTTTTCATCCTGCACATGTCTAATCGTGGCCCTTTTCTTGCCCTTTTCTTGCCTTTATCCGGCCCTTGGGGCTCTATTCCTTCCACTGATGACACTGCTCTGCCATCTGACACTGACAATGGGGCACCATTTCTCCCAGTGACACCAATAATGGGTCCCTATTCCTTCCTAAGATAAGAATGACGGGGAACTATTCATCCGAATAAAAAATGTGGCAATATTTACTACTACTGATGCCAGGAAAATTTCCAATCCTGCTGGTTAAAGTCTACTTAGAGTCTGAAGGTCAATAAACGGGCCCTTTGTTTAGAAAGTTTGGAGACCCCTGCTCTAAATCATTTATAAATAAATTAAACAGAATTTGTCCCAGGACAGAGCCTTGGGGTACCCCCAATACCACTCTAGACCATTCTGAGCACACGTTATTTAACACCACCCTGTGTACACGCCGCTGTAGCCAGTTTTCTATCCAAGAGAAAACCCTATGGTCCAATCCTATAGACCTCAGTTAGTAGATTAAGCGTTTGTAGGGCACCGTATCAAATGCTTTTGCAAAATTCATATACACCACATCCACAGGTCTACCTTTGTCCAGGAGGCAGCTCACTTCCTCATAAAAGGTTGACAGGTTGGTTTGGCAAGAATGGTCTTACGTAAGCCCATGCGCATTACTACTAATTATACTGTTTTCATCAGCAAATGATTGGATTTAGTCTCTTATCATCCCTCAAATAGTTTACATACTATTGGTGTTAGGCTGACAGGCCTGTAGTTACCAGGAATATACCTCTGCCCTTTTTTGAATATTGCTACCACATGGGCTTTTTACCAATCAGCTGGTACCATTCCTGTCAGTATGCTGTCCATAAAGATTAGGAAATAGTGGTCTGGCTAGACCTGATTGAGTTCCTTGAGGACTCTGGGGTGCAAGCTGTCAGGTCCTGGTGATTTGTTTGTGTTACATTTTTCTAGTCTTTTCTGGACACTGACTTCTTTAAGCCACAGGGTTACATCCTGTGAAGTGTTACTAACAATACAGTTGTGGTTGTTATACCCTTCCTTTTCCTGTATAAAAACTGAGGAGAAGAAAGCATTTCGTACAGTTGCCTTCTCTTTTTCATCTGTGACCAAGTTCATCTCATCCCCTTTATGGGGCCAATGTGCTCTGACCTCACTTTTTTACTGTTTATATATTAAAAGAATTTCTTGGGATTTTTTTTTACTCTCTTCCGCTATGTGTCTCTCGTGCTCGCTTAGCCACCCTGATTACATTCTTACACTTCTTTTTGCATTGCTTGTAGTGTTGAAATGCTGACAATGACCCATCCGCTTTATATTTTGTAAAGGCCATTTTTTTCTTTAATATGACTTTTTACGTTACTGTTTAGCCACCCAGGTTTAACCTTTGTTCTTCTATATTTTTTTGCCTATTAAAATGTACTCGGTGATACCTTTAATTAATATTCGTTGGATTGCTGACCTTGGGGCAACCTCACCCCCCGGACTCAATGAACATCTAAGCTTTAGACCCTTTCTTGAGGGTTTTTCTTCGGGTGGATGTGAGAAGGAATGAAATATATTTCCTGTTCTCGCCCCGACCCTGTGGAACCCCCTCTTTCTTCTGCTCTTTTTCCTCTCTTCCATCTCAATTGATGGACCCTAGTGATGTACAGTTAGATGTTTAGTCACTGGCTTTGACCCTATAGAATAATCACTGGGTCACTTGCTATGATGTACTGGCATCATCTATTTATGTATACATACGCCTTATATTTTGAACATTACAGTGTCATTTGCAATCTGTTGGGTCTCTCTATCCCCTTGTATATTTAACCATGACATTTTCTGCATGGATAAGCAGCATTTTCCGTGGAATTTTTTATGCCACCCATGTGAATCTCTCCTCATCCCACCCGACGCAGGGGGGCCTCCCTCTTGGCGGGCAGCCTTCCATTGCGGCTTGGGTTTGAACATGTCTCCGTCAGACATCACTGGTGGTGTCTGGGGTGGTGTCCACCCCATGGGCCTCTTTATGCGTCGGTGGGTGTTATCTGCAGGATGCCTCTCCACAATGCCTTTCCATTTGGATCGGCCTTGTGGAGGGCTCCCGTGCAGTCAGGACCCAGGATTCTCCTGGGGGTTGCCAGCAGATGCTTCACATATTGCGACTGTCTCCTAACTACATGTCTCCTATTTAAGGTCTCCAGCTATAGATTAGGTCTCCCTAGTCTCTATGCTTTGCCGTTGGCTGCAGGGCTCCATTTGTTTATCATTACAATGTTGCTATGCAACAGTCTATCATAGGATCTCTGATAGGGAAGTTTGCACATGCGCTATGAACACATGCAAGCCCGCAGTCACTGGGCTGAGGCTGTACGGAATAACATCATGACGCCGGACGCAGGGGCGGACTGATAGCTCATGGGGCCCCTGGGCAATAGGAGATTATGGGGCCCCCAGGCAATCAGAGATTATGGGGCCACACAGTATACACACACACAGTATACAATCACACAGTATACACATACATGTACACACAGTATACACAGACAGATGTAAAAAAACCCACAGATTTATACATACTATCCCTGGTTTTACTGAGCCTGGCAACCCTGATGGGGCCCCCTATTGGCCCAGCGCCCTCGGGCAGTGCCCGAGTGGCTCAATGGTCAGTCTGCCCCATGCTGGACGTAATGACGGCAGCACATCAGACTCCAATTCCGGATGTATACATATATAGCGGCGTCCGATAACAGTGTTCTGTCACTGTACCGGACGGCAGAGACAACTTGGGCTGCACGTTTCTCCGGAGGACTGTAGCGCCATCACATATTATTCCCTTTGGAGATTAAAATTAATCAAGGTATGTACTAGCTCCATGAACTGCTCCCTCTTCTTTATATCCTATATTTGAGTTCGTGCCTGTTTAAAGGTTATTTCCTATGGATACGAACAATGTCACTTAGTTACTATGGGATGTTTTTTCTGTTTTGACACAGGCTACATCATAAATGACCTAAGAGGAGGTTCTTAGCTAATTTGGCAGGCATTATCTTGCTGCCACTATACCTCTTGTTTTCCTGAAAGTGGATCACTTGAAGGTAGGAGATGAATGTACAGATTATGTACTATGCTTGCATTCCTCATTGAGCTTTATCTGTCTCAGTGGTTTTTTTTTCAGAGTGGGTAGAATTTAGTTAGAATATAGAGTCACACACCCCCTCATATTCCTTAACAGGTTATACAGGGAGATAGAGACCTTTGGAGGCGTGGAAGGGTGACATTTGCATTTGTGGTTTCTGTCGGTGCCGAGTGTGGGGAATCAGTGTGGATGAGTAAGGACCCACTATTTACATCGTGTTCCTTGGGACACCGGTGGTGCCTGTCTGCGACATAGGTGCCGCCACGCTTCCGGCAGTGAATTTTCATGGTGTTCATTTTGGGTATGCCCCTTTTATGTTACAATTATTATGCTGTGTGTTCTATGTTTCAAGCAACTGATTTTCTATGGCATTACTAATTTATATATGTGATTTTATTGTATAGTGTGATTTCCTGCGGACTACTTCCCCTGACGAAGGGATGCAACTTGTCCCGAAACGCGTTGAGCCGTCTGGACATTTTGTGGGAATCATCATCACCACCAACACCATTATTTTATTGGTTTGAAAATTGTGATTGATGTATATTTTGTAATAAAAACATTTTTTATTTCATTATTACTTTGTTGCCACTAAAGTCCCATTATTTTGGGGGTATCCCCCTTTTTCTTTATCTATTATCAGGGATGTTGGCAACCCAATAAGGTACAGTTGGATGTTCACTCTTTCTATGTTTCTTTAATTAATATGTTCCTAAAGCACTCCCATTTTCTTCTGTGTTTAATGTATCTAAGATTTGGTCCCATTTAATACCTTGTATTATTGAGCGCAGTTTTGAAAAATTGGCTTGCCTGAAAATTAATGTTCGTGTATTACCCTTGTGCCTCCTTTTCCTACGATGTATTCTGAAAGTGATCATCCTGTGATCACTAGATGCCAAGTTGTCCCATATTTCTATATCTGTGATCAGATCTGAGTCACTTGTAATTAATAGATCTAGTAATGCATAATTTCTAGTCAGGGAATCCACCAATTGGGACAGGAAATTGTCCTGTAAGATATTTAAGAAATGACAGGCCTTTATTGAATGAGCTGTCCCTGCTATTTCTAACTATGAAAGGAGATCCAACTCCTTCTCTTCCTTCAGGTTGGGGGGCCTGTAACATACCCCCACTACTAATTTCCCACTTGCTTCTTGCCTTTAAAGTTCCACCCACACAGATTCCACCTCCCCCTTGCCCCATCCCTGATGTCATTCCTCTTCTCCACCCGTATAACTTCTTGATATATAGGCACACCCCTCCTCCGCTTCTATCTTCCCTGTCCCTCCGATACAAAAAATACCCTTGGATAGTTGCCAGCTAGTCATGTGAGCTGTCAAACCAAGTTTCTGTTATTCCCACAAAATCCACATCCTCCTCGTGTAACAGCAGCTCTAGTTCCTCCATTTTGTTTGCTAGGCTCCTGGCATTTGTGAACATGCCCCTCAGTTTTGTATGGGTGCATATTACTTTCTTCTTAGGCTTTCTGAGTCTGCGATTTTGATCTGTCCACTCATTCACTATGGGATTAGATGTTGTGGGTATAATAATCGCTAATGCCTCCACTATTCCCCTTTGTCCTACGCTCAATGCTGGCTCTCTCTTCTTCTAAACCCTCCCTCCAATGCCTAGTTTAAAAGCCCCTCCAAATTCTCGCCCATCTTTTTTCCCAACAGAGCTGCGCCCCTCCCCCATTTAGGTGCAGCCCGTCCCTACTAAAGAGCCGGTAACTGACTGAAAAGTCAGCCCAGTTCTCCAGGAACCCGAATCCCTCCTTCCTACACCAGCTCCTCGGCCACTTGTTCAGTTCCCTAAGCTCCTTCTGCCTCTCTGGTGTGGCTCGAGGCACAGGTAGTATTTCTGAGAAAACCACCTTGGAGGTCCTTCTCTTCAATCTATTTCCTAAGTCCCCAAAATCATTTTTAACTCTCCCCCTTCCTCTCACCAACGTGTACCATGACCGCTGGGTAAGTCCTCCCCAGCCTCACCCAATAATCTGTCCACCCGGTCCGCAATGGTATGTTTGTCTTGTGGTAAGGTAGGGGTGGATCATTTGATCATTGAAGTTGACTCCCCCATGAACAAATTGTAATTGTGGACACATGTTGGTTTTTGGACTGGGACATTCCTTCCAGGAAATTCCACGGAGTTGTTGTTGTGGATTGAAGATAGCATGTAGATCTCCCTTGTCCCTCCACTTCACAGCCAAAATGTCCATGTTCTACAAACTCGCCGTCTCCCCTTTTCTTAGTTTCATATTAATGAGCCTTTGAGGGAAGCCCTTCCTGTTCATTCTCACGGTGCAACATGCTGGAGTCTTCTTCCAGTGAAGTTTTTTTTTTTTTTTTTTAATATCTTTATTTATCCAAACAGTTTACAATTTTTGACATTACATAAAAAACACATGCATATCATAGGTAGAGATTCTTCAATGTGACATTAATCCAAATCTACTAGCCTATTGTCCCTCTACCTAAAAGTACACCCTCCCAACCCTCCATACAACCCCACCATACATACATACCACACAAAAAAAAAAAAAAAAAAAAAAGAAATTTTTAAATACAAAGGGTAGGGTGAGGGATAAGTATAATCATTATGTTCCGTCCCACCTACTCCTATATCCTTGAGAATTCCTATTCTCCTATACCTCACATAGTAATTCAGAGCAGGCACTATACTCTACCCATCTATTCCAAGTAGCCAGTGTCTGTTTAATCTGTTTATTAGATCCTTCCTCTAGCACCTTTCTCTCTTCCAGAGTCCGCAGCTCACACTCCCATTCCATTATGGAGGGCGCATTTACGCATTTCCATTTCCTGGCTATACATGTACGTGCAGCTGTTAGGAAATATTTTAGTGGATCTTTCTTTATATTTTTCAATGATCCAGGTATCATAGATAATACTGTCATTTGTAAATCTGGGTATAGTTCCTTCCCTGTCATAGCCCTGTATATCTCAAAAATCTCAAAAATTTTTTGCCAGAATGGGAGGATTTTAGAGCAATAATACCATATATGAGACATTGTACCTGATGTTTCCTGACATCTCCAGCATTCTTCTGTATTAAGTGGGTTTATCCTATGAAGGTCTACTGGGCACTTATACCATCTAGCTAAAATTTTGTAGTTTCTTTCTTGATGCTTGGTAGACACGGAAAGTTTATGTGTGACTGCTATCGCTTTTTCCCATTTTTTCCTAGGGATCACCAGCCCCAGTTCCTTTTCCCATTTCTTAATGTATGGTAACTCCCTCTTCTGGCTATCTTCAATTAAAATTTTATATACTTTTGACAGCACATGTGACGGTCTATCTTCCTGGATAAGGATTTTTTCTAAGGCCATTAAAGGTCTATCTATTTCTGAATCTTTTATCAGGGATGTAACCTATCTTTGGAGTAGACCATGCTGTATCCAGTCTTTTTTATATTCCTCCCCCATGGTCTCCAGCGGAAGAACCTTATTTCCCATCAATGTTTCTATTATCCTCGTATCTTCATGTCTATTCCATTTGAGAAATCTTTTTGTTCCAAGTGAAAGTGGAAATTCTGGGTTGTCAAACAATGGGGTCATGGGTCCTCTAAGCGTGGAAACACGTCCCGTTTTGATCAAAGGATCCCAGACTTTCATTGTTGAAACCACTAAGGAGGGCATATAGCCGTACGGTGACCTGTGTACTTTTTTAGTCCATGGCAAAGATTTTAGTTTTAGACCTGTGATCTCTTCCTCTAATCTCACCCACTGTTTATTGTTCCCATTCTGGAACCAATCCACAACTCTAGTGACCATTACCGCCTTGAGGTATGTCTCTATGTCTGGGAGAGATAGACCTCCATTTTTTTTAGTCTTATTAAGCACTTTTCTACTAATTCTAGGCGTCTTGCCGGCCCATACAAATTGTCCAATAATTCTGGATAGCTTTTTCAGGATGCTCGTTGCAGGGAATAAGGGAATCGCTTGCAAGATATACAATATTTTAGGAAGAATGTCCATTTTTATAACATTTACCCTACCTATCCATGAGAAAGTTCCTCTCTCATATAGCTGAAGTGTTTTCGTTATTTTTTGCACCATCGGGACATAATTATATTCTTCCAATTTCTTCATATCCATAGGGATGTAAGTATCCAGATATTTAATAGCATTTTCTTGCCATCTGAAGGAAAAGTCCTTTTTAAGCAGTTCTACCATGGTTCTAGATACATTAATGTTCAATGCCTCAGATTTATTATAGTTAACTTTGAAATTACTCAGGGTGCCAAAACGATTAAATTCCGCTATCAGGTTTGGTAGCGTTATTAAAGAGTTTGTAACATACATCAAGATGTCGTCTGCATAGACAGACATCTTGTATTCTAACTCTCCCACCCTTATACCTTGTATATCTTTGTTTGCCCTAATTGCGTTTAATAAGTGCTCCATGACTAATATATATAGTATTGGAGAAAGTGGGCAACCCTGCCTAGTTCCGTTTGCTATAACAATTTCCCCAGACAAACCACTATTCGCCCGGATCTTAGCGGTTGGGTGCTGGTATAAGGCCATTATCTTATCTATCATTCCAGACCCAAGCCCCCATTGTACAAGTGTCTCTTTAAGGAAGCTCCATCCCACCCTATGAAATGCTTTTTCGGCATCTATAGCTAACAGGCAGGATGGGATGGAGCCTCTCTGAGCATATTCCATTAATGTAAGTGTTTTCAAGGTATTATCTCTAGCCTCTCTTCCTTTGACAAATCCCACCTGGTCCAGATGTATATAACCAGGTATTATGGGAGTGAGTCTATTAGCAATGATTTTTGAGTATATTCTAAGGTCAAGATTTGTTAGAGAAATCGGTCTATAATTCCCACATAGAGTATGATCCTTGTCCCCTTTCGGTACGAGAGTGATATAAGCCTGCATACTTTGAGAACCGAAGGGAACAGTTGTGGAGACCGCCTTAAAGGTCTGTTTAATTATAGGCATGAGTTCCCCTTTAAATACTTTATAGAACCGAGGGGTAAAGCCGTCCGGGCCTGGACTTTTCCCTGGTATTAGTGAGTCAATTACCATTTGTATTTCTTCTATGGAAAATTCTCGCTCAAGCTGGCTTGATTCAATAGATGTTAAGGCCGGGATTGCGATTTCCTTTATATACTGATGTACTTTATGCTGAAACATTGCTGAATTACTATTCGCCTCATGATTGGGTATATTATATAGTCTCGTATAGAATGCTTGAAACTCTTTCAGGATCCCTTTTGGATCATAACTCACGTCTCCAGCATCTGTCCTTATTTTAGCAATGGGTAATGTTCTATTTCTATTTTTAAGGGCTCTTGCCAGTAATTTACCTGGCTTATTACCCTGTTGATAGAATAGAGCCCGACTTTTATCCCTGACATATAGCGTTTTTTCATTCAACAGTGTTTGCAATTCTGCCTTTAACTCCGTTACCTCTATTAGTGTTTCCCGTGTTAGGTTTTGTTTATGTTGGGTCTCCACAATCGCTATTTCTTTATATAATTGTGTTATTCTACCATTTTTCTTTTTTTTCAGTCTGGCCCCATGTTTTATAAATAGACCTCGTATCACACACTTCAGTGCTTCCCATTGTATTGGCAGGGATGTATTATCTTCGATATGATCATTGGCAAAGTCCGTTATCGCTTTGCTTATTTCTTTTACACATAACTCATCGTACAGCAGGTTGTCATTGAGCCTCCAATTACCCCTATTATTCTCCCCCATATATAGATCTATTTTCAAAAAAACGGGTGCGTGATCAGACCACATTGAGTTGCCAATCTCTGCGGCTATAATAGAGTTTACCACTCTCTGATTTATTAGAAAAAAGTCTAAACGATGATATGATCCATGAACCTTAGAGTAGAATGTGAAGTTTCTCTCCACTGGATGCAATAGGCGCCAGATATCCACCAGCTGACATTTAGTCAACAATGCTTTAAATTTCTTCTTATCTGTACTACTCTTAACTTTCGTCGGTGTTGTGGTGTCAATATTTTTATCCATAATAAAGTTAAAATCACCCCCAATTATTATTATACCTTCCGCTTTTTCCATTAGTTGACTAATCAATTGTAATCCTACTTTAATCTGGTTTTGATTAGGTAAGTATAGGTTTATGAAGGTATATTTTTTGCCGTATATATTAAGCTTAAGTAGTATTGCTCTACCATCCCTATTACGCCATTCCTCTAAAACTTGATAAGGAATTGATTTATGAATTGCAATAGACACCCCCCTTGACTTAGAGTACCCACAGGAGTCGTGGAACCAGGTAGTATAATAATTATTTCGTAGGTTGGGAATGTGGTCCGTCCGGAAATGCGTCTCCTGAAAAAATATGACCCCCACCTTCTGTTTGTGGAGAGAGTATAGAACCTGTGATCTCTTTGATGCCGAGTTAAGACCCCTAATATTATATGAACATATATTCATTACCAAAAAAAAAAAAAAAAAAAAAAACCACAGAAAAAAACAAAAAAAAGGGAAAAGGAAATCTATGAAGCCCACTCACACACACACACACACACACACACACACACACACACACACACACCCCTAATCGTACACTATTGACTATAAACAGTCTGTCTTACTTTAACGTAAGTTCCCCTAGCTAGGGAGATCAGAGCCTGATTTCCAGTTGCCACCACCCAGGTGGTAACACGCTGATTTTTAATATACAATAATTCTTATTGTTTAATTATATTACTCAACACCGTGCTGGACATTGGGATCCAAGGCAGGGGAGAGGATCCTTTCATAAAGGTAATATATTTCCTAGACCAGCCCTCACCTATTCCCCCCCCAGCTGCCAAGCCCACCCTCAGATATTGAGCTCGGACAGCATAGGGGAGAAAAAAAAAAAAAAAACCCCATCCCAAGTTACCCTGCCTCTCTACTGCATAACATCCTACATACAATATACAACCTCTGATCCATTACTTGACAATATGCATAAAATAAATAGTCAAAACCTGCAATAGCAATAAGAAGTGTGGCAAATACTGTGTAGGACACCCCCTTGGTATCCTATATATATATACATATCTTTATATGATCTATTGAGAGAAACCACCTACGTCACCCTATCTCTTAACATCATCCATACAACACTTGTTTACAATGTTCGACAGTATATGTAAGGTATCCGTCAAGTATACAATCAAAGCCGCAAGAGCAGAGAAAAAAAAAAAAAAACCCTCAAATCACACACCCTACCTACATCATAATATCATACATATATCATCTAATACATTGCTTGAAAATATGCATAAAATACATACTTAAATCCTGCAATAACAATAAAAAGTGTGGCAAGTACTGTGCAGGACATATAATTGGTATCCTATATATGTGCTAATATACCCTGATTTTTGAGAGAGAAGAGGAGAGGAAAAAAAAAAAAAATTCTTCCCTTCCATTTCCTTCCTCCTCCCCTCCCCCTCCCCCATGTCATGCTTCTTTCCTAAATCATACAAAGAACATTTAATACAATGCCTGACAATATACGTAGGGTGTCAGTTAAAAATATAATCAAAGCCTGCGATAACCATGGCAAAAAGTGTGCAGGACACACCATTGATATCCTATATATATGTTAGTATACCGAGGTCTTTGAGAGAAAGAAAAAAAAAAAAAAAAAAAAACCCCATACCCACCCATGTCCCCTTTACACCCTGTATCATGCAGTCATCGTTTACTGCAGTGCTTATCATTGTACCTAACACATCTATTAAAAAATATATAGTGAAAAATATACAAAAAATTATACAAAAATCTTTGTTCATATCCTACGAATGTGCCAATACACAAAAAAAAAAAAAAAAAAAAAAAAGAAAACCCCCCTACCCACCCGTGTCCCCTTGACACCCTTTATCATGCAATCATCGTTTACTACAGTGCTTAACATTATATATAGCAAATCTATAAAATATATAGTGAAAAGTGTACCAAAAATTATACAAGACTCTATGTTCATATCCTACATATGTGGTAATAAAAAAAAAAAAAAAAAACCCCATACCCACCCGTGTCCCCTTAACACCCTATATCATGCAATCATCGTTTATTGCAGTGCTAATCATTATATATAGCAAATCTATAAAATATGTAGTGAAAAGTGTACCAAAAATTATACAAGACTCTATGTTCATATCCTACATATGTGCTAATATAGGGGAAAAAAAAAAAAAAAAAAAAAAACATCCCCATATCCCCCTTACACCCAATATCATGCAATTACAGCATACTTATCATTCTGCATAACAAATCTAAAGAATATATAAATAGGGAAACCCCCCCCCCAACCCATATTCTTTAATGCTCCCCACCTCCTGCCCCCCCTCAATCCCCAATATCTCAACACAGTTATCTAAACATTTTTATATATGTAGTAGGCCAGTCTGGTAACTCTATTTCTGGTAAATTGAGGTCTAACACAAACTGCGGTAAATCTTCAAGATCCCTAAATACTGCAATACGTCCTTCTTTCTGTGCCTGTAGTTGGAAAGGAAATTTCCATCTGTACTGAAGATTACTCTTCTTTAGCTGCTCCACTAGAGGTTTTAACGCCCTTCTACGGTCAAGTGTAAATTTGGACAGATCTTGGAAGAATTGTACTGGGACACCCTCATATAAGACAACATTCTTCAGGCGTGCGGCATGCATAATTCTATCTTTTATATGCGCATAATGCATCTTGCAAATAACGTCTCGTGGCTTACTAGGATCCAATCTTCTTATTCCTGCTGTTCTATGAGCTCGATCAATTAACAGGTCCTTTATTTCTAACCCCTGAATTAGCTCTTGAAAGATCTTTTGTAGGGTAGTGATTAACTCTTTAGCCTCCACATCCTCTTTTAATTCTCTGATTCTAATATTAGATCTCCTGCTTCTATTTTCTTGCTCATCGATACTGTTAATTAGTTGGTTTATTTGCAATTCTTGTTTTTGTAGATTATCCTTCATCTTCTTAGACTCCTGTTCTATTTTCAAGACTTTGGTATCTAGTTTGACTGTTTTTTCATGTGTGTTTTTAATGGATTCTTTGAGCTCTAGTACCTCCATTTTGTATGAATTCTCCAGTCTAAACACATATTGGTCCATATCTTCCCTAGTTGGAAGGGATTGGATATATTTTCTCATATCCCAATTTTCTTTTTCCATTTCTTTTGGATCACTACCCGAGCCTGTGGTGTCTAATAATGAGCTACTTCTGGGGTGTTGTGGTTGTAATTCCCCTGATGATCTAGATGTACCTGAAGTTTCTGCTATATTTGAAATATCTTGTGGTGTTTGTATGGCTTGTGTTACACAAGGTGATTGTAGCTGTAGTTGTTGGAAGATCTCCTTAATATCTGCCGTTTGTATAATTTGTGTCCCAGTGGGGTTTTTACTTTTACTTTCCTCTTTATCCTTCTTATTTTTCTGGGATTGTGGTGTTTTATTTCCCTTTTTGGGCGCCATATCTAAAGATGCTTTTTCAATTCCTTCAAACCTTCTCTCTTAACACTGTTCTATCCACCTTCTTTTTCTGTGAAGACTTATATATAGTCCGAGGGTTGAGATCCCTCGTATGGTCTTTGATGGGTATTATAAGGGAATTACACAGTCCATAGCCTCTTATCTATGATATTCCTGCTTTTCTCCCAGCAAAGCATCAAGGGGACTATCAGCTCCAGGACTACAATGCTCCACAAACTTATGTGAAATCCTTAACCTCTTTTTAATATTAGGCTCCCCTCCTGTAAGTCAAACAGTTAAATCCAAATTGCAGCCAGCGTGTCATTTCAAACGGAGTAATAACTTGTTATCACCAGTCTTTGGCTTACAGGGATTATAGGAATCCTTCACTGTGCATCAGCATGCAGGTAACTTATAAGTCCAGACACATATCAGGTTACTGGCAAGTTCATTTATCTTACCATCTCCAGCTACTATTTATCTTGCCTGATAAGCGGTAAGATGGGGAGATCTCTTCGTCCTCCTGCTCTCTGCCGGCTTGAGCCTCGGAACTCTCCCGCGCCACACGCTCCCGCCATCGAGCTGTCCCCGCTGAGCCTGCCGACTGTGTGTGCAGACCCGCCAGGCACCCCTTCGGCTGTGCGCACTCACGTGGTTCCGTCTTCGGACTCTCACCTGGCACTCCTCAGGTAAAACTTCTCCTCCAGTGGTTACGATCTCCCCAGCTTTTTATTATCTATGCCAGTATTTTAGCGATAGAGCTATGAATAAGTCAGCCGCCCGCAGCTTTCCACTCTCCGGCGTCTCCGGCCTCTAGAGCATGTTAGCATATCAGCGTGTCAGCCGCCCTGTTTCACTGAGCGGCCATCCTGGGCGTCAGCTCCTCCTCCCACTCCCTTCCAGTGAAGTTTGCGGAAAAGGGGCAAACTGGTGTAGAAGTTATCCACATAGAGGTGATAACCTTTTTCCAGGAATGGGAATATGAGGTCCCAAGCGACTATCCCGCTTGTTCCTATGTAGTCTGGGCATTCAGGGGGATGTAGCTGGGTGTCCTTTCCTTTGTACACCCAGAAAGCATAGGTGTACCCTGTGGCTCGGTCACATAATTTGTAAATTTTCACCCCATATCGGAATGAATTGCTTGAAGCCCAGCCTGCCGGTAAAGTGGACAAGCGACTCATCCATGCAGATATTTTGGTTCCTTGTAAATAACTTTTTCTGAAAAAAATTTAGAAGTGGCCAAATTTTATACAACATGTCATATGCTGGGTCATTTCAGGGAGGGCACTGGGTATTGTGGTTATAATGGAGGAACCGCATTATCACCAATATTTGGTTCTGGGCATTACTGCTAAGTAGATCGGCATGTGGTGGATGGGGTGGGTGGACCCGTATGAACGTAACTCATTTTTTTTGGTGAGTCTCACATTAAATGTGAGGCCAAAAAAAATCTTGAACTCCTCCACTGTTAGGTCTCTCCATTCATAGGGACGACAATAATAGGGCTTTGGGTTACTCGATATAAATTGTTGTGCATACAGGTTGCACTGGGCCACAATAAAAACTAAATGAAAGAAAATCTATGGGGGCAAAATTTTTGTTATGTTTACCTGGACTCCTGGCTAGGCAGTGAAAGGGGGCATGTTAGCTGCTTCTGAGTTAGTAGGAAGTGCTGGCATGTGTCCTAACCCTTTGGGGCTGAGGTGACACCCCACTAGTACCTGGCCTTTCTTTCAGAAGTACTCCATTTCTGGTGGATGCCACTGCGCTACTAGTGGATGGCGCTGCACTAATGGTGGATGCCACTGTACTGCTGGTGGACGCCACTTGTGGTAGCCTCCTCCTCACCAGAACGTCTTTATTTGATGGGCACACTATCCTCCTCCTCTGACTCTGTCAGCGTCTCACTGCTTAGCACTGGCTCATAATCAGAATCTGAATCCGAAGCAGAAACCGACATAAAGAGTTCCCCGCTGCTCTCATCGGCCGCACTTAGAATTTGGTATGCCTCCATAGTTGAAAATAATTTTTTAGACATAGTGGTGGTGATGAGCCTGCACAGATGGATGCTGATAATCCTGCACTGATGGACACTGATGAGTCTGCACAGATGGGTGCTCATAAGCCTGCACTGATGGACACTGATGAGGCTGTACAGATGTGCATTGATAAGCAGCACTAATCAGCTACACTAATGGGCGCTGATGATGTTCCACTGATGAGGCAGCACTGATATACGGCACTGTGTGACACTGATGGCACAGTGACACTGAGGCACGGTGATGTGGAGATTTCGCTATAGGCTATACGTAATCAATCTCACCTGCGCTAATACACACCCTTTCAGCCTTTTGGTATATTGCATCTCAATAAACCCATGTCTCCTGCTTTTCCCCATATAAACAGACGTAGTCACCTTCTTAGCTCCATCAGCTCGACCAACTGACCTGAACCTCGGAGCAATCTTTATCCTTTTAAGAAATAGAGCCTCATGGTTTCACAATCGACAAATCAAGCACAGGCAACACTATGTGACACTATGGCACGGTGACAATGATGGCACGGGACACTGATGGCACTATGACACTGATGGCACGGTGACACTGTGACACTGATGGGCACTGCGACACTGATGGACACTGTTTGGGAACAGTTTGTGCAGTGTATTAACTGTAATTAAATGTATCGAAATCGATCCGATCACAGGATCTCTCCTTCCCTCACACATGGTCCTTGTGCGAGGGAAGGAGAGTCGTCAATGGCAGATGATCCCATATGTTTACATTTAAGATCGCTTGTCATTGGATACATCGATCACATGGTAAAAGGCCACAATCGCAGGCCACTTTCTGTGATTGGCTGTGTCCAAGGGACACGCCAATCACAGATTCTTCCCAATGCACACCCCAGGGGACGCCCTCCTGGCATTGTAAGCTCATGCTGTAGCCGTCTTTCGGCTATAGTGCAGGCAGAAAGCAGTTAATGAATGCTAATGTTTCACGGGCCTTACTTTTTTTTTTTTTTAACTCCTTTTTATTATTTTTCAATAAAAGGTACAATAAATAGTACAAAATAGAGCCTCTGGGGATACCCTGGCTCAAGGTACTACAATACCAGTACATAAAACAAGAAAAAACATTAAACAAGTAAACGAAAATTAAACCAGTCTTGCTACTCGTAAAGCACATAATTCATACTAAGTGCAGCGCTTATCATAAACACATGAAAATTAGAATACAAAAGAAATAAATTGATTAAGAATCCAGCCCTTTCAAAAAAAGCCACGCATAAGTGACGGTGTGTATGGAAAAAAAAAAGTCTACAAATGTGCAAAAAATGTGCTTCCAATGAACACAAGCCAGAAAACACAGTTCCAGAATAACTCCAAAAGAAAAGACAGAAAGAACTCCCCAAATATCCAGTAGAAGTGAAGATTACCAGAGATAATTGGCTTCCAAACAAATAAAAAGCCGGAAGCACTTTAGGGGATAAACCCTAAATGAATCCACAATGATTAGAAAGACGATCCTCTGCCTCTCGATCCACTCTCAAATCATGGGGGCATACATAGTGTAGTATGTTCTTATAAAAGTTTATTAACCACTTGCTTACTGGGCACAAACTCCCCTCCTGTCCAGACCAATTTTCAGCTTTCAGTGCTCTCACACTTTGAATGACAATTACTCAGTCATGCAACACTGTACCCAAATTATTTTTTTGTCCCTTTTTTCATACAAATAGAGCTTTCTTTTGGTGGTATTTGATCACCTCTGGGTTTTTTATTTTTTGCGCTATAAATGAAAAAAGACCGAACATTTTGAAAAAAAACTAATTTTTCTTAATTTCTGTGATAAAATTTTGCAAATTAGTAATTTTTCTTCATAAATTTTGGGCACAATTTATACTGCTACATATCTTTGGTAAAAATAACCCAAAATTAGTGGAAATTTTTTGTCTGTGTGAAAGTTTTAGAGTCTACAAGCTATGGTGCAAATCATAAAAAATGTATCACATCTGATGTACTGGCGGCCTATCTCATTTCTTGAGACACTAACAAGCCAGGAAAGTACAAATGCCCCCCACATTTCAAGGTATTTAGTAAGAGGCATGGTGAGTTATTTGAAGTTGTCATTTTTACCCACAATTCTTTGCAAAATTAAGATTTTTATTTTTTATTTTTATTTTTTCACAAAATTGTCATTGTAATAGCTTATTTCTCTCATATGGCACATGCATACCACACCCCAAAATACATTCTGCTACTACTCCTGAGTATAGCGATACCACATGTGTGGGACTTTTTCACTGCCTAGCCACATACAGAGGCCCAACATGCAGGGAGCACCATCAGGTGTTCTAGGAGCATAAATTACACATCTCATTTCTCAACCACCTATTACAATTTTGAAGGCCCTGGAGCACCAGGACAATGGAAACACCCACAAAATGACCCAATTTTGGAAAGCTAACACCCCAACGTATAATCTATGAGGCTTTTGAATGGTTCATTTTTTTCCAGAAGTTTTTGGAAAATGTGGAAAAAAATGAAAACGCAATTTTTTTACACAAAGTTGTCTGTTTATAAGATATCTCCAACACATAGCATTTAGATAGCAAAAATGACACCCCAAAATACATTCTGCTACTCCTCCTGAGTATGGCGATACCACATGTGTGAGACTTCTACACAGCCTGGCCACATACAGAGATCCAACATGCAAGGAACACCGTCAGGTGTCCCAGGGACACATAGCATGCACATACCAAGAATAACAACCCAAAATACATTATGCTGAGCAAAGCGTAAACAAAAGATTACCTGTGGTTTTTAGTAGCGCAGTTGTACACAGGAGGATAACACTGGTCCAGGCAGCAGGCAGGAACTTGTTCAGCAATGGCGAACACAATTGTCCTGGCAGCAGGCAGGGATACTGTCCATATACAGTCCAGGGTCAGTGCAGGCAGAGATATGTGTCAGCAGTGCCAAAAATATTGGTCCTGGTAGTAGGCAGGAACATGTGGTGTGGTCAGTGCGACAGGCAGAGACATAATGGCAGTAAGTCCTACAGGCAGCAGGGAGAAGTATGGCCTCATTCAGGACAGAATGGGGACAGGGGTAGAGGCTTCTCCCACTCAAATCTCTTTGAAGCCTCTGAGTCTCCAGACCCTAATCTAGGAATGAGAAAACAAAAAAAAATGTTTTCTTCATCCAAAAAAACAATGCTGGAGCCCCTCACATATGTGAGACCCCTGTGTTGAATCCCACTAGTCCAGTAGCAGGGTACAAGATCAGTCCATGAGGCAGGCAAAAAAACATGGTCAAACAGTCCAAGGTCAGTTCCAGATCAGGCAGAGGTATGTACAGAATCGTTAGGCAGAAGCATGGTTGAATAACAGTCCAGGGTCAGTTCCAGATCAGGCAGAGGTATGTACAGAATCAGCAGACAGAAGCGTGGTCGATTAACAAGCCAGGGTCAGTTACAGAGCAGGCAGTGGCATAAGGGGTGTGAAGGTGTGTGAAGGCAGGAACTGAGGACTATGTTTACCATACTTCACTAATAATTTATTGAAGTATGGTCACGGCGAAAACATTCACCTATGCAGAAGCCTGCTTAGGAAGGACATTGGGCACAATGATAAGATGTGTCTCTTCTGACTCCTGCTCTGGTACACACCCTACATTTTTTTGACATCGTTGGCCTGTTGGTTTGGGAGGAATTTTATCGGGAAAGTGGCGTTTGGAGAGTCGTCTAAGAACATCTGATCGGATGTTTTTTGGTGGTCCGTTCGGGAATATAAGGGCAGCGAAAACTTCCTCCTGGTAGCCAAGGAAGTGTTTGGGGTTTTGGGTGGATTTGCAGTAAATGACATATGAGTTGTATATGGCCAATTGAAAAAAATAAATTCTGACTTTTTTATACCAATGGTATCTACGTCTTGTGGCAAGGTAGGGTTTGAGCATTTGGTCATTGAAGTCGACTCCCCCCCCATGAACAAATTATATTCATAGATGCATTTTGGTTTTTGGATGGGGCCATTCCTTCTGGGGATTTCCACAAAGGTATTATTGTGGATCAAAGACAACATGTAGACATCCCTTCTGTCCCTCCACTTCACTGCCAAAATCTCCTTGTTTCGCAGACTTGCCGTTTCTCCTTTTCTCACCTTCTTATTGACAAGACTTTGAGGAAAGCTCTTCCGGTTCTTTTTTAAGGTGCCACATGCTGGCGTCTTCTTCTTCTGGTGAAGGTTGTGGAACAGGGACAGAGATGTGTAGAAGTTGTCTACATATAAATGGTAGCCCTTCTCCAGTAGGGGGTATATGAGGTCCCAAACAATTTTCCCGCTTGATCCCAAGTAGTCTGGGCAATTAGGGGGTTGCAGCTGGGTGTCCTTCCCTTCATACACTTTTAAAGGCATATATGTACCCTGTGACTCGTTCACATAATTTGTATACCTTCACCCCATAGCGGGCCCTTTTGCTGGGAATAAATTGTTTGCTTTTAAGCCTGCCGCTAAATTTAACAAGGGACTCATCCACACATATGTGTTGTTCCGGGGTAAACAGCTGGGGGAATATTTCTGAAAAATAATTTAGTAGTGGCTGAATTTTGAAAATCCTGTCATAATTTGGGTCATTTTGGGGAGGGCATTGGGCATTATCATTGAAATTTAGGAACCTCATTATCATGAGGTATCAGGTTCTGGGCAATACCTTGGAGAAGACTGGCATGTGGTGAATGGGGTGGAATGACCAATAGGAATTCAAAGTGTTCTTTTTGGTGAGTCCCATACAAAATGTGAGGCCTAAAAAACCTTCAACTCCTCCACCGTTAGGTCTCTCCACTCATAGGGACGGGCATAATAGGACGTTGGATTATTTAAAATAAATTTCTGTACATTTTGGTTGCACTGGGCCACAATTGTTGATAGCATGTCCTCTGTAAGAATTAAATTAAAAAAATTGATTGGGGAAAAATTCTCCGTGTCCACCTGGACTCCTGGCTGGGCAGTGAAAGGGGGAATGTTGGCTTCTCCTGAATTAGGAGGAAGCCACAAGGGGTTCTGAAGGGCATAGGGAAGGCTTGCATGGGTCCTTGGCCTTTCTTGCCAAGGTACTGCGGTGCTGGTGGATGCCACTTCCGTGCTGGTGGATGCCACTGCCTCCTCATCAGAACGCCTTCGTTTGACAGGCAGAATATCTTCCTCCTCTGAGTCACTCAGTGTTCCACTATTGAGGATTGGCTCATAATTTACGTCTGACTCAGAATCCGAGTTTAAAAGACAATCCGGAAAAGAGAGCTCCCCGTTGCTCTTGTTGGCCTGGGAAAGTATTTGGTATGCCTCCTTGGCATAAAAGCATCTTTTGGACATGGTTGCTGGTGGTGATGTGACTACACAGGTGTGTGCTAAGCCTGCACTGATGGACAATGATGAGGACAGATGGGCACTGAGGTGGCACAGAGGGGCACTGATGAGGTGGTACAGAGGGGCACTGATGAGGTGGAACAGATGTGCACTGATGAGTTGGAACAGATGTGCACTGATGAGGTGGCACAGATGTGCACTGATGAGGTGGAACAGATGTGCACCGATGAGGCGGCACAGATGTGCACTGATGATGCTACACAGATGTGTAATGGATGTGAATAATAATGATATCGGGTGTTACCAGGTGTTACTAGGTGAGGTATATTACAATGTCTATTTCAAACATTTTATATCTGTATCAGAAGTTTTTCAATGTTAAGAAACTTAATACTTTCCAGATATTTTCCTACTTCCTTTTTTTCCTGTCTGAAGCCAGACCACATTGAGTTATCAATAGACTGTAGTTTCCTGTAGCTTTCTGCTGCTTCCTCATTCATCTCCCAGAAGTTGCATCAACACCAGACATGACGTCAACATATAATAATAGCTTTGATTAATTGTTAAGTTCACTGAAATTATTGCTAAATTTGCTAAAACTGCTGACACTGTTAGAATCTTATGAATTGTCATATCAACATGTTTTGCATATACTGTACCCTCTTGCAAGGGTATAAAACCCACTGTAAAGCGGAAATTAAAATGAGAAGTTTTTCATTCTGAACTAAGTGTCAGAGCGTGATCACTTCATCATGGCATGCATGCTTTAATTTGATAAAGGGGTAGATATAATAATTTCAGAACTTTTATTCTGAATCCAAAACATTTTGGCGTCAAACGTGGGGCTCGAGGCTAGGATCCCTGGTAGCCGATCTCGAGAAGGGACCACCAGGGGACCACCATTGCGGAAATACAGGAGGAGACTGATCAACTCTAGAAACGGTAAGACACTTTTTATAGCTTGTATATCTAGTCTACTGTTTATCCTGTATCCGTGGCTGGTCAATCTCTGTGCCCATATCGGCTTCCTGCGTTCCTCAAAGACATGTATTAATCTTGCCTCGAGTCTGTTGATAAATTGAAGAACCTGCAATTATATCTACTGCCTGTTTTGTTCTGTTTTGTTTTGTTGATCGATCTGTGTTTTGTGATGGCTGTTGGGAGTTGGGGATTGCTTATATAGTCATGGATGATGGATGAAATTAGTTGACGTGGTTAAACTTCTCCTGGACTAGGAGAAGGCGTCAGGACGTGGTTAAACTCCTCCCGAGGGGATACAAATAAATAATTGTGCAGTCAAAGCACAATAAGTACGGAAGTACGGGTAACCTCGGGGGGGGGGCATCAGGAACACGCACAGTGGCGTGGGGGATCCCGTGAGAGATCCTGTACTCCATTGCAGCCATCACATATCTTGTTGTTGGTTGTTGGTCACATTTTGTTGTTGGTTGATTATGTCATGTCCTAAATGTGTTTGTGTTTGTGGTCTGTTATTTGGGATACATGAAGAGGGCTGGGGGTTGATTGAAGTGGTAGAGCCAGGATATAGGGTTGAGTCTCTTGGTTACAAACCTCTACTGCCACATACCCCGCATTTATTGGTGTTCAGATTGAATGTGCATTATCCAGCATTATCCAGTAAAAATTGTTGTTAGCAAATCACTGGAAGTAATAGAGGCCCAAACTAAATAACAGGACGTGCAGTCGAAAGGTGCCCCTTGCAACCTGAACAACCGGAAGGGTTAGAAGAAGGGTATTGAGTTTGAACATGTAAATGAGATTTAAAGTGGTGCATTGATTATTAATTACTGTACTCCTTATCTGTTTGTTAATTGTCTTGTTGAGGGTATGAACGTCACGGATTACCCGCCCGCTCCCTTACCTGTGGCCATCTGAGTGGACAGGGCTGTGACTGGTCTACCTTTTGGGAAGACGCGTGGAAGGAGACTTGCATGGCAATCGAACACTGTAGACGTTCTTTTCTCTCTCTCTCTATCCATTTTGTCTTTTGTCCTCGTTAACATGAGACTGTGATATGGTCTGAACCGGTGCCAGGTGACAGAGGATTGTCAGACCCTTGAGTCAGGACAGCCTCATGACCCGTTGAAAATCCTGAGCAGACACACATAAATATCACAGTCATCAAGACAGAACGTAGTAAGATAGTGTTATATGTTGGAAGGTGGTTCGAAAGAGGACAGGTGGTGGTCAGAGGATTGTCGG
Organism: Aquarana catesbeiana; assembly: GCF_042186555.1. Taxonomy (NCBI): domain Eukaryota; kingdom Metazoa; phylum Chordata; class Amphibia; order Anura; family Ranidae; genus Aquarana; species Aquarana catesbeiana. The sequence continues at coordinate 436,011,976 of NC_133326.1, read as the reverse complement.
ACCCTCGAGTCCAGGACAGCTTCATAAAAACGCCATACAAATCCTGAGCCTGGACACATAAACTTCCCAATAGTTAACGATGGGGCAGAAGTTAGAGAGACCTAAAGAGGGTAGTTTGGCTTGTGATCTGGTATTAGAGCGAGAAGGAGAAGATGCTATCAAGGAAGGGAAGAGATTGGCAAAAGTGTGTGGAGTCACTAGGCATTTGGGTGGTCGGCTAGAGCCGAATGAATGGCGTACTCTTTTAAGAAGGGAAAGGGGTTTGTTGTGGGGCCATGGGCTGCTGCAAACAGCAGATGCTTGGTTTAAAGTTGCCAAAGCCATTCATGAAGAAGGGTGGATAGAATATGAAATATGTCAGTATGGGTGTATTATGTATGTGTACAAGAAGCCAGAAAAGGGGTCAAAAGCTAAGACAGACAGCCAGCCACTGCCCTATAATGGTGTCTGGACCCCAGGAAGTACACACTCCCAAAACATTACTGCCCCTCTGCTTCAAGTGACAGGGGAGCCTGTGACACCTCCCCCATTGTGCTTAATAATAGACAATGTGCACTTGTCTTTATACGGCTCAGGTGGTTGTTGTCACACACGACCGACCCAAACTGTATCACTGCCCCCACCGGAACCTACCCACATACATCCGGTGATAGACCAGTCCTTGGTATCATATTACAGAGCCCAACCTACCCCAGTAATGACAAGTGTACATTCTGGGAAAGACTCAGACAGCTCCCAAGGAGGGAAACACAGACACTTAAGCCTCAGGAGGTCCCCCCCTTGGCCCTCTTGCCCTAATAGACCTAGGACTAAGGACTCAGACTCTACCCGACCTAACGCTAATAGACTAGGGGACCCAACCTTAGTCCCAACCCGGTTCCTCCTCTTAAAGTCCCGACCAGGGTCACGCCGGCCCTGCCAGGATGCACCAAGCTGACAGGCATGCTGGAACAGGTATGACCCTAAAACGACAGACTGTTACATTGTAAGGCACACCCTGCATTGGATCCATCCCCATGTATGACTCATAAGCTGTGGAAATGGGTTCCTTTGTGCCATTGTCCAATGTCCCATTTTACCGCCTATATGGTGACATGCGTTTACAGCCCCTCTTACGCCCCTTGTAATCCAGCAACCATTACCCAGTACTTTCCCTGAACCCCCTTTTGACTGGGTTCCTGGACCCTCACACCACCAAAGACAACAACCCCAATACGGTCCTTTCCCTTCACCACTGAGAGTTTGAGAGTCTGACTTTAAGGAGTTTCTCTAAAAACAGTGAATGTAGCAAATGTGCTATATTTATGCAAACTGTAGTTATGTAATTGTATTAGCAATAACTGGTTTTAAAATGAAGTTTAAAATGTTCAAATTCAATTGAGAATATATTTAACAGTATTATAAGAGGAAGTTTATGCTCTGGGCGTTATGCCAGGAGAAAAGCGAAAGAGGAAGTGTTTTCCTCACTCAAATCTGTATCTAGATTTGAGGCTCATTCACATCTGAGTATTAAAAAAAAAAAAAAAGAGAAAAGAAAACATTTATTCTGTATGTACTCTGAAACGCCTGATGCCTATATGTGTATAGGAGATCACACGAGGAAAGGCGAATCTGTTGAGAACTAGCACAAGAAGTTTACTGATTTGGGTTTTAGTGTGCTGAACAAAGGCACATATTAGTCTATTTTAGATCTTAAAGAGTTAATCCGAAAGGGTTTGAGTATAGAGAATGGAGCTTGAAACTAGTAGCTAGTGGAGCTAATGGAGTTAATAGTTGTTAGGTCTAGAATCTTCATAGAGCAGTAGAGAGTAGCTCCTCTTATGATGGCTTCTGACACACCCTATCTGCGCCCATCTGTACCAACTCCACGTGTCTGCTACAACTGCAGAAGACCTGGCCGTTCCAGAAGAGAATACCGAGGACAGCAGAAGCTTGCCCACAGGCCCCAACTGTGACCCACGTGAAGACGTCCAATAGGAGACATGACATTCCCCCCCCCCCCCCCCCCCCCCTCCAGACCATGTAGACTTTCTCCGCCAGGATTCTGGCAAACCTGTGTCACTTACCCCTACAATGGTATCCTCTGAAGACTCAGGAGGTCTTCTCGCAAAAATAACTACCAGAAGTGTAATTAGGACAGAAGAACTATCCGATACCTTGTTCTTATCAGACATTGACATAACATGCGTAGGGGTGGATGGAACACCCAGGAAAAACCCCTTTTCACGCCCTTTACAGGTGGGCAACTTTCTTGATCTACTAGCAAGATTTGTGGTCTCTTCCACATGCCCCTTAAATCTTTTAGGGGCTGATGTCTCATCCAGACTCCAGGCTTCCATTTCCTTCCAAATTTATAATGGGGTATGGCGCTTCCTGTAGGATTATATGGGATGGTATAGTTGGGGGGGGGGTTTGTGGTCCCTTAGTGTCCTAGTGTAATAGTGTAAACTATACCAAATGTCTAAAGCAGTTAATACCCCCAACCGTAACCCCTATTGGTGGTGCACGGTACCACCAAAAATTATTATTTATGCGAATAAGATCTTCAGTGATATAGTTATACAAAACCATAAAAAACATGTGAACACACTAAGTGAGGGTGTGTAGACTAAACACCTACAACTGTGGTAGGTCTTCACCAGAAAGCCACCATAAATGATAGTGACTTAGCTTAAAACATAAAAGTGCACCTCTGCCTCATTAGTGCAAAAGATATATACAAATTGATTTATAATATATAAAAAGTGATCATAGTCCATAGGATGCTAAACCATTGGCATTAGACAAAGAACATATACCATACAACATAAAAGTGCACTTCTACCTAATTAGTGCAAATATATACAAATTAATTAGTGATCATAGTCCATAAGGTGATGGATCTGTTCAAAATTTCCTTCAAGAAAAACGTGACTGGGGTGCTCTCAGATAGTCTTAGTGACTTTTGTGCTCCCCCTGAAGGGTCCCCACTCACCGGATCCAGCAACCCCAGAAGGGGCAAACAGCATAGAATATCTCGACTACGATCTCCTCTCCACCACGATCATGTAGGGCATACAGGGTGGTCTCCGCTCTCTGTATTGTTGGTTAAAGTATATTCATAGTGGCTCCCTCATAGAGAAAGGAATAGAAGGCTCCCATGGTGTAGTAGGTAAAAGTTTTTTTATTTTATTCACAAGTCTCCATAAAAATACACCAAAATGTTTAAAATGAAACTAAAGTAAGTAAAAACTAGATAAACTAAAAAATAAAAATAAAAAGTCCAGCAGTAGTGTATCAATTGCACCATACCAGGGTGCGGGTACCATAAGTGGAACGTGCCTAGAATCAGGCTAAGTGTGGAAGCAACAGCGTAACGCTGGTTGGAGGTGTTTGCACTCCACCTGCGTTCCAAAGAGGTCTGTACCCAGAAGTGACGTAGCGTGCGTGGCGCCGTCGTACGCGTTTCGTCATTGACGTCCTCAGCGATGGTGCCAGCACGCCACGCGCTACGTCCATTTGTAAGGAGCCGTCACCTTCGTCACACCCCTTTGTGTGGGATGTCCAATCACACCATGATGAGGCGGAGTGGCCATTCCCACCTTCCTTATAGTGTCAGCAAAGGTGAATCAGTAACGATCCTCCCTTAGGGGCACCATAGAGCTGTATTATATTCCCAACATAGGGCTAAAAGTTAAAACCATTATATTTCCATCACATTGTTATTGTTTATAAGGTACATTACATCCCATTATGTTAATTAAATCCGGTTTCCGTAGGATTTGACTAATAGAACCATCATAGACCTTGCTACATCTGGCACATGCGTTCCCTTACCATCTTTGTTAGATGGGAGCTATAACTTATAGTGGCCATCATACCTATTTTATTCCCAAGTGGTTAAACATTAGGTCATATTTAGGAGTTCCACATCTGCATGTTATACGTTATGAGGAGTTTCTTTGTGTGGTCTCCTAATCTGAAATAATGCTATGGGGGATTTTGGAGATAGTTGGATAAAACACAGTATTTTGGAATAAGTCTATTACCATATAGAATAAAATGAAATACAGATCTGTATATCCAAAGGAATCCCCTATGCAGGACCTTCATAATCCACTACTGGAGGGATGGTGTCACCCATACGTTTTGGGGGCCATAATAAATCCCATCTTAATACCTTGCTAGTGGCATATATAAGTCTCTAGATGGAAATAGATAAGGATCCATATTTGTATTCCTTATAATGTACATTCCCATACATGGGGGAGGGGGAAGAGAGAAACTCATAGTAGGGTTCTCATTAATAGGCCAGTACATGTCTAATATGGCCGTACATCCAAAACCTTATTTAACCTACCGCCCACTTAAAAATACGTGAGGGGATCCCCTACCTTAGCCCACATAGATTAACTACCGAGGTGGCATCGTTCACACATAGCCCCTGGTTATATAATTGGTCGTACATGTGCACCTCAGGGGTTGGCTAGAAAACAGTTTAAATCAATATCCAGGTTGAGGCCCCCTGGGGCAAGGGACCCCAACCTGTATATCCAGGCGGTTTCGTTCTGTGAGATAAGTATGGTTTTGTTACCACCTCGCCAATGATCCTTAACACAGTCGATCCCATAAAAGATCAGTCCCGAGGGGTCAGGATTGTGTACTGCATCAAAGTGGCGAGAAAGGTGGTGTTTTGGGAACCCTTTTCTAATATTTTTAATGTGTTCACGTATTCTCACATGTAAGGGTCGGGTAGTTCTGCCCACGTATTGCAATTGACATGGGCACTCGATGACATAGGTCACCTGTGTACTCTGACAAGTAATAAGTTCCCTGATACGGTATTGTTTGTGGTCTGTTCTTGATTTGAAGGTTTCCCTTTTCCGGGGCTGCTTTTTGCTGACCGTACATGGTAGGCATTTTTGACTATGGTAGAACCCTTTCATGTCTGGGAAAATCCGGGTTGTCTTGGGAGGGTTTATAACATTGTGCACCAAGAGGTGTCGTAGGGTGGGCGCTTTTCGATATACGATCCTAGGCTTCTTGGGTAGTACATTTGTTAGTGCTCTTTCCTCTTTTAGGATAGGCCAATACTTTTTCAAGATCTGCTCAAATTCTTTATATTGGGAATTGAACCCTGTAATAAACACCAGTTCTGCATTCTTTTTCTTTCTTTTAGGTTTTGTTAGCAGGTTCTTCCGATCTAGGTTTGCTATGTCCCTCTTCAGCTTGTTCAACATGTCTAGATTATATCCTTTTTCATGGAACCGCTCTATTAGGATGTCTGCTTGTTCTAGATAGTCTTTGGTGGTTATGCAGTTCCTCCGCAATCTCGTAAGCTGGCCTTTGGGGATATTCCCCTTCCACTGAGGGTGATGACAACTAATAATTGGGATGTATCCGTTTCTGTCTGTTGCCTTGAAGAAGGTTTTTGTATATAACCCATCGTTTTTCTTAAAGATTTCAAGGTCTTCAATTCTTTGGGGGTCCCATTTCCCTGTGAAGGTTAGTCCATATCTGTTGTTATTTAATTCTTGCAGAAAGCTTTCAAAGGTCTCAGTTGTTCCTTCCCAGAATATAATTAGGTTGTCTATGTACCTACGGTACAGCTTCAATTGTGGTATGTTTCTAGCATAAATGTACTCTTCCTCCCACATGTTCATAAGTAGGTTGGCTACGCTTGGTGCATACTGTGCGCCCATAGCGACTCCTTTAGTCTGGACATAATAATTTTGATCGTACCAGAAATAGTTGCATGACATTGCTAGCTCTAAGCCTTCAAGTATGAAGTCGATCTGTTCTTGTCTCATGCTAGTAAGCTCATGAAGGGCTTTTTCCACACCCAACAGACCATCTTGTTGCACGACCCTTACATGTGAGAATACATGAACACATTAAAAATATTAGAAAAGGGTACCCAAAACACCACCTTTCTTGCCACTTTGATGCAGTACACAATCGTGACGCCTCGGGACTGATGTTTTATGGGATCGACTGTGTTAAGGATCATTGGCGAGGTGGTAACAAAACCATACTTATCACACAGAATGAAACCGCCTGGATATACAGGTTGGGTTCCCTTGCCCCAAGGGGCCTCAACCTGGATATTGATTTAAACTGTTTTCTAGCCAACCCCTGAGGTGCACATGTACGACCAATTATATAACCAGGGGCTATGTGTGAACGATGCCACCTCGGTAGTTAATCTATGTGGGCTAAGGTAGGGGATCCCCTCACGTATTTTTAAGTGGGGGGTAGGTTAAATAAGGTTTTGGATGTACGGCCATATTAGACATGTACTGGCCTATTAATGAGAACCCTACTATGAGTTTCTCTCTTCCCCCTCCCCCATGTATGGGAATGTACATTATAAGGAATACAAATATGGATCCTTATCTATTTCCATCTAGAGACTTATATATGCCACTAGCAAGGTATTAAGGTGGGATTTATTATGGCCCCCAAAACGTATGGGTGACACCATCCCTCCAGTAGTGGATTATGAAGGTCCTGCATAGGGGATTCCTTTGGATATATAGATCTGTATTTCATTTTATTCTATATGGTAATATATGGTAATAGACTTATTCCAAAATACTGTGTTTTATCCAACTATCTCCAAAATCCCCCATAGCATCATTTCAGATTAGGAGACCACACAAAGAAACTCCTTATAACGTATAACATGCAGATGTGGAACTCCTAAATATGACCTAATGTTTAACCACTTGGGAATAAAATAGGTATGATGGCCACTATAAGTTATAGCTCCCATCTAACAAAGATGGTAAGGGAACGCATGTGCCAGATGTAGCAAGGTCTATGATGGTTCTATTAGTCAAATCCTACGGAAACCGGATTTATTTAACATAATGGGATGTAATGTACCTTATAAACAATAGCAATGTGATGGAAATATAATGGTTTTAACTTTTAGCCCTATGTTGGGAATATAATACAGCTCTATGGTGCCCCTAAGGGAGGATCGTTACTGATTCACCTTTGCTGACACTATAAGGAAAGTGGGAATGGCCACTCCGCCTCATCATGGTGTGATTGGACATCCCACACAAAGGGGTGTGACGAAGGTGACGGCTCCTTACAAATGGATGTAGCGCGTGGCGTGCTGGCACCGTCGCTGAGGACGTCAATGACGAAACGCATACGACGGCGCCACGCACGCTTTGTCACTTCCGGGCACGGACCTCTTTGGAACGCAGGTGGAGAGCAAACACCTCCAACCAGCGTTACGCTGTTGCTTCCACACTTAGCCTGATTCTAGGCACGTTCCACTTATGGTACCCGCACCCTGGTATGGTGCAATTGATACACTACTGCTGGACTTTTTATTTTTATTTTTATTTTTTAGTTTATCTAGTTTTTACTTACTTTAGTTTCATTTTAAACATTTTGGTGTATTTTTATGGAGACTTGTGAATAAAATAAAAAAACATTTACCTACTACACCATGGGAGCCTTCTATTCCTTTCTCTATGAGGGAGCCACTATGAATATACTTTAACCAACAATACGGAGAGCGGAGACCACCCTGTATGCCCTACATGATCGTGGTGGAGAGGAGATTGTCACAGACCTAGCCGGGACAGAGGCTGTTGGAGAGGACTGTATGCAAGCCTGTTGCCTTTTGATTATGGGCCCTGGATTTTCAATGGATTCATTCTGTTGGGACACATCCTGTGAGGAGATGCTGGTGTCATCAACCTGTGTTTATGTTAATTGAATGAGCTAATGATATTGTCCTCTATACAATGTAGGAGACGGGACCACTGCTATTGTGTTAATTAACTGTATGAAGCTCGGTGACCACAAGTCTGGGCGAAAGGTCATGTCTCAGTCACCTAGGCTGTATAAAGGATTAGATAATTAGCTCATGTTAATTAAGTTACAGTTGTATTGTTAGAGGAGGTTCCAACGGCATATAAAGTCTTGTAACTTTGATTCATAATAAACAGTCCATGTTATCAGTGAAGCAAGTGTCGCCTTGTTTTCTGCTCAGAGAGGTTGGAATATCTGATATCTGTATACAGACTGGGAGGAAGTGGTATATGACGGAAGCACTCAAGCGGAGTGTGGGACGTTCCGTGACATTGGTGGCAAGCAGCGGGAAAGCTTCCTACAGACTGGGACATCCAAACTTCCATCGGGATCCAAGGTCCAGATAGCAGGAGAGGAGAGGTACAGATACCAGCTGCCATGGATGAGGAATTCAGAAGGAGGTTGCGAGAGATGCAGATACAGCACAGAGGACCAGTATCGGAGCAGGTCCTGCTGGGATGGTGTGATTCTATTCGCTGCAAACTCTGGAAGGAAGCACTAGCCCATGAGCAGCGACACCAGGGAAAAGTTCTCCCCTCCATCGAGGAAAGATACTGGTCGCAGTACGGACTGCGGGTGCGGTTTTTGGGAGAAAAACCACACAAGAAGCAGACAGCTGAATTAAGCAGGCTGGTCTGGGCAGAGATAAAGCTGGATGAGAGCTACAGAGCCCTCCGGTGGCATGTATCCCAAGCATGTCCCTGGATAGCGGATGACAGCCCAACGGAAGGCTTAAGCTACGGCGGCTTGGGACTGTTGTTTGTATAGCTGACAGGGGACCCTAACTTTGGGAGTGATTTGGAGCGGCGGGTGGACGAAATCATGGATTTCAGAGAAGGGCTACTGAACATTTCGGAAGTGCACTGGGCACAGGAAGATTTGGAGTTTCTGGCCGTTCAGGAATGGGAGCTAGAGATCGCCTACAGACAGCTGCTAGACATTGCTCAGTGCCAGGGCTGGGCTCCCTTTGCCTGGGACTATCAGGAAATACCAGCTGACAACCCTGAAATCCTGGCTGAAGAGTCGGCAATGTGGCAGAGCAATAGTGTGCTTTGCCAACCTGCCCCCACAGCTATGGAGGCGGAGGTCTTATGGCGGATGCAGCAAGTGCTGACTGACCTTGATGATCCTGTTTCTGCATGGGATGATCTTGGATGGAGGAATGTGCCTGTCCAGCAGCATGCCAGAGAATCTGCAGTGGAAAATCTGGAGATTGCCATCCCCAAAGCTGAAGTGCTGACAACAGGGCAGAGCTCTGCTAACCTCTGCTCAGCACTGATAACATCTTCTGGGTTCCATGGACAGGAGATGGTGAACCTCCATCCCCAGACACCAGTTGCAGAGACAGGGGATTTGATAGACTTTTCTGCTGAGGAAGAACCATCGGGTGAGCCCCCAGCAGAAGAGTTGGGATTAGGGCCAAACTTCATTGCGCTCTGCTCAGCACTGATAGCATCTTCTGGATTCCATGGACAGGAGATGGTGAACCTCCATCCCCAGATACCAGTTGCAGAGATGGGGGATTTAATAGACTTTTCTGCTGAGGAAGAACAACCTGATGAGCCTCCAGCAGAAGAGCTGCTATCAGGGCCAAAGTTCACTGTGTTCTGCCCAGCACCAACAGTGGCTTCGGCCTTCTTGAGAGAAGAGGTAGTCGGCCTTTCTCCCACAACACTGACAGGGAGATGTGATTTTCTGCCAGCAGCATCTATGGAGTTAAAACAAACTTCTCCAGCTGAAGATCTGGTAACTGAACAGAGGGTCCAAGACCTCTGTCCCACACTTTTACCAATTCCAGAGACTGGGGATTTAATAGACGTTTCTGTAGAGGAGGAACCACCTGGCAAACCCCCAGCAGAAGTGCTGGCAACCGGACAGAGGGTCCAAGACCTCTGCCCCACACCTGCAGCAATTGTGGAGGTTTAGGCTGAGAAGATGGCAATCACTTCCCAGCAGCAGATACAGGGGGAGAAGGGAGAGGAGGTGTGTGTTGTCCCTCCCCAACAGTTGGCCAGGGTGGAGGAAGTGGAATTTCCTCCCCAGCAAAGATCCGTGTACCTGGGAGACAGTACCATCGACATGTCGTCCCAGCAGCCAGATGAGGGAATGGAAAAGGAAGCAGCCGGCTCACCTCCCCAATGGCAGCTACACAGTTTGGGAGTGGAGGAAGCCAGCCTCCTGCCCCAACAGTTAGCCGGAGCAGAGGATGCGGAGTCCCCAGCAGAAGTGCTGGCAACAGGGCAGAGTGCTACCAACCTCTGCCCAGCACCGGCAACAACTACAGAGTTCCAGGGAGGCGGGGCAGTCGGCCTCCCTCTCCAACAGTTAGCCGGAACAGATGGTGTGGGGTTTCCAGCAGAAGGGCTGGCAACAGGGCCGAGGACTGCTGGACTCTGCCCTCAACTAACAGAGGATGGATTTCCTGTGAAGGTGGATGGGACTTCAGTCTCCACCTGTATACCCCAGGGATGCTGGGCAGTGGGCCCCGATCCCCAACAGCATGACAGAGTGAGCCCAGACACCCTGTCTTCTCTCCAGCGGCAGAAAGGATTCCAGGGAGAAGAGCCAGTCCAGGCCTCTCCCCAGCGGCAGATATGTTCTCTGAGAGAGGCAGAGGTTGGCTGGGTGAGTAATACTCTGTTTGGAACAATTTGTTTGGGGTACTGTGTGGGTACAGGCAGTAGAGGACTGGAACTATGGACTAACTTCGGAGTCAACCCGTCTGGGGTCTCCTCCTGTGTTAGTCTCCTGCCGAAAGGGGAGAAATGTCACAGACCTAGCCGGGACAGAGGCTGTTGGAGAGGACTGTATGCAAGCCTGTTGCCTTTTGATTATGGGCCCTGGATTTTCAATGGATTCATTCTGTTGGGACACATCCTGTGAGGAGATGCTGGTGTCATCAACCTGTGTTTATGTTAATTGAATGAGCTAATGACATTGTCCTCTATACAATGTAGGAGACGGGACGACTGCTATTGTGTTAATTAACTGTATGAAGCTCGGTGACCACAAGTCTGGGCGAAAGGTCATGTCTCAGTCACCTAGGCTGTATAAAGAATTAGATAATTAGCTCATGTTAATTAAGTTACAGTTGTATTGTTAGAGGAGGTTCCAACGGCATATAAAGTCTTGTAACTTTGATTCATAATAAACAGTCCATGTTAGCAGTGAAGCAAGTGTCGCCTTGTTTTCTGCTCAGAGAGGTTGGAATATCTGATATCTGTATACAGACTGGGAGGAAGTGGTATATGACGGAAGCACTCAAGCGGAGTGTGGGACGTTCCGTGACAGAGATTGTAGTCGAGATATTCTATGCTGTTTGCCCCTTCTGGGGTTGCTGGATCCGGAGAGTGGGGACCCTTGAGGGGGAGCACAAAAGTCACTAAGACTATCTGAGAGCACCCCAGTCACGTTTTTCTTGAAGGAAATTTTGAACACTGGTTTTTGAAGAGATCCATCACCTTATGGACTATGATCACTATTTACTAATTAATTTGTGTATATTTGCACTAATTAGGTAGAAGTGCACTTTTATGTTGTATGGTATATGTTCTTTGTCTAATGCCAATGGTTTAGCACCCTATGGACTATGATCACTTTTTATATATTATAAAATCAATTTGTATATATCTTTTGCACTAATGAGGCAGAGGTGCACTTTTATGTTTTAAGCTAAGTCACTATCATTTATGGTGGCTTTCTGGTGAAGACCTACCACAGTTGTAGGTGTTTAGTCTACACACCCTCACTTAGTGTGTTCACATGTTTTTTATGGTTTTGTATAACTATATCACTGAAGATCTTATTCGCATAAATAATAATTTTTGGTGGTACCGTGCACCACCAATAGGGGTTACGGTTGGGGGTATTAACTGCTTTAGACATTTGATATAGTTTACACTATTACACTAGGACACTAAGGGACCACAAACCCCCCCCCCGCCCCCACTATACCATCCCATATAATCCTACAGGAAGTGCCATACCCCATTATAAATTTGAAATACTTTGTGGAGGATCCTTAGGGAGGCTCCTTTAGGGGGGCTGCACACCTCGATCTTTTGTCCTACGAGCAGCCTTCATACATATTCATTCCATTTCCTTCCAACCCGATGGGGGTGTTCTGGTCTCCCCACCCTTGACCAGCAATGATGCCTCAGCACTGTGCTCTGTTCCCCTTTTGTTATCATTGGATGCACAATGTGAGTTTGGAATCCCGAATCCCAAAAGAGGTTCTGGATCAAGTCCCTACATGCTTGTGTGCAGCTAAAGCCTGGGGCCCCCTTTGCCCAGAAGACCACAATACCCCTTGAAGCCAGCTCAAGCTGCATCAATTTCAAAGCAAATCGAAACCCTTCTGTCAAATGGAGTTCTGATACCCTGCACATCTCCGTGCAACACACCACTGTCCCCAGGGAAGAAACAAACTGCAAAAGGAGAGCCAAAAAAACACAAAATGGTACAAGACCTTAAGGCTGTGAACGAAGTTACTGTATTGGAGACACTTATGGCGTCCCTGGGTGGGAAACCCACACACCTTACTGGCAGGAATACTGCCCACAGCAAAATACTTTACAGTAGAAGACTTAGCTGTACTGTTATGCCACAAGGTGCCCAGAACTCCCCTTCCCAATCCGCCAAGTTAATGGCCCTCATTCTGGACTATTGGATGAAGTTACACCCAGATGTTATACTCCTTCGGTATGTAGATGACTTCCTGCTCTGTGCAGATACACTTGAGGACGCCTTAGTCTTTTCCGAAAGTCTCCTCCAACACTGGGCAGAGCAAGGATGCAAGGCCTTAAAGCAAAAAGTCCAGAGAGAAAGTGAATTTCCTAGGCCTCTGCATCTCCCAAGGTACCCAACATCTCACTGAAGAAGGAGTTGCTGCAATCAAAGCCATCCCTTTGCCTCAAGAATGAATCCCAGAAGCCTCCCTCTTGATGCAACCCCTCTATGATGCCCTTTCTTGCTTTCTGCAGAAGCTGTGGACTATTTTGAAACTCTGAAGGAGATCCTTTCAACAGCCCCCGCTTTGGGATTAAAAGACTTTCAAACTGTTTGTCTCAGAGAGACAAGAACATGCCACAGGAGTTTTGGTTCAGACCCATGGCAACAGACTCAGATCCATTGGGTATTACTCCTGTCAACTGGACTCAGTGGCTTCAGAGCCATCTTTGAAGTACAATGCCCCTCATGATGTAGCTGCCATACTAAACCAAGTACAGCCCAAGCACCTGTCTTCAGCAAGACACCTCAGACTCCAGTGTGCCTTGCTCATCCCTGATAACATCACTCTCCTCCGATGTGATACTCTCAACCCATCCACTCTACTTCCACTTCTCGAGGGGGGGATCCTTTTTAGAGAAAGATGCTCGTCTCACCGCTCATGACTGTTTCGAGGTGATGAAAATGGAGACTTCACATTTACCGACAATCAGTGAAACAGCCCTTGAGAATCCTTACTTGACAATCTTTGTGGATGTGTCTAGGTATGCTGACAGCATTGGACGGTACCACACAGGATACACAGTCACCACCGAAGATACAGTTCTTCAGGCTGGATTCCCAAGAAGCACAAGGCAATCACCTGGCATATAACGCCGCAGAACAAGCTGCAAATAGAACACAAGAAGTTGTCAGTGGAGTGGATGCACCCATCCTGGATAATACAGTGGGTACCCCTGAAGAAACGGTACAGACCACCATGATTCTACAAGACCTTCCTGTGAGCAGGACACATCTCAAGGAGCAGCAAGAAGCAGCTGACAAGGAAGAAAAGAAGTGTGAATCAAGAAAGGAGCCACAGAAACTGAAGGGATAATGGAATTAGACAAGAGGCCGTGTCTGCTATAATCAATGTTTCCTGCAGTAATACAGTGGGCCCATGGTGCCTCTCATCTGTCAAAAACTTTGATGAATGCCCTGATCAATAAATACTACTTAGCCCCGGGGATTACACCACTCACCAACAACTTTTGCAAGTCATGCACTATTTGTGCTAAATGTAACCCAGAAAGAACGGAAAAGGTACCTTTGAAGTATCTAGCAAAGGCCCAGGACCCCTTTCAAAGGATACAGATCGACCACATCCAGATGCCAAAGAGTGGCCGATATGAGTATGCATTGATTGACAGAAAAAAACCACGGTGAAAAAACTTTTAACGGAAATAGTGTGCAGGTATGGTGTCCCAGAGGTTATAGAGAGTGACCAGGGGCCGACTTTTACGGTCTCAGTAACCAAGGAAATATGGCAGCTCTAGGGGTCACATTATCTTTCCACACCCCATATCATTCTCAGGGCAGTGGGAAGGTGGAAAGATTAAACGGCGCAATAAAATCTAGGATGATAAAAAAAGTCTCAGGAAACAGGGAATGATTTGGCCAGATAGCCTGCCCATAGCCTTATTCAGTGTTAGGTACACTCCAAGGGGAAACCATGGTCTGTCACCCTATGGGATAATATTTGGTTTAGCCCCCAGACTAGGTTGTTATTTCCTACAATAGTTGTAACTCCAATCTGATGTATTAGCTGATTATGTGACTGCTTTATCTTGAGAATTAATCTATGTCCATTTGGAAGTATTCTCCTCCATTCCAGATCCTGAGCGAGATACAGGATCACACAAGTTGGTTCCCGGAGACTGGGTTCTTGTAAAGAAGTTTGTGTGAAAGCACACCCTTGAACCCAGATATGATGGTCCTCTCCAGGTTCTCTTAACAAGTGCCACATCAGTCAAGGTGGCCGGGAAGAACACGTGAACACATGTCTCCACTGCAAGAAAGTTCCTGTACCTGAGAAAGAGGCCAAGGGAACCAAATGATTCTGTATATCCTTTTCATAGGAACACTGGGGGTACAAACCTGAAAACGCCCAAAATAGGAAAGACAAAAATGGGAAGTCACTCTTAGATAGAATGACAATCAACAAACATACAGATCAACCTTACACCAAAGAGTTCAGGCTGACCATTGAGAATCCTAGCCCAGAAGACAGTGGGACCTATGTTCTGAGCCTATGGTGGGGAGGTGGGTATCCCGGTTTTAGAAAGCCTTTCCAACTGAAAGATATGTTCAATAACCCAGAGTGGGGAGTTCCCCAATCCACATCTAGCTCAAACCCCCTGAGGCCCCATACACAGAAGTTAGGGGACATGGTGGCCATAGCAGACCCTACCTTTAAGGACACGATGGCCGTAGAAACTGGGTTCTCAGATGTCAACTTGTGGCTAGAGTGGATGAGGTACAATGCAGAGAAACATAACAAGACCAATTGTTATGTATGTGGAGGGGCTAGGCCTCATAAGGGAACAGTACCGCTAACCATACATGATACATGTTTCTTTAGCCTGTTTACCAACACAACCACTAACCACGCCACTCCCTGTGTGAACATTGGAAGGAGGAATATCCCATAGTCACCAAAACTCCCAAGCCAGGAGAAGGTATCACCATATATTCTGGCAATTACACATGCTATGGACGGTATCAGGGAATGGGGAAACCCTTTGGGAATTTCACTAGGGGTTACTATGGATCTTATAGATACAAAATCAAGTCCAGTCCTTGGGAGACATATACTGGATTTGCGGGGACATGAAAATCAGAAGCAGATTGACAGAGCAGTGGACAGGAAAATGCGCATTGGCCAAGGCCATAATGCCTCTACACATTTTTCCAGAGGCCACTCCACAAACAGAAGCAGATTTAAACAACATACCCAGACTTAACAGGAGGCGTAGGAGTGCCCCAGCAGGAAGCTTTGACCCTCATGTATACTTAGACAACATAGGGGTCCCTAGAGGGGTCCCAGATGAGTTCAAAGCAAGAAACCAAATAGCAGCAGGATTTGAATCTTTGATCCCCATCATCACTGTAAATATAAATGTAGACTGGATAAATTACATCTACTATAACCAACAAAGGTTTGTCAATTACACCAGAGATGCACTCCAAGGTTTAGCTGAACAACTAGAAGCCGCATCACACATGACTTTCCAAAACCGCATGGCCTTAGATATGGTCCTAGCTAAAAAGGGGGGGTGTGTGTAAAATGGTGCCTAAAACAGGTAAACGTTGTACCTACATCCCAGACAACACTGGCCCAAACGGTAAGGTGACTTTAGCCATCAAGAAACCTGAGGATTTGTCAGAAGAACTAAAAAAGAATTCAGGGCTCACCAACCCTTGGGATCAATACTTCACCTGGGTTAGGGGAGGATGGCAAGGATTACTAACACAGATAGGAATAACCACCCTGATACTTTTGGTGACCTTGGCTGTCATAGTTTGCTGTATTCTCCCCTGTTTTAAAAAGTGTGTAGGAAAAGTTATTAACCAATGTACTTTCGTTTTTGTTAATCAGGAAATACCAGATGAAAATTATGAAATGCACTCCGTTACAGTCACTTCCCCTCATGATGCAACACCATAAGGATACAGAGACAGACAGCACCTGACTGCCCTTCCCAGCTGTATCGAGTAGGGTAATGAGTTAGTCACTGCTCTCCTCTATATACAGTTGAAAAAAAAGTTCCAGGGGATGGAGGGGGGGGGGGTAGGTTTTTCTAGTTTAAGGGACAGATTCTTAAATAGACATTTTCAAGGGGGGAACTGTAATGGATGTGAATAATAATGATATCGGGTGTTACCAGGTGTTACTAGGTGAGGTATATTAAAATGTCTATTTCAAACATTTTATATCTGTATCAGAAGTTTTTCAATGTTAAGAAACTTAATACTTTCCAGATAATTTGCTACTTCCTTTTTTTCCTTTCTGAAGCCAGACCACATTGAGTTATCAATAGACTGTAGTTTCCTGTAGCTTTCTGCTGCTTCCTCATTCATCTCCCAGAAGTTGCATCAACACCAGACATGACGTCAACATATAATAATAGCTTTGATTAATTGTTAAGTTCACTGAAATTATTGCTAAATTTGCTAAAACTGCTGACACTGTTAGAATCTTATGAATTGTCATAACAACATGTTTTGCATATACTGTACTCTCTTGCAAGGGTATAAAACCCACTGTAAAGCGGAAATTAAAATTAGAAGTTTTTCATTCTGAGTTAAGTGTCAGAGCATGATCACTTCATCATGGCATGCATGCTTTAATTTGATAAAGGGGTAGATATAATAATTTCAGAACTTTTATTCTGAATCCAAAACAGATGTGCACTAATTGATTGCACAGATGTGCACTAATGAGGCGGCACAGATGGGCACTGATTTTTGGCACAGATATGCACTGATAAGGGGGGCACAGATGTGCACTGATTGATTGCATAGATGTGCACTGATGAGGCGGCACAGATGGGCACTGATTTATGGCACAGATGTGCACTGATGAGGTGGCACGGATTGGCACTGATGAGGTGGCACAAATGGGCACTGATGAGGTGGCACAGATGGCCACTGATGAGGTGGAACAGATGGGCACTGATGAGGTGGCACAGATGGCCACTGATGAGGTGGCACAGATGGGCACTGATTGGCACAGGTGGGCACTAATGAGGTGGCACAGGTGGGCACTGATGAGGTGGCACAGGTGTGCACTGATTGCAAAGATGTGCACAGATGGACACTGATCACTTATGGCACAGGTGGGCACAGATTGGCACAGGTGGGCACAGATCCCAATTAGGCACTGTACTGATGGAGCACTGTTTGGGCACTGTAATTTATGCAGTTAACTCACTGAAGGCACAGATCGCTGTATGATCCTCTCTCTCCTCACATGCGGTCTCTGTTTGAGGAGGGAGAGCCGGCAATGAGAAATGATCTCATATGTTTACATTTGAGATCCTCTCTCATTGGCCACGCCGATCGCGTAGTAAATGGCCGCTGTGATTGGCCATTTACAGCGATCTGTGATTGGCTCTGTCCAAGGGACATGGCCAGCACAGGATTTCCCCGATGCGCGCTCGTGAGCGCGCACGGGGAGCGAGGACGGCCTCCTGGAAATTGAGGTCCGTGTTGTAGCCGTCATTCGGCTATGGCCCGGATGTCAAGTGGTTAAAAACATATAAGAAACAACTCACATTTGAGAAGAAAATGACAAGCATCTCAATATCATGAAGGCTGCAGCTAGCAAATTTTCGGTGACAAATTCCCTTCGGCTGGCGGCCGCTGTATGTGGTGACTAATGTGGCAGAATGTGATGGCAATGTTGGTAATTTTTGTGATACACATGATACAATGTCCGGTACATAATCAGTCCAAGCCTTAAAAAAGTCTCACACATGTGGTAACCCCATACTCAGGAGGAGGAGCAGAATGTGTTTTGGGGTATAATTCTAAGGATATACATGCTGTGCATGAGAAATATTCTATTAAATTGACAAATTTGTGTAACAAAAATAAATTTTCATTTTCTTTTTGCATTTTCAAAAGACCTGTGGCAATGCCTCTTAAATACCTTGGGGGTGCCTGCTTTTCAAAATGCGGTAATTTTGCAGTTATTTCTACTGTTCTGGCACTCCAGGGTAGTCAGGAAACTAAATGCTTAATTTATGTCTCTTGAAAGCCTGAAGGTGCTCCTTGGATTGTGGGCCCCTCTATGCGACTAAGCTGCAAAAAAAGTCTCACATATGTGGTAACAGTACTCCAAAAATCTGTTGCAAAAATGTGATCTTCAAAAGACTCACCATCCACCTAATTAAATATACTTGTGGGGTTTCTTGTGGTAATTTTGTGGGTGTTTCTCCTGTCCTGGCACTTTAGGACCTCAAGAAATGTTACATAGTTAGTCAGGTTGAAAACAGTCACAAGTCCATCTAGTTCAATCCAAAATCTGATAGATATCTTATGCAAAATGTATGTCCCTTGAAAGCCTGAAGGTACTCATTGGGTTTTAAGCCCCTCTGTGCATCTAGAACAGGAGTGTCAAACTGGCGGCCTTCCAGCTGTTGCGGAACTACAAGCCCCATCATGCCTGTGGGAGTCCTGCTTGTAACTGTCAGCCTTGCAATGCCTCATGGGACTTGTAGTTCTGCAACAGCTGGAGGGCTACCAATTTGACATCTAGGCAGTGGAAAAAGTGTCACATATATGGCACAGTGTTACAAGACTGAAATTCACTGACACGACACTCAAAATTTACTGACACAGCAAAGCTTTTACTGCCATTTTACAAAAGTTACAAAGTTACAGTTTTAAAAGCAAATTCCAGTATTTAGGCTACACACAAGTACAATATGCAATGTGATTTAAGGTAGATATTAAGTTAAAAAAAAATGTTCTTATGTTATTTTTGATATAGTAAGGGTGGGTTATTTTAACCCATCGGTTTTTGTCACCTATGTCCAACTGGAGAGATTTCCCCTTAATTTCTGCTCCATAGCCACCACAGAAAGTGAGGGGAAATCCCTGGTAGCCACCCGGATCACCAGAACTTATGTTCCTAATTCCAAAGATTCCAAAGACCTCCTGTCTCCATCACTCCATCCCTCCTTCAACTCCTGCCTCCATCCCTCCATTAAACTGTCCATCCAACCATCCCTCTGTTGTAGGTCCCTCCAAACTCTTCACCCTTCATCACTTTCATCCCTCTGTTACTCTATCCCTCCCTCCTTTCATCTTTCCATAACTCTATCATGCCATCCTTCCAGCTCTTGCTTAGTCTGACTTGGGTAAGATTTCAACCCAAAGAATATAATGGAAGTTGCATCCAAGTCGGATCAGCATCTTAACCTTCCGAAATGTGACATCCGACATGGTCATATTTCCCACAGGACCCCCTGCTCCTGTAGCCACTCCTGTGGTGTGTTGTGGTGAGGAGGAGGAAGCCTTCTACAGTGAGATTATGTGATCCAAACCTGTGTCAATTTTGTGATAAATGGTACCTAGGAGGAACAAAGGGAGTCGATCCAGGCTGGATAATGAGGAGCTGATTAGGCTGGTGCAGGCACATCCAATGCTATATGACACTAGGGATGCCAAATATAAGGACCAGTCCAAAAAGTAGAGGGCCTGGCTGGAGATCTGGGAACTTTAATATGAGGACTGGCATTCTTGGTCAGACAGCATGCGTAATGATAAATGTAAGTCATTTTTCAAATTCTTTGGTGTGTGTGTTGCAATTTTAGCAATGCAAAATGTACTGGGAAAAAAAACAGCGTGGGGTCCCTCCACAATCCATACCAGGCCCCTTATCCTAGCATGCAGCCTGGCAGGTCAGGAAAGGGGGGGCAAGGGAGTACCCCCTTTAACAATACCAGGCCACATGCCCTCAATATGGGGGGGTGGGTGCTTTGGGTGCATGTGGATGGGGACAAGGGCCTCTTCGCCACAACCCTGGGCTGTGGTTGTGAGGTTCTGTGGGCAGAAAGCTTATCAGAATCTGGAAGCCCCCTTCAAAAAAAGGGGTACCAGATATCTGCCCCCCCATGTAAATGAAGTATGGGGTACTGTGTAAGAAAAACAGGAGGCAGTCTTTGACAAGTCCTTTTTAAAAAACTAATATTGTCCCCTGTGGTAGCTTTAACGTCAATAATGATGGCCGTCACTGCTGCCCTGACAAAAAAATGCTCTTTCCTTGACGAAGACTCCCGCCATTCTGGCAGCTCTATTGCCTGACAGTTCTTATGTAACGATGGGGAGTGGCCGTGAGGTGACATCACATGGAGACCTCGCCCCTTGTGACATCACAGACCCATCATGCCCACGCCCCATAGTTATATAAGAACACCAGAGACAGACACCGGAGCTGACAAAACGGCAAGAGCTGGCGTCAGACTTCGTATATTGACATTGGAGCTACCACGGGGGACATATTTGATTTTTAATAAAGGACTTGTCAAAAACTGCCTTATGTTTTTGGCTACACTACACTGTTTTTTTTGTGGGTGAATGCGTAGGGGTACAATGTACATCATACTTATTCACAGGGGGGCCGAGATCCGGGGGCCCCCTTTTTTAAAGGGGGCTTCCAGAATCCAATAAGCCCCCTGCCTGCATACCCCCATAATCACCGCCCAGGGTTGTGGGGAAGAGGCGCTCGCTCGTGCCCACCCCTTACCTGACCTGCCGGGCTGCATGCTCAGATAAAGGGTCTGGTATGGCGTTTGGGAGGACCCCATCACCTCTAGTAAAAGGAAGGCTTACCGGACCGCCAGCGAACCCCCTTACTCAGGGAGGTCAAAGAGCACAAATTGGATCACAGATCCTCAGTAATGAACTCCAGATCTCCTGGGCCTCCTTGATCCCTCGGGCCAGGGGCGGACTGACCATCGGGCAATTCGGACAGGGACCGAGGGCCCGTGGCCAGTAGGGGGCCCCATGACAGCTTCCACTTCGATCTACCCGTCAATCACATCTAGCTGACGGGTAGATCGGGTCCCGAATCACTGCTCCCTGGTAAGAGACTGCTGCAGTGTAAGCGAACCTCTCATGATGTGCTCCTCCCCGCCGGCCCCTCCTTCCCTCCCGTCCATCCCAGGTGCTTGTATTTGTCATCACCTCGGACGGACGAGAAGAGAGGAGGGGCCGGCGGGGAGGAGCACATCATGGGAGGTATGTTTACAGCCGCTTCCCGCGCTACTCTGCATCTAGGAAGGAAAGTGCAGCAGCTGCTGCCCTGTCTCCCTCTATGTGCCCAGCATCCTGCTCTCTGCCCAAAAGCCCTGCTGTCTGCCCATACCCTGATGTCTGCCCATACCCTGCTATCTGCCCCATGCCCTGATGTCTGCCCATACCCTGCTATCTGCCCCATGCCCTGATGTCTGCCCATACCCTGCTATCTGCCCCATGCCCTGATGTCTGCCCATACCCTGCTATCTGCCCCATGCCCTGATGTCTGCCCATACCCTGCTATCTGCCCCATGCCCTGATGTCTGCCCATACCCTGCTATCTGCCCCATGCCCTGATGTCTGCCCATGCCCTACTCTTTGCTCCATGCCCTGCTGTCTGCCCATGCCCTGCTTTGTGCCCCTATTCCCTGATGTCTGCCCCATGCTCTAATGTTTACCCCATGTCATGCTCTGTGCCCCCTTGCCCTGCTCTGTGCCCCCATGCCCTGCTGTCTACCCTATGTCCTGCTCCGTGCCCCCATGCCCTGCTGTCTGCCACCATGCCCCGCTGTCTACCCCCATGCCCTGCTCTGTGCCCCATGCCCTGCTCTGTGCCCCATGCCCTGCTCTGTGCCCCATGCCCCGCTCTGTGCCCCCATGCCCCGCTCTGTGCCCCCATGCCCTGCTCTTTGCCCCCATGCCCTGCTCTGTGCCCCCATGCCCTGCTGACTGCCCCATGCACTATAGTCTGCCAATACCGTGCTATCTGCCCCATGACCTGATGTCTGCCCATGCCCTGCTCTGTGCCCCCATGCCCTGCTGTCTGCCCCCTCGCTTTGCTCTTTGCCCCATGCCCTGCTGTCTGCCCCATGCTCTGATGTCTACCCCATGTTGTGCTCTGTGCCCCCTTGCCCTGCTCTGTGCCCCATGCCCTGCTGTCTACCCTATGCCCCGCTCCGTGCCCCCATGCCCTGCTGTCTGCCCCCATGCCCTGCTCTGTGTCCCCATGCCCTGCTCTGTGCCCCCATGCCCTGATGTCTGCCCCATGCCCTATAGTCTGCCCATACCCTGCTATCTGCCCCATGCCCTGCTGTCTGCCCCATGCCCTGCTGTGTAACCCCATTCCCTGATGTCTGCGCCATGCTCTTATGTCTACCCCATGCCATGCTCCGTGCCCCCTTGCCCTGCTCCGTGCCCCCATGCCCCGCTGTCTGCCCCCATGCCCCACTCTGTGCCCCCATGCCCTGCTCTGTGCCCTGATGTCTGCCTCATGCCCTATAGTCTGCCCATACCCTGCTATCTGCCCCATGCCCTGCTCTGTGCCCCCATGCCTTGCTCTTTGCCCAATGCCCTGCTGTCTGCCCCATGCCCTGCTCTGTGCCCCCATTCCCTGATGTCTGCCCCATGCAGTGCTCTGTGCCCCCTTGCCCTGCTGTCTACCCTATGCCCTGCTCTGTGCCCCCATGCCCCGCTGTCTGCCTCCATGCCCCGCTGTGTGCCCCCATGCCCTGCTCTGTGCCCCCATGCCCTGCTCTGTGCCCCCATGCCCTGATGTCTGCCCCATGCTCTGATGTCTACCCCATGCCATGCTCTGTGCCCCCTTGCCCTGTGTCCCCATGCCCTACTGTCTACCCTATGCCCTGCTCCGTGCCCCCCTGCCCTGCTGTCTGCCCCCATGCCCTGCTTTGTGCCCCCATGCCTTGGTCTGTGCCCCCATGCCCTGATGCCTGCCCCACACACTGCTCGGTGCCCCATGGCCTGCTGTCTGCCCCATGCCCATGCTCTGATGTGTGCCCCCATGCCCTGCTGCCTGCCCCCATGCCCTGCTGCCTGCCCCCATTCCCTGTTGCCTGCCCCCATGACCTGCTGCCTGCCCCCATTATGTGCCCTGTGATGTGTCCCATGATCTACTGTGTGCCCTGTGATATGCCCTACTGTGTGCCCTATGATGTGCTCTACTGTGTGCCCTTGTGGTGTGCCCCATGTTGTGTCCTACTGTGTGCCCCACTGTGTGCCCAATTCCCTCTTGTGGGCCTTGTGATGTGCCCTGAGCCCTACTGTATGCCCCATGATGTGCCCTGTACCCTGCTGTGTGCCATATGATGTGCCCTGCTGTGTGCCCCTTGATGCATCATTCAGTGCCCCATAGTGTGCTTTTCTGTGTGCACCATACAGTGCCCTATATGTGCCCTTTTGCTTCATGCAATATACCCTGCTGTACCCCATAATGTATCCTCTTGCCCCCACGTAATATGTCCTGCTATGCCTCATAATGTGCCCTGCTGTGCCCCATAATATGAGATTGTATCCCTCCTAATGTGCTCTGCTGTGCCCCTTAATGTGCCCTCATGCCCCCATGTAATATGCCCTGCTGTGTCCTATTATGTGCCCTCTTGTCCCCATGTAATATGCCATGATATGCCTCATAATGTGCCCTGCTGTGCCCCATAATATGAGAATGTATCCCTCCTAATGTGCTCTGTTGTGCCCCATAATGTGCCCTCATGCCTCTATGTAATATACTCTGCTGTACCCCATAATGTGCCCTCCTGCCCCATGTAATGTTCCATGCTGTGCCCCTCTGTCTCCCCATATGTAATGTGCCCTATAATGTTCCCTGCTGCCCCCCCCCCCCTGTAATGTGTCCTACTGTTCCTCCCCCACCTGTAATGTTCCCTGGTGTGCCCCATAATGTGCCCTGCTGCTATCCATGTAGTGTGCCCTCCTACCGTCCACACACACATATTGTGCCCTCCTGACCCCCTGTGCTGCTGACTATACTTTGCCATGGTTCCTCCATGCTCTACCCTGCTGCCCCCTGTGTACTGTGCTTGGTTGACATCCAATGCTCTGCCCTTCTGCCCCCTGTGCACTGTTTATCTCAGGTTCAACCCAGAATTGAGGGAGGCGTCCACGCAGTGCAAGATGGAGGGTGGGGCTTTGTGTGGGTGTGGCTTGAGTGTGGGCAGGGACACAGGGGGCCCCATGATCTCCTGTTGCCCGGGGGCCCCATGGCTTGTCAGTCCGCCCCTGCCTCGGGCGTCTCTTGTCAGTATCCTGGACAGTCTCTCAATCACGGTAAGTATCCCAAGTGTTCAAAATATTGTGAAAATCTTGCAAAAAAGATATGATACTCCAAATAGTGTGATTTTGTTTCATCAAGAAGATTTATTGTAGTAAATGATACAATGCTGTTTGGGAGCTTTCACAAGTCTCCAATTAGCCTAAAAACAGATTTAAAACAAAGAGTTGCTAGCAAGTAAAAAAGTCCCGTATACAGACATTTAAAAAGCGATCGCTCATGCGCAGAGCGTGTGAGCGTAACTACCCGACGATCGTTTCTTCAACAACTGACGCAATTGCTTTTTAAATGTCTGTATACAGGACTTTTTTATTTTGTGGCAGAGGGGAAAGGGGATAACACCTAAAAAAAAATGTAAATGCTGACTGTGTCCCTGTTAAGATTCACCTTCTCTATTTGTCCTTTTTACTATTATCATTGAAAGTTAAAGTGAAAAAAATTCAAATATTGGGTGTTGTCTAGAACAGTAATAGAGGGAAAATATTCTGATGGGGACATTCTGGTGATCTTGTGTTCCCCTAAAAATGATCTTAATTTAGATGGATTTCTTCTTGCTTCGTGTTTTGGTATGTGATAGGAAGAGAAGGTAACGCTCCACGATGGGAGACAGATGTTGAAAAATAAATGGCAGTCGTTCTAACCCACTCTATCTTTTTCCCTAACATTTAAAATTTCATAGACTATAGTAAAGTAAGTATAGCAAGGGTGCAATTGTTATAAAAATGTTCCAAAGTAATTAAGCTAGTGTAGCGGTACCCCCGTGAGGCCTGCTAATAAATTCTGTACCCCACTAATTACCTAGACTCTGCAGATCCTCTCTTACCTCTGAGACCCTGGGTTCCATCATCTCACCAACTGTAGTAGTAAATAGAGACTCACACAGTATTGAAGAAACAGTTCAAATATGTTTCCTGTATTAATAAAACACAAAATACGTATATCTCAGCTTTGTCTGTTAGTAAGAAAACACTCCTACACACACAGCTATATTATCTATAATTATCCAAAGAAACAATATAACGATGCAGAGTTACCTTGGTTGTAAATGAACACAAATATTAACCCAATCACAAAAACCTATGTGAACAGGTTAACAGGAAGGTAGATAACTGACACTATGGAAGCATTTGCGCCATGACTTGCAGTGCACGCCGATGCGCAAATGACATTTTCGTATTTACAAAGCATTTGCGCCAGGAACACAGCGCAATCCCCCATTTACTATTCTCTTCCCGGCGCACAGGAAGAGGTGATCTGTACGCCACTATAGACCTGGTGCACGGCATCTTTAACTGCATCTTTACACACACAGCTATATTATCTGTAATTATCCAAAGAAACAATATAATGAATTATGGAAAAAAATCCTGCGAGCCACAATTATCCAGTGCCTTAATGGAAATTCAACCAAACAGCTACCCGGCTGCAGGCGCAGATCACGTATTCATGACCGTGCGATAAATGATATATGAAAAAAATGCGCCGCGCCTAGGGGTGTAACTGAATAACTGTAAATCTAAGTACAAATCATAGATAATAAAGCGTGCAAATCAAATAGAGCCTAAAGCTCTGATCACTTACTAAGATCACCTGCTGTGTGAGTCCTAAAGCTCTGATCACTTACTAAGATCACCTGCTGTGTGAATCCTATGACCAAACACACTAAAAAATAACTAGTGCAATAAAACACAAAGTGCAATGTGCATAGAAAAACGTAATAAGATAAATATACAATCCACAGTGATTAAAATATAATCATTCCTAATAAGGTGTATATGCTAAAAATTTTTACACATATGTAGATCCACTGTGATTAAAATGAAAAAGAAAAAAAATTAAATAAAACAATATATATATTCGTAAAACACAAACAGAGTAAATCAATCACATGCATGGGCGAATTGAAACTATAATCGCCCTAATAAAAGTGTTCAAATCACATCCGTGAAAGAATCTTCCAATCCAGTAACATAAAGTGACCATGTGATTTTAATAAAAGTATCCTACGGTATTATACTATATTAGCCTTTTTCTTTTATATCAGTGGTTCTCAACTCCTGTCCTCAGGACCCACTAACAGGTCAGGTTTGCAAGATAACTGAAATACATCACAGGTGATATCATTTGCTGCTCAGTGATTGCAGTATTCTTGTCTGCATCTCCCCAAGGTAATACTTAAAATCTGGCCTGTTAGTGGGCCCTGAGGACAGGAGTTGAGAACCACTGTTTTATATGGTCTGATGTGAGTGGAGCCATAAAGAATCTAGTGTGGGAATCAGCTGTACCTAATACTGAGCCCAGGGGTGGCTCCAAAAGCGTGTATTGACACAATTAAAACCTGTGTCACATGCTCCAAGGTGAGCGCAATCACATTGGTGGTCACCAAGGCACTTCACAGCATGTTTTTCTTTGGGCATGTTTGATTCAAAACCGGAACTTTTTCTTTGAACCATCACCATTACACTGACTTTTATTTGAACTTGGTCACTTTATGTTACTGGATTGGAAGATTCTTTCACGGATGTGATTTGAACACTTTTATTAGGGCGATTATAGTTTCAATTCGCCCATGCATGTGATTGATTTACTCTGTTTGTGTTTTACGAATATATATATTGTTTTATTTAATTTTTTTTCTTTTTCATTTTAATCACAGTGGATCTACATATGTGTAACATTTTTTTAGCATATACACCTTATTAGGAATGATTATATTTTAATCACTGTGGATTGTATATTTATCTTATTACGTTTTTCTATGCACATTGCACTTTGTGTTTTATTGCACTAGTTATTTTTTAGTGTGTTTGGTCATAGGATTCACACAGCAGGTGATCTTAGTAAGTGATCAGAGCTTTAGGACTCACACAGCAGGTGATCTTAGTAAGTGATCAGAGCTTTAGGCTCTATTTGATTTGCACGCTTTATTATCTATGATTTGTACTTAGATTTACAGTTATTCAGTTACACCCCTAGGCGCGGCGCATTTTTTTCATATAAACAATATAATGATGCAGAGTTACCTTGGTTGTAAATGAACACAAATATTAACCCAATCACAAAAACCTATGTGAACAGGTTAACAGGAGGGTAGATAACTGACACTATGGGGCTGATTTACGAAGCATTTGCGCCATGACTTGCGGTGCACACCGATGAGCAAATTACATTTTCGTATTGACAAAGCATTTGCGCCGGGAACGCAACGCGATCCCCCATTTACTATTCTCTTCCCGGCGCACGGGAAGAGGTGATCTGTACGCCACTATAGACCTGGTGCACGGCATCTTTAACTTCAAATTTAAACAAACTGGAAGTGCCAATAATATGGGGGTGATGTGGGGTGATGTGGGGAAGTGTAGTACTAACTGTCCAAGTCACAAATATGGCCAAAATAGAATGAGAAAGTGACTTTCTCTGAATAAGCCGGCAGCGCTTATTAAACTGCGGGAGGTGAATTTATACACTGCGCATGCTCAAACGGCATTTGCGCTTGTTCAAATACTCTGGTTCACTGTGCCGGCAAAATATTAGTAAATGTCAGGCAATGTAAAAGCATTTGCATAGGCTGAACGGGCGCACCTCTAGACTTTTTTATTTTATTTTAACGCTGGTTCACTTCGTGCTGCTCTAATGAAATGTCAGTCCGGCAATACACATAAGAGTTCATTGATAAAAACAGCATTAAGAAAACAAACAAAATTCAGAAAAAATATGCGTGGGGTTCCCCCGAAATTCAATACCAGGCCCTTCAGGTCTGGTATGGATATTAAGGGGAACCCCACTCCAAAAAAAAAAAAATGGCGTGCGGTCCCCCTAAAAATCCATACCAGGCCCTTCAGGTCTGGTATGGATTTTAAGGGGAACCCCGCGCCAAAATTAAAAAAAAAAATTGGCGTGCGGTCCCCCTAAAAATCCATACCAGACCCTTATCTGAGCACGCAACCTGAAGAAGAAGATGAAGAGAAAAAGATGAAGAGAGAAGCGTCACACAGCGGGAGCCTCCCTCCATGCCATCATGGATGCGGAGCGGCCCGAGGAGAAGAAGGAAAGAAGACGCCGACGCTGCGGATTAAGATGCCGGACGAGAAGGAAGAACCAGAAGAACCAGAAGAAGAAGAAGATGGAGGAAGAAACCGACCCATCGGCCAAGGGTTGTGGGGATGAGGCCCTTGTCCCCATCAACATGGGGACAAGGTGTTTTGGGGGGCTACCCCAAAGCACCCTCCCAATGTTGAGGGCATGTGGCCTGGTACGGTTCAGGAGGGGGGGCGCTCTCTCATCCCCCCCTCTTTTCCTGCAGCCTGCCAGGTTGCATGCTCGGATAAGGGTCTGGTATGGATTTTGGGGGGACCCCACGCCATTTTTTTTTTTAAATTTTGGCCGGGGTTCCCCTTAATATCCATACCAGACCTGAAGGGCCTGGTATGGAATTGGGGGGACCCCACGCCATTTTAAAAAAAAATTTTGGCCGGGGTTCCCCTTAATATCCATACCAGACCTGAAGGGCCTGGTATGGAATTTAGGGGGACCCCCACGTCATTTTTTTTGTTTCATTTTGGTTCGGGGTTCCCCTGTAGGGAATTCCCATGCCGTTTTTATCAATGAACTTTTATGTGTATTGTCGGACCGGCAATTCATTAATAGCCGCGAGTAGTTTTAAATGACTTTTTTTCCTTTGAAATGTCATTTTGCTGTCAGACTGTTCTAACACGGGAAACATGAGCCCCTTTACAGGCATACTATACCCCCCAGGTACGAAATTTATAGGAATATTACACTTTTATTGTTTCAATTTAAGCATTATTAAAATCACTGCTCCTGAAAAAACAGCCGTTTTTAAAACTTTTTTTTTGCATTGATCCATGTCCCCTGGGGCAGGACCCGGGTCCCCAAACACTTTTTATGACAATAACTTGCATATAAGCCTTTAAAATTAGCACTTTTGATTATTCATGTTCGTGTCCCATAGACTTTAACGGTGTTCGCGTGTTCGAACAAATTTTTTGCCTGTTCGCAAGTTCTGGTGCAAACCGAACAGGGGGGGTGTTCGGCTCATCCCTAATTGCCGGACCGACATTTCATTATAGCCGCGAGTAGTTTTAAATAACTTTTATTCCTTAAGGGCCAGTTCACACCACATGCAGTCCAGTGTGTTTTTTCTGCATCAAAAACACACGGAAAGTAGGTTTTATGGTTTTCAATGGCATAGTACACAACAGTGCTTGCAGTTCCAGTGCGTTTCCAGTTCCCCAAAAAAAAGTAGAACATGCTGCATTTTTTATGCACTGGACTGTACTGGAACGCTGTAAAATGCATCAAAAACGCACTGGAACGCACCTAAATGCACCAAAAACGCACTGCAACACACTGGTCCTTATTTAAGGTTAAGAAAAAAGAGGGGGGAAGTACTGGATTGCAGCAAAAATGCACCAAAACCACACTGGAACGCATAAAAAACGTGCATGCAGAAAAGCACCTGGAACGCATCCGGACTGCGTTTCTATGGTGTGATCTGTTCAGTTCACACCATAGAAACGCAGTCCAGACGTGTTCCAGGTGCTTTTCTGCATGCACGTTTTTGATGCGTTCCAGTGCGTTTTTGGTGCTTTTTTGATGCAGTCCAGTGCTTTTTTTCCCCCCTCTTTTTTCTTAACCTTAAATAAGACAAGTGCGTTCCAGTGCGTTTTTGATGTGTTTTACAGCTTTCCAGTACAGTCCAGTGCAGAAAAAATGCAGCATGTTCTACTTTTTTTTCTGGAACTGGAACGCACTGGAACGGCAAGCACTGGTGTAAACTATGCCATTGCACACCATATAACCGAATTTCCATGCATTTTTGATGCATAAAATATGCCTCCTGCATGTATCTTTACCTGTCAAATGTCTCCCCTCTGTCTGTTATTAGACCTGAAAAACTGCATATTCTGTGGGTGGGTCTGTTGTCTGGAGCTCAGTGGGTGGAGTCGTGATGTCAGTAGACTCCCCGCCCACCTCTACACTCCCCTTGTCAATATGCATTTTCTCCTGTGTATTTCTAACTGAACTTCTGCTATGATCTCTAACATCCAGTAAAAAGACAGGAAAGTAACCACATGACTTCAGCATGCCAAATCATGCTGAGGTGTGGAACAGCCAATCCTTGCAGAGCTGCTGAAGAAAGGAGTGGGGGAGGGAATTAAAAAATCATGCATGTGTCTTAGGCTGTCACTCACAGCAAACTTTTGACAAAGTTTTTGTCAGTTTGTCAAGATTTCTCTCACTGAACAATAAAAGAGGATTGCTCAGAGATGGATTAACTCTGTGTGGCAAGACTGGGCTCAAATGATAGGAAATCTTATACGATGTATGATATATTAAAAAAAAATAAAATAATAAAATTCGGGTTTACATCCACTTTAAGCAATTTGGCACATTTAAAGTCATTTCTCCTTGTTTCGTTTTTGGGGTTGTCCAATTGGTGACATTGATATATGTCCCTTATGGTGGGACCTGGGCCCCCATACCCATTTTAAGGCCAATAACTAGAAGATAAGCCAACCAAGTGGTGACTAGTAAAATTGCCAAGTCCGTTCCCTTAGACTGCAATGGTATTTGTTGTATAACTTTTGCACATGTTAGGCACTTTAGTTGCCCCCCTGGACTGGGGGGTGTTTTGTCCCATCTGTAATTTTGGTGCATGCTGGATGATGTACTTAATTTTGGACAGTGGGGTGGCTTATTTTGTGCTAGCTGCATTTGGGTTGCTCTGGGCATGCTCGGGGACTTTGTTTTTTTACTTGGATGTTTCTGGGCATGCTCAGAGTGTGTTTTTTGGGTTAGTAATTTAAGGACATCCTTAACAGGTGTACCCACTTTTGAAGTTCGGTCTCTACATTGGGTGAACTTGCATTTTGTGTGTTTAATGGACTGTCCATGTGTTTGCAATTGCCTCATTAGCACACAAACCTATGTTATATAAAGCTTGCAGATAGCAATCTTTACTTTGCCCTGAAAAGAGCCAAGATTGTGTGATGGTCTGAATTTTTCTTTGCTGAGCTCAACGGAGCGAAAGGGGATTCAGAACACCCTGCAGTTTCAGGTTATGCCTGGTCATCTGCATAAAGTGAGTTTGGAGTCCCTTGTTCAGGATTTGCTGGAGAAAACAGTTGCAGGGGAACCATGTCACATCTATTGTATCCAGGACCATGCAGCACCAAGGTACTATGATGTTTCTTTTGTGCATGGCAATTTTTGCATGGGAGTTATTGAGAAGTGTAAGGAATTGGAGAAAGCTAACCATGAGTCTATAAGGCCTTTCATAGTGGAACCCTTGTATGCTATGGAGGAGAAACCATTGGTTGTTCACCTGTTTAACCCCTTCATGGACATTGCCTTGGTAGTGGCCTTTTTGAAGAGATACTGCTCTGCAGTGAAGGGAGGCTTCAGGCTGACTAATCGTCTGGGGATCTTTAATGGCAAATTAAAGTTTTTTTTTGTCAAGCTGAAGGTGGATTCTGAAGGGATTGGTGGAGTGCAGCATCCACCAGCTAATTTTTCAATAGCAGGAAATAGAGGGTTTCTCTACTACCCTGGTCAATCGACATACTGCAGAAGATGTCATAAGTTTGGGCATACCAGAGTTGACTGTAATGCGGGGATGCACTGCCGAAACTGGGGAGGAGGGACATGAGGCTGGGGCTTGCTTGATTAAGCGGGCCTGTGATATGTGGACAGCGTGATCATACAGTGAAGAATTGTCCAAAAGTAAGAAGGGCCTATGTCTCTTATGCTGAAGCTGTCAGGCGCACCGCTGAGAGTGGACGACCAGTGTCCACACAGGTGCTGTCTGACTCTCCTGAAAGACAGGAGGAGGAGGTGGTGGTGGAAGAGGAAGAAAGTGGGCACCTGGGTGTGGAGGAGAGAGTGGAGGAAAGAGTAGAAGTGCCACCCACTAGTGTGAAGCCATTAACAGCGGGAAGTGGAGCAGAGGTGGAGAGGGCAGTGGAGGAGGCTATGGAGGAGTTGGCAGCAGCCTTACAGTGGGAGCCGGAAGTGCAGGAAGCCCAAGAAGAGGAGGTGGAAAAGATGGAGACACTGGGTGCCAAGACAAAGGTGGACGCTTTGGGGAGCCCTAAGAAGAGAAGGGCTAAGAAATTGAAAGTAGAGACAGCTGGGATTGAAATACCTAACCCCTTTGAGGTCCTAGGGGATGTTGGAGTAGGGGTAGAATCACCAGCACTAAGTCCAGGGACTCCAGAAATTTTTCAGCCGGCCACATTGTCGCCTAGTCAGGAGTTTTTGGATGATGAAAGCGTTATGGCCCTGAGGAATGTATGTCAGTTTTCTGGCTTAAGTGATAAGTCTGGGGGTGAATGATGCACATCTTCATGTGAATGAGCATCAAGCTGGTGTCCCTCAATGTGAGGGTTTTGGGTCTCCTGCTAGACAGTGTGCTGTTTTTGAGGACTTGAAAGTCAATGGAGGAGACATCATCTGTCTACAGGAGTGTTTTTTTTTAATCAACCGCCCAAGCCTCCGGAGTGGGTGGTGGATTACATATGGTCGGCAGTTGGGGAAAATAGGAATGCTGGGGTAGGCATTATCTTTACAAATAGAAATATACGCATTAAGTCTCATGTTGTGTTAGTGCCAGGAAGATTAATTATGGCAAATTTAATTTTGTTTAACCAGAAGTTTAGGCTTTTTAATTTATATGCTCCTGTGAATAGCCAGAAACGTCTTGAGTGTTTTGAAGTTACATGCAGTGGGAAGGAGACCTAGTGTGATCATGGGTGATTTTAATACGATCCGATTTGTGAAAGATCGGATAGGAGTAGCGGAGACTAAGTTAGATGTAGGTAGCACTATGCTGAATGGGGTAATTCAGGACTTGCATCTCAATGATGCTCATACTGTTCTGGGTTTGGTGGATCCATATTTCACTTTTTTTTCGGAGTGTGGGCGGACCAAATCCAGAATTGATTTATGTTTGTTTTCTGATGCGTTCAAATGTGCTAATGTTAATCACAGGCCAGTAATTTTTTCAGACCATGTGGCAGTGTATGTTGATTTGAGTATGGGAGATAGTATTAAGTTTGGTTTAGGGGTATGGAGGTTAAATAGTTTATTATTGCAGGACGAGCATGTCAAAGCCCATTTTAGTAAGGTGTATATAGTAGATGGGTTAATAGGAAAAAAGATTTTAGTAATATTTTGGGGGGGTGGGATTGGGTCAAAAAGAAAATTAAATTCTTTTTTCAAAAAAGTAGGGATAAAAGTAGCAGTGAGAAAAGGCGATATTCTCGGTTACAAGTCAGGTTGGCTACATTATATTCATTTAGAAATATGGGCTATGACATGGCTGATGAAATAGACCATGTTAGGAAGAGGATTAACGAGGTATTAACTGAAAGAGGAAAACAAATTATTTTTCAAGCGAGAGTTAAACACCTGGAGCAGGACGAAAAATGTTCTAGATTTTTTTTTCAAGAATGTTTGTAAGGAAAAAGGAGTGTTTGAGGGTGTGTATGATGAAGAAGGTAGGGAATGTAAGGGAGAGAAAGTGCTGGAATGCGTGACTAAATTTTATGAATGATTGTATGAGGGAGTATGTGTTAATGAGTCAGATACTAGAATGTTTGATGTGGTAGAGGATAATTTAGATGAGGATGATAAGGTTTTTTTGCAGAAAGCAGTGAATAAGGAGGAGGTGTGGGAAGCTGTGGCAAGCATGGGGGCGAATAAAACCCCAGGAGGGGATGGCTTGCCAAGTGAGTTTTTTAAATTGTTTTGGGATGTGGTTGAGGTATTTAGTTACATGATGAGGGAAGGCATTATATCAGAATCTATGAGAGAGGGGGTAGTGGTATTAATTTATAAGAAGGGGGATAAGATGGATATTCGAAATTGGAGGCCTATCTCCTTACTAAATTCAGACTACAAGGTCTTTGCAAAGATGGTGGCGAGGAGATTATGTAAGGTCATTAGTAGGATGGTTAGCGAGATGCAGGCCTGTGCAGTGCCGGGTCGAATGATCTCGGAGAATTTAATTTTAGTTAGGGATATAATTAATTTTTGTAAAGGTAGGAATAGTTCAATTATCCTGACATCATTTGACCTTGAGAAGGCATACGATAAAGCAAATCATGGGTTTTTGTGGGAGGTTTTGAAGCGGATGGGTATACCACAGCTGCTCATTAATGTAATAAAAGGGTTGTATTGGGGGATCAGTAGTCGGGTTCTGGTTAATGGGAGTTTGGGCGGGCTTTTTTGGTTAAATCTGGGGTGAGACAGGGGTGCCCCCTGTCCCCTATTCTCTTTATTTGTTTTATTGATCCACTGTTAAGGATGATACAGAGGTATAAGGTGGTGAGGGGCTTTTTGGTGCCTGGGAGTGGGGGGAAAATTGTGAAATGTTTAGGTTATATGGATGATGTGGTGGCAATGTGTCAGTCGGTGGTGGGCGTAAGAAGGGTGAAGTTACTTTTGTCAATTTTTTGTGTATGTGTGGGAATGAGTGTGAATTGGAATAAGTGTAGTTTGGGTGTATATGGAAGACAAGTGGAATGTGTGGATGATCAGATTGGGGAGGTTGAGGATGGAGTGAGGATTTTGGGTATTGTGTTTTACTATGGAATGAAAGGGGAAGTGTGCCGGAATGAAGTGGGAGAAAAGATAGCCAAGAAGTTGAGGTTTTGGTGTCTAAGAAAATTGTCGATTTATGGGAAAGTTTTAGTAGTCAAGGCAGTAATCTTACCTTTAATTTTGTATGCAAGTAATTTCTTCCCTCCTGGGGAGATAAGATTGAGGAAAATTAATAAGTTATTGTTTACCTTTTTATGGGGGTCGAAAATGGAAAGAGTTAAGAGAGAATATGTGTGTAGACGTGAATGTAATGGTGGGTTGAGTTTTCCGAATGTGAGAGCGTTTTTGTTAATACATTATTGGTTCTGTGTGGTGAAAGTTTTGAGGAATGGTGGGGTGTGTGCTAGGATGATAGCTTTTTCAGGTGGGTGGTTGGGAAGGGATTCAAGGATACCGGTGGCTTACGTGGTTGCACGCGACTACTGGGTATTGGAATAGTTTAGGGTAGAGTTTAAGTTGGCAGATTTAGGAGAAGGGGAGAGGGATAAAGTGAAGGTGAGAAAGTGGTTGATAGAGAAGGAGTATGTGTGTAACCTTAGGGGAGTTAATGCGTCAGTGGCTGGGGAAGTATGGAAGAAAATGAGTATATATGGGGTGACAAATGTGCAGAGACAGATAGTATGGATGAGTTTGCATGACTGTCTAGCTACGAGGCTATTTATGAAAATGAGGGATTCGCGTGTGTCTGATATTTGTCTGAGAATTAATTGTGGGGGTGTAGAAGACAGTGAGCATGTGTTCTGGAGGTGTGGTGTAGCGAAAGATGTGATCAATAAAAGTCAAGATCTGGTGAAAGAAATAACAGGAGTGAGGGTGAGTGAGTGGAAAATGATGATGTATGGCTTGGGGAAACTGGAAAAAGATAAACAGAGTATTGTGGTTAGTGCTATGTGCATTAAAGGAAGTGTTGTGGGATGCACGCAACTTGTATGTATATAAAAATGTTTCGTTAGACAGGAAACAATGTATAGGATTATGGCTAAGCAAGCTATACTTTTTTTTCGTGTTGGATAAAAAGAAGGGTGTGGATGCCGAAGGCATCTGGAAATTTAAAAAATGGAGACTGTTGATTAAAAATTAAGTCTCTTCCACAATGATGCAAGACCTTGTTGGAGACAGTGAATGAGCATGAAGCTGAATAGTCTCTCGAGAGTTTTCTGAAGTGGAATAAAAAAAAAAGTACATTTGGGTGTGCTGATTGAGTTTCTAACACATGTATTTTCTGTTTGTATTTTGTGTGTTATGTTGTTGCAAAACAGATGTGTTTTTATGCAATTTATTTGTTACTTTGGTTTGCTGGGTTTTTTTTGGGGTGGTGGTTATTTTACCATGAAATCTTTTTTATGTTGGCAATTTTTGTTGTTTTTACATTGTTCAGTTTGATTTAACTGTCTGTGCTGCCTTATTTTTAAAATTCTTTCTCAAGATGTGCTTAATGTTTTAATCCTTAATAGATGTCCATTTGTGGGTGCACTCCTTTAACTCCTGTTAATTTAGCCTCGGTTCACACCAGAGGCGGCACGACTTGCAGGTCGCCTCACCGAGGCGACCTGCACACGACTGCCCGGGCGACTTGCAAAACGACTTCTGTATAGAAGTCTATGCAAGTCGCCCCCAAAGTCGTACAGGAACCTTTTTCTAAGTCGGAGCGACTTGCGTCGCTCCCCTTAGAACGGTTCCATAGCACAGAACGGGAGGCGACTTGTCAGGCGACTAGGTCGCCTGACAAGTCGTCCCTGTGTGAACCGAGCCTTACACTGCAAAAGGGTCAAACCACAAACCTATTCTGTTAGTGTCTCAAATTAACATACGTGTGTGTATTTTGCTTTCCTTGCTTCTTTTCCAAGTCCTGTGTGTTTTTTTTTTTTCTTTTTTGGATCAATAATTTGTTTCAAATTCTTTGTGTGTGTTCTTTTCATGCAACAGATTTCCCAGCTGCAGCTTAACTAGGCGGATTGGCATGTCTTGGACAAATCCCTTTTTTATTTTTTATTTTTTTTAGTTTTAAGTTACTTTCCTGGTGCCTTTATGGTAGCACATGCATGGATTGTGTGTATGCTGCCATGGATAGTGACCAGAAAAGTAACATTTCAGAATGGTAAGTATTCAATTTTCTCTTTGAGCAGTGGTTTTCAGCCTCAGTCCTCAAGTACCCCTCTGACAGGACAGGAAATGTTATCTTATCTAAAATAGCTGTCAAAAATACAAAGCCATTGACTTTGATTTAAAGCACCTGTGCAAGATGAAGGAAAACCTGCAACCA
Organism: Aquarana catesbeiana; assembly: GCF_042186555.1. Classification (NCBI taxonomy): domain Eukaryota; kingdom Metazoa; phylum Chordata; class Amphibia; order Anura; family Ranidae; genus Aquarana; species Aquarana catesbeiana. The sequence continues at coordinate 435,974,678 of NC_133326.1, read as the reverse complement.
TGGCCTGTTGGGGGGTACTTGAGGACAGGGTTGAGAAGCACTGATTTAGAGCACTGAACTAAAATCAAGCTGAAGACAATCCTATTCTAATTGTGGACATTTGAGGGGAAATCAAGATTTTTATTTTTTCTTAAAGTTTGGCTTTGTGTCCCTTTTCTTAAAATTGGCTTCACTTCCTGTCACATAGCCGAACAGGAAGTGAGAGTAAAACCCTAACAATATTTTTCCTTGGGGACACACAGGTCAACCTAACTAGTGCCCCCATTATGCAAATTGCACTCTAGCACTTTGTTGTGTACACCCCAAATTATTAGGTATTTTGGGTTTTATTAAAGGCAAATCCTTTCTGCAATACAAGTGTAGTTAATGAAAATCAGAGGGGTAGCATTGGTGATTTTATCATCCAATCATGTAGAGGCAAAGATGCAGTGTTTTTCTTTTCCTTGCATGTCCCCCTGGGATCTCCAGTAACTACACTTCTAAGTGCACTTGTAGTGCAAAGTGGATTTACCTTTTGGTAAATAAACCCCAAGATACATAATAATTTGGGATGTACGTGGCAAAATGCTAGAGTGCAATTTACCAAATGGGGAAACTATTTAGATTGACCTGTGTGTCCCCAAGGACATACATTGGTAGGGTTTTACCCTCACTTCCTGTTTGGCTATGTGACAGGAAGTGAATCATTTTGAATGTGAAATTGGCAAAATTTGGGAGGTGTCTTCACCCTATCAGGGGTGTAGACATCCCCCAAACCGTATAATCCCTCTGCAGTCTATCCCTAAGCAAAAATAAGAAAGGATTTTAATGAGTTTAACTTTGCAAAGACACATTCCTAAGTTCAATAGTGATGCATGTTAATGGCCCATTTAGACCTTTAATAGAAAGTCATCAGTTGCCTTTGACTCTAAACATTATTTTTGGCCAGTCCTAGAAATCTGCATCTGTTTTTCTATTAACCACTTGGTGTCTGTGCTATAGCCAAACGATGGCCACAGCATGGACCTGAATTTCTGGAAGGCTGTCATAGGATGGGCTCCCTGTTGCACGCACTGAGACTCGGGTGATCACAGATCGAAGTAAGGGCCAATCTGTTTTTTTTTTCTACTCACCTTGACAGCATGAGGATAAAAATAAAAGCTGATCACTGGCTTAGGTGCAAGGGACATTGGTCCCGAAGAGGCAATTCTGCCTCATCTGTGACCACCAGTACCACCTTCCAGTGCCACCTATCAATGCCCACCAGTGATCCCAAGCAGTGCTGCCTATCAGTGCTGCCTCATCAGCGTGCATCTATGAAGGAGAAAAATTACTTGTTTGCAAAATTTAATATCAAAATATCCAAAAATATACAAAATTATTTTTAAAAATCTGTCTTTTCTTTTGTTTGAACAAAAGAAAAAAAACACACAAGTGATCAAATACCACCAAAAGAATGCTCTATTTGTGGGAACTTAAAAAAAACAAAACATTTGGCTAAGTATGACCGAGCAATTGTCATTCAAAATGGATCAGCACTGAAAATTGGTCAGGACAGCAGGGGGGTTTAAGTGCCCAGTAAGCAAGTGGTTAATTTCCATGCCAAATATGGATTTCTGTAATAAAGATGTGTGCCCGCTGTGTATACGGCATGTGTGTAAGCAATCGCACACATATGAACGATACTCATTCAACTCATTCATCCTTTAACAAGGGGGCCACCAGATCCCGGACCCCCCCTATGTGAATGAGTATGGGGTACATTGTACCCCTACCCATTCACCTGTAAAAAAAGTAGTGTAGTGTTAAAAAATACAAGGGCCTGGTATGGACCTGGGGGGGGGGGGGGGCCCTACGCTGTTTTTTTCTCAATTTTTTTTTTTTTTTTAGCCGGCTTTTTTTTTTTTTTACATTGAGCGGGAAGTCAGCTGATGACTCATCGGTTGTTAAGGGCGTGGCGGACGGCTTTCTGGCCCCCTCCTTAGCAACTGGCTATATACAGTGTAAAAAAAAAACGTAAATCGCAGAAAAATCGCTGTAAAATTGTGGTAAAAACGCCAGTCCAAAAACACGGCAAGCACCGCAAAAAGCACCGCAGAAACACTCAAAAGCAACATGCATAGATGTGAATCGAGCCTTACTGTCCTGCTAGCGCACTGCTCCAGTGTGAAAGCCCTTCACTTCTTTAGGGCATTTTTCAGGCGCTATTTTTAGCGCTATAGCACCTGAAAAACGCTCCAGTGTGAAAGGGGCCTTAGGCCCCTTTCACACGGACGGCTATTCTGCCACAGTTAAAAGCATGTTTTTTTTTCTGTGAAATTTAAGACTCCAGGCACTGCGATCAGCTGCATTGGTACAGTGCAATTAGCTGCGGTTAGCTGCGGTTTTCCATTTCCATAGCAACCCGACAGGGTACCGACTGTATTGAACGAGGATCTGACTTGGATCCCCGCCTATGCCTGGCACTGTTTGGTATGAATCTTGAGGGGGAACTCCACGCCAAATTTTAAATAAAAAACCGGCATGGGTTACCCCCCAGGGGCATACCAGGCCCTTCAGTCCGGTATGGATTTTAAAGGGAACCCCCTACACCAAAAAACGGCATGGGGTCCCCCTCAAAATCCATACCAGACCCTTATCCGAGCACGCAGCCCGGCCGGTCAGGAAAGGGGGTGGGGACGAGCGAGCGCCTCCCCCTTTCTGAACCGTGCCAGGCCGCATGCCTTCAACATTACGGATGGGTGCTTTGGGGAAGGGGGGCGCGCTGTGGCCCCCCCCACCCCAAAGCACCTTGTCCCCATGTTGATGAGGACAAGGACCTCTTCCCGACAACCCTGGCCGTTGGTTGTCGGGGTCTGCGGGCGGGGGGCTTATCGGAATTCAGGAGCCCCCTTTAATAAGGGGGCCCTCAGATCCTGGCCCCCCACCCTATGTGAATCAGTATGGGGTACATGGTACCCCTAACCATTCACCTAGGGAAAAAGTGTCAATAAAAAAAAAAACACACTGCACAGGTTTTTAAAGTAATTTATTCAACAGCGTGGGGGGGTCTTCTTCCGACTTTGGGGTCTTCTTCTGACTTTGGGGGTCTCTCCGGTTCTTCTCCACTGTCTCCGGCCTTTTCTCCCGTTGTTCGACCTGTGCTCCGCGCTCTACGGGTCTTCTGCCAGGCTCCTCCGCTATCTTCTGCTCTTTTGTCGCTCTTTTGCTAGCGGAGGAGCCCGGTCTGCTGCCTTCTACCTTCTTCCCTCTTCTTCCGATGTTGACACGACGCTCTCTCCGGCTGGAATAAGGGGGCGGGGTCACCGCCTATATAAGCCATAGCAGAGCTCACAGAGCATTCCAGCCGGAGAGAGCTTCATGTCAACATCGGAAGAAAAGAGGGAAGAAGGCAGAAGGCAGCAGACTGGGCTCCTCCGCTAGCAAAATAGCGGCAAAAGAGCAGAAGATAGCGGAGGAGCCCGGCAGAAGACCCGGAGAGCACGGAGAACAGGTTGAACAATGGGAGAAAAGGATGGAGACAGTGGAGAAGAACCGGAGAGACCCCCGAAGTCGGAAGACGACCCCCCCGAGCTGTCTATTAAATTACTTTAAAAACCTGTGCAGTGTGTTTTTTTTTTTTTTTTTTTTTTTTTTTTTTATTGACACTTTTTCCCTAGGTGAATGGGTAGGGGTACCATGTCCCCTATACTCATTCACATAGGGTGGGGGGGTGGGATCTGGGGGCCCCCTTATTAAAGGGGCTCCCGGATTCCGATAAGCCCCCCGCCCGTAGACCCCGACAACCAATGGCCAGGGTTGTCGGGAAGACGCCCTTGTCCTCATCAACATGGGGACAAGGTGCTTTGGGGTGGGGGGGGGCCGCAGCGCGCCCCCCTTCCCCGAAGCACCCATCCCCCATGTTGAGGGCATGCGGCCTGGCACGGTTCAGGAGGAGGGGGGCTTGCTGGTCCCCACCCCCTTTCCTGACTAGCCGGGCTGCGTGCTCGAATAAGGGTCTGGTATGGATTGGGGGGACCCCCCACGCCGTTTTTCTGCGTAGGGGGTTCACCTTAATATCCATACCAGACCGAAGGGCCTGGCATGCACCCAAAGGGGGAACCCATGCCGGTTTTTCTCGCGCTGCTTTGATAGGAAGATGTATTTTTCCTATTGCAGCGATCGCAAGATGTACCTCGCCGAGAACCAGCGTGATCCTATCGCGTTGGAAACATTCTCGCGTGCGGGTACTCCTGTGTGTGTGCTGGTTCACACGCTTGATTAAGGATCTATCCAGCGCACCAATTAAGGTCTGAACCAGCGCAGTGCATTCATCTTAGTAAATGACCCCCAATATCTCATGTGTCAGATTTCTTCCTTCTGCCTCCTCAACTCACAGGCCAACAAATCGGGCACAATATGAATAAACACTATGCAAACTATTACATTCAAATAGGATGGCTCCCTTTAGCAGTCCAATGTAATTAAGGCAGATGAGGAAAAAAGATGATAAAAAGGTAAAAGGGTATTCCTTGAAATCCAGCTATCTTCAGATAGCCACTTTATGTTGTAAATAAAGTAATCCTGGATGACAGAGTGTAACAAATTTGGCAAAACTTTGATGTATCCTTGTTGTGTTATAACTTCCTTCTTTTATAATCCTAAAATTTTATCCAATATGACTACTGTCATATTGGATAATATATGTTCGTTATGACCTAGGATTTAACTTCTGTGGGACTAGAAGTACCACCAGCTGACCTGTGTGATTGATGTCTAAAAGCAGTGTCCTTACTATAACATGGGCTATGCCCGCTCACCACTCCAGCCAGAACTCTCTCTGTATCTTGGCTCTGGGTAATGGCGTCCGCCGCGCCATGCTGCAGTCCACTGGAATCTGAATTGCAGGCGTCTCTGGATGACCTGGAACACCCTCCGGTCCGCTGCACTGAAGAAGCGATGCTGTCCACGGAGATCCCTCTGGTCCTAGCTTTGCGGCTCCCCTCTGTGTAGGCCGCAAGTCATCAGCAACTCCCTGTCACACAGACCTCCTGCTGGCAGAGTCAAAATGGTGTCCAGAGAGACTGATATAGGCCACGCCAGCCCCTTTTTTATCCTTTCCCAGCAGTCTGTTCTGCTTATGCCCCGTACACATGATCGGAAATTCCCCCAGCAAAAGTCCGATGTGAGCTTTTGGTCGGAAATTCTGACCGTGTGTATGCTCCATCAGACTTTTGCTGGCGGAATTCCCAGCAGCAAAAGATTGAGAGCAGGTTCTCTATTTTTCGGTCGGAAAAAATTCCGATCGGAAATTCCGATCGTCTGTACAAATTCCGACTCGCAAAATTCCTACGCATGCTCGGAAACCATTTGATGCATGCTCGGAAGAATTGAACTTCATTTTCTCAGCTCATCGTAGTGTTGTACGTCACTGCGTTCCTGACGGTCGAAAGTTCAGAGAACTTTTGTGTGACTGTGTGTATGCAAGCCAAGCTTGAGCGGAATTCCGTCGGAAAAACCATCCAAGTTTTTTCCAATGGAAAAGCCGCTCGTGTGTACGGGGCATTACTCAGCATTCTGTTCTTTGTAGTTCCGGTCAGTCCTGCTGGCAGAGTCACTTCAGCATTCTGAACTACACATCCCATAATGCTTTGCTCTGAATCCTTACACAGGAAAAGGAAATTAACACATTAGGTCCAGCAAACACTAGAGGGAGCCAACCTCTATATATAATAGCTGAGGGCTATTATTAGGTACAGCAAACACTAGAGGGAGCCAACCTCTATAAATAATATTCTATATGTATAGAATACATTAAGGTTAAAAAAAAAACCCTTCTGCCTTTAGAATGACATTAAGACAGTTGCTGTGCAGTTTCACTGCAGAACAAGCAGCATTACTACCATGTTAAAGGAAGTGGAAAAATATTGTATCTACTGTCAGGATTCACAGGTAATGAAAGTATGTTACAGGGGTAGAATCAGAAAAACTACTATTGTGTTTATGCTAGTGACATACTGCACCAAATGCAGCACGTACATTTTGTATTTTGTCCATAGTTCCAGTTTCATTTTAGTAAAGGCTTTGTTAGGCTTACAACCATGCAATTTATATTATCAGCTTTCATGCATTTTCTGAATGCATAGCTAGTATTTGGCTGTATAAAAACACAAAAAAACATTGTTACACGTTTTATCTTCAAAACTAGGGATGAGCTTTCTGTTCAGGTCGAACATGAGTTCGACTCGAACATTGGCTGTTCACCCGTTCATCGAAAACCGAACATTATGGGCCGTTCGCGCCAAATTCGAGCAGTGCGTAACGGCCCATAATGCACTGCGGGAGCGCAGTGCATTGCTTTATTATGATTGGCCAAAGCATACATCATGACCTGCATGCTTTGGCCAATCCCAGCGCCCTCAGCTAAGAGAGCCATAATTGGCCAAAGGCAGGGTGCCTTTGGCCAATCATGGCTCAGGGGGACTAAATTCACACCCCACATTATATAAGGCTGCCTGCACGTCGGCGTGTAGTATGTTGTTGGCGTGGACAGAGAGTGTCATTTAGATTGAGCAGGCAGGTTATTCAGTTAGCTGCAGTGTATTTAATATATATACAGACATTCTTATGTGTATGTGTGTGTATGTATATATATATATATAATACAATATAATATAATATATATATATATATATATATATATATATATATATATATATATATATATATATATATATATATATATATATATATATATATATATATATATATATATATATATATATATTATATATATATATATATAATATATCTATATCCACTGCATACAATTTAGCTATATCTGACTGCAGGTCATTCCAGGTGTACTTTTTCTTATATACTTCTCTATATACTATGTACAGGCATTGTACACAGTACTGTGCACCCATAGTGCAGTTGCTACTTTTCTGGTGGTGTACACAATACAGTACACCCATAGTTGTTATTACACTTCTGTTGGTGTACACAGTACCATGCACCCCTAGTGCAGTTGCTACTACTTTTGTGGTGGTGTACACAGTACACAATACATACAGTACACCCATAGTTGTTGTTACACTTCTGTTGGTGTACACAGTACCGTGCACCCCTTGTGCAGCTGCTACTACTTTTCTGGTGGTGTACACAGTACACAATACAGTGTAGTGTGGTTTTGCTAAGCAAAATTTACAACATGTCCGGAATGCCACCAAGTAGAGGCAGACGCTCACAGGCCTCTAAAAGAGGGCAAGCAGGCTCTGTGTCTACAGTTGACAGTGCTGGTCGTGGACACGGTGCATCCTCAGCACGTGGCCGTGGGGCACGCTTGTCCTTTTTTTCTGCAGCTACCTGTGTTATTGAGCCACAACATGCAGAAGAGTTGGTGGAATGGATAACAAAGCCCTCCTCATGCTCTGTCCCCCAGGCTCAGAGTAGTGACAGAGTAGCTGCCAATGCAGCTGCCAAAGCGGCTTATTCCATCGGCTCCAGGTCAACAGTCACTCCTTCCCTAGCCCCACCATCATGCACGGAGGAGTCCCCCGTCTATTCGACCAGTGTCGGGTACATGCTGCAGGGGGATGCGCAGCGATTTGAAGGCTCTGATGATGGTACCCAGGTTGAGGAAGGGAGTAACGTGAGCCTAGAGAGAGGGGTGCCCAAGAAGGTCAAGAAACTGGCAGTCATGTTCCCCGAGCTGCAGCATACTGCCAAGTTTGCTCCAGTGAAGAGGAGGGAGGGGATGATGAGGTCACTGACTCTACTTGGGTGCCTGAGAGAAGAGAGGAGGAGGAGGCACATCTCCAACGAGGCAGGATGCCGTCCAGGGGGCAGCTTAAGGGCAGCCACCCTATTGCATCACACCGCAGAGCTAAGCAGTTGCAGGGCGCTGCTGACTCCCCACATATTTTGAAAAGTTCTTTGGTGTGGGCTTTTTTGACACGTTTGCAGCAGATCGCACCATTGCTGTTTGCAACATATGTCTGAAGCGTATCAAGCATGGCCAAAACGGCAGCCGCTTGGGCACCACATGCTTGACCAGACATATGACGACCTCCCATGCAGTCCGTTGGCAACAGCATTTAAAAGACCCACATCAAAGAACAACCTCTCCTTGCTCCTCATCAGCTGGGATCTCCAACCCCACTATACCTCCAGTCCTCTCAGAAACCAGCACTGAGGGGAATGAAAGTATAGAAATAGGTGTCCCAAGTACTTGCGGCCAATCTGCTAGCGGTACACCAACATTGGATTTTAGCAGGCAAATTTCCCTACCCGAGTTGCTAAACCGTCAAAAGAAATTCGGTCCCAGCCATCCACATTCTCAGCGTCTAAAGGCTAACTTGGCCAAATTGCTAGCACTGCAACTGCTGCCTTTTCAGCTGGTAGACTCTGCCCCCTTTCGTGAATTTGTGGAATGTGCGGTACCTCAGTGGCAGGTTCCCAAACGCCATTTCTTTTCATGGAAGGCCATACTGGCTCTCTACCAGCATGTGGAAGGAATGTCTTGGCCTCGTTGGACAGGGCAGTCAGCAGTAAGGTGCATATTACTGCTGACTCATGGTCCATCAGGCATGGACAGGGACATTACCTTTCTTTCATGGCACACTGGGTAACTCTGCTGGCAGCTGGGAGGATGCAGGACAGGGTTCAGTATTGTTGGAGCTTGTTCCGACACCACACCTCCAAAATGCTAGTGATGATTCTGCCACAGCTCTCTCCTCCACCCCCTCCTCTTCTTCCTCTATGGCCTCTTCCTCTGCAGATTTCTCCTCTGAACCAGCGGTGCTCCGTGGATGTTCAAGGGGCTACACAAGCACTCAGGCAAAAATATGCCATGCGGTGCTTAAGTTGGTCTGCTTAGGGGACAGGAGCCACACTGGGGCAGAGATTCTGTCAGCTCTGCAGGGGCAGGCTCAGAGGTGGTTGACGCCACACCAGCTTCAGCCAGAAATGGTTGTATGCGACAATGGCACCAACCTCCTCTCCGCCCTCCGACAGGGATACTTGACCCATGTTCTCCGTTTGGCTCACGTCCTGAATTTGGTGGTGCAGCGGTTCTTGAGCAGGTACCCTAGCTTACAGGATCTCCTGAGGCAGGCCAGAAAAGTCTGTGGTCCTTTCCGCCGGTCATATAATGCCAGTGCTCAGCTGGCTGACATTCAAAGAGAATGCAACCTGCCCAAGAACCTCATTTGTGACATGCCCACCAGGTGGAACTCAACGTTGGCAATGCTGCAGTGGCTGCACACGCAGCAGAGGGCCATCAATGAGTACCTTTGTGGGGGGCGTGGCCTGATGAGGCATGTTAGCAGACCTGCTGCACGGAGCTCCCGCTGATGATCCTGTATTTCACCCTATCCTCGCACTAGATTCTGCCCATTTTTACCCTAAAACACTGCCTGCTGCCTCCTAGAGTCGTCCGGTACCGCTGGACATCCGAACCGAGCCGATGATGACCCAGAGGAACTGTGAAGAAGCTGCAGCCATGGAGCCCCAAGCTGGCCAAAATGTGCTGGACAGCCTCAGCCTCCTAAACCACAGCACGGCCCGGAGAAGAAAACTGGGCAGGGGTGTAAGTCAAACAAGCCCTTAAAACCTAAAGAGCAGCCCAGGGACATGCTGTACTACACCCAAAAGCTGGCTGGGCACTCTGACCCCCCCTGCCTGCCTCACACCAGCCCTTATGCTCCTCTGAGACTGATAGCAGGGAGGACACAAGCATGCTGGATGGCAGTGCCATTAGACATTTAGCATGACCTCATGTCTGATCCATCTGACTCCCCTTCAGAGGATAGTGCTCAACCCCCTCTGAGTGAGATCCTGCATGCAGTACATAAGTGCACTGCCTCTGTGGAGGACCTGAAGGAGAAATTTGGAGGGCTGAGGGAAACAGTATTTCTTATGCGTCAGGAGGTCCAAAAGATCAGGGAGAGAACCACAGCAGTGGAGGGACAGGTTAGCGACCTGGAGGACCAGTTGCCCCCCCTTCACAGGGATGTCAGAATGGCCACTCAAAATGCCTTCCAAGCTCTCAGTAAAACAGATGACATTGAGAAGCGCCTGAGACGCAACAATGTGCGCATAGTGGGACTCCCTGAAAAAGTGGAAGGCCGGGACCCCACAACATTTATTAAAGGATGGCTGCAGGAAGTTTTTGGCAAAGAAACTTTCTCCCCTATTTACACTGTGGAAAGGGCCCACAGGGTGCCTCCGCGACCCCTTCCGCCTGGCAACCCCCCGTGATCGATTCTAGCCAGACTTCTGAATTACAAGGATAGGGAGGTGGTGCTGTGCCTGGCTAGAGAGAAGGGCACCGTCATATACAATGGCACCAAAATCTCATTCTATCCGGATTTCTCAGCGGAAGTGCAACGCAGACGATCGAAATTTGCTGATGTCAAGAAAAGACTACAAAGACTACAGTTACCATATGCAATGTTGTTTCCTGGCCAAGCTGAGTGTGATGGCTGGAGGACAGAACCAATTCTTTGAAAATGCACAAGATGCAGCGGCCCGGCTAGATCGCAATGAGCAGGATCTTCGCCGCCAAGGCTGAGATGATGGAGCAGGATAAATCCTGTTTGGCAGTCGGAATTCCAGGAATTAAAGGGCACTAAATTCCTTTTTTCAGTTCGGCATTTTGAAGAGGAGCTATATATGCAATTTACACAGCGAGTGACTAACTCAAAAAACGTTACTTTTTCATTATTTGTTAACTCCACTACCTGCAACGGCCCACACGGGTGATGCTACCATGTCGGGTGCTTGTGAGTTGTGAGGTCATGGGTGACATGGCAAATGTTTCAATGCCCAGTTGGCATAAACAGACAGAATGGATCGCATACCCTACAGCCCCTGGAAGGTTTTGGCTATGTGCATTTAATCATGACTAGGTCCAGGGCTTTCATCTATCTCAGTCTGTTTTGTTTTCTACTGTTCTGTTGTGCGAGACTGGCTACCTTTTACCAACACTGTTTCCAATGTGCAACCCCCCTACAGGGCAAATGCTTTTTGATGCAATACAATCTACTACACCCGGGCCATCATACAGTCCAAGCCAGTCTGATCTCTAGGGGTCAGCTGGATCACAAAGAGCCCCCTTTTTCAATATGTTTCTAAAAGTATGCAATTTTGTCCACACCCATAGTATCGTGGAATGTCTGAAGAGTGAATGACCCCCTGAAGCAGACCATGATCTCCGCTTGTTTGCGCAAATTCCACCCCGCCATCATTGGCCTTCAGGAGACTCATCTTCTGGGAAACAATATGGGGTGTTTGCAATACGCCTGGGTTGGCAAGTCATATCACTCCGCATACTCACGCCGGGTGAGTGTACTGATACACAAAGTGCTGGTATACCAAGAGCTTGATTCAATGGTGGACGCTTCTGGTAGATTTGTCTTTATTTACTGTAAACTGTATTCCTAAACATTGCTGTTAGCTTATATATATATATATATATATATATATATATATATATATATATATATATATATCTATCCCACCCCCGTTCTCACGGGATGTGTTACAGTTGTTGCTGACGTACCTGGCAAGTAAGCCTGATGTTCCAGTGCTGATTATGGGGGATTTCAATTGCTATCTAGACCCCAAATTGGATAGACACCCTCCAGTCCCCCCCTCTAGGGGCAGCAGAGGTACTGCGTTGTCGCCTACTGGTGGAAGTGGGCTGGACAGACATATGGCGCATACGCAACCCAAGCACGAGGCAGTTTTCATGTTTCTCCAAAACCCATGGCTCCTTGTCATGTATCGATCTCAGTATAGGCACACCCAACATAGTTGATCACACCTCCAGGGTGGAATATTTCCCCTGTGGAGTGTCTGACCATTTTCCCTCGTCCCTCTGGCTGATTACCCAACCCCCTACATCATTGCCCAGAGCGCTCTGGAAGCTTAACGCATTCTGGCTCAAATTGTTCACCTCCCCAGAACGTATAGCAACCCAAATTGATAGGTTCTTTCAATCTCATAGTCACTTTACGGATAAGATCCAAAAATGGGAAACTTTCAAAGCCTACCTCAGGGGGGTGTTTATTGCGGAGATAGCTACAGTAAAAAAACTCCTCAGCCCTACTGCAACAGGTGGGGGACCAGGTACGGCAGCTGGAACTATAATAACACGGATCCTACGGATTCTGCAAGGGAGACATGGATTTCGGCCCAGGATTCCCTGGATCGCTTAAGATCCTCCACTGCAGAACACAAGAGATTCTTCACAAAGCTGACATTTTATGAGGAAGGGGAGAAAACGGGACGCCTACTGGCAAGGATAGCTAGATCACAGCAACAATCTCCGGCCGTTGGAGCAATCCACGCCTCCAATGGTGGGGTGGTTAATGACCCTGAACACATTATGTCTGCGCTGGCATCCTTCTACAAAGACCTCTACGGGGCGAGGGATGGCTACTCAGATACTGATCTTGAAACTTATCTATCGGGGATTGACCTGCCCTCCCTGTCGGAAGAGGCCAGGCAGCAGCTGAAGGCCCCTCTGACCCTGGAGGAGCTACAAAGCGCAGCATGCTCCTTTCCCATATGTAAGGCGCCAGGGGTAGATGGCCTCCCCATGGAGCTCCTTACTCAATATGGTGAACAGATATTGCCACATTTACTAGAAGTATTTAATGCCTCCCTTGAGGAGGGATGTCTGCCGCCTTCAATGACTAGAGCAAACATAATCCTGTTGCTGAAACCCGGTAAGGATCCGGTTGACCCGGGTTCCTACAGGCCCATCTCTCTCCTTCAGAGCGATGTTAAAATCCTGGCTAAGTTCTTGGCGCTGCGAGTCAACCAGATCATAGCCTCTATAATACACCCTGACCAGGCAGGCTTTATGCCGCAAAAATCCATGGCCACCAATCTCAGGCATCTTTTTCTAAACATGTAGCTGCAGGCAGACAATGGGGGAAACAGGGCTCTGTTGTCCCTAGACGCCAACAAGGCATTTAACAGCATAGGCTGGTGATACCTATTTGCAGTGCTGTCCAAATTTGGGTTCGGAGACCGATTCATAGTCTGGGTTAATTTGTTATATGCCTCCCCACAGGCAACTATCAGGATGTCAGGCAGAATGTCTCATGCGTTTGCTCTGCGCAGGGGCAAAAGGCAGGGTTGTCCCCTGTCCCCCCTGCTCTTTGCCATTGCTATTGAGCCACTGGCGGCTGTGGTGAAGGCTAGTCAGGGGATCACAGGGTTTAGGTATGGTGACCTTTATGAAAAGATTATGTTATATGCCGACGACATGATGCTTTTCTTGGGGGACACCACCGCTTCTTTGGCTGAGGTGACCACCATTATTTCAGGATTTGGGCACTTCTCCGGCCTGACGATTAACTGGTCCAAGTCAGCACTGATTGTCACGTACCTGGTGATGGAGCCTGATATGCAGAGGACGGCCTCTCTTACAACTCTGACTTGGAGCCCCTGATAGAGCTGACAGGAAGCACCAAGATGCAGAGTCGCACGAGTGCCTGGCGGGATCACTGAACCTGGAGCTGGATCAGAGCACTCGGCCGGGCTGTAGAGGTGTCTGTAGGAATCCCAGAGCAGTGGTAGGCAGGTAGCTGGAGTGAGTAGACAACCTGTCCCCACAGGCAGAAGTGCAGGTGCAGCAGAAGGGATGGTGGCACCCTCAAGGCTGAAGAGAATGCAGGTACAGGCAGGCCGGGTCATACACAAACGGGCACGTCAGGAACAGAGGCTGAAGCGGAAGCGGAATCAGATTACAGGCCGGGTCGTCAGCAGACTGGCAGCGAAGTGGCAGAAGGAGCAGGCAGATGCAGAGTAGAGGACAAGCCGGGGTCAGATGCAGGCAGGATACAGGAACGTCAGGAAGCAAGCTGGGTCACAACAGGAAAGGAAGTCAGGTAGGTAATTGCAGGATACACAGGGAACACTGTAGAGCAGACAGCACTGAGTCTGGAAACTGACTGAGTTTAAGTAGCCTGTTTGGGTGTCAAAAAGCTGTCACAGGGTGTGTGTGCACCAATGGAATTCTGACAGTGGCAGAGGTAACAGGTCATCTTCTTCGGCAGCCATCTTGGGTGCTGGCATGCCCTTCCTGACACTGCCCCCCCCCCCCCCCAAAGGGCAGCCTCTGGATGCCCAACTTGGCCCACTTGTCAGGATGGGAGTTCTTAAAAGCTTGAACCAAATTTTGGGCATGGATATGACCTTCAGGTTCCCAGGAGTTGTCCTCTAGCCCATACCCTTTCCATTTTATCAGGAACTGGATCTGATTTCTTTTCTTCCTGCAGTCTAAGATTGTTTCCACCTCAAACTCTTCCTCCCCGTCAATAATTACAGGTTCAGGCAGGCCGGAACTTCGTCCTGGGAATGGGTCAGGAATGGCAGGTTTCAACAAGGTTATGTGGAACACAGGGTGGATTCTAAATGACTCGGGCAACTCTAATTCATACACAACCTCATTGATCTGTCTCTTCACCGGAAATGGTCCTATAAATTTAGGGCCCAATTTCTTCGAGGGACAGGCCAGTTTCAAATTAGTAGTTGCTAGCCACACTTGGTCACCAGGGTTCAAGATCAATTCTCCCCTTCTTTTTCTGTCAAAAACTTCCTTATTGTATGCCTGTGTCTTGGCCATTGTTTCCTGTAGCAGTTTGTTATTGGCGTTGAAGAAATTTATAGTTTCGGAAACAGCTGGTACAGGGGAATCTGGAATTGTATTAGACAAAAAAGAAGGGTGGAAACCGTAGTTTGCAAAAAATGGAGATTGCTTTGTAGCAGAGTGTACTGAATTGTTATAAGAAAACTCGGCCAGGGGAAGCAGAGAAGCCCAATCGTCTTGAGAAAATGTCTGCCCATTCATTTGTGGGTGATATGCAGAAGAAAATGAAAGTTCAATCCCGAGTGCATCACATAAGGCTCTCCAGAATCTGGATGTAAACTGCACCCCACGGTCGTACACAATATTGGCCGGAATCCCGTGAAGCCTTACGATCTCCTTGACAAAGGTTTGAGCTGTTTCTCGAGCAGATGGTGTGCCCTTCATGGGCAGGAAGTGTGCCATCTTAGATAGTCTATCGACAACTACAAAAATGGTGTTGTGGCCCTCAGATGGGGGAAGTTCTACAATAAAATCTATTGAGATCATTTTCCAAGGTCTACTGGGGACAGGTAAGGGTTTTAGCAGTCCCCAGGCTCTGGACCTGCTGGTTTTATTGCGGATGCAAGTGGTGCAAGATTCCACATATTTCCTACAATCTTTTTCCACCCCAGGCCACCAAAATGTCCGTTGTACTAATTCAGTTGTCTTGCCAATGCCAAAATGACCTGCCAGCACATGATCATGGCATCGCACCAGGATGGCCATTCGGAGGTCTTCCGGCACAAAGACCTTGTCTTCATGCCAAAGTAGCCCATCCTTTGCCAGTAGAGAGACCCCGGCTGGTGAAGGGTTCCTTACTAGAGTTTAATTTGTTTTATTAACTCTCCTTGAAGTAACAGGAAGTTCCCAGGGGATAGAATGGTATCCGGAGATGAGATTTCTTCAGGTTTGCTGAACATGCGTGATAACGCATCGGGTTTTGCATTCTTGGATCCAGGCCTGAATGTTAAGTGAAAAGTGAATCTAGAAAAGAATAGTGCCCACCTTGCTTGTCGGGGTTTCAGTCTTTTTGCTGTTCTTAAATACTCGAGGTTCTTATGATCGGTATAGATCAAGATTGGGTGTGCGGCCCCCTCTAGAAGGTACCTCCATTCCTCCAGGGCAGCTTTGATGGCCAAAAGTTCACAGTCCCCGACATCGTAGTTCCTTTCGGCATTTGACAGCTTGCGGGAAAAAAAAGCAACTGGATGCAGTAGAGCCTTAGCTCCCTGCCTCTGAGACAATATTGCTCCTACCGCTGTTTCTGAGGCGTCTACTTCCAAGACGTAGGGCAAGGCTGGGTCAGGGTGTTTCAGGACAGATGCAGATGTGAAAAGTCTTTTTAGGGTGTCAAAAGCTTTCTGAGCTTCCAGAGACCAAGCGAATCTTGTACCTTGTTTGGTTAAACTTGTAATGGGGGATATGATTGCAGAAAAATTTCTGATGAATTTTCGATAAAAATTTGCAAACCCCACGAGACGTTGGACACCCTTCTTATCACTGGGAGCAGGCCAATCCAGGATGGCTGTAACCTTCTGGGGATCCATCTGGATGCCTTCGGTGGAAATGATTAAACCCAAGAATTGGATGCTTTGGAGTTCAAATACACATTTCTCTGGTTTTGCATAAAGTCCGTGTTGTCGAAGGCGACTCAATACATTCTTGACGTGACTACGGTGGTGATCTAGAGAGGGAGAGAAGATTAGTATATCATCAAGATAAACAACAACAAATAGATCCAGGAAATCTCGGAAGACATCGTTGATGAAGTGCTGAAAGGTAGCTGGGGCATTGCAAAGTCCAAAGGGCATCACAAGGTATTCAAAATGCCCAAACCGTGTGCGGAACGCCATCTTCCATTCATCCCCCTCTCGTATGCGAACCAGATTTTAAGCACCCCGAAAATCCAATTTTGTGAAAATGGTTGCCGTACCGAGTCGCTGGAATAATTCAGGCACAAGTGGAAGAGGGTAACGTTTTTTTACAGTGACCTTATTAAGTTCACGGTAGTCCACACAGGGCCGTAATGAGTGGTCCTTTTTTTTCTACAAAGAAGATCCCCGCACCGGCAGGAGATGTGGAGGGGCGAATAAACCCCTTTTTAAGGTTGTCATCAATGTAGTCTTTCAAAGCAACAAGTTCAGATTCAGATAGAGGAAAGATCCTGCTAAAAGGAACTTCAATCCCAGAAAGGAGCTCAATTGGACAGTCATAAGCCCTATGAGGAGGAAGCGTTTCTGCCCCTTTTTTGCTGAAAACATCCAGAAAGTCGTGATATGCTACTGGAACGACTTGGCGGGCTTCAGACTCCAAATCGATGCACAGCAGGGGAGATTGGTCCTGATGATTCTCTTGCCAACAATGCTGAAGGCAATAGGGGGAAAGAAACTTGATTTCTTCTGTAACCCAGTTAATGTGAGGGTTATGAGCTTTTAACCAAGGCATACCCAGAATGATTGGGAACAGAGGGGAAGCGATTGCATCTAGGCGTAGAAGCTCTTGATGGTTCTCGGCAATGGTGGTAGATAATGGGATGGTTTCATGAGTAACCAATCCAGATTTAATGGTGGATCCGTCTGCCAGATGTACAGAAAGTCTCTGAGCCTTGGGTAGTAGAGGAATTTGATGTTTGGCAGCAAAAGCTAAATCTATGAAACAGCTGCAAGCTCCAGAGTCAATTATAGTGGGGGTATGGATAGTTCCTCCTGGGAGCTGTAACAAAATGGGAAGAGCAAGATGAGCAGAGTGATTGGGTAGAGATGGAGGAGAAGCGGATGTAACTGAGAGGCACTTGCGGATCTTGACTGGACAAGACCTTACATAATGTCCTGATCCTCCACAGTACAGGCAAAGATTTAGCTGGCGTCTGCGCTGGCGTTCTTCTGTAGTCAGAGAAGGACGGAGGAGACCAAGCTTCATGGGTTCAGGTGTGTCTGAAGCGGATGCGGCAGGAGCAGGTGAAGCGGGACTGAAAGAACCAGACACTTGTGGAAGCATCCATACTGGACGGGACTGGTCGGTGGCTCGTTCCCACCTACGTTCCCTTAAGCGACGGTCAATCTGGATTGACAAATTTATAAGTGTCTCCAAGGTGGAGGGGACACCTGTTCGTGCTAGCTCGTCCTTGAGATTATCAGAAAGGCCCATGCGGAACTGGTAACGCAGGGCAGCATCGTTCCAGTTGGTGTCGGAACTCCAGCGCCTGAATTCTGAAACATAGTCCTCCACGGCCCTGTGACCCTGCTGAAGCGCGTGAAGGGTGGCTTTCGCAGTAGCGGCTTGCTGGGGGTCTTCATATAACTGAGCCATGGCTCCAAAAAAGGAGGCTAAGTCCCTCAGAGATGTGGCCTTTTGTTCAAGGAGTCGGTGAGCCCAGGCCTGTGGTTCCCCCTGAAGCAAGGAAATGACAAACCCGACCTTGGTGGCTTCCAGGGAGAAGGTTCGTGGTTGTAGCGAAAAATAGAGTTTGCATGCATTGCGGAAGGCTCTGAACTCATTGCGTTCTCCGTGGAACTTTTCAGGAGTTGGGACTCTGGGTTCAGGTGGTAGCATAACGACTGAGGGAGCTGCTGGCATCCCAGAAGTGGAAGGTGCTTGAGCAGCAGAGGCAGACAAGGTCTGTATTTGGCCTTCCAGCTGGGTATAACCCTGTTGTAAGTCCTTTACAGCTTGTGTTAATCTGGCTAGGTGTTGACAGAGTTCCTCCATAGGAGAAGGTCCTTGCACAGGCTCAGACATGGCTGTCTGCTACTGTCATGTACCTGGTGATGGAGCCTGATATGCAGAGGATGGCCTCTCTTACAACTCTGACTTGGAGCCCCTGATAGAGCTGACAGGAAGCACCAAGATGCAGAGTCGCACGAGTGCCTGGCGGGATCACTGAACCTGGAGCTGGATCAGAGCACTCGGCCGGGCTGTAGAGGTGTCTGTAGGAATCCCAGAGCAGTGGTAGGCAGGTAGCTGGAGTGAGTAGACAACTGGTCCCCACAGGCAGAAGTGCAGGTGCAGCAGAAGAGATGGTGGCACCCTCAAGGCTGAAGAGAAGGCAGGTACAGGCAGGCCGGGTCATACACAAACGGGCACGTCAGGAACAGAGGCTGAAGCGGAATCATATTACAGGCCGGGTCGTCAGCAGACTGGCAGCGAAGTGGCAGAAGGAGCAGGCAGATGCAGAGTAGAGGACAAGCCGGGGTCAGATGCAGGCAGGAAACAGGAACGTCAGGAAGCAAGCCGGGTCACAACAGGAATGGAAGTCAGGTAGGTAATTGCAGGATACACAGGGAACGCTGTAGAGCAGACAGCACTGAGTCTGGAAACTGACTGAGTTTAAGTAGCCTGTTTGGGTGTCAAAAAGCTGTCACAGGGTGTGTGTGCACCAATGGAATTCTGACAGTGGCAAAGGTAACAGGTTATCTTCTTCGGCAGCCATCTTGGGTGCTGGCATGCCCTTACTGACAGGCAGAGGTAACAGGTCGTCTTCTTCAGCAGCCATCTTGGGTGCTGGCATGCCCTTCCTGACACTGATGGTGCTGGATGGGGAATGAGCAGTGGATCTGCCTGATTCCTGCCCGATCCCAGTGGTGACCTCATTCAAATACCTGGGAATACAAATATCACTTAAACTGGTGGACTACTGCCATTTAAACATACACTCCTTACTGTCTAGATTTAGAGACAAAATTAACACTTGGAACAATTTTAAACTTTCGCTGGCAGGTAAGGCCAATTTAATAAAAATGATACTGATGCCACAGCTACTATACTACTTACACAACTCTCCGGTTGTGATCCACCTAAAAATCTTTCGGGTGGTTAACACCCTCTTTAGATGCCTACTATGGAACACAGGCCCCCACAGAATTAAATTAGAACAGTTACAGAATCCTAAGGACAGCGGAGGATTGGCAGTGCCCAACCCTTGGCTGTACTATATCGCGGCCCAAATGCAGCATCTGGTTCCATGGCCCAGGATGCGGTCGGCTCCTCGGCACGGCTGATGTTGACTGGATCTGGAGCGGAGACTATTCCGATGGGCTTGGAGGCTCAGATGTTCCACAAATCTAACAAACAGACACCCACCTTTACTTTAATCCAGAAAATCTGGAATAAGGGTAGACAGATACAAGAGGTGACCGGCTTTACTGAATATAGTGCGATATGGGGGAATCTCTCCTATGTCGAACTGGCAAAACTTAAACAGGGCCCCAGGTGGCGCTCCTTTGGCGTGACTTTGCTATTACACATATTTCAGAACGGCAAGTTGCTGTCTTTCCCTGAGTTACGAGTCAGGTTTAACCTACCAACTACTATGTACTACCATTATCTCCAGCTCCGACATGCGGTGGGCGCGCAGGGAGACGCTACCCACTGGACTATGTTGAGCACCCCCATTTTCCATTTATTACAGACCAGCACTGAAACTAAAGGGATTATCTCACATTGCTACCAGATGCTATTGAGGCATCACTTAAAAGCTCACCCAACTAAGGCACCGTCCCACTGGGAGAAAGTTGTAGGTCCACTCACGGGAGACCAATGGGAGGAAGTCCTGCAATCGATCACTATGCGCTCTCTCAACATGGCCCAAAAGGTCTCCCAATTATATATAGTACTTAGGGTACACTACACCCCACTTAGATTATACAAAATGGGTAGGCAGCCAGATTCTCTGTGCAGCAGATGCGGGTGACATCAAGGCGATCCCATCCACTTACTCTGTAGGTGCCCAAAACTCCACAGGTACTGGAGTGAGGTGCTTGGGATGCTCAATCAAGTGTTCCGGACTACCGTCCCCTTAGATCCAATTCACTGCATACTAAATCGGTCTCCCCACCCTTGGTAGGCTCCTGGATAACACATATGGGAAATACCTTGGTTATGGAAAATATATTTATCAACATAGGGGCAGCCCTGGCAGATTCGAAAGAATTTGGGCACCATGGCTAGATACCCCTGGACTAAGTCCCAGGGAATTGGTAATGTCTAGATTGATGCAATGCCCTGCGGGAGGAACATAACGGGTTATTGATGGATAATGCCAGATGTACGATATGTCTCTATGTTGTAAACATTTTAGGTTTAAAGACAAGATAAATATGATGGACGCTGGGAGGACTGTACATTGTGCATGTAAATGTATTAATATATAATGTTTGTACATTGGAAACTGTTTGAACTTGTTCAATAAACACCTTTTTGACAAAAAAAAAGAGTACCTGTGTAAGTATGGCACCAGGACAGGGTCAGGGGAGCTTGGCTTTTTTTCGCCATGCCAGTGGCTACTGATCAAGGATGCATGCATTGTCCTGTCACCATATGAGGAGGCCACGAGGATGGTGAGCAGTGACAGTGCATGCATCAGTGATACTGTCCCTTTTGTCTTCCTGTTGGAGCACAAGCTTTGTGGAATAATGGACAGGGCACTTGAGGCAGAACAGCGGGAGGAAGAGGAGGACTTCCTTACCTCTCAAGGCCCCCTTTATCCAGATACTAGTATTCCTGCAGGCCCATCGATCACACAGGAAGAAGAGGAGGAGGAGGAGGATTGTGTCAGCATGAAGGTGGAAGATAACACTCGGCATCAGCAGCAGTCTTCAAGGGATCGTTTGCAGTCCCCAGAAACCCATTGAGTTGTACATGGCTGGGAGAAGGTGGTTGAGGATCATGTGATCCTTAGTGACCCAGAGGACTCAGGATCGAATGCCTCTGCAATTTTACGCTGCATGGCTTCCCTGATCTTGCAAAGCCTGCGAAAAGACCCTAGGATTCTTGGTATCAAGGAGAGGGATCATTACTGGCTGGCAACCCTTCTTGATCCACGTTACAAGGGTAAGGTTGCAGAACTTATCCAGCCTTCGCAGAGGGAGCAGAGGATGAAACAACTTTGGGAGGCCTTGCAGAAAGGTTTGTGCAATGTGTTTCCAGAGCCTGGGAGGTTACAATTTCCTGGTGCTAGACAATGTGTTGCTGAGGCTTCGTTCAGTCACAGAAAGAGCGGTGGAGAAGGTGGCCGGCTGACCGATGCCTTCAGACAATTCTTCAGTCAGCGCCCAGGTCTGATCAGTTCCAGCAACCATCGCCAGTGTCTGAATTACATGGTGCAAAAATATCTAGGGCCAAGATTAGACTTGGAGACCTTTCCACCACAACATCCACTGGGTTACCGGGTCTTGAGGATGGACCACTGGCCAGAGCTTGCTCAATATGCAATTGAGCTACTGGCCTGTCCTGCATCCAGTGCTGCTGGAGGCTTTGTAACCGATCAGAGTGCGCCTGTCCACAGACTCTGTTGATCGGCTCACATTCATAAAAGTCTTGGATCACGAGCTACCAAGCACCTGATGCTGATGTAACCGATTGATTTTTTTTTTATGGATGTGGGATTCCTTGAACACTGCATATGCTGAGTGACTATCCTATTATGCTGAATGACTATTCTATTCCTCCTCAATCTTCATGATGATAGCTTCTAGAAATATTTTCAGTTCAGGGCACCACCACCACTGCCTAAGGCCCAATTTTTATGCCTCTGTTTAACAGGGGCGTGTAATTACAATTTGTGATCTAATATTTCATAGCAGGGCCTGTTCCTGCGCTCAACAAAAGTATCTGTGAGGCTTTACAGTGTTGTGCCACCACCACCACCTAAGGCCCAATTTTTATGCCCCTGTTTAACAGGGGCACGTAATTACAATTTTTGATCTAATATTTCACAGCAGGGCCTGTTCCTGCGCTCAACAAAAGTATTTGTGAGGCTTTACAGCAGGGATAGGCAATTAGCGGACCTCCAGCTGTTGCAAAACTACAAGTCCCATAATGCCTCTGCCTCTGGGTGTCATGCTTATGGCTGTCAGAGTCTTGCTATGCCTCATGGGACTTGTAGTGTACTTGTCTGCAACAGCTGGAGGTCCGTTAATTGCATATCCCTGCTTTACAGTGTTGTGCCACCACCGCCTAAGGCCCAATTTTTATGCCCCTGTTTAACAGGGGCACGTAATTACAATTCTTGATATAAAATTTCACAGCAGGGCCCATTCCAACGCCCACCAAGAGTAACTGTGAGGGCTTAGTGTTCTGGTTCCACCAACACCTAAGGCCCAATTTTCCAGAGTGTATAGGGCAGGCTGTATAGCATATACAGGCGGTCCCCTATTTTCAAACATCCGACTTACAAACTACTCCTACTTAGAAATGGAGGGAGACCACAGGAAGTGAGAGGAAATCTACCCCTAGGAAGGGAAATTCTCTCCTGTAAGAATTAATATGGGAAAAAGGTGTCTCCACTGATGCTTTATCACCAATCCTTGTTTCCCTAATAACCCAAGATTTTCTAACTCCAATTTTCATTGGGACAGAAAGTGAGGTGAAATCCTCTGAACAGGGGCACAGACAGCAAAACAAATGTTACAGGGGTGATGATAACCCTTCCCTATGTTATCCAAAAAGCTTAAAAATAGATTTTTTTGGCTGGAGCTACACTTACAAAATGTACCTGTTCCAAATTACAAACAGATTAACTTAAGAACAAACCTACAGTCCCTATCTTGTTTGTAACCCGGGGACCGCCTGTATACTGCTGCTGTTCAGAGTATATAGGGCCTGGGGGAGCCACGCCTTTTTTTTTTTTTTATAATTTGGGTGCGGGGTTCCTCTTAATATCCATACCAGACCCAAAGGGCTTGGTAATGGGCTGGGGGGGGGGGGGGGGGCAACATTACATTACAGCCGCAAGCAGTTTTAAATTACTTTTATTCCTTTAGAAATATAATTTTGTGCAGGGACTGTTCTAAACACGGGAAAAATGCGCCACTTTACAGGCATACTATAGTCACCCTCCCAGGCACGATATTTAAAGGAATATTTCGCTTTTATTGTTTCACTTTAAGCATTCTTAAAATCACTGCTCCCCAAAAAATGGCCATTTTAAAACTTTTTTTTGCATTGATTCATGTCCCCTGGGGCAGGACCCGGGTCCCCAAAGACTTTTTATGACAATAAATAGCATATTAGCCTTTAAAATTAGCACTTAAAATTTTTCACGTTCGAGTCCCATAGACTTTAACGGTGTTTGCGTGTTCGCACAAATTTTTTGCTTGTTCGCATGTTCTGCCGCGAACCGAACCGGGGGGGGGGGGTGTTCGGCTCATCCCTATTCAAAACGTGGGTTCTATAAAATCATCCTGACCATTAGTAATATCTAGCGGGTGTAAAAAAAGTAACTGAGGGTAGCAAGTTAAAGTTGTTACGTAGCAACCATGAAGATCCTGCTACCACTGTTTCTTTGCAATGCTTAATAACAGTTTGGTCTGCTTAGCAGAGGTGGATGGTTGCTGTAGAGACTCTGGCACTGTAGCAAGGATATTCAGCAGATATTGGCATCTCTCGGCCACAGGCGCCTCCCCCCCATTTTTGCATGCCTGTGTGGCGTTTGTGGGTGATTGGCGTGCGTGCCCTCATGTGTCCCATTCGGGGTCGGCTCTTTGCATGGGTTGGTCATCCCTCCACACACTGTCGGCACCCAGCACTTCACCATATTGTTTTATACCTCCCAGCACTAGGTAAGGCATTCAAGACAATACACTCACTAACATTTTTTGGACTTTTCATTTTGGATTTGCATATCACACATTACAATTGATTTTGTTTTTCACAGTTACCATCCCTGACACAGGCTTAATATGCTGCTTTCACATTAGACATACATTTTCACATCTACATTTATTCTTTTTTTTTTTTTTTTTTTTTTTACACGTCATCCCATTCACTCTCACATTTTTTCTAGATACCCCTCAAGATGTCTCCAAATCACCCACACAGTCCATATTAGGGACCCCCACCCTTTGGAATTCTGTCCACCCCCGGTGTTGTCATGTGGGGGGGGTCCCACTTGCGCCGGTCGCCGGCACAGCTCCCGGAAAAGATGCCCCTATGGGGAGCCACCAGCCCTCACTATTGCGCTCTTACTGCATGGTAGTTGTGAGTATTTTTATGGCTAGGGGTTATTCCTAAGTTATAGACATTTTTATATTTTTTTCCTATTTTTTTACAAGCATTGACCTTGAAATTTATTATGTGGGGGGGCGCATGCGCGGCAGCGTCCAAGATGACCGCTTAGTCCGGGAGCTCCGCGCCTCTCCGACCTAACGCCAGCCACAGCATCGGTGTAAGCCCTCGTTTCGGCCGACACCCGTACCAGCAAATAGGGGACACCTCCAGCCACGATCGGATGACTCTCAATCCCACCCGGAGGAACCTCATAGCCACGCTGAACGATTCCACGGAGCAGCCCGGTCCTTCCAAGATGGCGGCCGTCACCTCACGAGGCCTGCCCTGCCTGTCAGAATCAATTGCTGACCAGGATCAAGGGGCCCTCCCGTCTTCACAATCCTCAGATGCCACAGTGAGTTCGCTCCCGGGGTTCCCCTCACCAGCATCCACTGACTCTCTGCTAAAGAGGTCATTTGGAGGGGCAGCTCTCACCCCTCAGCAGGACCTGCTTCACAGCTCGGACCCATGGGAGGCACAGGCCAGGGATCTCCCCCCCTCCCCTACTGATTTTCCCTCCATGATGGCTGCTTTCTCTCAGATGCTCTCAAAAGGCCTAGCTCACACAGCTGCACAGATCACTGCTTCTATACACGCAGATATGCAGCAGATTGGAGCCAGAATTGAAGTGATCGAGCAAAAATCTGACCAGGCTATCCTGAGAATTAACCAAAATACTTCTAGAATCCAGGATCTCCAGGACCAACTGGAATCCGCTACCTCCAAAATAGATGACCTCGAACAGGTCGAGACGTTACAACTTCCGTATTAGGGGGCTCCCCGAAACCGTCAGACACCCACACGGCAGTTCAGGACTTAATCCCTACCATCCCAGCCCACCGTCTGGAGCTTGACAGAGCCCACAGGGTGCTACAACCACCTGGTTCTGATAGACTGCCACGAGACATTATCGTGAAACCGCATTTCTATGCAGTTAAAGAAGTGATGAAACTCTCCAGGGCGGCGGAGAAGCTGATGATCCAAGGCCACCAGGTTCAAATCTTCGCAGATTTATCCCCATATACCGTACAAAAACGAAGGGCTCTGAAACCACTACTACAAGTCCTGGTGGGCAAAGAGATCACGTACAGGTGGGCCTTCCCGCTGAGACTGAACTTCTCATATTGCAACAAACCATATAGTTTTTCAACATTCCAAGACGGGGAACGACTTCTCCTACATCTAGGCCTGATTACTCAGGAAGTTCCACAACCTTCTGCCTCTCGAGGAGCATCGTCTGTCAAGAGAACATCCCCCACCAGCCCAGTGTCACCAGTGTGGCAGAAACAGCTTCCCAAACGTTCGAAGGAATCATTTCCCCCATGATTGGGCCTGCAGTCTGAAAAGACTCTACCTTTGGTCCTCCCTTTGGACTATGTCAGCGCTTGACCTGATGCCAGTATTTTGGTGACTTTCTTCATCTATGTTCTCTCCAGGACTTCCTTTTGGATCCCTACGGGTTTAGACACCCCTGGGAAGGTGTTTCTCTGTTCCGTTTTTGTTATTTTTTTGTTTCCTTCCTCCACTATTCAAAGATTTTTGAACACTACTAATATGTGATAGCAGGACTTACACTGCATTGTTTATATACCGCCATAGTTTCATCCAGAGGCGGCATTGACCGGAGTGGTCGTAGTGCGCCTCCCTCTGGGTCCGATAGATGAGAAAACAAAGGTTCAACTATCGGACCCAGACTCTCTTGACCCTCGGGTCGCAGACCTTTTTCTTTTTGGGTACCGGCCCAGGCAGGGAGGGGTCCCTCGCTGGTCCGTGGGGATTTGGGTTACGACTTTAAGATGCACTATCTAATGCTTTGTTTCTCTACTCCCCTCTTCCTCTCACTTCTCTCTACTCCCCTCTCTCCTTTCCTCTCCCCCACCCCTCCCCCTCCTCTTCAGCTACAGGTACTCGCTGGATCTCCTGTCTGCTGTAGCACAGATCGAATTCTCAATGCCACTGGGGTCGTCCCCTATCTGCCAGGGACAACTGCAACGTCAGGTAAGACTTACAAACACTTAGCTCCGCACTTATTTCTTCCCCATGACTGACTCCACGCCGACAACAGGGACACTTAAGATTTTCTCACATAACGCACAGGGCCTTAACTCCCCTGTGAAGAGACGCAAGATACTGCAACAGTTTCACACTCTGAAGGCTGATGTAGTAATGCTCCAGGAGACTCATTTCCCCGCTTCCTATCAGCCCAAATTCCTTCACAAGAACTTCATGAATTTTCACCTGCCAATGCTAACAACAAAACGAGAGGAGTGGCGGTCTGCTTCTCAAACAAAACTCACTTTGCGCATGCACATACCATCAAAGATCCAGAGGGAAGATACATTCTAGTGACAGGAACAATTAATGGTGAGGCTTACACGTTTGTCTCATACTATACTCCGAACACACATCAAGACCTTTTTTTCGATTCCACACTGAAGGTACTAAAGCCGCACTTCATTGGCACAGTAATATTGGGGGGAGACTCCAATACCCCGTTTGACTTCTCCTCAGACAAATCCAACCCCCTGAGGCCCAAACCCAAACGGCCCCCCAAGTGTAGCCTTCGGGTGGCGCAGACAGTTCAATCTTTTGGCCTGGTTGATATCTGGAGGGAAATGAATCCCCAAACTAGAGACTACATGCACTACTCGGTCCCCCACCAAACCTTCTCTAGGATTGACCACATATTTGTCCCACCACATGTAATCCCGAGAGTAATCGCCTCCAAAATATGACACACCACTATCCGACCACTCCATAATGTCACTATCGTTAAGGGGAGGGTTGGGAATTAAGGGCTCCTTTAAATGGCGCCTCATTGAAACTCTCTTGAGCAATCCAACCCATTGCACGATTATAGACAAGGCTTTATCCTACTACTTTAGTGAGAACGACACGGGGTCGGTTTCACCAGGTTGTATGTGGGCGGCACACAAGGCGGTGATGAGGGGCAGGCTATTACAACTCTCCTCGCAACTTAAGAAGGAGAGCAGGGCCGAAGTTTCGCCACTCACAGCAAACTTCCGCTTATTAAGTAAAAGCCATAAACAACACCCCACGCCGGATAGCCTGGCCAAACTGGACTCGGCTCGAGTGAAACTCAACCTCTCTCTCACTACTTCCGCGGAGAAACACTTGCGGTGGTCAGGCGCTCGTTTCTATTACCAATCTGATAAGATAGGCTCTAAGTTGGCAACTAAACTTAGCCCTAGGTTCCGTACCTCGGTATTCCCCAAAGTTTGAGCCTCGTCGGGCAATTTGAAGCAAAATCCAACACTTATTATGAATTCATTTCATAATTATTACTCACGCCTATACGAGAAACTGCCGTGCGCGCATCACAAGACCAGGGAACTGTTTCTCAGAGACATTAACCTGCCTCACCTGCAGCAAAAGCACCGTGATCTGCTTGACGCCCCCTTCTCCTCAGAGGAAATATTAGATGTCATTAAATCCTTGAAAACTAACTCTGCCCCGGGTCCGGATGGTTTTTCGGTATGTTATTATAAGAAGTTTGGCCCTCGTCTGGCCCCTTACATGGCTCGGTTCTTCAACTCCCTCCGGGATGGAGCCCCTCTCCCTAGTGACTTAAATTCGGCTTTTATCTCGGTCATTCCTAAACAGGCTAAAGACCCCAGCGAGGTGGGAAGCTACCGCCCTATTTCGTTAATCAATAACGATCTCAAAATAATGACTAAAATACTAGCAAACAGGATGTCTGACTTTATAGCGAATTATATACATAGGGACCAAGTGGGCTTCATCCCGGGGAGACAGGGCCCGGATCAGGTTCGCAGAGCTATTGATTTGATTTCCCTTCTGCAGACCCAGTGGGACGGCGGTCCTGCTCAAGGGGGCTTTCTGTTGTCACTGGATCTGCAGAAGGCCTTTGACTCCGTGTCGTGGCCCTACCTTTTTGACATTCTTGAACGCTGGGGGTTTGGCGAAAAATTTCGCTCAATAATCCACACACTGTATTCCTCACCCTCAGCTCAGGTGCGACTAATGGGTCACTACTCGGATCCCTTCGATATTCGCAGGGGAACTAGGCAGGGTTGCCCTCTTTCACCCTTGATCTTCGCTATTGCGATCGAGACTCTGGCTATTGCCATTAGATCGAACGAGAACATCAAGGGAGTGCAATGCGGTCCTGACATTCACAAATGTGCCTTATTTGCTGACGACATGCTATTGTTCCTCACAGCTCCTCTCATAACCACACCAAATGTCTTCAGACTTCTTAGAGACTTCGGCGTCATCTCCGGTCTTCAGGTGAACGTGTCTAAATCTGTGGCCCTCAATGTTTCGGTCCCGGCGCCTCTAATAGACCAACTCCAACAACACTTTCCCTTCACGTGGGCGGGTAACTCAATCCCCTATTTAGGTATTAAACTGACAAGAAATATCGGAGACTTATATGCCGCCAACTACCCCCCCATGTTCCGCTCTCTAGAGCTAGATCTCCAGAAATGGTTGAGGGAGGGCTTGTCATGGTTGGGTAGACTCAACGCAGTCAAAATAAATCTCCTGCCACGACTTTTATACCTATTCCGCTCACTCCCTATTCTGATTAAAAAATCTATCCTGTCCAAATTTCAATCCAGGGTGATCAGATTTGTCTGGGGGGACAGAGGTCACCGTTTTGCTAAAGAAATTTTGTTCAGGCTTCGGGTCTCAAGGAGGCCTAGGTCTACCAAATTTTTGGCTCTACTACCAGGCAGCACAGCTAACACAGTTCTCCGCCATCTATAACAAGAATTGCAGACCCGATTGGATTTCCCTTGAGAGACAAGCCGTACCACATTTCACACTCGACTGCTTAACATGGAGACCCCCCAAACATAGACTGGCAGTCTTAGCCCCCACCTTGTCTCACTCCTTAGTTCTCTGTGACCAATTACACAAAAACGCCTACTTGATATCGCCCTTAAGGCCCCTCACGCACTTGTTTCACAACCCTGACTTTCCACCTGGGATGAACATACATGCATTTCATTGGTGGCTGAACAAAAAGGCCTTTTCCGGATCGGCCATTTCTTTACTCTTAATGGCCCCATTTCCTTGGGCCACTGTTTGAGTACACTGGAAATGCCTACCTCGGAAACGTTCCGACTATCGCAAATACGACACTTCCTCCACTCTCTCTGTACTGACAAGTCGAACACTCCCAAGGCCACGATGTACGAGCTATGGTGCTCCTCGACAGGTCCCCAAAAAGGCGGGATATCCATTATTTAAGCTTCCCTTGTAGATAGGACGGACACCCCGGCATACGCGCGATCCTGGGAATCGGACCTGGACATCCAGTGGGACCCTGCTAAATGGTTCCAAGCCTTCAGCAGATCATCTAAAGGTATCTTAAATATTGCCCTGATAGAGGCCAACATTAAAGTTTTTACTAAATGGTACTATGTCCCAGCAAGGCTCTCGAGGATATTCCCAGACTCCTCTCCCCTATGTTATAGAGGGTGTGGTCATATGGGCACGATGCATCATATTTGGTGGACTTGCCCTTGCATACGGAGTTACTGGAATAAATTCCTCCATATTATACGGAGAGTCTCTGGGATAGATGTTCCACAAGACCCCACGTACATCCTACTAAACTGCAAACTACACAACACGCCTAAAACTACACAACCACTTATCTTTTTTATATGTTTGGGAGCCAAAGTTACTCTAGCGAAAGCCTGGAAAACCCCATCGGTATCTATTTTGACCACCAAACGGAAGATTTCTTGGATAATGTCACAGGAACAAATAGTGGCTAAACTGCTTGACACGGTCCCACGCTTTGAAGCGATCTGGGAACCTTGGGCTAGGTATGTCGGTATCTCTCTTTACCCGGGTCAATCGATACCTTAGGGGAGAGTCCAGCGAGACTACCATCCTTCTTCATATACCCCACCCCACCTCCCTCCCTCTGCCCTTCATCTTGCTTCCTCTCTCTTCCTCATCTTTCTTCTACCCTTTCTCTATTTCTTTTTTATGCTCATCTTCCTTACACTCTCTAACAGCAGATAACGGTTTTACAAGGCCAAAACCTGTTCATTAGCCCCCATAGATTGACCTCATTTACTCATTTGGTGTCCCAGCATGGGAGGCAGCCAGTTACTCTCGGGTATACTTCCTAGACAATGTGACCATGGGCTCCATCCGGGGGATGGCGTCGCTGGGATTTCTTCCCGGTGGGGGCACTTCCCCGGGGGAGCTGATGGATGATAGGGGGTATTTCTTCTGGGAGGGATCCTGGAGCTCTCGCACTCCACAGTGTGTCCCCATTGGGGTGGAGTGATGACCTCGGAGGCCTTCTCGGGGGGGAACCTCCTGGCTGCAATGCGTATCAGATTATCCGTCTTCCATGCGGGAATTAGCACCTTAATGTTATGTCGGTAATCATACCAGGAATTTTGTTCTACTTTAATCACATCACCCTTGTAAGTGATATGTTTTTTCATTCAATGTATTTTCCTCTTTTGGCTGCCTTAGTCATCGAGGAGTTTCATATTGTATGTTCTGTCATTAATATTTCTCCTTTGAAAAACACAATAAAAATATTGAACCAGAAATTTATTATGTGTTTTATTTTCAACTTATACACATTGTCGCTCCTGAAGAGTAGATATGAATACTCCACGAAACGTGTAGAGCTTCTGTATATACAATGTGTAGTACCAATGTAATACATATATATATATATATTTATCAAACTCCCTTGTCACCTCATCCCATGCTCACCTTCAGGACTTCTCCAGAGCCTCCCCCATCCTCTGGAATGCTCTACCCCAATCTGTCCGATTTTCTCCTACTTTATCCACTTTCAGACTATCCCTGAAAACTCATCTCTTCAGAGAAGCCTATCTGGCCCCCACCTAACAACTGTACATTTATCTTCTCAATCAGCACAACACCCATAGTTATTACCTCTTGTATCTCTTGACCTTCCCTCTTAGATTGTAAGCTCTAAGGAGCAGGGCCCTCTGACTCCTACTGTATTGTAAGTGTATTGTATTTGTACTGTCTACCCTCAAGTTGTAAAGCGCAACGTAAACTGTTGGCGCTATATAAATACTGTATAATAATAATAATTATAGATGAACCACTAACCCTTGTACATGCAATGTGTAACCGATATAAAATAAATATATGTAATAAATGATGAATTTTTGTGACCCATGTACATATCTGTATGGAATATTTATCATGTTTTATACAATACATATCCCTTTTTTGACCCTTCACTACCAACTGCACGCTTAATTTAAAGTCCCGCCTTCTCCCCTTTATCATTAGGATATTCAGCAGTTAGCAACTTGGACACTAGAGGGCAGTTATGAGGATGCAACTCTACTGTGCTGGAGTATGTAATTGATAAAGTACTATCAGCTCTAGGGACACGGATTTAGCTTATGGCAGAGTTTATCAGACACAGCCTGAAGTAATTGCTGCATTATATATTATCCTGAACTGCTGTGTAAAATGCATATTCTAACATTAGTATGTATAAATGTGGTTGAAATAGAAAACAAGCTCTTGTAAGCTTACTGACGGCGACTGAAATTACAGAGACATAATGAGACTGACAGGCTCCCTGTTATCTGTAAGGTGATTTTATTACATTCTAGAGACAAGGTAACACAGTCTTAAAACTTTTGGTTCAGGGGCAGTTTGCAAATGGCATATACAACCAAAAAAAACTATTTTTTACTGTTGAAGTGGAGTGGGTAAAGAGGAACCATTCAGAACTTTTGTGCGCATTTACCTGCATGTGTTTCATGCATGGAGGTTCATTGCATTAAGGCAGTGGCTCTCAACCTGGGGGTCGGAACCCTTTGGGGGTCAAATGATTTGCCAGGGGTCACCGAATCCTGGGCTGTTCTGAAGCCCGCATCGCTCTCCCAGCCTCTTTGTGGCCGCCCAGCAGGACCCTGTGGCTGCCCACTCAGCCTCTTTGCAGCCGCCCATTCAGTTTACGCATGGCTGGGGGGCAGAGACTAGATGTCAGCTGACTGGTGAGGAATGTGAAGTGGGAGGGGCTGGAGGAGACCCCATCTCCTGATTTCGGCATAGGTGTCACTGCTACGAGACACCAAAGAGCTGGAGACACAGTGAGTAACACTACCTGTGATTATAGTTGCCATTAAAAGTCCCCACTATAATTCTCAGATCAGCAGATATCCTTGATCGAGTGCACCCAAGTTGGCTGATCAGAACTCCCACCAGCTCTGCCACTGATCCCAACTACCTGCCAGCACTGCCACTGTTCCCATCCCCCCCACCAAGGAGTAAGTGAAGGAATAAAAATAGAGAATAAATAGAAGGGAAAGGAAAAGAGGGAGGGGGGGCAAAGAAAGGAGAGAGAATAAGAGAAAGAACAAGAGAGAATGCTAGATAGAGGGATGGGGAAAAAAAAAGAAATTAGGATAGAGAGAGATAAAAAAAGAAATGAGAAGAGAGAGTGGTACATCCTAAATTGTACCATAAGGGGTTTTAATACTGTACGAGTGGAAGGGACTTGGAGCGCTAAATGTCCGTGGGTTAGGAGTGCAAATTACTTGCCTTGGGTGCTGACAACCCACGCTATGAAAATAATTTTACTGTTAGGGGTCCCCACAACTTGGGAAATTTTATTAGGGGGTCACTGCAATAGAAAGGTTGAGAACCAATGCATTAAGGCATCCTGACAGCACTACACTATCCAAAACTAAAAAAGTTTTTCCTGCCATTTGTACAGTATATTGCCCCAAAACGGTGCATATTTTTAAAGTTTTGTACCCAGACACATTAAGATTATTACACTGTTCAGTTAAGATGGGCAATGTTTATCTAATGTCTATACTTACATTTAGGAATATTCACAGGTGACTAATTTCTCCTAGCTCCGAATACTTTCTCTTTGCTAACACTGTACATCATTCTACAAAACATGAAAGGAGGGACATGGATTGGGCTATGGACTTTTTAGGCACAATAATCACTATAGTTGGTATAGATTTAAAATTTAATTTATTAAAGAGTATATTAAAAAGGATAAAGATATAAAAAGGGAAATAGATACAGAATTCAGATATTAATCACACATTTACAGATTATACACTCCATACATAGCTTAATGGTATAGTAATTGAGTACTGATTGGGAATCCCAATCTTGTTTACATACGATTGCAATATATTTGACATCTAAGCTATGTGGTGGTAGCAGCCAGTATCTGAGATTTGCTCGACATGTTGCACGCCACGGGCGCTTCTTCAAGAGCACAGAACTGAATACTGTAATAAACAGAGCATTCAATGAATAATGTAAATACAATACACGCAGTTTTAGCTGGGTAGATATAATTATCACAGATAACAAAATATTGCCAACAGTGACCATCAAAGGATGCTCTTCCCACAAAGTCCGGGCACAATACGTATACTATGGGGACGTGCACAACATCGTATTAAAAAAAGTCGCCATAAAACTTGTATAACATATTGGTCTCCAAAAAGGTAAGTTGCTCCTGCCATATAAGATGAACACGGAGAGGGGAAGGGAAAATTAAATAATAATTATTGGGTGTTTATCATAGATACAGTGTATAAACACTGTATCCAGTAATTAGCTAGCCCATTCATTGGCTACATATATTATAAATCCATTTGCGGTATAATGCTGATGGTTTAAACACCATGTACACCCATCCATAGTATCGCAAAGAACCAGGTGAGTTACATTAATATTGTGTGCATATAAATTAAAGAATTTTCAAAAACATGCCTAATTGGTTTGGATACACAGTTAATTTTACCCTATTTGGGGATAAACTATAAGTACGTAGGAGTAACATGAAAGGTATTTATAAGTATTAGTGAATATTATTTTGAACCATCCCCCCTACATATCTAGTTGCGTATCTAACGTGGTTAATTGGATGCAGCTGTATTTCACTTACCATAGTATTATTTGTAGTTGTGTGTATTAACTGCGGGAAGTAAAAACAACAGCAGCCTCTTTGTTTGATGTTTGGGTCATCCAGTAATTTGCTAAGGTAGTCTCGTATTGATTGTATGTCTAAAGAGAATCCAATCTCAGTTTCACAATCGGCAAGGATATAATGAAAAGCTGGATGGATATTACCTGTGTGGGAGGTAATTGTAGATATAGGTCGCCAGGCTGCAGTGCCAGAGGGATAAATCAAAGGGAGAAGGAGACAGGTATTGATAAGCAAAGGGGTAGAGTTTTTGTATATAGAGATGTGTTTTTTTTTTTTTTTAAAAGTAGTTATATATCTGGAGGGGTTGTATATTAGCTTACCTTTTAGTGGAACCAAACTGGTAGGGCTAAGCGTCAGCGGTGTAGATCCACACAGCCGCTCTGCTCGGAGCGACTGAGTGTGTTGATTGTGAGATGAGAGACGCTAAGAGCGTCTCTTGTGCGCACGCCTCGCTTGTAGTCACCAATCGGCTTGAGGCCGATGTGACGTCATTCAAGCCGGGCGCTGATGCGCACTGCGCATGTCCCGATCCTCTGCATCGGCATGGAAACCGCCGATGCGTCGGAGGGGGAGAAAGAGCAGTCGCATCATGGTATCCTGGATACCAGGAATACCCTAGTGCACCAATCACCCTCAGCTGAAGGCGTGGCGCTGGGCGGCCGCATAGCAACGATAATAGGCCGGGACACAGCGGGTTGCATCCAACATGATCACAGAGGCACAAGATACATTCATGTGTGTATAAGATGGATGTTGTATCTAGGTAGATAAGAGAATTATCTATCTATTATGTTAGTATTGAGAGCGGCTAAATTTTACATAACAATATTCAGGACACTGTTGTTTACAGAGATAAAAAGAAATGAGGTTGAAAACATATTAATAAACAATGAGGACCGTCACTGATAATAAATGCCATATGTTCAAATACATAATTATTGAATGACTGTAGGGAAAAAAGGAGGGGGGAGGGGAAAGGGGGAATAACAATAGGAGAAAGGAGAAGGGGACTCCAGAAGGCACAGATTGGTATTGCAGTTCAGATATATGTCATAGAAAGGGCTTATAGGTTTGAGCCTCATTGATGCCAGGGGGGTGTGTGGCATTGAGGCGTTCTATCCACATAGTTTCTTTTTGGCACACTTTCTTATCCCAATCTCCACCCCTGGGATCTTTTGGGACCACTGCCAAAACAATAAAAGAAATCAAGGAAGTATTAAATCTATGGTAAAGGTCTAGGTGCCTACTCACTGCTGTAACCATTTTTCCTTCTGCTGAATAGTATACGTGGTCTTTGATTCTGCATCGTAGGTGTCTGATGGTTTTGCCTACGTAAAGCACGCCACATTGGCATAGCATGAGGTATACTACTCCCTCCGTGTCACAGTTCGCATGAAATTTTGGGGTGAAGGTTTCCCCGTTTGGTAGTATGAATGTCTTTCCTGTTTTGACCCATGGGCAAAAAGGGCATTTACCACATTGAGAAATCCCTAGTTTCGATGATTTGTGTTTTGGGGTGGTTACATAGTGACTAGAGGTTAATTGGTCACCCAGGGAGTTGGTTCATCTAAATGTAATTTGGGGGTAAGGGCCAATGTATTTTTTAATAATGGGGTCTTCTTGGAGGATCGCCCAATGTCTTCTTAAAATGCCTCGAAGTTGTTCGTGTTGTTGCGAAAATTTTGTGATAAATCTCACCGAAGGATTAGTTGTAGTAGATTTTTTGTTGAATAATAGAGTTTCTTGGCTGGCGTATAGCCTTGTTGTAGGCGCTACGTAATGGTGTTTTGGTGTATCTCCTCGCCAGTAGTCTACTACGAAGTGCATCCGCTTGAAATTTGAATTCCTCTGTATGAGTACAGTTACGGCGTAATCTTAGATACTGTGCGTATGGGATACTTTTGATAAGTGGTCTGGGGTGAGCACTTTTCGCATGTAGCAGGGTGTTCCCTGCGGTTTCCTTCCTGAATAGTGTAGAGGCTAAACAGTTCTCCCTATCTTTTGAAAATAGTCAAGTCTAAGAAAGTTATCTGTTGTAGGTGGGTAGAAACTGTAAATTTGAGATTCAGGTCATTATGATTAATGATCTGGATAAATTTATCAAGTAGATCTTGGGTACCTGTCCATACCAGAAATATATCATTGATGTAACGTTGCCAAATAAGGGCGTGATCGGTGTAGTGGGTTAGGGCTTCATCTGAAAAGATGGTACGTTCCCACCCCCCAGGTACAAGTTGACGTAGGCCGGTGCGCAGTATGTGCCCATAGCCACGCCTTGTACCTGGAGGAAGTGGGAACCTTTAAAACAAAAGTAGTTGCGAGTAAGTACAAATTTTAGCAATTTCAGAATAAATTCACAATAGTCCCAGCTGTAGTGGTCCTGCTCTCTTAGGAACATGCGCGCCATCCCGATGCCCTGCTCGTGAGGGATGCTGGAGTAAAGGGACTCCACATCCAAGGTCATGAGGAGGGCATCGGGAGGGACGGGCAGTCCCTCTATTTGTTTAAGAAGATCTAATGTATCACGGGTATAAGATGGAAGACCCAGTATGTGTGGCATTAGGACGAAGTCCACGAGGCGACTGGCATTCTCTGTTAAAGACCCGATCCCAGATATGATGGGATGACCAGGGGGCATCGTATAGTGCTTGTGTACTTTTGGTAGGGCGTAGAATGTGGCCTCTCTAGGTTTTTTCACATTTAGGTAGTTGTATGTATCTTGGTCAATCAGACCTTCTTGGAATGCTAATCCGATAATATCCAGGTATTCTTGTTTGAATTCTATAATACGGGTCTCAGGTAGGCGGGAATAGCAATGTTTATTATGTAGAATCCTCATGACCATGGATTCATAATATGTTTTTGTCATGAGGACAATATTCCCGCCCTTATCTGAGGCCTTAACCTCTAGGTCTGGGTGGTCTTGTAGAGTTTGGATGGCTCGTATTTGAGAGTGAGTAAGATTTCCTGGACTCGAGGGGGTGGTCATCTGTTTAATATCACTAATAGTTGCCATTAGGAACGCCCAAATATGGATATCTCCGGAAACCGTTGTGATTTAAGTTTAAATTTCTTGGTTGTAGGTATGGGTTCAGTTGGCCCCATAGTGTATGGAACAGGTGCGGGATGTATTGATTTTTGTGATTGATTAGATTCTTGTGGTGATTCATTTTCCTCTAATAAAAGTATTAAGTCTCGCAGGACTCTAAAGTCTTCCATAGAGAAATGTTTCACTTGTTCTGAGATAGATTTATCTTGTTTTGTTTGTAAGACTTGTTTGTCAAATAAGAACTTGTAGGTTAAATTGCGTGAAAAGAGATAAACATCTTTTATCGTTTCATATTTGTCTATGTTCGTAGAAGGGCAAAAGCTGAGTCCATATTTAAGGACATCGAGTGTTTCTTTCTCAAATTGATAGGGGGTTAAGTTGATAACTTCAAGTCCCGATGTTAGGTCAGGGCCATCGTGTCCATGAGTGCTGGAAAATTTGCCTGTGCAGCATGTGACTGAACATGTGCGTCTAGTGTGCTTTGTCTAGTATTAGAGGGACGTTGAGTGAGGGGTGGGGGGAGAGAAGTTTGCGGGTTGAGTCCTAGAGATTGGGCAGAATCAGTGGGAATTAAATTGGTTCGGCCTACTTCAGTAGAGCCGATGGTGTTAGACTGTGCCATATTTTGTGCTTGTGCTTGAGTGTTTAAGATTTGAATTGCTTGAAGGGCTGTAGCGCCCAAATATTTAGGTTGTGTTGATAGTCTCTCGTTTGGTTGTGTTATGTGACCTTGTTTCTGGGGATGTGGTAGTAAGTGAGTGTCTGAATTGGGTGGACGTTTTTTGGAAGAGGGCATATAATAGCCTCCACCATAGTCACGTTTTCGTGCTCCCGAGTTATTATGAGTATTCATAGTATTTTTTTGGCTCTGTTTAGGAAGAGATGAGGAGGATCTGAATGAGGAGTCCGATTCGGTATCCTCATCCGTAGCTCTCTCATTAGTATTGGTTTTTGTGCCACGACGGTAGTTTCTAGAGCCTTTGTTTTGTGTTACGTTATGCCAGTGATAGGCAAAGCCTTCAGAGAAGGCCAATTGATCTTTCGATAATTTGTTTTGTTTTTTATAGATGATGTCTTTGGTGATCCTTGTTATATAGTCTTTTATTTCCTGAACCCGTTTAGGAAATAATGTATGGTCCCTGATGTTCTCATTGGAGGTTTGTAACAAGAGGATCTCTTGATCCAAAGTATTCAGTTCTATTTGATAATGAGAAATCAGAAGTTTCATGAGTTCAGAGCTACATTGAGTCAGAACGCTTTCCCATGCGATTTTAAGTTCTGGAGATGTTACTTGAAATGAGGGGTAAAGTTGAATCCTAGGGCCTAGAGGATTGATATTTTCTCTTATGCATTTTTGTAGAAACTCTATGTGCCAGTGTAAATTAGCTTTCTTTTTAAGGGAGCGTTTTAGTTTGGCCATATATTGGTTAATCCCTATTTCCTGTTCATTATCAGTGTTACAGTTCATTTAAATTTCCGTCATGTAGCCCAACCAGCTTTGCCCAATAAATTCCATAGTACAAAGAAGTAAGATACAAATACAAAATAACTTGAGAATTTTCAATAGGGAGAAAAGGGAGGAGGGAAGAAAAAAGGGCTGAGGGAAAAAGATAACCCTGAATTATTGTATAATATCATGTATTAGCCGCAGCATAAGAAGAAAGGGAAAAAGGGGGGTCAACTACCACTAAATCAGGGTTGCCCAGGTGCTTCCACCCATAATAGAGATTTACTTTTTAAGGTATCATCACATAGTGGTCATGCGGATACCTGTATTGTTACATGTGCCACATCCTGGTTAATTTGTATGAATGGATTGGGCTATAGACTTTTTAGGCTCAATAATCACTATAGTTGGTATAGATTTAAAATGTAATTTATTAAAGAATATATTAAAAAGGATAAAGATATAAAAAGGGAAATAGATACAGAATTCAGATATTAATCACACATTTACAGATTATACACTCCATACATAGCTTAATGGTATAGTAATTAATTGAGTACTGATTGGGAATCCCAATCTTGTTTACATACGATTGCAATATATTTGACACCTAAGCTATGCAGTGGTAGCAGCCAGTATCTGAGATTTGCTCGACATGTTGCACGCCACGGGCGCTTCTTCAAGAGCACAGAACTGAATACTGTAATAAACAGAGCATTCAATGAATAATGTAAATACAATACACGCAGTTTTAGCTGGGTAGATATAATTAATTATCACAGATAACAAAATATTGCCAACAGTGACCGTCAAAGGATGCTCTTCCCACAAAGTCCGGGCACAATACGTATACTATGGGGACGTGCACAGCATCGTATTAAAAAAAGTCGCCATAAAACTTGTATAACATATTGGTCTCCAAAAAGGTAAGATGCTCCTGCCATATAAGATGAACACGGAGAGGGGGGGGGGAGAAAAAGAGGGGAAGGGAAAATTAAATAATAATTATTGGGTGTTTATCATAGATACAGTGTATAAACACTGTATCCAGTAATTAGCTAGCCCATTCATTGGCTACATATATTATAAATCCATTGGCGGTATAATGCTGATGGTTTAAACACCATGTACACCCATCCATAGTATCGCAAAGAACCAGGTGAGTTACATTAATATTGTGTGCATATAAATTAAAGAATTTTCAAAAACATGCCTAATTGGTTTGGATACACAGTTAATTTTACCCTATTTGGGGATAAACTATAAGTACGTAGGAGTAACATGAAAGGTATTTATAAGTATTAGTGAATATTATTTTGAACCATCCCCCCTATATATCTAGTTGCGTATCTAACGTGGTTAATTGGATGCAGCTGTATTTCACTTACCATAGTATTATTTGTAGTTGTGTGTATTAACTGCGGGAAGTAAAAACAACAGCAGCCTCTTTGTTTGATGTTTGGGTCATCCAGTAATTTGCTAAGGTAGTCTCGTATTGATTGTATGTCTAAAGAGAATCCAATCTCAGTTTCACAATCGGCAAGGATATAATGAAAAGCTGGATGGATATTACCTGTGTGGGAGGTAATTGTAGATATAGGTCGCCAGGCTGCAGTGCCAGAGGGATAGATCAAAGGGTGAAGGAGACACGTATTGATAAGCAAAGGGGTAGAGTTTTTGTATATAGAGATGTTTTTTTAAAAAAAAGTACTTATATATCTGGAGGGGTTGTATATTCGCTTACCTTTAGTGGAACCAAACTGGTAGGCCCCTTTCACACATGCGGACAGTATGTCCGTATTTCATCCATCCGTTTTCGGATGAAATACGGACATACATGCATCCCTATGGGATAGCGGGTGTCAGCGGATGTACATCCGCTAACACCCGATGTCGTCCGCCTCCGCTCTCGTCCGATTCTGCGGACGGAAGAAAATCCTATTTTTCTATCCGTCTGCAGAGCGGATCGGAGGAACACGGACAGACGGTCCGTGTTCCTCCGATCCCCCATAGGGGAGAGCGGAGATCTGACAGGGCGGTCCCTGCACAGTGTGCTGGTCCCGCCCTGTCATCTGCCTGCTCAGCTGGGGAAAGCGGAGCATTCCCCGCTGAGCAGCGGATAAACACGGGGCGGATCAACATGGATCCGTCCGGTGTGAAAGGGGCCGTAGGGGCTAAGCGTCAGCGGTGTAGATCCACACAGCCGCTCTGCTCGGAGCGACTGAGTGTGTGGATTGTGAGATGAGAGATGCTCTTTAGACATACAATCAATACGAGACTACCTTAGCAAATTACCGGATGACCCAAACATCAAACAAAGAGGCTGCTGTTGTTTTTACTTCCCGCAGTTAATACACACAACTACAAATAATACTATGGTAAGTGAAATACAGCTGCATCCAATTAACCACGTTAGATACGCAACTAGATATATAGGGGGGATGGTTCAAAATAATATTCACTAATACTTATAAATACATGGCAATCAGGGTAGCGCTGGACATAAAAAATGTGACTAGTGACTAAAAAAATAGTGCACAATCTCTATTATTACTAAGATATAATGCCAAAATAAACAGTATAAACACACTTAGATTATTTATCTAAGACTTATATCTACATATGATACATAGTGAAGTTCTCATGAGTGATATTCCTTATAAATGTGGGTCCATGCCCAGAATAAAAATAAATATAACATGAATAGTGAAATAAAAAGTTCAAAAAAAGTGTCCCAAATAACAATGTGTTAATTCCAAAGAAATTCAAAAAAAGATGTATTGCAGGATTCGGGAATACTTGATCCACCTCTCGTGCAGCCCACCACCAAATGTTAAAATTGAAGGCTTACTAAAAAGCCTGCGACCGCCCTTACTCAGGGGGGTCAAAACAGGCTTAGTTGTGGAAATATCCAGGGATGATGGACCCTCCGAGCCCTCTCTTACTTCAACGGACAGGCAGCCCACAGCAACGGGGACCCCGATGTGGAAGTATGCTCCCAGGAATTCCTTCAATATTTCTTCTCGGAAAAGGTCAGGTACAGGTAAACCACAGCTCCCAAGAAAAAATAGAACAGGACTCCAATAGTGTAGATTGAAAAATTTAGGGACGAATTATTAAGGCCAGAATGCATTAAAAGCAATTGTAGCAAAATGACAATGACAGAGAAAAGAAAAAACTCCTTAGCGGTTTAAAAACAGTCCACGCATGCGCGTTGCGCATCAACGTTGTGACCCTACGGCTGTTTCATCACAACTGACGTCATCAGGGGTACGTGATTGCGTACGCGCATGCGCATTAAATAGCTCGGCAGCGCTGCCCAAGACGGCGCTACTGGTTAGCTCAGACCGGACTAGGTGTTGTAATAGGCTAGTCTAAAGCCTATAAACAAAAGGTAACGCCCAGTATGTAAATAAGTAAACAATTAAAACGTTGGTTAAACGTACATATAATAAAGAGCCAGCCACAACAGCGCCATCTAGTGGACATTTAACAGAAGACGCTGAGCAAATGACAAATTGAACTTCCTGTAATAAAAACACTTAACATCTTAAACATTCAATTAAATTTATAAGTAATACTATGTCATCCTCAGAGGGGGGAATATTAATAGTGTAGCTAAGACCAATTAAAATCATAAGTTAAAAAATTAATAAATCTAATATAGATTATAAAATATATATTGATCAATAAAAAATTGTCATATTATATCATCTCCTTTCTAGCAATATAGTTCTCCCAATATAGTCCTCATATAGATGTCTTCATTAAAAACCCTATCTAAATTAAATGGTCATAAGTGATGACCATGAATGCGATAATAGGCACTAGAAAGGACCATAAATGTCCACAAAAAAGGTGCTCCACACCCCAAAAAAAAGGGGGGGGGGAGGGAGGGGTTAAAACTAAATATATTGGAGTTATCTGAAGAGGAAAACACCAAATAGAGGTACAATACCATGATCATAGAGGGAACAAGATATTTCAAACAGGACCCCAACTATTAACAGTAAAGACAGTATCCCAGAAGGGACATCAACTGTTATTAATAAAACAGTTGATGTCCCATTCAATATTCAAACCACTGGGGGCATGAGAACCCAATCTGTAGATCCAGTTGGTCTCGGCTCTAGAGATGGTTCTCTTACCATTGCTGCCACGCCAATGGGGAATGTATTTCTCTATACCAATGAAAGTTGTGCCCGTTGGATCTCGATTATGTACAAAATCATAGTGTCTGGAAACACTGTGCTTGTCGAAGCCCTGTTTAATATTGGTGATGTGTTCACCCAGCCTCACGTGCAATTTTCTAACAGTGCGTCCAACATATTCCAGCCCACAAGGGCACCTCAGGAGATAAACGACACATTTGGTGGTACAGGTAATCAATGATTTAATGGGGTATGTTAAACCCGTATTGACTGAAGTAAATTCAGTCAATCTCCTGTCCTTTAATGTGTTGACCTTACACACTACACACCTTCTACATGGAGAGAAACCTTTGAGGTCACCAAAAAAACCCAAACGCATAGGTGGATCTAGGACATTGGGTGCCAACATATGTCTAAAACTGGTGGCTCCCCTAAATAAAACCCGTGGTTTGTCCGACAATAAGGGCCCAAGGATCCGGTCATTTTTAATAACTGACCAATGTTTTTTTATGATCCTTTTTATGGCCCAATGTTGGCTCGAATAGGTGGTAATGAAAGCAAGTCCAAAATCCTCTCTATCCTCAGTTCGGGGGGGTTTGTCCATTAATAGGTCCCTTCGGTTCCTATTTCCAACCTCTAAAATTAACGAGTCAAGGGTCATTAAATCATAGCCCTTGCTCAGGAATCTAGATTTTAAGATGGATGCTTCCCTATGGAATTGTTCTAGATTTGAACAGTTCCGCCTCAATCTTAAAAATTGTCCTTTAGGGACAGCCGTTAACCAGGAACGGTGATGACAAGAGTCAAGAGGGATGAAGCTGTTCCTATCAGTTGGCTTGAAGAAAGTAGAGGTGGTGATTTTTCCATTGACAATGTTAATGACCAGATCCAGAAAGTGGATCTGAGTTGGGCTAGC
This sequence comes from Aquarana catesbeiana, assembly GCF_042186555.1. Lineage (NCBI taxonomy): Eukaryota > Metazoa > Chordata > Amphibia > Anura > Ranidae > Aquarana > Aquarana catesbeiana. The sequence goes on along the minus strand of NC_133326.1, from coordinate 435,930,487 downwards.
TTCATGACTGAGCACTATACCCCTATCATTATTATTAAGGCCCGAGAGGTAAGAATCAACCGATACCTCGTCACCGTCCCAGATAAAGAGGACGTCATCGATAAATCTTTTCCACATGACAAGCTGGTCAGGCCTGTCATGTAGAACTACATCCTCCTCCCATTTAGCCATGAAGAGGTTGGCCATACTGGGGGCAAACTTAGCCCCCATAGCCACCCCCTTCACTTGCAGGTAATGTGCTCCATTATGCCAAAAATGGTTGTGCTCCATCGAGAAGTCCAATAGCTCCATCACAAAATTACATTGTGTGATGGAGATATTGGAGTCCCGATAGAGGAAATGTCGCACCGCCTCATGTCCCAATTGATGGGATATCGAAGTATAAAGCGATGCGACATCAGCTGTCACTAGCGTGTAAGTGTCCTTCCATTCCACCTCACTTAGTATATTAAGGACATGTTTAGTATCCTTAAGAAATGAGGGTGTGCCCATCACCAGTGGCTGAAGATAAAAGTCAATATATTTCCCAACACGTGATGTAATGGAATCAATGCCACTGATGATGGGCCTACCCGGGGGATTCACTAAAGTTTTGTGGACCTTAGGCAAAATATATATGACAGGTAATCGGGGGGCCAAGGGAACCAAATGTTCCTTTTCTTTTTTATTTAAAATCCCTGTGTCATATCCTTTTTCTATTAATGCACTCAGTTCGCGTTTATACGCAGCTGTCGGATCTGATGGCAAGGGACAATAAGTGTCCGTATCAGATAAGATTCTAGCCATTTCATTGGCATAAGAATCTTTATCAAGAATGACAATAGCCCCGCCTTTGTCCGCGGGGCGTATAATAATATCCTTCCTATTGCATAAAGTCTCTAACCCTACTTTAATATTCTTCTGAGCTTGTACCGATCTTAGTTTTAACTTAGTCAGATCACTCAACACCAAGTCACGAAAAATACTAATATTGGGTGCTGTGTTACCAGGCGGATTGAACAGCGAAGCATTAGACAAGCCAGAATGAACCACTACAGATGCTTCTCTGGTTAACTGTCTAGATGAATTACTCATAATGTACCTTTTAATATTGAGTTTACGTGTATACTTTTGTACATCAAAAAACGTCTGAAACTTGTCTAGATTACGAGGAGGGACAAATTTCAAACCTTTATTGAGGGTAATAAGCTCATCCGTTGTGAGCTCTTTGGTACTTAAATTAATGATACCATTGGTGTCTAAATTCTCCTCCTTTTTGGGGTGAAGTTTCCTCCCCCCTCTGCACCCTCTCTTGCGTCGCCATTTCTTTTGTTTCTCCCTCTGCCGGCCAACTGAAAATCCCGTCTAACGTGGTTTTCTCCTATATGTTGACCTGGAGGGGGGCCAGTATTATTGCGGTTACTACCTAAATCCAACGTGTTGTCATCAGTGGTGTTCAACAAAGGTGAAAATCTGTTTCCAGTATTAATATTGACACCATAATGTTCACATTCGTCATTATATTGACGGCGTCCAGCTCTAAGGTTATGCTGGTCAAGATGATGACGACCACTATTGCGACTTTGGTAGTCCATTCGGCCATCCTGTCTCCAGGGTGGAGGTGAGTGCCGATATGAACGAGGGAGAGAATTATTACCCCCTCTCATATTCCTTGACTGGCTGAGGTGTCGTTGTGGCTTTCTCCCTCTAAAGGGTTGAGGGTGATTGTAATATATTGTGCTGGACACAGGAACCCTTGTTTCATGAGTCACTGCCAAAGGCTGTGACTCATGGCCAACAGAAGTGGTGGAAGGATCAATAGGGGGAGGTATCTGCCATTTAAAGACCAAGTTGTCTTTATAGTCCTTAGCATCCCTATTGTACTTCCTCCTTTTCTTCTGCTTTTGCTCACTTTCTTCTTTGATCAGTATGGTTTTTAAAGCCTCAGATCTACGGGAATATTCCTGGTCATCTTTAAAGGGGGTAAGCCTTGTCTTGATATCATTAATTTCTAGATCTAGCATAGTGAGCCTACGTTTCTTTTTAGCCACCAGAAATTGCAAGAAACCCAATCCTGCCTCATTGAAATACTTGAACCACTCAGCTAGTTCATTATCCTCCTTCTGGGGGTTGACCTCCCATCTTAAGCTCCCGGGAACCATATTCTCTTTTATGTATTCCTCCAAATACGCAATGTCCCATCTTAGATGTACTTCCATGATGGTAAGGTTTTTAAGTCTGAGGAAACACCCTGCCAGATCATCCCTCAGATCCTCCCTTCCATCAAAAACACCCGTAGTGTCCGTAACTACCTGGGACCTATACTCAAATATGTCCATTTTAAGGAAAAAGGCATGCACAAGCTGCAGCTCTGGATATCGAAAATACACAAACTAAAAATAAATAAAGAACCGCGCTACGTGCATAAATGTGAAAACATAAAATAAGTGAATCTTGAGTGACCAAATTTAAAGAAAATCCTGCTGCTAAACACAATAACCTCGATATAAGGCAAAGATCAAATACATGGCAATCAGTGTAGCGCTGGACATAAAAAATGTGACTAGTGACTAAAAAATAGTGCACAATCTCTATTATTACTAAGATATAATGCCAAAATAAACAGTATAAACACACTTAGATTATTTATCTAAGACTTATATCTAAATATGATACATAGTGAAGTTCTCATGAGTGATATTCCTTATAAATGTGGGTCCATGCCCAGAATAAAAATAAATATAACATGAATAGTGAAATAAAGTTCAAAAAAAGTGTCCCAAATAACAATGTGTTAATTCCAAAGAAATTCAGAAAAAGATGTATTGCAGGGTTCGGGAATATTTGATCCACCTCTCGTGCAGCCCACCACCAAATGTTAAAATTGAAGGCTTACCAAAAAGCCTGCGACCGCTCTTACTCAGGGGGGTCAAAACAGGCTTAGTTGTGGAAATATCCAGGGATGATGGACCCTCCGAGCCCTCTCTTACTTCATCGGACAGGCAGCCCACAGCAACGGGGACCCCGATGTGGAAGTATGCTCCCAGGAATTCCTTCAATATTTCTTCTCGGAAAAGGTCAGGTACAGGTAAACCACAGCTCCCAAGAAAAAATAGAACAGGACTCCAATAGTGTAGATTGAAAAATTTAGGGACGATTAATTAAGGCCAGAATGCATTAAAAGCAATTGTAGCAAAATGACAATGACAGAGAAAAGAAAAAACTCCTTAGCGGTTTAAAAACAGTCCGCGCATGCGCGTTGCGCATCAACGTTGTGACCCTACGGCCGTTTCGTCACAACTGACGTCATCAGGGGTACGTGATTGCGTACGCGCATGCGCATTAAATAGCTCGGCAGCGCTGCCCAAGACGGCGCTATTGGTTAGCTCAGACCGGACTAGATGTTGTAATAGGCTAGTCTAAAGCCTATAAACCAAAGGTAACGGCCAGTATGTAAATAAGTAAACAATTAAAACGTTGGTTAAACGTACATATAATAAAGAGCCAGCCACAACAGCGCCATCTAGTGGACATTTAACAGAAGACGCTGAGCAAATGACAAATTGAACTTCCTGTAATAAAAACACTTAACATCTTAAACATTCAATTAAATTTATAAGTAATACTATGTCATCCATCAGAGGGGGGAATATTAATAGTGTAGCTAAGACCAATTAAAATCATAAGTTAAAAAATTAATAAATCTAATATAGATTATAAAATATATATTGATCAATAAAAAATGCTTCGCTTGTCTAATGCTTCGCTGTTCAATCCGCCTGGTAACACAGCACCCAATATTAGTATTTTTTGTGACTTGGTGTTGAGTGATCTGACTAAGTTAAAACTAAGATCGGTACAAGCTCAGAAGAATATTAAAGTAGGGTTAGAGACTTTATGCAATAGGAAGGATATTATTATACGCCCCGCGGACAAAGGCGGGGCTATTGTCATTCTTGATAAAGATTCTTATGCCAATGAAATGGCTAGAATCTTATCTGATACGGACACTTATTGTCCCTTGCCATCAGATCCGACAGCCGCGTATAAATGCGAACTGAGTGCATTAATAGAAAAAGGATATGACATGGGGATTTTAAATAAAAAAGAAAAGGAACATTTGGTTCCCTTGGCCCCCCGATTACCTGTCATATATATTTTGCCTAAGGTCCACAAAACTTTAGTGAATCCCCCGGGTAGGCCCATCATCAGTGGCATTGATTCCATTACATCACGTGTTGGGAAATATATTGACTTTTATCTTCAGCCACTGGTGATGGCCACACCCTCATTTCTTAAGGATACTAAACATGTCCTTAATATACTAAGTGAGGTGGAATGGAAGGATACTTACACGCTAGTGACAGCTGATGTCGCATCGCTTTATACTTCGATATCCCATCAATTGGGACATGAGGCGGTGCGACATTTCCTCTATCGGGACTCCAATATCTCCATCATACAATGTAATTTTGTGATGGAGCTATTGGACTTCTCGATGGAGCACAACCATTTTTGGCATAATGGAGCACATTACCTGCAAGTGAAGGGGGTGGCCATGGGGGCTAAGTTTGCCCCCAGTATGGCCAACCTCTTCATGGCTAAATGGGAGGAGGATGCAGTTCTACATGACAGGCCTGACCAGCTTGTCATGTGGAAAAGATTTATCGATGACGTCCTCTTTATCTGGGACGGTGACGAAGTATCGGTTGATTCTTACCTCTCGGGCCTTAATAATAACGATAGGGGTATAGTGCTCAGTCATGAAGCTAGCCCAACTCCGATCCACTTTCTGGATCTGGTCATTAACATTGTCAATGGAAAAATCACCACCTCTACTTTCTTCAAGCCAACTGATAGGAACAGCTTCATCCCTCTTGACTCTTGTCATCACCGTTCCTGGTTAACGGCTGTCCCTAAAGGACAATTTTTAATATTGAGGCAGAACTGTTCAAATCTAGAACAATTCCATAGGGAAGCATCCATCCTAAAATCTAGATTCCTGAGCAAGGGCTATGATTTAATGACCCTTGACTCGTTAATTTTAGAGGTTGGAAATGGGGACCGAAGGGACCTATTAATGGACAAACCCCCCCGAACTGAGGATAGAGAGGATTTTGGACTTGCTTTCATTACCACCTATTCGAGCCAACATTGGGCCATAAAAAGAATCATAAAAAACATTGGTCAGTTATTAAAAATGACCGGATCCTTGGGCCCTTATTGTCGGACAAACCACGGGTTTTATTTAGGGGAGCCACCAGTTTTAGACATATGTTGGCACCCAATGTCCTAGATCCACCTGTGCGTTTGGGTTTTTTTGGTGACCTTAAAGGTTTCTCTCCATGTAGAAGGTGTGTAGTGTGTAAGGTCAACACATTAAAGGACAGGAGATTGACTGAATTTACTTCAGTCAATACGGGTTTAACATACCCCATTAAATCATTGATTACCTGTACCACCAAATGTGTCGTTTATCTCCTGAGGTGCCCTTGTGGGCTGGAATATGTTGGACGCACTGTTAGAAAATTGCACGTGAGGCTGGGTGAACACATCACCAATATTAAACAGGGCTTCGACAAGCACAGTGTCTCCAGACACTATGATCTCGTACATAATCGAGATCCAACGGGCACAACTTTCATTGGTATAGAGAAATACATTCCCCATTGGCGTGGCAGCAATGGTAAGAGAATCATCTCTAGAGCCGAGACCAACTGAATCTACAGATTGGGTTCTCATGCCCCCAGTGGTTTGAATATTGAATGGGACATCAACTGTTTTAATAATAACAGTTGATGTCCCTTCTGGGATACTGTCTTTACTGTTAATAGTTGGGGTCCTGTTTGAAATATCTTGTCCCCTCTATGATCGTGGTATTGTACCTTAATTTGGTGTTTTCCTCTTCAGATAACTCCAATATATTTAGTTTTAACCCCCCCCCCCTTTTTTTTTGGGGTGTGGAGCACCTTTTTTGTGGACATTTATGGTCCTTTCTAGTGCCTATTATCGCATTCATGGTCATCACTTATGACCATTTAATTTAGATAGGGTTTTTAATGAAGACATCTATATGAGGACTATATTGGGAGAACTATATTGCTAGAAAGGAGATTATATAATATGACAATTTTTTATTGATCAATATATATTTTATAATCTATATTAGATTTATTAATTTTTTAACTTATGATTTTAATTGGTCTTAGCTACACTATTAATATTCCCCCCTCTGAGGATGACATAGTATTACTTATAAATTTAATTGAATGTTTAAGATGTTAAGTGTTTTTATTACAGGAAGTTCAATTTGTCATTTGCTCAGCGTCTTCTGTTAAATGTCCACTAGATGGCGCTGTTGTGGCTGGCTCTTTATTATATGTACGTTTAACCACTTCAGCCCCGGAAGGATTTACCCCCTTCCTGACCAGAGCACTTTTTACAATTTGGCACTGCGTCGCTTTAACTGCTAATTGCGCGGTCATGCAATGCTGTACCCAAACGAAATTTGCGTCCTTTTCTTCCCACAAATAGAGCTTTCTTTTGATGGTATTTGATCACCTCTGCCGTTTTTATTTTTTGCGCTATACACGTAAAAAGACCGAAAATTTTGAAAAAAAATGATATTTTCTACTTTTTGTTCTAAAAAAAATCCAATAAACTCAATTTTAGTCATACATTTAGGCCAAAATGTATTCGGCCACATGTCTTTGGTAAAAAAAATGTCAATAAGTATATATTTATTGGTTTGCGCAAAAGTTATAGCGCCTATTAACTAGGGTAAATTTTCTGGAATTTACACAGCCTTTAATTTATGACTGCCTATGTCGTTTCTTGAGGTGCTAAAATGGCAGGGCAGTACAAAACCCCCACAAATGACCCCATTTTGGAAAGTAGACACCCCAAGGAAATTGCTGAGAGGCATGTTGAGCCCATTGAATATTCATTTTTTTTGTCCCAAGTGATTGAATAATGACAAAAAAAAAAAAAAAAAATTTCAAAAAGTTGTCACTAAATGATATATTGCTCACACAGGCCATGGGCATATGTGGAATTGCACCCCAAAATACATTTAGCTGCTTCTCCTGAGTATGGGGATACCACATGTGTGGGACTTTTTGGGAGACTAGCCGCGTACGGGGCCCCGAAAACCAATCACTGCCTTCAGGATTTCTAAGGGCGTACATTTTTGATTTTACTCCTCACTACCTATCACAGTTTTGAACGCCATAAAATGCCCAGATGGCACAAAACCCCCCCAAATGACCCCATTTTGGAAAGTAGACACCCCAAGCTATTTGCTGAAAGGCATGGTGAGTATTTTGCAGCTCTCATTTGTTTTTGAAAATGAAGAAAGACAAGAAAAAAAATGTTTTTTTTCTTTTTTTAATTTTCAAAACTTTGTGACAAAAAGTGAGGTCTGCAAAATACTCGCTATACCGCTCAGCAAATAGCTTGGGGTGTCTACTTTCCAAAATGGGGTCATTTGGGGGGGTTTTGTGCCACCTGGGCATTCCATGGCCTCCGAAACTGTGATAGGCAGTGAAGAGTGAAATCAAAAATTTACGCCCTTAGAAAGCCTGAAGGTGGTGCTTGGTTTTCGGGGTCCCGTGCGCGGCTAGGCTCCCAAAAAGTCCCACACATGTGGTATCCCCATACTCAGGAGAAGCAACAGAATGTATTTTGGGGTGTAATTTCACATATTCCCATGGCATGTTTGAGCAATATATCATTTAGTGACAACTTTGTGCAAAAAAAAAAAAAAATAATTTGTCTCTTTCCCGCAACTTGTGTCACAATATAAAATATTCCATGGACTCGACATGACTCTCAGCAAATAGCTTGGGGTGTCTACTTTCCACAATGGGGTCATTTGGGGGGTTTTGAACTGTCCTGGCATTTTATGCACAACATTTAGAAGCTTATGTCACACAATCACCCACTCTTCTAACCACTTGAAGACAAAGCCCTTTCTGACACTTTTTGATTACATGAAAAAATTATTTTTTTTTGCAAGAAAATTACTTTGAACCCCCAAACATTATATATATTTTTTTAAAGCAAATGCCCTACAGATTAAGCTGGTGGGTGTTTCATTTTTTTTTCACACAGTATTTGCGCAGCGATTTTTTCAAACGCATTTTTTGGGGAAAAAACACACTTTTTTAAATTTTAATGCACTAAAACACACTATATTGCCCAAATGTTTGATGAAATAAAAAAGACGATCTTAGGCCGAGTACATGGATACCAAACATGACATGCTTTAAAATTGCGCACAAACGTGCAGTGGTAACAAAATAAATACATTTTTAAAAGCCTTTACAGGTTACCACTTTAGATTTACAGAGGAGGTCTACTGCTAAAATTACTGCCCTCGATCTGACCTTCGCGGTGATACCTCACATGCATGGTGCAATTGCTGTTTACATTTGACGCCAGACCGACGCTTGCGTTCGCCTTAGCGCAAGAGCAGGGGGAACAGGGGTGCTTTTTTTTTTTTTTTTTTTTTTTTTTTCTTTATTATTTTTTTGCTTTTTATCTTATTTTTAAACTGTTCCTTTCATTTTTTTTTTTTTAATCATTTTTATTGTTATCTCAGGGAATGTAAATATCCCCTATGATAGCAATAGGTAGTGACAGGTACTCTTTTTTGAAAAAAATGGGGTCTATTAGACCCTAGATTTCTCCTCTGCCCTCAAAGCATCTGACCATACCAAGATCGGTGTGATAAAATGCTTCCCCAATTTCCCAATGGCGCTATTTACATCCGGCGAAATCTAAGTCATAAAATGCTCGTAGCTTCCGGTTTCTTAGGCCATAGAGATGTTTGGAGCCACTCTGGTCTCTGATCAGCTCTATGGTCAGCTGGCTGAATCACCGGCTGCATTCTCAGGTTCCCTGTTGAGACAGGAGAGCCAGAGAAAAACACGGAAGACTGTGGGGGGGGGCATTCTCTCCCACTGCTTGTAAAAGCAGTCTAGAGGCTAATTAGCCGCTAGGATTGCTTTTACATGAAAGCCGACCGCTGGCTGAAAAGAATGATACCAAGATGATACCTAAACCTGCAAGCATCATTCTGGTATAACCACTCAAAGTCGTGAATGGCGTACCTGAAGACAAAAAAATGGTTAACAATAAAACACAGTAAACGGTAAAGTATAAAAAATTGCATACCTGAAAAGCAAACATGATAAAACATAATAACAATAAAACATTGCAGAATAGAATACAGTAAAAAAGAGCAGAACAATAGAGAGAATAGAGAGAGAGAGAACAATAAAACGACAACTATTATTTTTTATTTTATATTTTTGTTTGTGTGTTTTTTTGTTTTTTTTTTTTACACTTTTTTTGTAACTTTTATAACTGTAACCGGTTCCAGGTTCGGGTCTCTCAAAATGCGATGGTATCTTGGGAGACCCTGTGAAAGTGTGTCCTAGTCTGTGGAATGCTGTACCCTACGCTAATACTCAACTAGTGAATGGTAGCGTTCAAAACATTCACCAATGCAAAGACCAGGATTGTCAGGACAGGAGGGACAATAATAGCGGGTGTCACGCTGATAAGAAATATTTTAAAGAATTACAAGTGATATCAACATTTGCCTTGTTCCTTATATGCTTTTTTCTAGCTAAAATGGCGCTGACTTATTGTTTATGC